>NC_132890.1:14719816-15337316 GCF_030463535.1 Salminus brasiliensis | reverse complement strand
ACTCATAAAAATGGACAGAACATCAGTGTGGAGCCAAATGCTGTGGACGGTCTTTTTAGACATCAGGGTCTGTGTTCTGAAACTGTCTCAGGAGCAGGACTGCTGATCTTGACTGGTGTTTATGTGTATTAAGTGCGTCATGAATACTGATCCTAGATCAGTCCTCTGCAAGCATGGTGTTGTCTAAGATTTCTGCAGATTGATTTTGTTGGTTTTTATTTCTCAGGCATACGATGTCCTGCACTATACTGACAGATCTACTGGCTGAATAAAGACCTGTATGTGGTCTGAACGGGTTGAGGGGGTTTAGAGGATTTTGGGTTAATATTGTTTAGTGTTTGTTTGTGACGTTAGACTTGTAGCTCAGTGCTGAACTACAGAAGCAGAACTTCAACATGTCTTTAGTCTGGGGGAAGTGAATTTGTGTAGAATTAAGTATTGTTATTTTATTTTATTTTTAAATTCACCTTTTGTAAGGATGCACAGCATTTAAGGCTGTGTCTGCCGCCACCTACCAGCAGAGGGCGACAGCGGCGAGGCACGGTTACCCAAGGGAACTCCAATTCCCAGAGATCCTAGGGGTAATCAGTGCCAACCAGACACACCTGGTGGTCACAGCAAATGGCGCTTCTCTGTCAAACCGTTGTAGAGCGGTGACCAGTATGGTACACAGAAGTGAAGGAAAGAGAGAAATTGTAAAAATAGAAAACAGGGTTGCAAAATGAAGTAGCTGAAGAGAGAACAGCTCATAAGTAAAAGAGTTTGAGTTAAGGGTTGAAGTTCCCTCTCCAGAGAGCGAGGTGCATTTGCTTTTCTTCAGTTGTTTTAGTGTTAACTGTTCTAAGTCTGAGCTGGTGGTGCAAGGTTGCTGGTTCAAACCCAGCTGGGAGCAACTGTTCTCCCACAAGTACACAAAAGCACCCCCATCAACCACACATACATTAACCTTACATCTCACATTAAGGCTTGTCCTTACAGGCTTTCCTCTCTGCACTTGGGTCCCTGATTGTCCTGTAACACCTTTTTAATGGGTCTTTTGGATCAGTGTTTCTTAATCAGAATCAGAATCAGAATCCCTTTATTTCACCAAGTATGTTACACATACAAGGAATTAATCACAGAACTACAAATGGCCTCCAGCACACAGTATCTGAAAAGATAGAGAAGCTGAATGGCTGAAGTAAACACTGTAGCAGCTTTTGAACCGTCACCCCATCTGCTAGATGAAGTTAATGAGGCTGTAACTGTGTAAACTAATGCCAGTATGAATCTAGATTTTCCAGACATAACCTTGAATTCTGATTCTAGTGTGCATCCAGAGTCTACAGACTATGGTTCTTCTAAAAATGTGTAGTAGTCAGGGAAAATGAGTAGTAGACACAGATGCAGAAACACAGCTGGGAATGGGCCTGACCTTGCCTCAGACCTGCAGAATGGGCCTCAAAGAAAATGGCAACTCAAAGCAGCGTTAATGAACTTTTAGGAATTCTTAGAGATCGTGGACACAATCTACCCAAATAGGCACTCTGCTTTCAACCCTCTCAGATGTTTAGGTCAAATTAAAATGTGGAGGACAATGTGTTTATGGCCTAGAATCCTACATTTACCTCAGACTGGGTCAGTGTTAATGCCTGACATTCAGATAGCACAGTTGATTTAGTAGTGAATGTTGATGGGCTTATTATTTTTAAGTCTAGCAGCACAGTTTTGGCCTGTTTGAGTGAAATTCCACAACGTGGAGCCATTTGTAGGTGAACTGTTCTGTGGACAGTCAAAGCCTCATCCACTAGTGGACTACCTCAGTGACTTCCTAGAAGATCTGGAAAACTACAGAATGACGGGTTTATCTTTCAGGGAAACGCCTACACTGGACACGTCTAAGCATTTCCATGTGATGCTCCTGCTAGAGCTTTTTAAAATGTACCAAAACTTTTAAATGTACCAGACTTTGAATCAAAGAACAGATAAAGAGGTCAGTCAGTTTGCACACAATGAGAACCACCAGTTTGACAAAAGCCCCCTTATTACAGCTGGAATACCTTGTCAGTGCTTTTGCATTAGGCTACATGCATTTGGTGTGTTTAGGTGTTGTGAAATGTGTGCTTGTGTTTTCGGGCAGAGAACCCAGTACCTGGCGTTAGACAGAAAAATGAAATTTCTTACAAACTTGTGAGGTTGAATGGATCTATGCCCACTGAATTTACCAGACCGCCTCATTCATTACAGGAAGTTAATCGGTGGAAAGCCACTGAATTCAGGCAGTTCGTTCTGTACACTGGACGTATGCAGTGCTTACCTTGGATATGTAAATTAACTCTTGAGGTACTTTGTTCCAGTTCCGGGTTTATAGAGACAGGCCATTGAACTCATTTTATCTTCAAATAATGAAATCAAAATCAATTCTGTATCACAGTATTGAAACGTTCTTCCATTTACAGGGCTTCAAGGTGCTAGATGACCTCAGTAAAGGAAGATTCAGCCAGGTTAAGCTGACCACAGTCGAGGTAAGGACCATAATTAACCCACTGTGGTGGAGGTGGAGTATCCAGTTCCAGGTTTTTATATCAATATAATTGTTTTATAGAAAGAATTTATTCTGTATTATAACAGTATTATAATTTATATCTGAATTAAAGCAGATTTTCACACAGTGAGCTCAAAGTCTGTCATTACTATAGTAACAGTGTATTGAAATATGTAACATTTTATTTAATGTAACATTAAATAAATGTTTAATTTTCAAAAGAACTAAAATTGTTTATGAATGTATTACTGATGTGTATATTTATAATAATTGTTTATTGATACTCATTGATTGGTTTGTTTTGGTAAATGGTTTGGTTGTGTGTCTGAGACTGAGGAAGCTAGCCAATGGTAACACTTAACACAATAAGCACTTAGCAGAATAATCAAACCCTGCTGATGCTTTTAGATCACTGTTCCATCAAGGTTCACAGGAAAATCTGCTAACGCAGTGTTTATCTCCAACTTACTAAACTCCTGAACACGCAATTTTTAACCAGGAGACCGAGGCTTCAATTCAACTCAATTTTATTGATATAGAGCTTTTTACAACAAATGTCACAAAGCAGCTTTACAGAGATATGTGTCAGAGCCTCTTTTGAGCAAGCCAGTGGCAACAGTGGCAAGGAAAAACTCCCTTGGGTCGAGAAGAAGAAACCTTGAGAGGAACCAAGACTCAAAAGGGGAACCCAAAATCCCCAAAACAGGGAAAACAAAAATCAAAAGAGGAATAAATACAATAAAACAAAACTGAATCAAGAACAAAAATATGGTAAATGTGGCGTCAAGCCAAACAAGATGAAAACGTGAGTGAAATGAAAAAGTACATTCAGGTAAACAGTCAGAGTCATGCAGTGAGGTGAGGATGAGTCAATGCGAGGCCCCAGAGCAGGACAGCAAGCAGGAGGGTAGTGGAGAGCCAGGTCAGGAGGAGAAAATGATGATGTGTTTAGGAGATGTCTGATTAGACTGATGTACGACCTGTAAAGGAAGTAGATTAGAGAGACTGCAGAACTGATCAGGAACCTGTGAACAGAGAGCAGAACAGTCCAAACCTGTTAGTGTTCATATAAGCTACATCAGCAAGGAGCTTTCTCTCCCTTTCAGATGATCTAGACTGAGATTCATTTGCTATTGGGGGACATCTGCAATAGCGCCACCTTCAGCTGAGTTGTTAATAAACTGTACAGTTAGCCATTGTTGTTTTGTAGAAAAGAGTTATTGTTTGTGTGCAGTGTGTAGAGTACAGCCTAAATAACCCTCATGGTTGGAGATGAAAGTGTATAAAGTGTTTAATATATATATATATGTGTGTGTGTGTGTGTGTGTGTGTGTGTTTCCATTGTAGGAAGAAAAGGGGCTGAGATCCAAACTGGAGTAAAGTGTTTTCCTCCTTTTCATCACAACTCGTCCACAGAAAAGCTCACAACTAATCAGTGAATCAGTTTCTGTCCCGCCTGTCCTGGTCTCCGCTGTTCTGGTCTCACCCTGCCTGTTTTATTTCTAGCTGTGCCGTTTCAGTTGTTCTAGCCTGACCTTGTTTTGCCCTGCCTCGTGCTTTTGTCTCTCGTCAGTTCTGGTCCCTCCTGTGCCTGAGTGTTCACACCTGTACCCCGTTCCTTGCCACGCCCTCGTCCTTGCTTGTGTATATCTACCCCTGTGTTTCACGCTGGCCTTTGTCTGTCTTTGCACATGGTGCACGTGTTTGTTTGCCCTGTCCTTGATGTGTTCCTGAGCGTTTGGGACTTGTGTGCTGCTTCCTCTATTTGCTGTGGTCTCTGGGAGCACTCAGTGATCTCACTCCTAAATCTTTAACACTCTTCCTGGGTGGGATCCTCTCAGGTCTCCTCCGCTGGAAGCCGCTTTTTTTGTCTCCTCCGGTTTTTGGACAGGCGGCATGATGGAGCCACAAACCCAGTTTCCGGGTCCCGGAGGAGAGAAGGAGGATCAGTAGGAAAAAGCAGTAAATTTGGGGGTTTCTGGAAGCAGCCCGAGGCTTTTTAACACAGTTGAAGTCAAAGTGCTTCTCTGCTCCTCAGCTCTACTGCGCCACCTGCTGTTGTAATAAAACACTACACCTCCATCGCCTGATTCACTTGTGTTCATCAGCTTCGTCCAGACTGAGACGGGAGCTCCATACAGTGATGTCTGCCTGTGTTTCTTCTCTTCACTGAATGTCATTTTATCTACATTTAACTGCATGTATTTGATCTGAGTGTGTAACTGCTTTGTTCTCCTCGTAAATAAAAATAGTCACGTTTGATAATATTTGATGATGTGAAAAATCCCCCTGTTTAATCTGCATGTAGACTGAACATCTGTTGAACACAGAAATAAACAGAAACACTTCAGTGTTTTATTAGAGCTCATTTCACATCGTCTCCAGTTAAAACCCTCCAATACGGAGGAGCTTTATCAAGCACTTTTATTCTCTTTAGTCGGTTTGGAAACAACACCTGACCTTCAGAGAGAAACTGCTGCATGTTTTGTTGTGTTTTTAAATGCAAGTCCAGCAGATTCTCACAGTTTCTACATTTCTATTTCATTTCAGTTCATATTTCAGTTCATATTCAGCTCGTTGCTCCCGGGAAAGTGACGCGCCTTGAACGTCATTACGTTCAGTGACGTGCGAAGCGTCACTTCGGGCGATCACGTGATCTCCGGTATTTTGAGCGAGACTCTGAACCGCTGTTTGGATTCGGTTCTTCTTTAGAAGCTCGACTCGTAACAACCTGATTAAATCAACATTAGCGCTTCGTGTTTCCCGCATTAAGTTTGGGCTGTTAAATGTATGATCTCTAGAAGCTAAAGCAGTCCCTGTCACTGAGATTATTACTGAAAACCTCCTCAGTTCACTGTGTCTTTGTGAAACGGGGTTAAACCTAATGAATCATTGCTTTGAATGAATCGACTCCCCCAGGCTTGAACTCCTGCAGTTCTCCTCGCAGGTCTGGTCACAGTAGTGGAGTAGCCTCGATCTCTGATCCAGTTCTGGACATAAACCCAAAACTCAGGTTCTGAAGTGAAACCGTTTCTAGTGCTGAGTCTGAAAGTGGCAGACTCTTCCCCGGCTTCTAAAAAGCAGCTCTCTCTTCTGTTTATTACAGTCTGTCGTCCTCCTGGACTTTATACAGATTTACTGAGTGAATTTACTGACTTCTTATCAGAGGGAGCTTTCTCTACTGATAAGACTTTAAATGTTGGAGATTTCAATATTCACTTGGAGACTCAGGACCCCTCAGAACTGGTTTAATCAATCTTAGATGTCCAACTCCGAGATGCAACCATACACACCTAGTTCTGACCCTGGGTATTGAGACAGTCAGCATAGTCAGCATCTCTCAGCCTGACTCCATCTCTGACCACTACCTAACCATGTAGTCTTAAAGCAGGAGATCCCCCTGCAGCCTCGCTTTATGAGCAAGCGTACCAGAACAACCTCTACAGCTAGTGTCTTTATTAATAACCCTCCAGATTTAACCATCTCCTGCCCATCTCCTCCTCTAGATCCTGAGCATGAAACATGATCTGCTGTCTGTGCTCCGCTCTGATCTTGACCATGTTGCATTAATTAGGAAAAGGTCAGTGTCTTGTTGACCATGATGACCATCTGTGTCCTCTAAAACAGAGAACTCGTATTTACTCTTTATTTGCTGCAGCTGGGCAACATAATCTGTAAACATGGCATTGACTTGACTTTCATTGACACCCAGCTCTACTTATCCACCTTAATAAAATATCAGACTGTCTGAAAGACAGAGAGAGGTCTTACTTATTGATCCAAACATGCAAATATTGCTGTAGATTTAGACGGATTCTCAGTCTTACCCAGTAGCACTGTACAAAACCTAGGAGCTGTTTCATCTTTTCCAAACAACTGTGAAGTTTATAATATTCATATGTTCAGGAACAGAGCCTGAATGAACAGCTGACCTGCATTACAGATGTGTTCTGGATGTTTCTTTGTTTTGAACTTCTCTCTGTATCTTGATGTGAAACACTGAGTCTGAGCTCTGAGGAGAAAACTCATTAGTGTAGCAGTAATTAGGGAAATGGGACAGCTGATCTCTTTTAGATATGATGTTGACTACTGATGAACTGAGCCAATCACAACACTCTAGTACTGCCCAGCCAATCACAGCTGCTGCACAGAGCAGCACATATACAGCAATTCTGTCCATTTAACTTTTAACTGTGAATTATTTATATATATATATAATGACAACAGCTTGTTAGAAATAGGGTGATTAATAAAGCTGAACTGAACAGACAGTGCTTGCGGTTGTTCACTGAATAAAGATAATTTCAGCTCAGTTCCAGTAAATAAGCCAGGTGTAGAGAAGCAGGGGAGCGGGTTCGTCTCTCTAAACTCTACATTTCTTTGTCCCGGAGGAGAGAAGGAGGATCAGTAGGAAAAAGCAGTAAATTTGGGGGTTTCTGGAAGCAGCCCGAGGCTTTTTAACACAGTTGAAGTCAAAGTGCTTCTCAGCTCCTCAGCTCTACTGCGCCACCTGCTGTTGTAATAAAACACTACACCTCCATCGCCTGATTCACTTGTGTTCATCAGCTTCGTCCAGACTGAGACGGGAGCTCCATACAGTGATGTCTGCCTGTGTTTCTTCTCTTCACTGAATGTCATTTTATCTACATTTAACTGCATGTATTTGATCTGAGTGTGTAACTGCTTTGTTCTCCTCGTAAATAAAAATAGTCACGTTTGATAATATTTGATGATGTGAAAAATCCCCCTGTTTAATCTGCATGTAGACTGAACATCTGTTGAACACAGAAATAAACAGAAACACTTCAGTGTTTTATTAGAGCTCATTTCACATCGTCTCCAGTTAAAACCCTCCAATACGGAGGAGCTTTATCAAGCACTTTTATTCTCTTTAGTCGGTTTGGAAACAACACCTGACCTTCAGAGAGAAACTGCTGCATGTTTTGTTGTGTTTTTAAATGAAAGTCCAGCAGATTCACACAGTTTCTACATTTCTATTTCATTTCAGTTCATATTTCAGTTCATATTCAGCTCGTTGCTCCCGGGAAAGTGACGCGCCTTGAACGTCATTACGTTCAGTGACGTGCGAAGCGTCACTTCGGGCGATCACGTGATCTCCGGTATTTTGAGCGAGACTCTGAACCGCTGTTTGGATTCGGTTCTTCTTTAGAAGCTCGACTCGTAACAACCTGATTAAATCAACATTAGCGCTTCGTGTTTCCCGCATTAAGTTTGGGCTGTTAAATGTATGATCTCTAGAAGCTAAAGCAGTCCCTGTCACTGAGATTATTACTGAAAACCTCCTCAGTTCACTGTGTCTTTGTGAAACGGGCTTAAACCTAATGAATCATTGCTTTGAATGAATCGATTCCCCCAGGCTTGAACTCCTGCAGTTCTCCTCGCAGGTCTGGTCACAGCAGTGGAGTAGCCTCGATCTCTGATCCAGTTCTGGACATAAACCCAAAACTCAGGTTCTGAAGTGAAATCGTTTCTAGTGCTGAGTCTGAAAGTGGCAGACTCTTCTCCGGCTTCTAAAAAGCAGCTCTCTCTTCTGTTTATTACAGTCTGTCGTCCTCCTGGACTTTATACAGATTTACTGAGTGAATTTACTGACTTCTTATCAGAGGGAGCTTTCTCTACTGATAAGACTTTAAATGTTGGAGATTTTGTAACCCAGCTATAATAAAGCCCTTTTAATTGAATGGTAGCCCTTAAATGGGTGCTGCCCCTTTAAGAAAACCGCGGCAGTTTTCGGCAATCTGTCGAAGCTATTTCCCGCAATAGCAACTGATTTATGGCAAAAACGGCAAGTTTATGTTGAAAAGCATAGACAGGAGAGCACGAGGCTCAGATAGCTTGGAGAGGGGGGAAGGAGAGGTATGATATACTGCAGCCAGCCCCAGCTACCTTCATACCCTTTATTCTGTTTACTGATTCTCCTGCTAGGTGAGAGTTTGCAGCATATATGTGTATGCTGGTGTGTAATTGTGAGAGATTGAACCCATTTTATCAAAAAAGTTAGACTAAAAGTCTTAAATATTCTCAGTCTGAGCTCGTTAACTCCTGTTGGCCTGCTTTATGTTAAATGAGTGAGCGGGTAAATGTTTTTTTTAGCATGCTTTTAGTTTTAGCATGCAGTTTGTGTTTTAGAATAAATACCAAATGCATTTGGACGGAAATGTTATGAAAGCTGTATGTAAAAGAAATATGCCACATTTAGCA
The DNA here is from genome assembly GCF_030463535.1 of Salminus brasiliensis. NCBI lineage: Eukaryota > Metazoa > Chordata > Actinopteri > Characiformes > Bryconidae > Salminus > Salminus brasiliensis. The sequence goes on along the minus strand of NC_132890.1, from coordinate 15,328,570 downwards.
GTATTTGGGGATTTTATATTTTGTTATGTAATTTTGTGTGTGCAATGCTAAAGAAAAGCTGAATATTCAGTTCAGATAGCTTGGAGAGGGGGGAAGGAGAGGTTTGATATACTGCAGCCAGCCCCAGCTACCTTCATACCTTTTATTCTGTTTACTGATTCTCCTGCTAGATTCTCCTGCTAGGCTGGCAGGGCGCTCAGCTTATGTTACTTTGACCGGCTTCAGCAACGCGCGAGAGGCACGTTGGAGGGAGAGATCGAGAAAGAGAGAGAGATGTTGGTCACGACCGTCTTTAGCCTGCATCGGAGCACTTAAGTACACCGCTTAACACACTGAAATTTTTTTTATTGGGTACCCAAATACATATTTTTTTTTACACCAACGTTCAGAGTCCAAGGACGGTTCGCATATTATTATTATTTTTTTTTTGGACATTCCCAGCGACCATTTTCTAAGGACTGTGCAAGAGAAATCTCAAGGTTCAGTGTTCAGGTTCAGAACTACTTACCTATTTCAACCTATTTCACATGTGTTTAGATCACATTTATAAATGTGAATTTGTGCACATTTTATATTTTCTTTTCATGAATGTCATTGCAAATGATATGTCAGTACAACTCAACGCAAATCCTTCATAAAATGAAAGAAACGCTCCAGTCCAGTAACATTTAGACTTATTGGACCTAGGTAGTACACTGCTACCAGACCCTAAATAAATTCCTTTCAATTCAAGCGTGTCATATGTTTCTGTGGTCATTTGAACTTAATTAAATTTTAATTTAGATTAAAGAATTGTACGCTTGGTTACAATTTCAATATTCACTTGGAGACTCAGGAGCCCTCAGAACTGGTTTAATCAATCTTAGATGTCCAACTCCGAGATGCAACCATACACACCTAGTTCTGACCCTGGGTATTGAGACAGTCAGCATAGTCAGCATCTCTCAGCCTGACTCCATCTCTGACCACTACCTAACCATGTAGTCTTAAACCAGGAGATCCCCCTGCAGCCTCGCTTTATGAGCAAGCGTACCAGAACAACCTCTACAGCTAGTGTCTTTATTAATAACCCTCCAGATTTAACCATCTCCTGCCCATCTCCTCCTCTAGATCCTGAGCATGAGACAGATGATCTGCTGTCTGTGCTCCGCTCTGATCTTGACCATGTTGCATTAATTAGGAAAAGGTCAGTGTCTTGGTGACCATGATGACCATCTGCGTCCTCTAAAACAGAGAACTCGTATTTACTCTTTATTTGCTGCAGCTGGGCAACATAATCTGTAAACATGGCACTGACTTGACTTTCATTGACACCCAGCTCTACTTATCCACCTTAATAAAATATCAGACTGTCTGAAAGACAGAGAGAGGTCTTACTTATTGATTCAAACATGCAAATATTGCTGTAGATTTAGACGGATTCTCAGTCTTACCCAGTAGCACTGTACAAAACCTAGGAGCTGTTTCTGACTCTGTCCTCTCGTTTGATGCACACATCTGTTACATGGTTAAAACTGCCTTCTTCCACCTACGTAATATTGCTAAACTGGGTAATGTTCTCTCCTTACATCACGCAGAGAAGCTGGTGCAGCATTCATAACTTCTAGATTGGATGACTGTAAAGCTCTTCTGGTTGGAAGTTCATGTAAACCATTAAAAAAAGCTCCAACTAGTTCAGAATGCAGCTGCTAGAGAGCTCACTAGGGCTCAGAGATTTGACCTTATTAGTCCCATTCTCTCGTCCCTGCACTGGTTACCAGTTCAATTCTGCACTGATTATAAAATACTCCTTCTGACCTATAAGTCACTAAACGGTTTGGACCTACAATGTCTTGGAGAACTTCTTAAACCTACAAGCAGTCACGTACACTTCGTTGGCAGGACGTTGGCCTTCTGTCAGTTCCTCTCAATGCTGGAGGAGGAGCTTTCTCTCATCAGGCTCCTCAACTCTGGAATAAACCTCCTGTTGCTGTTCGGGACTCAGACACACTCTCTGTGTTTAAATCCAGATTAAAAACTTACCTTTAAGCTCAAGCTTTCAGAGAATCCATCAGTGCACTGTACTGTTCTCCTTGCTGATGTAGCTTATATGAACACTAACAGGTTTGGACTGTTCTGCTCTCTGTTCACAGGTTCCTGATCAGTTCTGCAGTCTCTCTAATCTGCTTCCTTTACAGGCCGGACATCAGTCTGATCTGACCTCTCCTGAACACCCCTCCTCCTGTAACCTTTTCCTGCGCTCCTCCTAACCCTCTGTGTTTTCCCTCCTTTCTGTTTTCTGTCTCTTTCACATGTACTGAGAAGCCCGGGGCCAACTGTTCCATCCTGGTACCGCCTGACCTGACCTGGCTCCTCACTGCCCTCCTACCCGCTGTTCTGCTCTGGGGCCTCGCATTGACTCCTCACCTCCCTGCATGACTCTTCTTCTGACTGTTTACCTGCATGGACTTTATCACTCTCACTCACATTCTCATCTTGTTTGTCTTGATGTAAAATTGACCTTTTTGTTTTATTATTGTTTTTATTCCTGTTTTGATTTTTATGATGATCCAGTGTCGACCGGAGGAGGATGGGTTCCCCCTTTCAGTCTTGGTTTCTCTCAAGAGAGTTTTTCCTTGCCACTGTTGCCACTGTCTTGCTGAAAAGAGGCTCTGACACGTATCTCTGTAAAGCTGCTTTGTGGCTACATTTGTTGTGAAAATCTCTATTTAAATAAAAGTGAGCTGAATGATCTGGCTGTGTGTATTTAGGGGATTCAGATTGATGCCATTGATGGGGAAGATTCCAGATTGACTCTACAAGAACCAAACTAAGGCATCGTCCTGCTTCCTGCACTGGATCCAGAGAGCATTGAGCTGTTAGATTAGCTGTACGAATAACGTCCTCATCAGAGAGCTTCGGCCATGATATCTGTGTGTTTCTGTTCTGTACCACAGTGGGAAAGACGTAAGCAGGATTGTGCTTTCCAGGTTAAACTGATGAACTTCTACAAAAGCAGACATTCAGAGCTGTGGGAACGTCAGTGTAAATGGACTTGGTCTAAAATGAAGATCCTGATCCTGCTTCTAGACTCACAGCACTGCACATTTCAACCTGACCAGCAAACTGATGGACAGTGACTGCTGGCATGTTTCAGGGCTTGTGAATGATAATTGTCGGCTCTTCACACCCAGTTTCTGAAAGTTTCACTTGTATCTTTTTCCTCCTGAACCTTTTATTTAAGAAAGGACCGACCGTGTTACTTCTACAATTAAGAGTCACAGAACTGCACCAAAGGTAGCAGGGTGTGGATCATTGAGGCTGGTAAGAGATGCTCATTCAGGTTCATTAGAAAACTCCTCCTACATTAAACAGCATTAATTACTGCTTTAGTTTATCACCTCAACATATAACTTAAAGCCCACTGACAGCCGTAGATTAGCTACAACTGCTTTCTGAAACCTGGGCTAATTTACTTACAACATTAAAAGTGAACTTCTGACCCCGTTCATCACACCGTTTATAATATAGTGAAGTTGAGGTCTAGAGCTTTGGGGAGAGAAATAAAGGAACCAGCACAACAGATCTGATGCTCAAGTGAAATCTTTTATTATTTTCAACACAAACAAACAACGGTCAACATCATAAACCTTCAGGGTGAGAAAAGACCAAAATAAACAGAACCTCACATCCCATCTTACTAAATAACCTAGAAAAAGAGAAAACACTAAATACAGCGGTCTTACCTCCTCCCTCATATAACACAGCAGAAAAGACAAATAATAATAAACAAATAAATGACCCTCACCCTAGACTACTGACCATCACCATATTTACAGGAAAATAACACAATTACCAGCTAAAAGACTGAAGCTAAAAGACTGTCAGAGCAGCAGGAAATCCTCAGAGTCCCAAGCTGCCTCAGCGTGACCGCCATTGGCGTGGTGAACACCACCAGTGTTGCTGCAGCTCCTCAGTAAGGAAAGCAGCTGTTGACTGTCCTAAAGGTCGCTAGACGTCGCTAAATGACATCTCCTAATTTGTGTGATTGTCCAAATTTGCATAATTGTGTACAAATGAACTCTGAATAAATGAACTTCTTAAGTTGATCCTTTTTTTGCTTTTGAAATATCCCACATTACATAAATCATTTTTTACATAAATGACATAAATCAGTGTAGCTCTGTGTTGTTAAATGTTAGCATATCAAATTTAATCAGAAGACTGTTCTGTGGGGAGGAGCTGCTACTCTACGCTCAGCCCTCCTCCTTTATCCAGGCTTCAGACCCACAAAGTGACCCTAAAACAGACAGTTTGGCAGAGATACTTATTTATTTTTCGTTTATTAATTTATTTATTTTGTGTCTCTCTGAAGACGCATTTATATTTACATCCCTCTCTGTAAACAGGGGGCGGGGTCAGCGGCGGCTCTGGGCATGCGCAGTTCATTTGCCTTAAAAGCCAATCAACACATGCGCAGAGAGAGAGAGAGAGAGAGAGAGAGAGAGAGAGAGAGAGAGAGAGAGAGAGAGAGAGAGAGAGACACAAACTGGTCACCAGATGGCAGCACTAACTGTTTCAGCCATACAACACTAGATGAAACAGATCTTGAAGGAATCTTCAACTTGGGGGTTCATCACCACAATGCGTCTAAACGAGCTCAAACGCTGTGTGATGTGAATCAGTGCATGACAGCAAATCATTTCTGAAAGATTGAGAATCTTGGTAATGGGCATGGGCGAGCTCTCTAGCTAGAACCTCCCTCCCTGTTATTTTGTGTTGTGGCTGTGTCATGGTGTTTTTATGTTGTGGTGGTGTTGTCCTCACAGTGCTGCCGGGCTTCTCCAGGTGAGAAAAAGCTCTGTGTAGAAGACAGATGACAGCATCATCCACCCTGACACCAGACTGGTAGGCAAACTGAAGAGAGTCCATGGATGGGCTCACCAGAGGGCGGATGTGGTTAAAAGCCCAGACTCTCCAGTGATTTCATCAGATGTGCCTAAAACACAGCACCCAAAGGATATCCCACAGTGCCACCGGCCTGAAGCTGTTTAGGTCCTTTGGGTGCTGTTTTAGGCACAGGTACCACACAAGATGAGAGAAGAACGGCCTTGTAGCGTCTCCTCAGGGCGCGACACAGAGCTCCAACCCGGCTCCTATGCGGGGGACAGACACATACTGCAGGGTTTGTCTGAGATACTATGAGGGACACTGATATATTACTTTTTAAATCAAGCAGAGAAATGACAAAATAAATTATTTTAAAATCCAGTAAATCATGACCTGCCCACTATCCAGTCGTCCACCCTGGGGTCCTGTCTTTTTCCGAGAGGTGTGTGGCAGTGCTCCTTCAGGGCCTCACTGCATCGGGCAGAGAAAAGTGGAGAATGATGGTACTGAAGCCACCTGGAGAGACAGAAAAAAAAATAAAATAAAAAAAAGAGATTGAGGCATTACTCTTTGGTCCCGATGCTTTTAAGTGTTTTACAGTAAAACCTCCAACAATGAAAAACACCGCCCTGAGGAGCTGTCCTCGGTGAGGGAGAGCTGAGGGAGAGCTGAGGACCTCGCAGCAGTTAGTAGATGTGAAAACTGGCTGTGGTGGTGGAGGAGCCCTCTGCTTTTCCAGGTCCTCTCCGGTGCGGGAGTGGAGATGATAACCCTCTGTGTCCGCCACGTCGGTAGTGCTGGATTTAAGATGGCCAGCGTTAGAGGAGTCTCCAGCCTTGCCTTCCGTTGGTGGAGTCTGGACTGCCTCTACAACAATAGCAGTAAAGCTTGATGACCTCCTTGCAGAGCGCCTGGAGATCTCTCCTCCGTGGTCACCAAGTACCTCCAGAGTAAAAACAGCAACGCAAACGACGATCAGTGAGACAGTACTGTACAGTAACACAGGGAGCAGAGAGCACAAGCATCACAACAACTGTCTCAGATGAAGACAGAGCTGATATTAGAGACTATAAAGTAGGACAGTCGCTCGACGCTCTGTGTCGAATCACGTCTCGAGCTTCTAAAGCTGAACCACATCAAAACCAAAAAAATAGAAATGTAGAAAATGTGGAGGATGGGATTACTGCATTTAAAGGTCAATGTTTTTAGTCATTCAACATTATAACAGGTAGATCACTGAACTTTCATTCTAAATCCAGTGGAGCTGCCATATTAATCAATAAAAACGTCCCTTTTGTTATGCCAGACAGATGCAGATCCATATGGGCTGATATTCTCTCTTCTCTCCTGTACATAAGACACTCCTAAACTGATTCTATTTTTAGACAAAAAGCTTCTTCCTTTAGTGAGTACTTGTGAGTATCAGACAATATTAATATCTGATCATCAGACTGCTGCAAAACAATTCCATCATTTGATGAAGATATGTCCGGTGTCAAGTCTGAAATATCCACATCGTACACATCCTCATTTTTCTTACATTGCTGTTGTGATGTTGTGGAAACCATCTGAAGCACTACTGCATTTCCTGACATAGCTGTTTCTAGCCACCTGATCTGAGAATGAATTCACAGCAGGGCTTTTCACCAGTTAATATTTCACATGCAACCATGGTTTCATTTTCCAAAAGGGAATTTATAATTGTGGATAACCCTTCTTCTGCTTCCTGGGACATGGGACATTAAGCATGATGAGGCCTATCAGCTGTTTTGCTTGCAGCACTTTAACCAGAGATGCCCCCTTTATTGACCCATCATCATTCATTCTGAGACCAGAAATGTTTTGGAATATCAACAAAAACTGGTAAGTCATTAGTTTCAGTCTCATTATTCTCACTTGGCTACAAACTAAATTTGGATCCCTGAAACATTCTCTGCTTTAAACAACCCTGAGAATCAAAATATTCCAAGACAATATCTTAGTTGTCTTCACTGGGATCCAGATTTGTTTTAAATTGGAAAACTCTGTGAGACTGAAATTATTTTAAGGCTTTGGACATCTTCGTCCTTTTAGTCCGGATCGCTACAAAAGGTCAGTGGTATAAAACACATTTGAAAATTAAAATATCAAAGGGATCCGGGTTAAAGTAACCTGAAGGTCTAAGAATACAGCGTCTTGTCTCCTCCCGTTTATTCTAAATTCGTAAGGCCTAATTAATTTACACAGTCACCTCGGATACAGAGTCTCAGAGTCAGTAGAGCGCCTGAATTGACTCAGAATCACTCATTGGGTTGACGGCGGCCGCCTCTGTCGCTTTCTGATCCTGTCTCTGAAAACTCTGGACCCAGAGGAATATTGGGATCTTGCTGGAACTTAAATAGACAATATGGACTCTGAGGATTAATTGGCTGGTAATCACCCAGTCTTAAATCTATTTCACTATTTAAAATTCTGCAGTCATTTACATTTACTCTCTTACCCTTTGTGTTTCTTTGGACACTTGTATGTGCTTTTATAACTTAATATTCAGAAATCACCTGTATTTTTACAGTTAGAGATTTAAGTTAATCATAAATACAGAAACACTCAGCTTCCAGGAGACCCTGTGTGAACCGATTTTATGACCCCCCCAATGTAATAAATAGACCTACACCCTTGATTTAGTTTCACAGAGATCTAGTGAACTAAGGTAGTTCACTTCAGACGGGTCTGGACATGTACTGGCTTAAGGAGGTTGGAGGTTTGGAGTCTGACTGTTTGAGGCTGTGGACACGTGTCATACAGATAACGAGGTCAAACAGGTGCCATTAATACAGGTAATGAGTGGAGGACAGAAGAGCTTCTTAAAGAAGTTACAGGTCTGTGAGAGCCAGAAATCTTGTTTGTGGGTGACCAAATACTTATTTTCCACCATAATTTACAAATACATTCTTTAAAAATCCTACAATGTGATTTCCTGTTTTTTTAATAAACATTTACAGACCTCTCTCATCTTTCTAAGTAAGAGAACTTGTACAATCAGTGGCTGACTAAATACTTTTTTGCCACACTGTATATTTAACAACCCAAACTCAATGCAGAACTGCTTGTACTCTGAAAGATGGAAGAATTTATATGAATTCTATTAAAACTTTTAAAGCAGATTTTCCGACGTTACAATTACAAACCATGACCGTCTCAATACTGCAGGGTTTGTCTGAAATACTATGAGTGACACTGATATTACTTTTTAACACAAGCAGAAAAGTGACAGAATAAATGGGTGGAATCAAGTAAATCATGTAAATCACTTACCTGCCAACTACGCAGTTCACTAACCTGACAGTGTGACTGGGAAGGGCCAGTCAGTCCTGGCCTGGCACCTTCTTGATGTTCCCGGAGAGAACGATAGACCCCAGACAGCTCAGGTGAAGCTCATCTCTGCATTAGAGGACCAGACGCAGCCAAAAGCTCTCCCAGTTCTCTACGAAGTCATCGCAGACAGACCTGTCCAGCAGCGGAGCGAGAAGAGCTAGGGAAACTGCTCGCTCACTTGTCTGTAAGTGGGCAGGGGGGCCAAAGATGATGATCCTGGTGTCTAGCTTTTTCCAAACACTGTCCAGAAGCGTACAGCAGTGCTTCTTCAGGGCCACACTGCATCAGGAGGAGAATAGTGGAGAACGATGGTGCCAAAGCCACCTGGTGACGTCCAGGACACGGGCACCTGGAAAACAGGAGACTATGGCATTACTCTTTAGGGTCGATACTTTTCAGTGTTTTACAGAAGAACATCACCCTGGGGAGTCGTCCTCTGTGCCGGAGCAGGTGAAGAGCTGAGGAACACGAACCAGTTAGCAGAGGTGAAAAATGGCTGTGGTGGTGCAAGAGCCCCCTGCTTTTCCCAGCCACACTGACACTTCCAGGCCCTCTCAGGTGCTGGAGTGGAGACGACAACCCCCTGTGCCGGTAGAGCTGGAATTAAGACTGTCAAATTGGAGAAATCACCGGCAGCCTCCATCCTCGTCTTCCGTCGGTGGAGTTTGGACTGTCTCTACAGAAGCAGTTGGATCCGCCGTACAAACTTGACGAACTGAAGAGCTTGTTCCTCTGTGGTCGCCTCTGAGTAAAAACACACAGACATGCAAACAGTCAGTCAGACAGAGTACTGCACAGTAACACAGGGATCAGAGAGCACAAAAGGATCACAAAAGCTGACTATAATCTTTCATATCAGCTTTGTCTTTATCTTAAAGTAGGGATGGCCGCTCGACCAAACGGATACCACTCGACTCAGATTTCTAATTCCGTTCTGCAGTTCAATTCAGCAGTGATCGGTTTCAGAGTACATATCTGTTCATTAAACCACAGTGCTAGGTTTTTCTACCAAATTTGTTGTGGAACAACATTGTCAAGGCTAGAACGGATCACAGTGTGCAGATCATCTGTTACATGCTCTAGATCTTTAGGGTGAAATTGAAAGGAGATGGAGAAATCTGGAAGGTTAATAAAACACGAGCTGTCGAGATTTGGGTTGTGCATAGAAGTGAACTGAATTGTGGTGACTCCGCCACGACCACGTCTGCCTGAGTAACTGCAATAGCTAAACCTTGAGGAGTCGATGCATTCAGAAGGAAATGGCGACAGCCTCTGAACTCTCACCAAGGACGTGATGAACAGCCAAAAATACGGTACCAAGTACAAAAGGTTTTATTACCTGAATGTGGTCAATGATCACAGTGCTGATGGTTGCAGTGTGTTACAATATTCAAACAGCATTAAATCCTTGTTCACGGTCATTATGATGTTTCACATTATGCAGTAGAGAGCATGAAGATCAAGGGTAGGATTGATTAACTGAACTGTGAAGTCTGCAGACAAGAGAAATCTGCTCAGAGTAGAAACAGAACCTGATGCACGAGCAAAAGCAGTACTTGACATTCTTTACATACTGACCTAGCTGCTCCTATAGATCCAGTAAAAAAGGGGGGGGGGGGGCTAAAGCATGGAGCACTGGGCATTAGAAATATGACAGCGTTATGGGTGAAGGATGAATAAGTGAGGAAGAATTGAGGACAGACTGATGAATAAAGACTCTGAAATAAACAGAATACATGCACAATATTAAATAAAAGTTTAGAAAGGTTCCAGGTCTATCAGAGCTACTAAATGACTTAATTCAAAGAGAGACGTGTATACGCTCAACAGGCAGGAGAAACAAAGCTAATAATTACCACTCAAAGCTTCTAGCAAGACACCAGCTTTAACATGCCTCTGACCGTTTCCACTGGTTAAACTATGGGGTTTTAGCGCCCCCACAAGGAAGAAAAGAGGAACAGCAACAGCATCTGAGCAGTAGTTCAATAAACACCAGGATGTTGACTAAGAACACATATTTAGCACATATCCACAGAATTACATCATCCATACTAACCTAAAACAGTTCAGAAGCGTGAAACATGCGAAGAAATGACAGAAACCATGAAGATTCAGTAATACATAGGTAAACACTGAAGCTACATTGCTAAGGAGAAAGCTAGCATAGCAACAGAACTAAGCCATTCCCAAACTAAATGAACAGCAGCTTACTTTGTGTCTCAGACTCTAAATATAAGGCACCCACAGTCACACAGCTTGAGCAGTTTCTAAAGTTCAGTCTTCCAGAGGAGCTACAGAGCTCGGTCACACCGGCTCGTTCACCCTGCACACTGCTGCAAGACCACGCTGCTGATTGACAGCGGAGGCTCCTGATTGGCTGAGACTCCACATTATATACTGACCAATGTGGCTGAAGCTTCGTGAATATTAAATGAGGTTACTGATTTAAGGAGCTTTTGGACAGATCCAGGGTTGGAGATCCACTCAGACATTTACTGAGGATTACTCAGATGCAGGCTGTGAACCTCCTGAAAACTAAGGGTGAAACAGGTTGGTTGATTCTTCTCCATATGGATCAGTAAAATGTATTTGTTTACATAATGGTTCAGAGTTCACAGCAGCAGATTTAAAGTCATTGCTCTGTAAGCAGGGGATAAGGTGTGAGACCTTAGCAGCTATATATATGTATTTAATGACTACGTTGACCGAGAGAAAGCCTAACCTTTCAAAGAGGAGAGTATTTGGAGCAGCATGCTACACTTACAAACATGACAGATAGAAGCTAGAGTCAAAATTTGAAAGGGAGTCTTTGTAGGTACGACAAGAACAGTCCATCACAACTAGTCTACTATCCAGACACAGGGAAAGTGTATGACATTTCACAAGCCTGTGTTTAAGCAAAGTGTGTTAAAGAACAGCAAACCCAGACTGACCAGTCAATGGCAGCTGATGATCCCAGGGTGAGAGGTGTGTACCCTCCATTCCAACAGCTAACAGTGTTGATCAGACTCCAGAAGAGGTTCAAGAGTCTTAAACTGATGCTCAAGATGGTGCTGAAACAGAGGGAGACCGACATAGTACACACTTTTCAAAGAGAGATAGGAAATCACCTCAGTACTTAGCTGACTGGGTGTCAGATACTGAAGATCAGACACTGATCAAATTCATTTTTAATACAAGCAGAGAAATGACAATAAATGGCTATGAAAACAGGAAAAATGATGTACAGTTACTTACCTGCCAACTATTCAGTTCACTAACTGGAGGAGCAGAACAATAGAGAAGCATTGTGCCAAAGGCATCACGCTCCCAGAGCGCCAAGCAAAGCCACCTGGCGAAGTCCAGGACACGGCATCTGGGAAACAGGAGACAGTGGTGTTACTCTTTGGGCTCAATACTTTTAAGTGGTTTCCATCAATGAGAACACTACCCTGAGGGGTTGTCCTTGAGGGATGAAGCAGGTGAAAGCAAAGTAGAAGAGCAGAGGACCTCAAACTGGTTGGAAGAGATGAAAACTGGCTGTGGTGGTGACACGTCGGTTTAAACAGCCATGTTTCAAGCGTGTCAATTCCCCGGTCCCACTGTAGACCTGAGCATAACGAGCGGAATATAAACGGACATATGAAAGATTACATAAAAACTAATGTTAAAATTAAGAGAACAAACACAGGCAGTCATCACTGTATGGTGCTCCTGTTTCAGTTTGGACAAAGCTTATGGACACACAAGTGAAGGCTGAGAAGCCTCGACCCATATCCCGGAAGCTCCCATAAAAGATTGAAATTTAGCTTTGTACGACATTAAGAAGTCATCAGAAAGTTTTCAGAAGATCACTAATTTGGATCTACAGCCAACACCACCTCACTGGTTCATATAATGACTAAAAAACTCAGAATTTCCATACAAAGGAAGAAACACTGCAAACAGGCCTAGCAGATAAACCTCGCCATCTAAGCTAACAGACATGGAGGGATGAAGAGATTCTCTGTGCTTTGACAACTGACATCTCCGAGCTTCTCGGGTCAGAACTAAGGTCCACACTTGCTGAAGAGTTCGAAGGCATAAAAGCAAAACCGCAGAAGTAGTGAATAACAGAACTCTGCTCCGACTTTTAATCACTGTATAATAATAAGAAAAGGAATAACAATATACAGTGCATTAAGATATGAAGTAGGAGTGCGAGTAGGTGCTGGACAGAGAGATAATGAAGAGCTATAGCTAATGTAGGAGCAGGTTATGAAGTAGGAGTGTGAGTAGGTGCTGGACAGAGAGATAATGAAGAGCTATAGCTAATGTAGGAGCAGGTTATGAAGTAGGAGTAGGTGCTGGACATTTGTTCAGTGTTAATGTTAAAGTCCATGCTGAGTAGATGGACAGGTCTGATTACGGAACATGGACGAATGGACACCTCCAGACTGGACGTCAGGGCATCTCAGTACATGTAAAAGAGAGAGAAAAGGGTTAGGATGGTTGTGTTGGAACTCGCAGAGTAGAGGGATAGGCCTGATACCAAGACGCAGGAACTGAACCAAAAAAAGGGCAACTCCAGGCAGGTAGCTCAGGACATGAGGAGAGAGAGAAAAAGATGAAGATTAGAACAAGCTTTACGTTTAGTGAGAGACCTGTAGCAGAAATAGTTAGAGACACAACCACAATAATAGTAATAAAAAGCCTGTAATCAGAGCAGGACAGAACAATGGTGAAATGTAATCAGAGCAGGACAGAACACAGAACTGGAGAGTTCTCTGAAAGCTGGTGTAAAGAGAGAAGTTTTTCATCTAGATTTAAAGACTGAGAGTGTGTCTGATTCCCAGATATTAACAGGTAAAAAGGTAAAGGTGCACGTATTTGGCACGGTACAGCGAAATGTGTCCTCCACATTTAACTCATCTGTGGTAGTGAACACACACACACACACGAACTAGGGGCAGTAAGTACACACACACCCAGAGTGCTGGGCAGCCAACTCCAGCGCCTAGGGAGCAGAGAGGGTAAAGGGCCTTGCTCAAGGGAGGTTGTTCCAAAGTTGGGGGCTTTATAAAAGAACGCTCTTCCTCCTGCACTGTTTTTTCTAATACGTGGGACTGATAATAGGCCAGCATCTTGCAAGCAGAGTGTACGTGGAGGGGTGTAAGGTTGAGAGATTAATGTGTTAGAAGTATTTATAATCTGTACTGAATTTAACAGCTAACCAGTGTAAGGATGAAAGAACTGGACTAATATGATCAGATTTCCTAGCTCTAGTTCGTACCCTGGCAGCAGCATTCTGAACAAGCTGGAGCTTATGAAGAGATTTACCTGAACTTCCAGCCTACAGCACTGCATTAGTCCAGCCTTGAGGTTCTGAATGCGTGCACCAGCTTCTCAGCTTCCCCCTGGGATAGTATGCTGCTGAGTTTAGCAATGTTGCGTAAATGAAAAAGCTGTTTTAAATATACTGCATACAGTGGTATGAAAAAGTTTGGGCACCCCAGATAATTTTGATGATCTTCCTTAATTAATCATTAGCTGTTCGGATCAGCAATTTCAGTTAAATACATAAGGCAGATGAACACAGTGATATTTGATTAGTTTATATGATTTCCAGAAAGTGTGCAATAATTATTTAAACAAAATTAGGCAGGTGCATAAATTTGGGCACCCTTGTTATTTTATTGATTTGAATATGTTTAGCTGGATCTGCAACAACTGGTTAAGAAGACAAAGCTAATATTAAACACTAAAGTAGGGATGGTCGTCTCTATTGACAATCAGTTTCAAGTAATTGGTTTCAGAGGACATGTCTGGTCATTATATCACGGTGCTAGGAAAATTTTTATACCTAAATTGTATATAAATTTCTTAGATCCATGACCACAGACGGAGTAAAACGCGTGTACATATTCGGGTTACTTTAACCTGGATCCCTTTGATACGGAGTGTCGTCTCCTCCCGCATGTTCTAAATTCTTAACCAATCTTACTAATTTACTTAGTCACCTCGGGTACAGAGTGTCGGAGTCAGTAGAGCGCCTGAATTGACTCAGAATCACTCATTGGGATGTCGGCGGCCGCCTCTGTCGCTTTCTGATCCTGTCTCTGAAAACTCTGGACCCAGAGGAATATTTGGATCTCCGTGGAACCTCCAAAACTGTGGTAGTGGGATTTGCTTCTCCGCGCTTAAAGAATCAACTTGATCAGTCAGTCTTAGGAATGTAGAGAAACACTTTAATCCTGCAGTAAATGTAACTGTAAATGTAAAAAACTTCAGAACTAAGCCTGACAAAAAAAAACAAACAACAACAACAACAAAAAAAACACACCTTGTATTAAAGCAGCAGTAGGTGGAGGATCCATCTGTCCATCAATATATTTACTGATCGGTGGTAAAATATTGTAGATAACGCTCCTCATCTATATGTTTAAACACATTATAATTCAGTTTAAAATAGTGCATTTCTTACACTGGACTAAGGCAAGACTGGCAGAATTGGTTTAAAACATGAATCTAATGTGAGATAGATTTCAAACAGAATCAACAACACAGGCACACGTTCTGGTTTTGTGTAAAAATTACGGTCTTTTGGAATTAGGTTTTCTTCTTTTCAGGAGTCTTCAAACAGCTGATCCAGCCTTCCCCTACAACTGCAATATTTGGGGGGACTCCTCAAGGGCTTTATCTGGGGAAATCTTGTTGAAAAGGTTCTGGCTAAGACTGCTTAGATTACTTAAAGGGAAAGAGAAAACCCTCCTACCTAAAACTGGGTGCAGTGGGTAAATTTAATACTACTTGGCAACCTGTCTTGACTTAAATAGACAATATGGACTCTGCAGAATTTTAAATAGTGAAATAGATTTCAAACTGGGTGCTAAGCAGCCAATTATCAGTCATTTACATTTACTCTTACCCTTTGTGTTTCTTTGGACACGTGTATGAGCTTTTATAACTTCATATTCAGAAATTACCTGTATTTTTACAGTTAGAGTTTTAAGTTCATCATGAATACAAAAACACTCCACTTCCAGGAGACCCTGTGTGAACCGATTTTATGACCCCCACCAATGTAATTAACAGACCTACACCCTTGATATAGTTTCACACAGATCTAGTGAACTAAGGTGGTTCACTTCAGATGGGTCTGGACATGTACTGGCTTAAGCAGCGGTTTGGAGTCTGACTGAGGCAGTGGATAGGTGTCCTATACAGATAACGAGGTCAAACAGGTGCCATTAATACAGGTAACGAGTGGAGGACAGAAAAGCTTCTTAAAGAAGTTACAGGTCAGTGAGAGACAGAAATCTTGACTAGTCCAGAAATACTTATTTCTTACCATAATTTACAAATACATTCTTCCTAAATCCTACAAATGTGATTTCCTGGATTTTATTTTGTCTCTCATATTTGAAGTGAACCTATGATAAATTACAGACCTCTCATCTTTCTAAGTAAGAGAACTTGCACAATCAGTGGCTGACTAAATACTTTTTTGCCACACTGTATATTTAACAGCCCAAATTCAATGCAGAATTGCTTGTACTCTGAAAGATGGAAGAATTTATATAAATTCTAATAAGATTTATAAAGCAGATTTTCCAACGTTACAATTACAAACCATGACCGTCTCAATACTGCAGGATTTGTCTGAAATACTATGACACTGATCTATTACTTTTTAATACAAGCAGAAAAGTGACAGAATAAATGGGTGGAATCAAGTAAAACATGTAAATCACTCATCCTGCAAACTATGCAGTTCACTAACCTGACAGTGTGACTGGGAAGGGTCATTCAGTCCTGGCCTGGCACCTTCTTGATGTTCCCAGAGAGAACGATTGCCCCCAGGCGGCACAGGTGAAGCTCATCTCTGAGGTAGAGGACCAGACGCAGCCAAAAGCTCTCCCAGCTGTCCACAAAGACAGAGCAGACGGACCTGTCCCACAGCCAGCAGTGGAGCGAGAAGAGCTGAGGAAACGGCTCCCTCACTGGTCTATAAGTGGTCAGGGGGCTGAAGACGATGATCCTGATCTCTGGCTTTTCCCGAACAGTGTCCAGAAGTGTACGGCAGTGCTTCTTCAGGACCACGCTGCATCAGGAGGAGAACAGTGGAGAACGATGGTGCCAAAGCCACCTGGCAACATCCAGGACACGAGCACCTGATAAAAAGGAGAATGTGGGTTACTCTTTAGGGTCGATACTTTGAGGGTTTTACAGAAGAATCTTCAACAGTGAGAACACCGCCCTGAGGAGTCTTCCTCTGTGCAGGAGCAGGTGAAGAGCTGAGGTCCTTGAACCAGTTAGCAGAGGTGAGAACTGGCTGTGGTGGAAGAGACAGACAAGACAATTACAGCTGATGATCCCAAGGTGAGAGGGGTGTACCCCCCTATTCCAACAGCCAACAGTGTTGATCAGACTCCAGAGGCTCAAGAGTCTTAAACTGATGCTCAAGATGGTGCTCAAACAGAGGGAGACCGACATAGTACACACTTTTCAAAGAGATAGGAAAGCACCTCAGTACTTTGAAGATCAGACACTGATCAGAACTGACCGCTGCTACAGGGTCTGTAACGTACCACAGAGTTCAACAAAACCACAGTTCTGAGTTGACGCCATGAAAGAGGAGAGGACTTCTCTCACTGAAAATGACATTTACTCTGACCACTCTCCCAGAAGCTGAACATGTTGCATGATTATCTAGATTAAAATGACTTGACACAGAACCCAGCTTACCATTGGTCTACAAACACACTGATATCAGGAGGATAATACTGACGATCTGGGTTAATGATAATTTACCAGTTTTCCTACACTTAGGATGGCAGCAGCAACACAATCTCTGAATATTGTTGGTGCATTCAAAGAATTTGTATCAATTCTAATGAGATTGTTAAAGACAGTCCGATACTACAGGGTTTGTCTGAGATACTATAAGGAACACTGAAAATTTAACACAAGCAGAGAAATGACAGAATAAATGATTATTAAAACAGAAAACCTATGTAAAATTACTTACCTGCCAACTATTCAGTTCACTTACATCAGGAACTCACTGCGATGGGAGGAGAATAGTAGAGAATGATTGTGCCAAAGACATCACTCTGCCGCAGTGCCGAGGGAAGCAGCCTGACTAAATCCAGGACACGCCATCTGGAAAACAGGAGACAGTGGTGTTACTCTTTGGGCTCGATACTTTTAAGCGGTTTTCAGTAGAATCTCCATCAATGAGAACACTGCCCTGAGGGGTTGTCCTTGAAGGATGAAGCAGGTGAGTTTGGATTGCCTCTACAAAAGCAGCTGGATCTGCCGGTCAGGTTGGTCAACCTCCCTGCAGAGTGTCTGGAGAGCTCGTTCCTCTGCAGTCGCCATGTTCCTCCAGAATAAAACCGAGACAGAAACACAAACGACGGTCAGTGAGAGAGTACTGCACAAAATACAAGCGACTGCTTAAAACAAAGCTCTGTTGCGTCATTGACATGCAGTCACGTTTCAAGTTTTGCAGTTTTCCCTGGTCCCACTGCAGACCCGAGCAGAACGAGATGAATATAAAACAGACATATGAACTACAATATTAATTAAAATCTGCTCAGAGTAGAAACAGAACCTGATGCACGAGTAAAAGCAGTACTTGAACTAGTACATAATGACCTAGCTGCTCCTATAGATCCAGTGCGCAAAACAGGGCTGTAGATCCACTCTGGCGTTTACTGAGGATTACTCAGGTGCAGTCTGTGAACTTCCTGAAAATGAAGAGTGAAACTGTAAAAGCTACGGAGTGACGCTGGACTGATTCTTCTCCATATGGAAAAGTAAAGGTAGTTGTTCAGATAATGGTACAGAGTTCACAGCAAGGGGTTTTCAGTCATTGATCAGTAAGAATTGCATAAGGCATGAGACCTCAGCACCTTGATCACAACATCTAAAAACAGCAGTGAAAAATTGGAAAGAAAGAATTCTGGACATCTGCTGTAATGACCACTGCAGTCATTCACAACAAGGACTTAAATAGCCACTAGGCTTAAAATGATAAACTCCATACAACAAGGATGTTAAAGCCAATTTTCAGACGTTACAATTATAAACTATGCGAGAGAGACAGTCTCGACACTGCAGGGTTTGAGATACTATGAGGGACACTGAATTATCACTTTTTAATACAAGCAGAGAAATGAATAATAAATGGTTATAAAATCGAGTAAATCACTTACCTGCCAACTATCCAGATCACTGACATGAACGACGGACCCCAGACGGCTCAAGTAAAGCATATCTCTGTGTAAGAGGACCAGACGCAGTCGAAAGGGCCCTATTAAGGGTCTATTATATAGACATGGAAGAGTGAGGGAGACAGTGATGAAGACGAAGACAGAGCTGATATTGAAGACTATAAAGTAGGGACCGTTGCTTGCTGCTGTGTTGAATCACGTGTCAAGCTTTCAAAGCAGGACCACATCGAAACAGCAGAAGGTGGTTGCTAAAGGGTTACAGTTAGTTAAAGGGAGTAGATAATAATCATTACTACTAAGGTCAGCAAGAATAACAGTTTATGACTGCAGGTGAGTTTGTTTACAGTACTGAAAATGAATCCAGGGCAGTTTTAGTTATTATATATTAGAAAGGAGAAATAGGATGATTCAGCTTTAATAAAAGATTTTTTGTATTCTGCATGACTACACCCTTTGAGTTAAAATTCTAATTTTGCGTGTCCCTACTAGCCTTTGGACAATAAACGATATCAAATATCTCTAATTTAAACTTTAAAAGTGACTATGTTCAGTGCAATATCGTCCCATGTGCGTTTTTTTTTTTGTCTTTATTTAACCGCTGACTTTGTGCAAGCATTCTATACTACGGTAAACTAAATGTTTAGTCCTATGTAAGTATAGATGACTCATCAAATATAAAATCAACTACAGCTACAAATTAACTTTTTAAAACACGACTTAAAGATTAGAAAGTAGAGATGTGGTTAAAGAATGCTGGGTACATGCAAATGAACAACTCCGCCTCATGTGGTCTTCTCCCGGGCAGAGAGCGAAAATGGATGATCTTGTACAGAAGAAGGGAGTCACTGCGGCAGTTTGGCAATATTTTGGTTTATAACCAGACGAACACGGAGAACCATTAGATGTGAACAGTGTTACAAGCCGTCTATATAGAAAACGGATCACCACAAAGGGTGGAAATACTACTAATCTGCAAGCTCATCTCAGGATCCATCATCCAGTTGCTACAAACCTTGAAGTCTCAATTCGAGCTACTAAGCCATAAGTACTTCAGTAAGACAGCGGTGCAGAGATGTAAAATAACGTTCAAGCTAAAGTTGTGTGTTTGATCAAGAGATCAAACTGGTGTTTACTGAGGATTACTCAGGTGCAGTCTGTGAACTTCCTAAAACTAAGGATGAAATCATAAAAGCTACTGAGTGATAGTACACACTATCCCAAGAGAGAGAAGAAAGCACCTCAGTACTTAGCTGACTGATTCAGATATTGGAGATCAGACACTGACCAACACTGACTACTGCTACAGGGTCTGTAATGAACCACAGAGCTTTAAAGAGATTCAGTTAAATCAACATTCTGGGTTAATGCTATGAAAGAGGAGAGGACTTCCCTCATTGAAAATGACACATTTACTCTGGCCCCTCTCCCAGAAGCTGAACATGCAGTGAGGGGAAGGTGGGTCTAAGATTAAAAACTGTAGATGGAGCAGAAACGTTATCTAGATGATAACGGCTTTACACTGAAATCAGGAGGATAACACTGATAATCTGGGTCGATGATCATTTACCAGTTTTCCTACTCTTAGGATGGAGGCAGCAGCAACACAATCCCTGAACATCATTAAGAGCAGTAGTATTGAATGATGGTGTAGCAAAAGAATTTATATCAATTCTAATAAGATTTTTAAAGCAGATTTTCTGAAGCTCTAATTATAAACCATGTGGAGGACAGAGTCTCCATACTGCAGGGTTAGTCTGAGATACCGATATTCCTGTTTAAAACAAGCAGAGAAATGACAGAAAAAATGATTATTAAATTCAGTTAATAATGAAAATAAATTACCTGCCCACTATTGTTGTAGTAAAATGTTTATTATACCTTGTGTTTGTTGACAAATTATCCTTAAATAATGATTACTCAACTTAGTATTAACAACTACATAATCATTGTGTGAAACCTTGTATTTTATATGCATCTATACAAATGATTATCCGATACTTATATCATGTAGGCTTACACACATAGCTAACAATGTATAGCTTGTTTCTAACCCACATAATACCCACTTGTAACACGTATTGGTGTGCGACATATAGAGTCACTTTGCATGGCATATTACTCACCCACTTACTAACTTACATGATATTTACTCATAAGACATATTATAACCTTATTACATTGTATGGCCTACTAACTCACATGACATGGCCTCCTGAGACACATTAACATGTAACATATGGAGTTCTATGGTAAAGGCGAGTGATTCACGCTTAAAGACATTTGCGTTACTAAAACTATACATCAGCATGACAAGTGAGGCCACTCCATGTGTCTGAAGTCACTGTCATGGACCATCGTGTTGGCCCCAATTGGGACTGGTGTACTTTGTTTGAACTGAAGTGATATGGAGGGGATGCTGATAGGGTCGGACGGAGCGGCCTTCTCTCTGTGTGGGTAGAGGGGATGCTGATAGGGTCGGACAAAGCGGCCTTCTCTCTGTGTGGGTAACTCCCTAACCTGCAGCTGCCTCGCACACACATAGAGAACGCTACACTGTCCAGCTTTGAGAAAATACAGAACATAGTCAAGGTCAAGCATGATGGTGGAGTCAGACACGTGAATCTGAGTACTAACATGTGCCATCTTGCATATTCACATAGACTAATCTGTAGAAACGCCTCATCGGCAGGTTTCACGTCATTTGGGGTATAAACGTGGAGTCAGATGAGAACGGGGTCAGAACTTTGCTTTGGGATAGTTGATACACTGTCTTTAATGCATTTGTTCTCCTGGATCCAGCATTCTTAAATAAATACTTTGGTTTGCTTCTAACTTCACTCCACTCGTCTGCGACTCTTTCCACAAAACGAACACGCAAGGTGTTGCGCCCCGGAAGAGGGGTGGGGTACGGGCAACACTATGTAGACATTTTTCTACACTATCCAGCTGCCTAATCTAGGGTCCTGTCTTTTTCCAAGTGGTGTCCAGAAGTGTGTGGCAGTGCCCCTTAAGGGCCTCACTGCATCGGGTAGAGAAAAGTGGAGAAAGTTGGCAATGTCCAGGAGTCCTGGAGGAAAAAAAACAAAAACAAAAACATTTTAAGGAAAAAGGTGAAGTTGAAGAACTGATAACCTCACGCCAGTACATTTAGATGAAAAGCAGCTGTGGTGGTGGAGGAGCCCTCTGCTTTTCCAGGCCACGCCGACGGCCCCAGGCCCTCTCTGGTGCAGGTGTGGAGACAACAACCCTCTGTGTCCGCCATGCCGGTAGTGCTGGATTTAAGATGACCATCGTTGGAGGAGTCACGAACAGACTCCAGCCTCGTCTTCCGTTGGAGTTTGGACTGCCTCTACAACAGCAGCAGTCAAGCTTGATTACCTCCTTGCAGAGCATCTGGAGATCTCGCTCCTCCGCGGTCACCAAGTTACTCCAGAGTAAACACAGACAAATGCAAACAACGGTCAGCGAGACAGAGTACAGTAACACAGGGAGCAGAGAGCACAAGCATCACAACAACTGTCTCAGATAAAGAAGACAGCTGATATTAAAGACTATAAAGTAGTCAACTGTTCGTGTCAAATCAGTTTTAAAAGCAGAACCGCATCGAAATATATATAAATAGAAAATGTGTAGGATAAAATTACTGCGTTTATATGTCAATTATTTTAGCCATTCAACATGGTCACAGGTAGACACAGGACACTGAGCATGGTAAGGCCCATCAGCTGTTTTGCTTGCTGGGGGGGGGGGATAAATATATCTCTATCTATAGTAGATACCTTTATACTTAATAAAGCGCTACTAATCATAACTGTAACTATGTATTAATGTCATGTGTATAGTCTAAACTCTTTGGGTATTATAAACCCCCTTGTCTTAAAACCTTCAAAATGTCTAATTTGAACAGCACTAAAAAACATTTATTTTCAAAACCTTGCTTTAGAATCTTTGAATTTTCTAAAAAATGAGTGCAGATCCCTTTACAAAATTCTCTAGGTTGAACAGTAATGAATAATTAAATGTCCTAAAAATTTAATTTGTAATAAATTTGGATCCCTGAAAAATTTAAACAACCCTGAGAATAAAACTATTTCAAGACAATATCTTAGAATCTTTCTAGAATCTTAGAATTTAAAACAAATCTGGATCCTGAGAAATTCCCAGTTCGGACAACTGTGAGACTGAAATGATCTTAAGGCAATGCTTTGGACATCTTCATCCTTTGAGTCCGGATCGCTGCAAAAAGTCAGTGGCCTAAAACGAATGTTAAAATTAAAATATCAAAAGGGATTCGGGTTTAAGTAACCTGAAGGTCTAAGAATACAGCGTCCCGTCTCCTCCTGTTTATTCTAAATTTGTAAGGCCTAATTAATTTACACAGTCACCTCGCCACAGTCAGTAGAGCGCCTGAATGGACTCAGAATCACTCATTGGGATGACGGCGGCCGCCTCTGTCGGTTTTTGATCCTGTCTCTGAAAACTCTGGACCCAGAGGAATATTGGGATCTCGGCAGAACCTCCAAAACTGTGGTAGTGGGATTTGCTTCTCTGTGCTTAAAGAATCAACTCGATCAGTCAGTCTTAGGAATGTAGAGAAACACTTTAATCCTGCAGTAAACGTAACGCCGGTGGAAGACTTCAGAACTGAGTCTGACAAAGAAAAACCTTGTCGAACAGTCAGTTACACTGAAATCTTGTTCAAAAGGTGCTGGGTGAGACTGCTTAGATTACTTAAAGGGAAAGAGAAAACCCCTCCTACTTAAAATTGGGTGCAGTGGTGAATTTAATACTCCTTGGCAACCTGTCTTGACTTAAATAGACAATATAATAATAATAATATAATGGCTGGTTAGCACCCAGTCTGAAATCTATTTCACTATTTAGAATTCTGCAGTCATTTACATTTACTCTCTTACCCTTTGTGTTTCTTTGGACACTTGTATGTGCTTCATATTCAGAAATTACCTGTATTTTTTCAGTTAGAGTTTTAAGTTCATCATAAATACAGAAACACTCTGCTTCCAGGGGTCTCTGGGTGAACTGATTTTATGACCCCCACCAAGGTAATAAACAGACCTACGCCCTTGATTTAGTTTCAGAGATCTAGTGAACTAAGGTGGATAGCAATTATAACTTCATTGACAATGACTGCTTTAGGGGCTAGACATCGCATATTTAACAGCCTAAATCCAATACAGAACTGCTTGAACTCGGAAAGATGGAAGAATTTATATAAATTCTAATAAGATTTATAAAGCAGATTTTCCAACATTACAATTACAAACCATGACCGTCTCAATACTGCAGAATTTGTCTGAAATACTATGAGTGACCCTGATATATTACTTTTTAATACAAGCAGAAAAGTGACAGAATAAATAGGTGGAATCAAGTAAATCTTGTAAATCACTCACCTGCCAACTATGCAGTTCACTAACCAGACAGTGTGACTGGGAAGGGTCAGTCAGTCCTGGCCTGGCACCTTCTTGATGTTTCTGGAGAGAACAATGGACCCCATGCGGCTCAGGTGAAGCGTATCTCTGTGTTAGAGGACCGGACACAGTTAAAAGCTCTGCCAGTTCTCTACGAATTCAGCTCAGACGGACCTGTCCCGCAGCCAGTAGTGGAGCGAGGGGAGCTGAGGAAATGGCTCTCTTACTCGTCTGTAAGTGGGCAGGGAGCCAAAGACTATGACTATGTCAGGGTCACGCTGAATCAGACGGAGAACAATGGTGCCAGAGCCACCTGGTGACGTCCAGGACACGGGCACCTAGAAAACAGGAGACTGTGGCATTACTCTTTAGGGTCGATACTTTTCAGTGTTTTACAGAAGAATCTCCAACAGTGAGAACACCATCCTGAGGAGCTGTCCTCGGTGACAGAGCAGGTGAACAGCTGAGGTTCTCGAACCAGTTAGCAGAGGCCAAATCTGGCTTTGGTGGAAGAGTCCTCTGCTTTTCCCAACCACGCTGACACTTCCAGGTCCTCTTAGGTGCGGGAGAGGAGACGACGACAGACAGAAACGCAAACAAAGGTCAGTGAGAGAGTACTGTACAGTAAAAGGGAGCAGAGAGCACAAGCGTCACAACAAGCATGGAGTTCTGGGCATTAGAAATATGACAGCGTTATGGGTGAATGATGAATAAGTGAGGAAGAATTGAGGACAGGATGAGGAACAAAGACTCTGAAATAAACAGAATACATGCACAATATTAAATAAAAGTTCAGAAAGGTTCCAGGTCTGTATCGTAGTGCTACTAAATTACTTATTCAAAGAGAGATGTGTATACGCTCAACAGGCAGGAGAAACAAAGCTAATAATTACCACTCAAAGCTTCTAGCAAGACACCAGCTTTAACATGCCTCTGACTGTTTCCACAGGTTAAACTATGGGATTTTAGCGCCCCCACAAGGACAAAAAGAGGAACAGCAACAGCCTCTGAGCAGCAGTTCAATAAACACCAGGACGTTGAGTAAGAACACAAATGTAGCACATATCCACAGAATTACACCATCCATACTAACTTAAAACAGCTCAGTAACGTGAAACGTGAAGAAATGACAAACCATGAAGATTCAGTAATACATACAGAAATACTGAAGCTACATTACTAAGGAGATAGCTAGCATAGCAACAGGACCAAGCCATTCCCAAACTAAATGAACAGCAGCTTACTTTGTCTCTCAGACTCAAAATTAAAGGCACCCACAGTCACCAAGCTTGAACAGTTTCTAAAGCTCAGTCTTCCAGAGGAGCTACAGAGCTCGGTCACAACGGCTCCTGATTGGCTGAGACTCCGCATTATACTTTATACTGACCAATGCAGCTAAAGCTTCGTAAATATTAAATGAGGTTACTGATTTAAGGAGCTTTTGGACAGATCCAGGGTTGGAGATCCACTCAGACATTTACTGAGGATTACTCTGATGCAGGCTGTGAACCTCCTGAAAAGGGTGAAACAGTTAAAGCTACTGAGAGATGTTTGGCCAATTCGTCTCCATAAGGATCCCGTTCATTCTAAATTCTTAAGGCAAGCGCTCTAATTAATTTGCTTACAGTCACCTCGGGTACAGAGTCTCGGAGTCAGTAGAGCGCCTGAATTGACTCAGAATCACTCATTGGGATGACGGCGGCCGCCTCTGTCCGTTTCTGATCCTGTCTCTGAAAACTCTGGACCCAGAGGAATATTGGGATCTCGGCGGAACCTCCAAAACTGTGGTAGTGGGATTTGATTCTCCGCACTTAAAGAATCAACTCGATCAGTCAGTCTTAGGAATGTAGAGAAACACTTTAATCCTGCAGTAAACGTAACGCCAGTGGAAGACTTCAGAACTGCGTCTGACAAAGAAAAACTCTGCTGTACAGTCAGTTACACTGAAATCTTGTTCAAAAGGTGCTGGCTAAGACTGATAAGATTACTTAAAGGGAAAGAGAAAAACCTCCTACCTAAAATTGGGTGCAGTGGTAAATTTAATACTACTTGGCAACCTGTCTTAACTTAGACAATATGGACTCTGAGGATTAATTGGCTGGTTAGCACCCAGTCTGAAATCTATTTCACTATTTAAAATTCTGCAGTCATTTACATTTACTCTCTTACCCTTTGTGTTTCTTTGAACACTTCATATTCAGAAATTACCTGTATTTTTTTTTTTTTTAAGAGTTAGAGCTTTAAGTTCATCATGAATGCAAAAAGGGCCCTGTGTGAACTGATTTTATGACCCCCACCAATGTAATAAACAGACCCACACCCTTGATTTAGTTTCACAGACATCAAGTGAACTAAGGTGGTTAGCAATCATAACTTCATTGACAATGACTGCTTTAGAGGCTAGAGATCATATATTTAACAGCCTAAATCCAAATGAGGAACTGCTTGTACTCAGAAAGATGAAAGAAAATATATAAATTCTAATAAGATTATTTAAGCAGATTTTCCCGACGTTACAATTAAACCATGACCGTCTCAATACTGCAGGATTTGTCTGAGTACTAAATACTATGAGTGACACTGATCTATTACTTTCTAATACAAGCAGAAAAGTGACAGAATAAATGGGTGGAATCAAGTAAATCACTTACCTGCCAACTATGCAGACAGTGTGACTGGGAAGGGCAAGTCAGTCCTGGCCTGGCATCTTCATGATGTTCCCGGAGAGAACGATGGACCCCAGGCGGCTCAGGTGAAGCTCATCTCTGTGGTCAGTGGTCAGGGGGAGACAATCCTGGTGTCTGTCTTTTTCTGAACAGTGTACAAAAGTGTTCAGCAGTGCTACTTCAGGGCCGCGCTGAATCAGGTGGAGAATAGTGGAGAACGATGGTGCCAAAACCACCTGGTGACAGGAGATTGTAGCATTACTCTTTAGGGTCGAATTAAGATGACAGTGTTGGACGAGGCACGGGCAGCCTCCAGCCTCGTCTTACTTCAACGGAGTTTGGACAGCCTCTACAAAAGCATCACAACAAGACAAAACAAATAAAAAAGAAGACATGGCCAAAAGTGGTACCAAGTTTGTGATTAAAAGAGTACAATAAGCTTTACTACCTGAATGTGGTCAATGATCACAGTACTGATGGTTGCAGTGTGTTACAATGTTCAAACAGCATGAAATCCTTGTTCACTGTAATTATGATGTTTCACATTATGCAGTAGAGAGCATGAAGATCAAGGGTAAGATTGATAAACTGAACTGTGAAGTCTGCAGACAAGAGAAATCTGCTCAGAGTAGAAACAGAACCTGATGCTCGAGCAAAAGCAGTACTTGAACTAGTACATACTGACCTAGCTGCTCCTATAGATCCAGTGTCCAAAAGAGGGTTGTAGATCCACTCTGGCGTTTACTGAGGATTACTCAGGTGCAGTCTGTAAACTTCCTAAAAATGAAAGGTAAACTGTAAAAGCTACTGAGTGATAGTACACACTATCCCAAGAGAGAGAGGAAAGCACCTCAGTACTTAGCTGACTGATTCAGATATTGGAGCTCAGACACTGACCAACACTGACTACTGCTACAGGGTCTGTAATGAACCACAGAGCTTTAAAGAGATTCAGCTAAATCAACATTCTGGGTTGAGGCTATGAAAGAGGAGAGGACTTCCCTCATTGAAAATGACACATTTACTCTGGCCCCTCTCCCAGAAGCTGAACATGCAGTGAGGGGAAGGTGGGCCTAAGATTAAAAACTGTAGATGGAGCAGAAACGTTATCTAGATGAACACTGATAATCTGGGTCGATGATCATTTACCAGTTTTCCTACCATTAGGATGGAAGCAGCAGCAACACAATCCCTGAATATTGTTAAGAGTAGTAGTACTGAATGATGTTGTAGAAAAATAATCATCAATTCTAATAAGATTTTTAAAGCAGATTTTCTGCCTCTCCAATTACAAACCATGCAGAGACAGTCTCGATACTGCAGGGTTTGTCTGAGCAGTAGTTGGCCGCTATTGTGTTGCTTGCTATATTGTTGCAATGGTGTTACCGGAGCTTGCTATGGTGTGCCATTTTGTTCCTACGTGGCTGCTATGGTGTTCCGATGGTGTCCCAGGTTGTTGCTATGGTGTCACAGGTGGTTGCTATGGTGTTAGATGGTATGTATGAAGTATGTGTATGTACAGCAATGAAGTGTGGAAGGGGTGGATCATTGCAGAACCGTAACACAGCAGGGCAGTGGAGAGCCAGGCTGAGCGGACATCAGGGCACAGCAGGAGGAACAGGGAACCAGAGCACATGCAAAACAGAGAGAGAACAGACAGGAAAGAAAGAAAGAAAAAAAAGGGTTAGGAGACTTGTGTCAAAATGGATGAATGGACACCTCCAGATTGGACAGCAGGGCATCTCCGTAGAAGTAAAGACAGTGATCCAGGTACAGGACATGGGCAGCTGAAAAAAAAAAGGAGACTGTGGTGTGACTCGTTGAGAACTTTTGAGTGTTTTAAAGTAGAATCCCCAACAATGAAGGTGAAGGAGAAAGGGAAGAGCTGAGGACCTTTAACGCTGATGCTCCAGGGTTCCTTTCAGTGTGGGAGATGAGACAACTACCATGTGTTCATCTTCCGTCGGTGGAGTTTGGACAGCCTCTACAACGGCAGCTGGATCTGCCGTACAAGCTTGACGACTGTAGTACATACTGACCTAGCTGCTCCTATGGATCCAGTAAAGGAGGGGCTGAAGCATGGAGCACTGGGCATTAGAAATATGAGAAATATTTGGGTATATATATATATATATATGGATTCTACATCAGAGTGCTACTAAATGACTTCATTGAAAAAGAGATGTGTATACGCTCAACAGGCAGGGGAAACAAAGCTAATAATTACCACTCAAAGCTTCTTGCAAGACACCAGCTTTAACATGCCTCTGACCGTTTCCACAAGTTAAACTATGGGGTTTTAGCGCCCCCACAAGGACGAAAAGAGGAACAGCAAAAGCCTCTGAGCAGTAGTCCAATAAACACCAGGACGTTGAGTAAGAACACAAATTTAGCACAGAATTACACCATCCATACTAACCTAAAACAGCTCAGTAGCGTGAAACATGTGAAGAAATAAACCATAAAGATTCAGTAATACATAGGTAAACACTGAGGCTACATTGCTAAGGAGAAAGTTAGCAAAGCAACAGAACTAAGTCATTTCCAAACTAAATGAACAGCAGCAACTGTCACAGACTCAAAATTAAAGGCACCCACAGACTGACCAGTCAATGGCAGCTGATGGTCCCAGGGTGAGAGGTGTGTACCCCCCATTCCAACAGCCAACAGTGTTGATCACACTCCAGAAGAGGTTCAAGAGTCTAAACTGATGCTCAAGATGGTGCTGAAACAGAGGAAGACAGACATAGTACACACTTTTCAAAGAGAGATAGGAAATCGCCTCAGTACTTAGCTGACTGGGTGTCAGATACTGAAGATCAGACACTGATCAAATTCATTTTTAATACAAGCAGAGAAATGACAGAATAAATGGCTATAAAAAAGCATCACTCAGCGTGCCAAGCAAAGCCACCTGGCGAAGTCCAGGACACGGCATCTGGGAAACAGGAGACAGTGGTGTTACTCTTTGGGCTCGATACTTTTAAGTGGTTTTCAATAGAATCTCCATCAATGAGAACACTGCCCTGAGGGGTTGCCCTTGAGGGAAGAAGCAGGTTGGAAGAGATGAAAACTGGCTGTGGTGGTGACACTTCGTTTTAAGCAATCACGTTTCAAGCGTGTCAATTCCCCGGTCCCACTGTAGACCTGAGCATAATGAGTTGAATATAAATGGACATATGAAAGATTACATAAAAACTAATGTTAAATTAAGAGAACAAACACGGCAGACATCACTGTAAGGTGCTCCTGTTTCAGTTTGGACAAAGCTTATGGACACACAAGTGACTCAGGCAATGGAGGTGAAGCTGAGAAGCCTCGACCCATCTCCCAGAAGCTCCCATAAAAGATTGAAATTTAGCTCTGTACGACATTAAGAAGTCATCAGAAAGTTTTCAGAAGATCACTAATTTGGATCTACAGCCAAAAACACCTCACTGGTTTGTACGATGGCTAAAAATCTCAGAATTTCCATACAAGGGAAGAAACACTGCAAACAGGCCTAGCAGATCAACCTCGCCATCTAAGCTAACAGACATGGAGGGATGAAGAGATTCTCTGTGCTTTGAAATGCATTAGGATATGAAGTAGGAGTAGGTGCTGGACAGAGAGATAATGAAGAGCTTTAGCTAATGTAGGAGCAGGTTATGAAGTAGGAGTGTGAGTAGGTGCTGGACATTTGTTCAGTGTTAAAGTCCATGCTGAGAAGAGGGACAGGCCTGATTCCTGAACATGGACACCTCCAGACTGGACGTCAGGGCATCTCGGTACATGTAAAAGAGAGAGAGGGGTTAGGACGGTTGTGCTGGAACTCTGCTGAGTAGAGGGACAGGTCTGATACCAAGACACAGGAACGGAACCAAAAAAGGGCAACTCCAGGCAGGCAGTTCAGGACATGAGGAGAGAGAGAAAAAGATGAAGATTAGAACAAGCTTTACGTTTAGTGAGAGACCTGTAGCAGAAATAGTTAGAGACACAACCACA
The DNA here is from genome assembly GCF_030463535.1 of Salminus brasiliensis. NCBI lineage: Eukaryota > Metazoa > Chordata > Actinopteri > Characiformes > Bryconidae > Salminus > Salminus brasiliensis. Next base: position 15,298,066 of record NC_132890.1, on the reverse strand, counting down.
ATAATAGTAATAAAAAGCCTGTAATCAGAGCAGGACAGAACAATGGTGAAATGTAATCAGAGCAGGACAGAACACAGAACTGGAGAGTTCTCTGAAAGCTGGTGTAAAGAGAGAAGATTTTCATCTAGATTTAAAGACTGAGAGTGTGTCTGATTCCCAGATATTAACAGGTAAAAAGGTAAAGGTGCACGTATTTGGCACGGTACAGCGAAATGTGTCCTCCACATTTAACTCATCTGTGGTAGTGAACACACACACACGAACTAGGGGCAGTAAGTACACACACACCCAGAGTGGTGGGCAGCCAACTCCAGTGCCTAGGGAGCAGAGAGGGTAAAGGGCCTTGCTCAAGGGAGGTTGTTCCAAAGTTGGGGGCTTTATAAAAGAACGCTCTTCCTCCTGCACTGTTTTTTCTAATACGTGGGACTGATAATAGGCCAGCATCTTGTGAGCGGAGTGTACGTGGAGGGTTGTAAGGTGTAAGAAGTTCCTCCAGATAATGTGGGGTCAGACCATAGAGAGATTAATATGTTAGAAGTATTTATAATCTGTACTGAAGCTAACCAGTGTAAGGATTTCCTAGCTCTAGTTCGTACCCTGGCAGCAGCATTCTGAACAAGCTGGAGCTTATGAAGAGATTTACCTGAACTTCCAGCCTACAGCACTGCATTAGTCCAGCCTTGAGGTTCTGAATGCGTGCACCAGCTTCTCAGCTTCCCCCTGGGATAGTATGCTGCAGAGTTTAGCAATGTTGCGTAAATGAAAAAGCTGTTTTAAATATACTGCATACAGTGGTATGAAAATGTTTGGGCACCCCAGATAATTTTGATGATCTTCCTTAATTAATCATTGGCTGTTCGGATAAGCAATTTCAGTTAAATACATCATAAGGCAGATGAACACCGTGATATTTGAAAAGAGAAATGAAGTTTATATGATTTACAGAAAGTGTGCAATAATTATTTAAACAAAATTAGGCAGGTGTATAGATTTGGGCACCCTTGTCATTTTATTGATTTGAATATGTTTAGCTGGATCTGCAACAACTGATAAAGAAGACAAAGCTAATATTAAAGGCTAAAGTAGGGATGGTCGTCTCTATTGACGATCACAACAAGTGATCGTTTCAGAAGACGTCAGGTTATTATATCACGGTGCTAGCAAAATTTTTATACCTAAATTCTATATAAATTTCTTAGATCCATGACCACAGACGGAGTAAAACGCGTGTACATATTCGGGTTACTTCAACCTGGATCCCTTTGATACAGTGTGTCGTCTCCTCCCGCATGTTCCAAATTCTTAACCAATCTTACTAATTTACTTAGTCACCTCGGGTACAGAGTGTCGGAGTCAGTAGAGCGCCTGAATTGACTCAGAATCACTCATTGGGATAACGGCGGCCGCCTCTGTCGCTTTCTGATCCGGTCTCTGAAAACTCTGGACCCAGAGGAATATTGGGATCCTGGTGGAACCTCCAAAACTGTGGTAGTGGGATTTGCTTCTCTGCACTTAAAGAATCAACTTGATCAGTCAGTCTTAGGAATGTAAAGAAACACTTTAATTCTGCAGTAAACGTAACACCGGTGGAAGACTTCAGAACTAAGCCTGACAAAAAAAAAAAACAAAAAAAAAAAAAACAACACACCTTGTATTAAAGCAGCAGTAGGTGGAGGATCCATCTGTCCATCAATATATTTACTGAATGGTGGTAAAATATTGTAGATAACTCTCCTCATCTATATGTTTAAACACATAATAATTCAGTTTAAAATAGTGCATTTCTTACACTGGACTAAGGCAAGACTGGCAGAATTGGTTTAAAACATGAATCTAATGTGAGAATCACACAGAATCAACAACACAGCCACACGTTCTGGTTTTGTCTAAAAATGACGGTCTTTTGGAATTATGTTTTCTACTTCTTTTCAGGAGTCTTCAAACAGCCGATCCAGCCTTCCCCTACAACAGCAATATTCAGGGGGACTCCTCAAGGGCTTTATCTGGGGAAATCTTGTTGAAAAGGTGCTGGCTAAGACTCCTTAGATTAGTAAATTTAATACTACTTGGTAACCTGTCTTGACTTGAAAAGACAATATGGACTCTGCAGAATTTTAAATAGTGAAATAGATTTTAAACTGGGTGCTAAGCAGCCAATTATCAGTCATTTACATTTACTCTCTTACCCTTTGTGTTTCTTTGGACACTTGTATGAGCTTTTATAACTTCATATTCAGAAATTACCTGTATTTTTACAGTTAGAGTTTTAAGTTCATCATAAATACAGAAACTCAGCTTCCAGGAGACCCTGTGTGAACATATTTTATGACCCCCACCAATGTAATAAACAGACCTACACCCTTGATTTAGTTTCACAGAGATCTAGTGAACTAAGGTGGTTCACTTCAGATGGGTCTGGACATGTACTGGCTTAAGCAGAGGTTTAGAGTCTGACTGTTTGAGGCTGTGGACAGGTGTCCTATACAGATAACGAGGTCAAACAGGTGCCATTAATACAGGTAACAAGTGGAGGACAGAAGAGCTTCTTAAAGAAGTTACAGGTCAGCGAGAACCAGAAATCTTGACTAGTCCAGAAAAACTTATTTTTTACCATAATTTACAAATAAATTCTTCATAAATCCTACAAATGTGATTTCCTGGATTTTATTTTTTTTATTTTGTCCCTCATAGTTAAAGTGAACCTATGGTAAATTAGACCTCTCATCTTTCTAAGTAAGAGAACTTGCACAATCAGTGGCTGACTAAATACTTTTTTGCCACACTGTATATTTAACAGCCCAAACTCAATACAGAACTGCTTGTACTCTGAAAGATGGAAGAATTTATATAAATTCTAATAAGATTTATAAAGCAGATTTTCCAACGTTACAATTACAAACCATGACCGTCTCAATACTGCAGAATTTGTCTGAAATACTGTGAGTGACACTGATATTACTTTTTAATACAAGCAGAAAAGTGATAGAATAAATGGGTGGAATCAAGTAAAACATGTAAATCACTTACCTGCCAACTATGCAGTTCACTAACCTGACCGTGTGACTGGGAAGGGTCACTAGGTTCTGGCCTGGCACCTTCTTGATGCTCCTGGAGAGAACGATGGACCCCAGGGGGCACAGGTGAAGCTCATCTCTGAGGTAGAGGACCAGACGCAGCCAAAAGCTCTCCCAGCTGTCTACAAAGACAGAAGACCGACCTGTCCCACAGCCAGCAGTGGAGCGAGAAGAGCTGAGGAAACGGCTCCCTCACTGGTCTATAAGTGGTCAGGGGGCTGAAGACGATGATCCTGATGTCTGGCTTTTCCCGAACAGTGTCCAGAAGCGTACAGCAGTGCTTCTTCAGGACCACGCTGCATCAGCAGGAGAACAGTGGAGAACGATGGTGCCAAAGCCACCTGGCAATATCCAGGACACGAGCACCTGGTAAAAAGGAGAACGTGGCGTTACTCTTTAGGGTCAATACTTTGAGGGTTTTACAGAAGAATCTTTAACAGTGAGAACACCGCCCTGAGGAGTCTTCCTCTGTGCCGGAGCAGGTGAAGAGCTGAGGTCCTTAAATCAGTTAGCAGAGGTGAGAACTGGGTATTAGAAATATGACCGTGTTCTGGGTGAAGGATGAATAAGTGAGGAAGACTTGAGGACAGGCTGATGAATAAAGACTCTGAAATAAACAGAATACATGCACAATATTAAATAAAAGTTCAGAAAGGTTCCAGGTCTATATCGTAGTGCTACAAAATGACTTCATTCAAAGAGAGGTTTTAGCACCCCCACGAAGATGAAAAGAGGAACAGCAACAGCCTCTGAGCAGTAGTTCAATAAACACCAGGACGTTGAGTAAGAACACAAATTTAGCACATATCCACAGAATTACACCATCCATACTAACCTAAAACAGCTCAGTAGCGTGAAACATGTGAAGAAACAACTTGAGCAGTTTCTAAAGTTCAGTCTTCTAGAGGAGCTACAGAGCTACTCTCAAAGAGGAGAGTATTTGGAGCAGCATGCTACACTTACAAACATGACAGATAGAAGCTAGAGTCAAAATGTGAAAGGGAGTCTTTGTAGGAACGACAAGAACAGTCCATCATACCTACTCTACTATCCAGACACAGGGAAAGTGCTTAAACACAGGCTTGTGAAACTTCATACAAAGTGTGTTAAAGAACAGCAAACCCAGACTGACAAGTCAATGGCAGCAGATGATCCCAGGGTGAGAGGGGTGTACCCCACATTCCAACCACCAGCAGTGTTGATCAGACTCCAGAAGAGGTTCAAGAGTCTTAAACTGTTAAAACGTTAGTCTAAAACATTTTCTAGATGAAAGTGGCTTTACACTGAAATCAGGAGGATGATACTGATAATCTGGGTTTATGATCATTTACCAATTTTCCTACCCTTAGGATGGCGGCAGCAGCAACACAATCCCCGAATATCATTAAGAGTAGTAGCATTGCATGGTGGTGTTGTAGCAAAAGAAGCAGATTTTCTGAAGCTCCAATCACAAACCATGCAGATGACAGACAGTCTCCAACCCTGCAGGGTTTGTCTGAGATACTATGAGGGACACTGATTTATTACTTTTTAAAACAAGCAGAGAAATGACAGAATAAATGATTATAAAATCTAGTAAATCATGTAAATCACTTACCTGCCTATTATGCAACGCATCTGTCCTGCAGCCAGCAGTGGAGCTCAAAGAGCTGGGCAAACGGCTCGCTCACTCATCGGTAGGTGGGCAGGGGGCTGAAGACTATACCCAGAAGAACTATAGCTAATGTAGGAGCAGGTTATGAAGCAGGAGTGTGAGTAGGTGCTGGACAGAGAGATAATGAAGAGCTATAGCTAATGTAGAAGCAGGTTATGAAGCAGGAGTGTGAGTAGGTGCTGGACAGAGAGATAATGAAGAGCTATAGCTAATGTAGGAACAGGGTATGAGTAGGTGCTGGACATTTGCTCAGTGTTAATGTTAAAGTCCATGCTGAGTAGAGGGACAGGCCTGATTCCAGAACATGGATATATGGACACCTCCAGAATGGACGGCAGGGCAGCTCACTACGAGAGAGAGAGAGAGAGAGACACAAATAAAACAATGTAAAAATGGAGGATTTTCCCCATTCAACCTTTGACAGAGCTCCATGTGATGCATCAGGTTCTCTGCTCTGTCAGATCAAGAATATTCTACTGGGTCTATTAGAAGTGGAAATCTCCCTATACTAGGACCATCAGCAGAAAAACCTGAATCTGTACTTTGTAGGTTTAGACTGAAAGCTCCCAATAAGTCACGTACTAGTAAATTCACAGGGCAATGTGTGGAGACTAGAAACCGGTGTTTTACTGTTCTATTACCCAATTTCAACTTCACAGCACTGCAGAAATGTTCTGTGAGTGGTAAGCCTGAAACATCCACTGTTACAATTGTGTCCCTACTGACGGATAGGGGTACTGAAGTTTCTAAGTGTTTCTTTGCTGCTTTGGACATCTTCGTCCTTTGAGTCCGGATCACGTCAAAAAGTCAATGGTCTAAAACAATTGCCGAGCTCAAACACACAACGCTGTCAAATAGCCAGGAGCTCTAAACGCTGAGCCACCACTGGCCCATACAGCCACCAGGCAGTGCTTCTTCAGGGCCACGCTGCATCAGATGGAGAATAGTGGAGAACAATGGTGCCAAAGCCACCTGGCGACGTCCAGGTGAAAATGGCTGTGGTGGTGGAAGAGTCCTCCAGACTTTTCCCAGCCACACTGACATTTCCAGGCCCTCTCAGGTGCAGGAGAGGAAATGATGACCTTCTGTGTCTGCCTCGCTGGTAGAGCTGGAAAGAAGACGGTCACACCTCGTCTTCAGTCGGTGGAATTTGGACTGCCTCTACAAAAGCAGCTGGATCTGCCGCACAAGCTTGACGACCTCCTGGAAAGCTCATTCCTCTGTGGTCGCCTCTGAGTAAAAACACACAGACAGAAACGCAAACAATGGTCAGTGAGAGAGTACTGTACAGTAACAGGGAGCAGAGAGCACACGCATCACAACAACTGGCTCAAATAAAAAAGACAAAGCCACAAAAGTGGTACCAAGTTCACCATTGAAGAGTACAATAGGCTTTATTACCTGATGAAGCATGAAGATCAAGGGTAAGACTGATGAACTGAACGCAGTAGAGTAGAGCTGTGAAGCAGAGAAGCCTTCGACCCATCTCCCAGAAGTGGAACACACAGTGGTGGGTAGGTGGGTCTATGATTAAGAAAAGTGTTGATGGATCTGAAACGTACAAAGTCTGATATGATGTTAAACGTGATAAATGTTTGCTTTGCTGAAAACAGGAGACAGTGGCGTTACTCTTTGGGCTCAGATACCTTCAAGTGTTTTACAGAAGATCTCCAGTCACCGTCCTGAGGAGCTGTCCTCTGTGATGTCGAAAATCTGAGGACCTCTGATTGGCTAGGAGGGGTGAAAACCATGGTGGTGGAGGAGCCCTCAGCACCAGTGGTGCTAGAATTAAGACTGCCTAAGTGAAGGAGTCTCATGCAGCCTCCAGCCTCGTCTTCAGTCTGGTGAGTTTGGACTGCCTCTACAACAGCAGCTGGATCTGCCGGTCAAGCTTGACGACGTCTGGAGAGGTCGTTCCACCGTGGTCACCATGTTCCTCGAGATTAAACACAGACAGAAACGCAAACGATGTAATTATGACGTTTCACATTATGCAGTAGAGAGCATGAAGATCAAGGGCAAGATTGATGAACTGAGCTGTGAAGTCTGCAGACAAGAGAAATCTGCTCAGAGTAGAAACAGAACCTGATGCTTGAGCAAAAGCAGTACTTGAACTAGTACATACTGACCTAGCTGCTCCTATAGATCCAGTGTGCAAAAGAGGGTTGTAGATCCACTGGTGTTTACTGAAGATTACTCAGGTGCAGTCTGAACTTCCTAAAACTAAGGATGAAATCATAAAAGCTACTGAGTGATAGTACACACTCTCCAAAGAGAGAGAGGAAAGCACCTCAGTACTTAGCTGACTGATTCAGATATTGGAGATCAGACACTGACCAACACTGACTACTGCTACAGGGTCTGTAATGAACCAGAGAGCTTTAAAGAGATTCAGCTAAATCAACATTCTGGGTTGATGCTATGAAAGAGGAGAGGACTTCCCTCATTGAAAATGACACATTTACTCTGACCCCTCTCCCAGAAGCTGAACATGCAGTGAGGGGAAGGTGGGTCTAAGATTAAAAACTGTAGATGGAGCAGAAACGTTATCTAGATGAAAATGGCTTTAAACTGAAATCAGGAGGATAGCACTGATAATCTGGGTTGATGATCATTTACCAGTTTTCCTACTCTTAGGATGGAGGCAGCAGCAACACAATCGCTGAATATCATTAAGAGTAGTAGTACTGAATGATGGTGTAGTAAAATAATTTATATCAATTCTAATAAGATTTTTAACGCAGATTTTCTGAAGCTCTAATTATAAACCATGTGGAGGACAGACAGTCTCCATACTGCAGGGTTAGTCTGAGACACTATGAGGGACACTGATTTATTACTGTTTAAAACAAGCAGAGAAATGACAGAAAAAATGAAAGTGTAAATTATTACCTGCCCACTATGCAGCTGCCTAATCTAGGGTCCTGTCTTTTTCCAAGTGGTGTCCAGAAGTGTGTGGCAGTGCTCCTTAAGGGCCTCACTGCATCGGGTAGAGAAAAGTGGAGAAAGTTGGCAATGTCCAGGACTCCTGGAGAAAAAAAAAAAAAAAATTTAAGGAAAAGGTAAAAGGTGAAGTTGAAGAACTGATAACCTCACGCCAGTACATTTAGATGAAAAGCAGCTGTGGTGGAGGAGCCCTCTGCTTTTCCAGGCCACACCGACGGCCACAGGCCCTCTCTGGTGCAGGAGTGGAGATCCTCTGTGTCCGTCATGCCGGTAGTGCTGGATTTAAGATGACCATCGTTGGAGGAGTCACGAACAGACTCCAGCCTCGTCTTCCGTTGGAGTTTGGACTGCCTCTACAACAGCAGCAGTCGAGCTTGATGACCTCCTTGCAGAGCATCTGGAGATCTCGCTCCTCTGCGGTCACCAAGTTACTCCAGAGTAAACACAGAAACGCAAACAACGGTCAGTGAGACAGAGTACTGTACAGTAACACAGGGAGCAGAGAGCACAAGCATCACAACAACTGTCTCAGATAAAGAAGACAGCTGATATTAAAGACTATAAAGTAGGGACTCAACTGTTTGTGTCGAATCAGTTTTAAAAGCAGAACAGAATCGGAAAAATATATACATAGAAAATGTGTAGGATAGAATTACTGCGTTTATATGTCAATTATTTTAGGCATTCAACATGGTCACAGGTAGACATAGGACACTAAGCATGGTAAGACCCATCAGCTGTTTTGCTTGCTGGGGGGGGGGGGAGTAGATACCTTTATCCTTAATAAAGCGTTACTAGTCATAACTGTAACTATGTATTAATGTCATGTATGTAGTCTAAACTCTTTGGGTATTATAAACCCCCTTGTCTTAAAACCTTCAAAATGTCTAATTTGAACAGCGCTGAAAAACATTTATTTTCAAAACCTTGCTTTAGAATCTTTGAATTTTCTAAAAAATAAGTGCAGATCCCTTTACAAAATTCTCTAGGTTGAACAGTAATGAATAATTAAATGTCCTAAAAATTTAATTTGTAATAAATTTGGATCCCTGAAAAATTTAAACAACCCTGAGAAGAAAACTATTTCATGACAATATCTTAGAATCTTTCTAGAATCTTAGAATTTAAAACAAATCTGGATCCTGAGAAATTCCCAGTTCGGACAACTGTGAGACTGAAATTATCTTAAGGCAACGCTTTGGACATCTTCATCCTTTGAGTCCGGATCGCTGCAAAAAGCCTAAAACGAATGTTAAAATTAAAATATCAAAGGGAATTCGGGTTAAAGTAACCTGAAGGTCTAAGAATACAGCGTCCCATCTCCTCCTGTTTATTCTAAATTCGTAAGGCCTAATTAATTTACACAGTCACCTCGGGTACAGAGTCTCAGAGTCAGCAGAGCGCCTGAATGGACTCAGAATCACTCATTTGGATGATGGCGGCCGCCTCTGTCGCTTTCTGATCCTGTCTCTGAAAACTCTTGACCCAGAGGAATATTGGGATCTCTGTGGAACCTCCAGAACTGTGGTAGTGGGATTTGCTTCTCTGCGCTTAAAGAATCAACTCGATCAGTCAGTCTTAGGAATGTAGAGAAACACCTGCAGTTTAATCCTGCAGTAAACATAACGCCAGTGGAAGACTTCAGAACTGCGTCTGACAAAAACCTTGCTGTACAGTCAGTTACACTGAAATCTTGTTTAAAAGGTTCTGGCTAAGACTGCTTATATTACTTAAAGGGAAAGAGAAAACCCTCCTACCTAAAATTGGCTGCAGTGGTAAATTTAATACTACTTGGCAACCTGTCTTGACTTAAATAGACAATATGGTCTCTGAGGATTAATTGGCCGGTTAGCACCCAGTCTGAAATCTATTTCACTATTTAAAATTCTGCAGTCATTTATTTACATTTACTCTCTTACCCTTTGTGTTTCTTTGGACACTTGTATGTGCTTTTATAACTTCATATTCAGAAATTACCTGTATTTTTAGAATTAGAGCTTTAAGTTAATCATAAATGCAAAAAGACTCAGGGGGGCCTTTTGTGAACCGATTTTATGACCCCCACCAATGTAATAAACAGACCCTAACAGAAAGATAAGCAGATTTAGTTTCACAGAGATCTAGTGAACTAAGGTGGTTAGCAATCATAACTTCATTGACAATGACTGCTTTAGAGGCTAGAGACCATATATTTAACAGCCTAAATCCAAATGAGGAACTGCTTGTACTCAGAAAGACGGAAGAATTTATATAAATTCTAATAAGATTTTTTTAAGCAGATTTTTTGACGTTACAATTACAAACCATGACAGTCTCAACACTGCAGGATTTGTCTGAGTACTAAATACTATGAGTGACACTGATCTATTACTTTAATAGAAGCAGAAAAGTGACAAAATAAATGGGTGGAATCAAGTAAATCTTGTAAATCACTTACCTGCCAACTATGCAGACAGTGTGACTGGGAAGGGCAAGTCAGTCCTGGCATCTTCATGATGTTCCCGGAGAGAACGATGGACCCCAGGCGGCTCACGTGAAGCTCATCTCTGTGGTCAGTGGTCAGGGGGAGACAATGATCCTGGTGTCTGTCTTTTTCTGAACAGTGTACAAAAGTGTTCAGTCGTGCTTCTTCAAGGCCACGCTGCATCAGGTGGAGAATAGTGGAGAACAATGGTGCCAAAGCCACCTGGTGACGTCCGGAACACTGGCACCTGGAAAACAGGAGACCATGGCATTACTCTTTAGGGCAGATACTTTTCAGTGTTTTACAGAAAAATCTCCAACAGTGAGAACACCACCCTGAGGAGTCGTCCTCTGTGCCGGAGCAGGTGAAGAGCTGAGGTCCTCAAACCAGTTAGCAGAGGAGAAAACCAGCTGTGGTGGTGGAGGAGCCCCCTGCTTTTCCCAGCCATGCTGACACTTCCAGGCCCTCTCAGGTGCGGGAAAGGAGATGACCCTCTGTGCCTGCTGTGACTGCCATCTTAATTCCAGCACTACAGTGTTGGACGAGGCACGGGCAGCCTCCAGCCTCGTCTTACGTGAGTGGAGTTTGGACAGCCTCTACAAAAGCAGCTTGATCTGCCGTACAAGCTTAATGACCTCCTGGAGAGCTCGTTCCTCCGTGGTCGCATCTGAGAAAAAACAAACACAGACAGAAACAAGACGGTAAGTGAGAGAGTACTGTACAGTAACACAGGGAGCAGAGAGCACAAGCATCACAACAAGACAATACAAATAAAAAGAAGACACAGCCAAAAGTGGTACCAAGTTTGTGATTAAAAGAGTACAATAAGCTTTACTACCTGAATGTGGTCAATGATGTGTGGTGAACAGTGGTGATGGTTGCAGTGTGTTACAATATTCAAACACAGCATGAAATCCTTGTTCACTGTAATTATGATGATTCACATTATGCAGTAGAGAGCATGAATGTAGAAAAAGAATGATCAATTCTAATACGATTTTTAAAAGCAGATTTTCTGACTCTCCAATCACAAACCATGCAGAGACAGTCTCCATACTGCAGGGTTTGTCTGAGCAGTAGTTGGCCGCTATTGTGTTGCTTGCTATATTGTTGCAATGGTGTCACCGGAGGTTGCTATGGTGTGCTATTTTGTTCCTAGGTTGCTGCTACGGTGTTGCTAGGTGGTTCCGATGGTGTCCCAGGTTGTTGCTATGGTGTCACAGGTGGTTGCTATTGTGTTAGATGGAATGTATGAAGTATGTGTATGTACAGCAATGAAGTGTGGAAGGGGTGGATCATTGCAGAACCGTAACACAGCAGGGCAGTGGAGAGCCAGGCTGAGCGAACATCAGGGCACAGCAGGAGGAACAGGGAACCAGAGCACATGCAAAACAGAGAGAGAACAGACAGGAAAGAAAGAAAGAAAAAAAAGGGTTAGGGAGACTTGTGTCAAAAGCTCTGCTAGAGGGACAGGCCTGATTCCAGAACATGGATGAACGGACACCTCCAGACTGGACGGCAGGGCATCTCCGTAGAAGTAAAGACAGCGATCCTGGTGCCTGTCTCAATTGTGTCCAGAAACAAAATAGTGGAGAATGATCGTGCCGAGGCCGCCTGACAACGTACAGCACATGGGCAGCTGAAAAATAAGGAGACTGTGGTGTGACTCGTTGAGAACTTCAGTGTTTTAAAGTAGAATCTCCAACAATGAGAACACCGCCCTGAGGAGCTGTCCTCTGTGACTGAGCAGGTGAAGGAGAAGGGGAAGAGCTGAGGACCTTTAACTGCTAAGCAGAGGAAAAAAACAACTGTGATGGAGAAGCCCTTGGCTTTTTTTCTGGCCACGCTGATGCTCCAGGGTCCCTTTCAGTGTGGGAGATGACAACTACCATGTGTTCATCTTCCGTCGGTGGAGTTTGGACAGCCTCTACAACGGCAGCTGGATCTGCCGTACAAGCTTGATGAGTGTAGTACATACTGACCTAGCTGCTCCTATAGATCCAGTAAAGGGGGGGGCTGAAGCATGGAGCACTGGGCATTAGACATATGAGAAATATTCTGGTATATATATATGGATTCTAGATCGTAGTGCTACTAAATGACTTCGTTTCTCCTGCCTGTTGAGCGTATACACCTCTCTCTGAATGAAGCTAATAATTACCACTCAAAGCTTCTAGCAAGACACCAGCTATAACATGCCTCTGACTGTTTCCACAAGTTAAACTATGGGGTTTTAGCGCAAAAAGAGGAATAGTGTGCAATAATTATTTAAACAAAATTAGGCAGGTGTATAAATTTGGGCACCCTTGTCATTTTATTGATTTGAATATGTTTAGCTGGATCTGCAATAACTGATAAAGATGACAAAGCTAATATTAAAGGCTAAAGTAGGGATGGTCGTCTCTATTGACGATCACAGTTACAACTGATCGGTTTCAGAGTACATGTCTGGTCATTATAACACAGTGCTAGCAAAATTTTATATCTAAATTCTATATAAATTTCTTAGATCCATGACCACAGACGGAGTAAACGCGCGTACATATTCGGGTTACTTCAACCTGGATCCCTTTGATACGGAGCATCGTCTCCTCCCGCATGTTCTAAATTCTTAACCAATCTCACTAATTTACTTAGTCACCTTGGGTACAGAGTGTCGGAGTCAGTAGAGCGCCTGAATTGACTCAGAATCACTCATTGGGATGACGGCGGCCGCCTCTGTCGGTTTCTGATCCTGTCTCTGAAAACTCTGGACCCAGAGGAATATTGGGATCTCTGTGGAACCTCCAGAACTGTGGTAGTGGGATTTGCTTCCCTGCGCTTAAAGAATCAACTTGATCAGTCAGTCTTAGGAATGTAGAGAAACACTTTAATTCTGCAGTAAACAACCTGTGATGAGGCTGGTGTGAAGTTGATAGACCCCCATTGTTTCAAAGTAACAAAAGCCACCATCTGTCTGTTCCTGAAAACAACGTATACATAGAATATTGAAACACCTGAAAAGATTCCCCACAATACTGAAACACACCCCAGTGGACAGTAAGCACACGTGTCTGGAGCGTGAGCAGCCATTGCTGCGGCCCACACAAAAGAAGGTGCTCAAGAGTGGTTTTGCAGAGCCTAGGTATCGAACCCACAACACTGTCATCAACATCCCAGAGCTCTAACCGCTGAGCCACCACTGGCCCCCTACAGCCACCACTGGCCCCCTACAGCCACCACTGGCCCCCTACAGCCACCACTGGCCCCCTACAGCCACCACTGGCCCCCTACAGCCACCACTGGCCCCCTACAGCCACCACTGGCCCCCTACAGCCGCTTATTGTTACCAGATTTCTGCTATTATTGGCCTTCGAACATCAGGGCTGTTCCTGCAGGTTACATGTATTGCTCTGTTCAAAACTACTCATACCAGAATCTTTGTCTTGCTGTTCACTAAACCAGACCAAAACACCAAACAGTCTCTGAAAATCTGGCTGCAGTTTGTTAGAGCCTTTTCACTAAATGAATGATCTATATACAGCCTGATGATAAAAGACCTCCACTCCCTCTACCATTGATGAGGCCATTTCATCTTGGAGAGAAAAAGGAAGAAATGTCTTAAAGGATCTGTTTATTGATCAAAGCTTTGAATCTTTTGAACTTAGAACTGAATTTAATCCTCAAGCTCATTTTTTCAGGTATTTGCAACTACGTAGTTGTGTGTCCACAAACTTCCTCTTCATTATTAGATACGGTTCTGAACGTCAACCCACAGATAAAAAAATGTATTCGGCACCATATCTGTTACTGAACTCCTTTCATATGAAACCCTTACAAGTACTAAAGCAGCAGTAGGTGGAGGATCCATCGGTCCATGAGTATATTTACTGAATGGAGGTAAAATATTGTAGATAACGCTCCTCATCTATATGTTTAAACACATTATAATTCAGTTTAAAATAGTGCATTTCTTACACTGGACTAAGGCAAGACTGGCAGAATTGGTTTAAAACATGAATCTAATGTGAGATAGATTTCAAACAGAATCAACAACACAGGCACACGTTCTGGTTTTGTCTAAAAATGACGGTCTTTGGAATTACGTTGTTTTCTTCTTTTCAGGAGTCTTCAAACAGCCGATCCAGCCTTCCCCTACAACAGGAATATTCTGGGGGCTTTATCTGGGGAAATCTTGTTCAAAAGGTGCTGGCTAAGACTGCTTAGATTACTTAAAGGTAAAGAGAAAACCCTCCTACCTAAAACTGGCTGCAGTGGTGAATTTAATACCACTTGGCAACCGGTCTTGACTTAAATAGACAATATGGACTCTGCAGAATTTTAAATAGTGAAATAGATTTTAAACTGGGTGCTAAGCAGCCAATTATCAGTCATTTACATTTACTCTCTTACCCTTTGTGTTTCTTTGGACACTTGTATGAGCTTTTATAACATCATATTCAGAAATTACCTGTATTTTTACAGTTAGAGTTTTAAGTTCATCATAAATACAGAAACACTCAGCTTCCAGGAGACCCTGTGTGAACCGATTTTATGACCCCCACCAATGTAATAAACAGACCTACACCCTTGATTTAATTTCACAGAGATCTAGTGAATTAAGGTGGTTCACTCCAGACAGGTCTGGACATGTACTGGCTTAAGCAGAAGTTTGGAGTCTGACTGTTTGAGGCAGTGGACAGGTGTCACACAGATAACGAGGTCAAACAGGTGCCATTAATACAGGTAACGAGTGGAGGACAGAAGAGCTTCTTAAAGAAGTTACAGGTCAGTGAGAGCCAGAAATCTTGACTAGTCCAGAAAAAACTTATTTACCATAATTTACAAATAAATTCTTCATAAATCCTACAAATGTGATTTCCTGGATTTTATTTTTTTCATTCGGTCCCTCATAGTTGAAGTGAACCTATGATAAATTACAGACCTCTCTCATCTTTCTAAGTAAGAGAACTTGCACAATCAGTGGCTGACTAAATACTTTTTTGCCACACTGTATATTTAACAGCCCAAATTCAATGCAGAACTGTTTGTACTCTGAAAGATGGAAGAATTTATATAAATTCTAATAAGATTTATAAAGCAGATTTTCCAACGTTACAATTACAAACCATGACCGTCTCAATACTGCAGGATTTGTCTGAAATACTATGAGTGACACTGATATTACTTTTTAATACAAGCAGAAAAGTGACAGAATAAATGGGTGGAATCAAGTAAAACATGTAAATCACTCACCTGCCAACTATGCAGTTCGCTAACCTGACAGTGTGACTGGGAAGGGTCAGTCAGTCCTGGCCTGGCACCTTCTTGATGTTCCCGGAGAGAACGATGGACCCCAGGCGGCTCAGCTGAAGCTCATCTCTGAGGTAGAGGACCAGACGCAGCCAAAAGCTCTCCCAGCTGTCCACAAAGTCAGAGCAGACGGACCTGTCCCACAGCCAGCAGTGGAGCGAGAAGAGCTGAGGAAACGGCTCCCTCACTGGTCTATAAGTGGTCAGGGGGCTGAAGACGATGATCCTGAGGTCTGGTCTTTTCCCGAACAGTGTCCAGAAGTGTACGGCAGTGCTTCTTCAGGACCACGCTGCATCAGGAGGAGAACAGTGGAGAACAATGGTGCCAAAGCCACCTGGCAACATCCAGGACATGAGCACCTGGTAAAAAGGAGAACGTGGCGTTACTCTTTAGGGTCGATACTTTGAGGGTTTTGCAGAAGATTCTTCAACAGTGAGAACACCGCCCTGAGGAGTCTTCCTCTGTGCCGGAGCAGGTCCTTGAACCAGTTAGCAGAGGTGAGAACTTGCTGTGGTGGAAGAGCCCTCTGCTTTTTCCAGCCACACAGACAGTTCCAGGCTCTCTCAGATGCGGGAGTGGAGACGACGACCCTCTGTGTCTGTGGCGCCGGTAGTGTTGGAATTAAGATGGTCACGTTAGAGAAGTCACGGGCAGCCTCCAGCCTCGTCAGCGAAGTTTGACTGCCTCTATAACAGCAGCTGGATCATCCATACAAGCTTGACGACCTCCTGGAGGGGGTACAGAATACATGCACAATATTAAATAAAAGCTCAGAAAGGTTCCAGGTCTATATCGTAGTGCTACTAAATGACTTCATTTAAAGAGAGGTGTATACACTCAACAGGCAGGAGAAACAAAGCTAATAATTACCACTCAAAGCTTCTAGCAAAACACCAGCTTTAACATGCCTCTGACTGTTTCCACAGGTTAAACTATGGGGTTTTAGCGCCCCCACAAGGACAAAAAGAGGAACAACAACAGCCTCTGAGCAGTAGTTCAATAAATTACAGTTTATTACAAGCAGAGAAATGACAGAATAAATGATTATTAAAATAGAAAAAACTATGTAATATTACATACCTGACAACTATTCAGTTCACCAACGTCAGGAACTCGGGAGAAGAATAGTGGAGAAGCATTGTGCCAAGGGAAGCCCTCTTGGTGCAGGAGGGGAGACGACGACCTTCTGTGTCTGCCGTGCTGGAATTAAGATGGCCAGCATTTGAGGAGTCACTGTCAGCCTCCAGCCTCGTCTTCCTTCAGTGGAGTTCACATAGAAAAAAAAATTAAATGTTCAAAGTTCAATGAAAAGAAACACAGTACGGTGCTCCGGTTTCAGTTTGGACAAAGCTTATGAACACACAAGTGTTTTATTTGTACAACAGGTAGCGCAGTAGAGCTGTGAAGCAGAGAAGCCTTCGACCCATCTCCCAGAATCTGAACACACAGTGGTGGGTAGGTGGGTCTATGATTAAAAGTGTTGATGCATCTGAAACGTACAAAGTCTGATATGATGCTAAACGTGATGAATGTTTGCCTTTTTAGATGTTCCATCATGAAGTACAGTAAACTAGCTGTGAAAACAGGAGACAGAGGCGTTACTCTTTGGGCTCAGATACCTGTTTTACAGAAGATCTCCACAGTCACCGTCCTGAGGAGCTGTCCCTCTGTGATGAGCACATGAAGTCGAAAATCTGAGGACGTCTGATTGGCTAGGAGAGGTGAAAACCGTGGTGGTGGAGGAGCCCTCAGCACCAGTGGTGCTGGAATTATGACTGCCTAAGTGAAGGAGTCTCAAGCAGCCTCCAGCCTCGTCTTCAGTCTGGTGAGTTTGGACTGCCTCTACAACAGCAGCTGGATCTGCCGGTCAAGCTTGACGACGTCTGGAGATGTCGTTCCACCGTGGTCACCATGTTCCTCGAGATTAAACACAGACAGAAACGCAAACGATGTAATTATGATGTTTCACATTATGCAGTAGAGAGCATGAAGATCAAGGGTAAGATTGATGAACTGAGCTGTGAAGTCTGCAGACAAGAGAAATCTGCTCAGAGTAGAAACAGAACCTGATGCTTGAGCAAAAGCAGTACTTGAACTAGTACATACTGACCTAGCTGCTCCTATAGATCCAGTGTGCAAAAGAGGGTTGTAGATCCACTGGTGTTTACTGAAGATTACTCAGGTGCAGTCTGTGAACTTCCTAAAAACTAAGGATGAAATCATAAAAGCTACTAAGTGATAGTACACACTCTCAAAAGAGAGAGAGGAAAGCACCTCAGTACTTAGCTGACTGATTCAGATATTGGAGATCAGACACTGACCAACACTGACTAAAGCTCTGTGGTTCATTACAGACCCTGTAGCAGTAAAGAGATTATCTAGATGAAAATGGCTTTACACTGAAATCAGGAGGATAACACTGATAATCTGGGTCGATGATCATTTACCAGTTTTCCTACTCTTAGGATGGAGGCAGCAGCAGCACAATCCCTGAACATCATTAAGAGCAGTAGTATTGAATGATGGTGTAGTAAAATAATTTATATCAATTGTAATAAGATTTTTAAAGCAGATTTTCTTAAGCTCTAATTACAAACCATGTGGAGGACAGTCTCCATACTGCAGGGTTAGTCTGAGATACCGATATTCCTGTTTAAAACAAGCAGAAAATTGACAGAAAAAATGATTATTAAATTCAGTTAATAATGTAAATTATTACCTGCCCACTATCCAGCTGCCTAATCTAGGGTCCTGTCTTTTTCCGAGTGGTTTCCAGTGTGTGGCAGTGCTCCTTAAGGGCCTCACTGCATCGGGTAGAGAAAAGTGGAAAAAGTTGGCAATGTCCAGGACTCCTGGAGGAAATAAATAAATAAATAAATAAATAAATTTTAGGGAAAAAGGTGAAGTTGAAGAACTGATAACCTCACGCCAGTACATTTAGATGAAAAGCAGCTGTGGTGGTGGAGGAGCCCTCTGCTTTTCCAGGCCACGCGACAGCCCCAGGCCCTCTCTGGTGCAGGAGTGGAGACAACAACCCTCTGTGTCCGCCATGTCGGTAGTGCTGGATTTAAGATGACCATCGTTGGAGGAGTCATGAACAGACTCCAGCCTCGTCTTCCGTTGGAGTTTGGACTGCCTCTACAACAGCAGCAGTCAAGCTTGATGACCTCCTTGCAGAGCATCTGGAGATCTCGCTCCTCAGCGTTCACCAAGTTACTTCAGAGTAAACACAGACAAACGCAAACAACGGTCAGCGAGACAGAGTACAGTAACACAGGGAGCAGAGAGCACAAGCATCACAACAACTGTCTCAGATAAAGAAGACAGCTGATATTAAAGACTATAAAGTAGGGACTTAACTGTTCGTGTCAAATCAGTTTTAAAAGCAGAACCGCATCGAAATATATATAATTATATATATATATATATATACACACACACACATATAAATATATAAAATGTGTAGGATAGAATTACTGCGTTTATATGTCAATTATTTTAGCCATTCAACATGGTCACAGGTAGACACAGGACATTGAGCATGGTAAGGCCCATCAGCTGTTTTGCTTGCTGGGGGGGATAAATATATCTATCTATAGTAGATACCTTTATACTTAATAAAGTGTTACTAATCATAACTGTAACTATGTATTAATGTCATGTGTATAGTCTAAACTCTTAAGGTATTATAAACCCCCTTGTCTTAGAACCTTCAAAATGTCTAATTTGAACAGCCCTGAAAAACATTTATTTCCAAAACCTTGCTTTAGAATCTTTGAATTTTCTAAAAAATAAGTGCAGATCCCTTTACAAAATTCTCTAGGTTGAACAGTAATGAATAATTAAATGTCCTAAAAATTTAATTTGAAAAAAATTTGGATCCCTGAAAATTTTAAACAACCCTGAGAATAAAACTATTTCAAGACAATATCTTAGAATCTTTCTAGAATCTTAGAATTTAAAACAAATCTGGATCCTGAGAAATTCCCAGTTCAGACAACTGTGAGACTGAAATGATCTTAAGGTAATGCTTTGGACATCTTCATCCTTTGAGTCCGGATCGCTGCAAAAAGCCTAAAACGAATGTTAAAATTAAAATATCAAAAGGGATTCGGGTTTAAGTAACCTGAAGGTCTAAGAATACAGCGTCCCATCTCCTCCTGTTTATTCTAAATTCGTAAGGCCTAATTAATTTACACAGTCACCTCGGGTACAGAGTCTCAGAGTCAGCAGAGCGCCTGAATGGACTCAGAATCACTCATTGGGATGATGGCGGCCGCCTCTGTCGCTTTCTGATCCTGTCTCTGAAAACTCTGGACCCAGAGGAATATTGGGATCTCAGCAGAACCTCCAAAACTGTGGTAGTGGGATTTGATTCTCTGCACTTAGAGAATCAACTCGATCAGTCAGTCTTAGGAATGTAAAGAAACACTTTAATCCTGCAGTAAACATAACGCCAGTGGAAGACTTCAGAACTGCGTCTGACAAAAACTTTGCAGTACAGTCAGTTACACTGAAATCTTGTTTAAAAGGTTCTGGCTAAGACTGCTTATATTACTTAAAAGAAAAGAGAACCCCCTCCTACCTAAAATTGGGTGCAGTGGTAAATTTAATACTACTTGGCAACCTGTCTTGACTTAAATAGACAATATGGGGACAAAATGAGGATTAATTGGCTGGTTAGCACCCAGTCTGAAATCTATTTCACTATTTAAAATTATGCAGTCATTTATTTACATTTACTCTCTTACTCTGTTTCTTTGGACACTTGTATGTGCTTTTACAACTTCATATTCAGAAGCTACCTGTATTTTTAGAGTTAGAGCTTTAAGTTCATCTTAAATGCAAAAAGACTCAGGGGGGCCCTGTTCAGGGGGCCCTGTGTGAACCGATTTTATGACCCCCACCAATGTAAAACAGACCTTAACAGATGAAGATAAACAGATTTAGTTTCACAGAGATCTAGTGAACTAAGGTGGTTAGCAATCATAACTTCATTGACAATGACTGCTTTAGAGGCTAGAGATCATATATTTAACAGCCTAAATCCAAATGAGGAACTGCTTGTACTCAGAAAGATGAAAGAAAATATATAAATTCTAATAAGATTATTTAAGCAGATTTTCCTGACGTTACAATTAAACCATGACCGTCTCAATACTGCAGGATTTGTCTGAGTACTAAATACTATGAGTGACACTGATCTATTACTTTCTAATACAAGCAGAAAAGTGATATAAATGGGTGGAATCAAGTAAATCTTGTAAATCACTTACCTGCCAACTATGCAGACAGTGTGACTGGGAAGGGCAAGTCAGTCCTGGCCTGGCATCTTCATGACGTTCCCGGAGAGAACGATGGACCCCAGGCGGCTCACGTGAAGCTCATCTTTGTGGTCAGTGGTCAGGGGGAGACAATGATCCTGGTGTCTGTCTTTTTCTGAACAGTGTACAAAAGTGTTCAGTCGTGCTTCTTCAAGGCCACGCTGCATCAGGTGGAGAATAGTGGAGAACGATGGTGCCAAAGCCACCTGGTGACGTCCGGAACACTGGCACCTAGAAAACAGGAGACCATGGCATTACTCTTTAGGGCAGATACTTTTCAGTGTTTTACAGAAGAATCTCCAACAGTGAGAACACCACCCTGAGGAGTCGTCCTCGGTGCCGGAGCAGGTGAAGAGCTGAGGTCCTCAAACCAGTTAGCAGAGGAGAAAACCAGCTGTGGTGGTGGAGGAGCCCCCTGCTTTTCCCAGCCATGCTGACACTTCCAGGCCCTCTCAGGTGCGGGAGAGGAGATGACCCTCTGTGCCTGCTGTGACTGCCATCTTAATTCCAGCACTACAGTGTCGTCTTACGTGAGTGGAGATTGGACAGCCTCTTTAAAAGCAGCTTGATCTGCCGTACAAGCTTAATGACCTCCTGGAGAGCTCGTTCCTCCGTGGTCGCATCTGAGAAAAAACAAACACAGACAGAAACAAGACGGTAAGTGAGAGAGTACTGTACAGTAACACAGGGAGCAGAGAGCACAAGCATCACAACAAGACAATACAAATAAAAAGAAGACACAGCCAAAAGTGGTACCAAGTTTGTGATTAAAAGAGTACAATAAGCTTTACTACCTGAATGTGGTCAATGATGTGTGGTGAACAGTGGTGATGGTTGCAGTGTGTTACAATATTCAAACACAGCATGAAATCCTTGTTCACTGTAATTATGATGATTCACATTATGCAGTAGAGAGCATGAATGTAGAAAAAGAATGATCAATTCTAATACGATTTTTAAAAGCAGATTTTCTGACTCTCCAATCACAAACCATGCAGAGACAGTCTCCATACTGCAGGGTTTGTCTGAGCAGTAGTTGGCCGCTATTGTGTTGCTTGCTATATTGTTGCAATGGTGTCACCGGAGGTTGCTATGGTGTGCTATTTTGTTCCTAGGTTGCTGCTACGGTGTTGCTAGGTGGTTCCGATGGTGTCCCAGGTTGTTGCTATGGTGTCACAGGTGGTTGCTATTGTGTTAGATGGTATGTATGAAGTATGTACTTCGAGCTTCAAGTACCCTTCGAGCTTCAAGTACGGCTCGGCTCGACCCGCCATCCCTCAAAATCCGTGGAAGACAAGCGTCCAGGCTTTTTTCTGTCCTGGCACCAAAGTGGTGGAACGAGCTGCCCCTGGGTGTCCGAACGGCCGAGTCACTCGCTGTCTTCAAACGCAGACTGAAGACCCACCTCTTCAGAGAGTACTTGGACGATTAGTTCTATTGTCGCCTTATTGTATTGTGTTTAGCAATGTCTAAGCTTAGAGGTATCTTTTGATTTATTAGCCTATTCTAACTAGCTGAGGTTTTCTTGGGTAAATAGCAAAGCACTTTGTAAGTCGCTCTGGATAAGAGCGTCTGCTAAATGCCGTAAATGTAAATGTAAATGTAAATGTGTATGTACAGCAATGAAGTGTGGAAGGGGTGGATCATTGCAGAACCGTAACACAGCAGGGCAGTGGAGAGCCAGGCTGAGCAAACATCAGGGCACAGCAGGAGGAACAGGGAACCAGAGCACATGCAAAACAGAGAGAGAACAGACAGGAAAGAAAGAAAGAAAAAAAAGGGTTAGGGAGACTTGTGTCAAAAGCTCTGCTAGAGGGACAGGCCTGATTCCAGAACATGGATGAACGGACACCTCCAGACTGGACGGCAGGGCATCTCCGTAGAAGTAAAGACAGTGATCCTGGTGCCTGTCTCAATTGTGTCCAGAAACAAAATAGTGGAGAATGATAGTGCCGAGGCCGCCTGACAACGTACAGCACATGGGCAGCTGAAAAATAAGGAGACTGTGGTGTGACTCGTTGAGAACTTTTTTACGTTTTAAAGTAGAATCTCCAACAATGAGAACACCGCCCTGAGGAGCTGTCCTCTGTGACTGAGCAGGTGAAGGAGAAGGGGAAGAGCTGAGGACCTTTAACTGCTAAGCAGAGGAAAAAAACAACTGTGATGGAGAAGCCCTTGGCTTTTTTTCTGGCCACGCTGATGCTCCAGGGTCCCTTTCAGTGTGGGAGATGACAACTACCATGTGTTCATCTTCCGTCGGTGGAGTTTGGACAGCCTCTACAACGGCAGCTGGATCTGCCGTACAAGCTTGATGAGTGTAGTACATACTGACCTAGCTGCTCCTATAGATCCAGTAAAGGGGGGGCTGAAGCATGGAGCACTGGGCATTAGACATATGAGAAATATTCTGGTACATATATATGGATTCTAGATCGCAGTGCTACTAAATGACTTCGTTTCTCCTGCCTGTTGAGCGTATACACCTCTCTCTGAATGAAGCTAATAATTACCACTCAAAGCTTCTAGCAAGACACCAGCTATAACATGCCTCTGACTGTTTCCACAAGTTAAACTATGGGGTTTTAGCGCCCCCACAAGGACGAAAAGAGGAATAGCAATAGCCTCTGAGCAGTAGTTCAATAAACACCAGGACGTTGAGTAAGAACACAAATTTAGCACAAACCACAGAATTACACCATCCATACTAACCTAAAACAGCTCAGTAGCGTGAAACATGTGAAGAAATAACAGAAACCATGAAGATTCAGTAATACATAGGTAAACACTGAAGCTACATTGCTAAGGAGAAAACTAGCATAGCAACAGAACGAAGCCATTCCCAAACTAAATTAACAGCAGCTTACTTTGTGTCACAGACTCTAAATTAAAGGCACCCACAGACTGACCAGTCAATGGCAGCTGATGATCCCAGGGTGAGAGGTGTGTACCCCCCATTCCAACAGCAAACAGTGTTGATCAGACTCCAGAAGAGGTTCAAGAGTCTTAAACTGATGCTCAAGATGGTTCTGAAACAGAGGGAGACCGACATAGTACACACTTTTCAAAGAGAGATAGGAAATCACCTCAGTACTTAGCTGACTGGGTGTCAGATACTGAAGATCAGACACTGATCAAATTCATTTTTAATACAAGCAGAGAAATGACAAATGGCTAGTAAAACAGGATAATGATGTAAAGTTACTTACCTGCCAACTATTCAGTTCACTAACTGGAGGAGCAGAACAAGAGAGAAGCATTGTGCCAAAGGCATCACACTCCCAGAATGCCAAGCAAAGCCACCTGGCGAAGTCCAGGACACGGCATCTGGGAAACAGGAGACAGTGGTGTTACTTTTTGGGCTCGATACTTTTAAGTGGTTTCAGTAGAATCTCCATCAATGAGAACAGTGCCCTGAGGGGTTGTCCTTGAGGGATGAAGCAGGTGAAGGCAAAGTAGAAGAGCTGAGGACCTCAAACTGGTTAAAAGAGATAAAAACTGGCTGTGGTGGTGACACTTTGGTTTAAACAGTCACGTTTCAAGCATGTCAATTCCCCGGTCCCACTGTAGACCTGAGCATAACGAGCTGAAAATAAACGGACATATGAAAGATTACATAAAAACTAATGTTAAAATTAAGAGAACAAACACAGGCAGACATCACTGTATGGCGCTCCGGTTTCAGTTGGGACAAAGCTTATTGACACAAGTGACTCAGGCAATGGAGGTGAAGCGGAGATGCCTCGACCCATCTCCCAGAAGCTCCCATAAAAGATTGAATTTTAGCTCTGTACGACATTAAGAAGTCATCAGAAAGTTTTCAGAAGATCACTCATTTGGATATACAGCCAAAAACATATTCGAGCTTCTCGGGGTAAGAACTAAGGTCCACACTCGCTGAAGAGTTCGAAGGCATAAGAGCAAACCGCAGAAGCAGTGAATAACATAACTCTGCTCCGACTTTTAAGCACTGTATAATAATAAGAAAAGGAATAACTATATACAGTTATGAAGTAGGAGTGCGAGTAGGTGCTGTACATTTGTTTAGTGTTAATGTCCATGCTGAGAAGAGCAACAGGCCTGATTCCGGAACATGGACGAATGGACACCTCCAGATTGGACGTCAGGGCATCTCAGTACATGTAAAAGAGAGAGAGAGAGAGAGAGGGGTTAGGATGGTTGTGTTGGAACTCTGCTGAGTAGAGGGACAGGCCTGATACCAAGACGCAGGAACTGAACCAAAAAAAGGGCAACTCCAGGCAGGCAGCTCAGGACATGAGGAGAGAGAGAAAAAGATGAAGATTAGAACAAGCTTTACGTTTAGTGAGAGACCTGTAGCAGAAATAGTTAGAGACACAACCACAATAATAGTAATAAAAAGCCTGTAATCAGAGCAGGAGAGAACAGTGGTGAAATGTAATCAGAGCAGGACAGAACACAGAACTGGAGAGTTCTCTGAAAGCTGGTGTAAAGAGAGAAGTTTTTCATCTAGATTTAAAGACTGAGTGTGTGTGTGATTCCCGGATATTAACAGGGAGCTTGTTCCAAAGTTGGGGGCTTTATAAAAGAACGCTCTTCCTCCTGCACTGTTTTTTCTAATACGTGGGACTGATAATAGGCCAGCATCTTGTGAGCGGAGTGTACGTGGAGGGTTGTAAGGTGTAAGAAGTTCCTCCAGATAATGTGGGGTCAGACCATTGAGAGATTAATGTTAGAAGTATTTTATAATCTGTACTGAATTTAACAGCTAACCAGTGTAAGGATGAAAGAACTGGACTAATATGATCAGATTTCCTAGCTCTAGTTCGTACCCTGGCAGCAGCATTCTGAACAAGCTGGAGCTTATGAAGAGATTTACCTGAACTTCCAGCCTACAGCACTGCAGTAGTCCAGCCTTGAGCTTCTGAGGGTGCCCAAATTTATGCACCTACCTAATTTAGTTTGAATAATTATTGCACACTTTCTAAAAATCCTATAAACTTCATTTCTCTTCTCAAATATCACTGTGTTCATCTGCTTTATGATATATTTAACTGAAATTACTGATCAGCACAACCAATGATTTATAAAGGAAAATCATCAAAATTATCAGGGGTGCCCAAACTTTTTCATACCACTGAAAAAGGTATTACCCAATTTCACCTTCACGGGACTGCAGAAATGTTCCGAGAGTGGTAAGCCTGAAACATCCACTGTTAGAATTGTGTCCCTACTGACGGATAGGGGTACTGAAGTTTAAGTGTTTCTTTGCTGCTTTGGACATCTTCGTCCTTTGAGTCCGGATCACATAAAAAAAATCAATGGTCTAAAATAAATATGAAAATTAAAATATCAAAAGGGATCCGGGTTAAAGTAACCTGAAGGTCTAAGAATATGGCGACCCGTATTTCTTAAGACAAACGATCTAATTTATTTACTTAGTCACCTCGGGTACAGAGTCTCAGAGTCAGTAGAGCGCCTGAATTGACTCAGAATCACTCATTGGGATGACGGCGGCCGCCTCTGTCGCTTTCTGATCCTGTCTCTGAAAACTCTGGACCCAGAGGAATATTGGGATCTCGGTGGAACCTCCAAAACTGTGATAGTCTGATTTACTTTTCTGCGCATTGTTTCAAAGTAACAAAACGTACAAGACAAGAAAACCAGATTCACCATTTGACATTTTTTGACTGATGGAATTTGGCTTCCCTCTGTAACTCAGCTGTGCTGTGAACACACGTGCCTGGAGCGGTGGGCAAAAGTTAGTAAAGGTCTTGCTAAAGAGTGGCAGTTTGCAGAGCCCAGGGATCGAACACACAATGCTGTCAAATAGCCAGGAGCTCTAAACGCTGATCCACCACTGGCCCCTACAGCCACCACTGGCCCCTACAAAATCTAATAATATTTTTAAAGCAGATTTTCCAACGTTACAACTACAAACCATGACAGTCTCAACACTGCAGAATTTGTCTCAGATACTATGAGTGACACTGATATTACTTTTTAATACAAGCAGAAAAGTGACAGAATAAATGGGTGGAATCAAGTAAATCATGTAAATCACTTACCTGCCAACTACGCAGTTCACTAACCTGACAGTGTGACTGGGAAGGGTCAGTCAGTCCTGGCCTGGCACCTTCTTGATGCTCCTGGAGAGAACGATGGACCCCAGGCGGCACAGGTGAAGCTCATCTCTGAGGTAGAGGACCAGACGCAGCCAAAAGCTCTCCCAGCTGTCCACAAAGTCAGAGCAGACGGACCTGTCCCACAGCCAGCAGTGGAGCGAGAAGAGCTGAGGAAACGGCTCCCTCACTGGTCTATAAGTGGTCAGGGGGCTGAAGATGATGATCCTGATGTCTGGCTTTTCCCGAACAGTGTCCAGAAGCGTACGGCAGTGCTTCTTCAGGACCACGCTGCATCAGGAGGAGAACGATGGTGCCAAAGCCACCTGGCAACATCCAGGAAGCGAGCACCTGGTAAAAAGGAGAACGTGGCGTTACTCTTTAGGGTGGATACTTTGAGGGTTTTACAGAAGAATCTTCAACAGTGAGAACACCGCCCTGAGGAGTCTTCCTCTGTGCCGGAGCAGGTGAAGAGCTGAGGTCCTTGAACCAGTTAGCAGAGGTGAGAACTTGCTGTGGTGGAAGAGCCCTCTGCTTTTTCCAGCCACACAGACAGTTCCAGGCTCTCTCAGATGCGGGAGTGGAGACGACGACCCTCTGTGTCTGTGGCGCCGGTAGTGTTGGAATTAAGATGGTCACGTTAGAGGAGTCACGGGCAGTCTCCAGCCTCATCAGTGAAGTTTGACTGCCTCTAAAACAGCAGCTGGATCGACCGTACAAGCTTGACGACCTCCTGGAGAGCTCGTACCTGAGCAGTCAGACAGAAACAGACAGAAACGCAATAACAGGGAGCAGAGAGCACAAGGATTACAACAACTGGCTCAGATAAAGACAAAGCCACAAAAGTGGTACCAAGTTCCCCATTAAAGAGTACAATAGGCTTTATTACCTGAATGTGGTCAATGATCACACTGGTGATGGTTGCAGTGTTACAATATTCAAACAGCATGAAATCCTTGTTCACTGTAATTATGATGTTTCACATTATGCAGTAGAGAGCATGAAAATCAAGGGTAAGCTTGATCAACTGAACTGTGAAGTCTGCAGACAAGAGAAATCTGCTCAGAGTAGAAACAGAACCTGATGCACAAGCAAAAGCAGTACTTGAACTAGTACATACTGACCTAGCTGCTCCTATAGATCCAGTGGGGGTGGGGAGGGCAACTCCAGACAAGCAGCTCCAGACAGGCAGCTCAGGACATGAGGGGAGAGAGAGAAAAAGATGAAGATTAGAACAAGCTTTACGTTTAGTGAGAGACCTGTAGCAGAAATAGTTAGAGACACAACCACAATAATAGTAATAAAAAGCCTGTAATCAGAGCAGGAGAGAACAGTGGTGAAATGTAATCAGAGCAGGACAGAACACAGAACTGGAGAGTTCTCTGAAAGCTGGTGTAAAGAGAGAAGTTTTTCATCTAGATTTAAAGACTGAGAGTGTGTCTGATTCCCGGATATTAACAGGGAGCTTGTTCCAAAGTTGGAGCTTTATAAAAGAACGCTCTTCCTCCTGCACTGTTTTGTCTAATATGTGGGACTGATAATAGGCCAGCATCTTGCGAGCGGAGTGTACGGGGAGGGCTGTAAGGTGTAAGAAGTTCCTCCAGATAATGTGGGGTCAGACCATTGAGAGATTAATGTTAGAAGTATTTTATAATCTGTACTGAATTTAACAGCTAACCAGTGTAAGGATGAAAGAACTGGACTAATATGATCAGATTTCCTAGCTCTAGTTCGTACCCTGGCAGCAGCATTCTGAACAAGCTGGAGCTTATGAAGAGATTTACCTGAACTTCCAGCCTACAGCACTGCAGTAGTCCAGCCTTGAGCTTCTGAGGGTGCCCAAATTTATGCACCTACCTAATTTTGTTTGAATAATTATTGCACACTTTCTAAAAATCCTATAAACTTCATTTCTCTTATCAAATATCACTGTGTTCATCTGCTTTATGATATATTTAACTGAAATTACTGATCAGCACAACCAATGATTTATAAAGGAAAATCATCAAAATTATCAGGGGTGCCCAAACTTTTTCATACCACTGAAAAAGGTATTACCCAATTTCACCTTCACGGGACTGCAGAAATGTTCCGAGAGTGGTAAGCCTGAAACATCCACTGTTAGAATTGTGTCCCTACTGACGGATAGGGGTACTGAAGTTTAAGTGTTTCTTTGCTGCTTTGGACATCTTCGTCCTTTGAGTCCGGATCACATCAAAAAATCAATGGTCTAAAATAAATATGAAAATTAAAATATCAAAAGGGATCCGGGTTAAAGTAACCTGAAGGTCTAAGAATATGGCGACCCGTATTTCTTAAGACAAACGATCTAATTTATTTACTTAGTCACCTCGGGTACAGAGTCTCAGAGTCAGTAGAGCGTCTGAATTGACTCAGAATCACTCATTGGGATGACGGCGGCCGCCTCTGTCGCTTTCTGATCCTGTCTCTGAAAACTCTGGACCCAGAGGAATATTGGGATCTCGGTGGAACCTCCAAAACTGTGATAGTCTGATTTACTTTTCTGCGCATTGTTTCAAAGTAACAAAACGTACAAGACAAGAAAACCAGATTCACCATTTGACATTTTTTGACTGATGGAATTTGGCTTCCCTCTGTAACTCAGCTGTGCTGTGAACACACGTGCCTGGAGCGGTGGGCAAAAGTTAGTAAAGGTCTTGCTAAAGAGTGGCAGTTTGCAGAGCCCAGGAATCGAACACACAATGCTGTCAAATAGCCAGGAGCTCTAAACGCTGATCCACCACTGGCCCCTACAGCCACCACTGGCCCCTACAAAATCTAATAATATTTTTAAAGCAGATTTTCCGACGTTACAACTACAAACCATGACAGTCTCAATACTGCAGGATTTGTCTGAAATACTATGAGTGACACTGATATTACTTTTTAATACAAGCAGAAAAGTGACAGAATAAATGGGTGGAATCAAGTAAATCATGTAAATCACTTACCTGCCAACTACGCAGTTCACTAACCTGACAGTGTGACTGGGAAGGGCCAGTCAGTCCTGGCCTTAAACCTTCTTGATGTTCCCGGAGAGAACGATGGACCATCTCTGTGTTAGAGGACCGGACGCAGCCGAAAGCTCTTCCAGTTTTCTACAAAGTCAGTGCAGACGGACCTATCCCACAGCCAGCAGTGGCCCGAAGGCGATGATCCGACTGTCTGTTTTTTCCGAAAAGAGGACAGAAGAGTACTGCAGTGCTTTTTCATGGCCACGCTGCATCAGATGGAGAATAGTGGAGAACAATGGTGCCAAAGCCACCTGGCGACGTCCAGGTGAAAACGGCTGTGCTGGTGGAAGAGTCCTCCAGACTTTTCCCAGCCACACTGACATTTCCAGGCCCTTTCAGGTGCAGGAGAGGAAATGATGACCTTCTGTGTCTGCCTCGCTGGTAGAGCTGGAATTAAGACGGTCACACCTCGTCTTCAGTCGGTGGAATTTGGACTGCCTCTACAAAAGCAGCTGGATCTGCCGCACAAGCTTGACGACCTCCTGGAGAGCTCATTCCTCTGTGGTCGCCTCTGAGTAAAAACACAGACAGAAACGCAAACAATGGTCAGTGAGAGAGTACTGTACAATAACAGGGAGCAGAGAGCACACGCATCACAACAACTGGCTCAAATAAAGAAGACAAAGCCACAAAAGTGGTACCAAGTTCACCATTAAAGAGTACAATAGGCTTTATTACCTGATGAAGCATGAAGATCAAGGGTAAGACTGATGAACTGAACTGTGAAGTCTGCAGGCAAGAGAAATCTGATCAGAGTAGAAACAGAACCTGATGCTCGAGCAAAAGCAGTACTTGAACTAGTACATACTGACCTAGCTGCTCCTATAGATCCAGTGTCCAAAAGAGGGTTGTAGATCCACTCTGGTGTTTACTGAGGATTACTCAGGTGCAGTCTGTAAACTTCCTAAAAACTAAGGATGAAATCATAAAAGCTACTGAGTGATAGTACACACTCTCTAAAGAGAGAGAGGAAAGCACCTCAGTACTTAGCTGACTGATTCAGATATTGGAGATCAGACACTGACCAACACTGACTACTGCTACAGGGTCTGTAATGAACCACAGAGCTTTAAAGAGATTCAGCTAAATCAACATTCTGGGTTAATGCTATGAAAGAGGAGAGGACTTCCCTCATTGAAAATGACACATTTACTCTGACCCCTCTCCCAGAAGCTGAACATGCAGTGAGGGGAAGGTGGGTCTAAGATTAAAAACTGTAGATGGAGCAGAAACATTATCTAGATGAAAATCCCTGAATATCATTAAGAGCAGTAGGACTGAATGATGGTGTAGTAAAATAATTTATATCAATTCTAATAAGATTTTTAACGCAGATTTTCTGAAGCTCTAATTATAAACCATGTGGAGGACAGACAGTCTCCATACTGCAGGGTTAGTCTGAGACACTATGAGGGACACTGATTTATTACTTTTTAAAACAAGCAGAGAAACGACAGAATAAATTATTATTAAATCCAGTAAATCATGTAAATCACTCACCTGCCCACTATCCAGCTCACTGACCTGAACGCCGGACCCAGACCGGACCGGGTGGAGCTCATCTCTGCGGTAGAGGACCGGACACAGCCGAAAGCTCTCCCAGTTCTCTCCACAGTCAGCGTGGACGGACCTGTCCCGCAGCAGCAGCGGAGCGAGAGGAGCTGGGGAAGCGGCTCGCTCACTCGTCGGTAGGAGGGCAGGGGGCTGAAGACGATGATCCTCTCGTCTGGGTTTTTCTGAAGCGGCAGGGCTCCTTCAGGACCTCCGCGTCGGGCCGAGAATAGCGCCAAGGGAACCCGTCCGGCGACGTCCAGCACACGGGCAGCTGGAAAACAGGAGACCGTGGTTCCTCTTTGGGCTCCGAGGACCTCGAACCGGTCAGCAGAGGTGAAAACCGGCGGTGGAGGTGGAGGAGTCCTCGGCTTTTTCAAGGCCACGCGGACGCCCCCACAGGCCCTCTCCGGTGCGGGAGAGGAGACGACGACCCTCCGTGAGACAGAGGACTGTACAGCAGCACAGGGAGCAGAGAGCTGCAGGACCACAGCAGCTGTGTCAGAGGAAGGAGACAGAGCTGAGAGTAAAGGCTGTAAAGGAGGGCCGGTCGCTCGACGCTCTGTGAAGAATCACAGCTCGAGCTTCTAAAGCAGAACCGCGTCCAAACACGCGCTCAAACATACCGGAGATCACGTGAACGCCGGAAGTGACGCTTCGTTACGCAATCACGTTTCAAGGCGCGTCAGTTCCCCGGTCCCGCTGCAGACCCGAGCAACGAGCTAGCAGTGTGAAGCTAGCAACACTGACAGAGTAGCGAACGAAATCCTGTCAAAATAAAAGTCCCTCCTAAACCTGAATAAAAATATTTCTGACTCTCTAAACTGAAAATGATAAACTAGTTTAAGAAAACAGTGTTTACAACTATTTAAAAGATTATTAAAAGTAACTCAAATTAATAACTGTAAGTAAAAACAGATATAAAGGAGAATTGCTTCAATACTTTAGTGGAATAGTTTTTCTTTCTCTGGCACTTATAATATAATCTTAATCAGGAAACATAAATCTTTAATAAAAGTGGCATTATGAAGGAAAATATAGGTATACGGTATAATAAGGTCATCATCATTTTTCATTTAAAAAGACAACAAAACATGCAGCAGTTTCTCTCTGAAGGTCAGGTGTTGTTTCCAAACCGACTAAAGAGAATAAAAGTGCTTGATAAAGCTCCTCCGTATTGGAGGGTTTTAACTGGAGACGATGTGAAATGAGCTCTAATAAAACACTGAAGTGTTTCTGTTTATTTCTGTGTTCAACAGATGTTCAGTCTACATGCAGATTAAACAGGGGGATTTTTCACATCATCAAATATTATCAAACGTGACTATTTTTATTTACGAGGAGAACAAAGCAGTTACACACTCAGATCAAATACATGCAGTTAAATGTAGATAAAATGACATTCAGTGAAGAGAAGAAACACAGGCAGACATCACTGTATGGAGCTCCCGTCTCAGTCTGGACGAAGCTGCTGAACACAAGTGAATCAGGCGATGGAGGTGTAGTGTTTTATTACAACAGCAGGTGGCGCAGTAGAGCTGAGGAGCTGAGAAGCACTTTGACTTCAACTGTGTTAAAAAGCCTGAAAGGGAGTTTTTACACTGTTTTTACACTGTTTTTACACTGTAACCGGACACACACACACACACTCACACACACACTCACACACACACCATATAAAATGCTAAAACTAACATTTTTAAGAAACTGCTTCACGACTAAACATGGGATCAACATACAAACTCCAAATGTTGCATCATGATAATTTATCTTCAGACCTAGAAAAGATACAATTACACAGAGGATGATGATGATGATGGTGATAATGATGATGGTGATGATGATGATGGTGGTGAGGAAGATAGTGATGATGATGGTGATGATGGTGGTGATGATGATGAAGATGATGATGATAGTGATGATGGTGATGATGATGATGATGATGATGATGATGATGATGGTGATGATGGTGATGATGATGATGATGGTGGTGGTGATGATGATGATGATGATGGTGATGATGATGATGGTGATGATGATGATGATAATGATGATGGTGGTGATGATGATGATGGTGGTGATGATGATGATAATGATGATGGTGGTGATGATGATGATGCTGGTGATGATGATGATGGTGGTGATGATGATGATGATGGTGCTGATGATGGTGGTGATGATGATGGTGGTGATGATGATGGTGATGGTGATGATGATGATGATGATGGTGGTGGTGATGATGATGATGATGATGATGATGATGGTGATGATGATGATGATGATGGTGGTGGTGATGATGATGATGATGATGGTGATGGTGATGGTGATGATGATGATGATGATGAT
Organism: Salminus brasiliensis; assembly: GCF_030463535.1. Lineage (NCBI taxonomy): Eukaryota > Metazoa > Chordata > Actinopteri > Characiformes > Bryconidae > Salminus > Salminus brasiliensis. The sequence goes on along the minus strand of NC_132890.1, from coordinate 15,264,282 downwards.
GATGATGATAATGATGGTGATGATGATGATGATGATGGTGATGATGATGATGATGATGGTGATGATGATGATGGTGATGATGATGGTGATGATGATGATAATGATGGTGATGATGATAATGATGATAATGATGGTGATGATGATGATGGTGATGATGATGGTGATGATGATGGTGATGGTGATGATGATGATGATGATGATGATGATAATGATGGTTGGGGACATTTGACGGCTGAATGTCTCTCAATAAAAGCTGCTCCTCTTTCAGCCTGAGTCCGGCGCTCTGCCTCTGCTCGGACTGCTTCCAGATGAAGAGTCTCCTCCTTGTTCGGACTCACAAAGTCTCTGATCTTTCATTAGTGTCTGAAAGTGTAACAGAGAGACAGGACATCCTGTCTTCTGTCCCTCCACAGTCCACAGTGTCTCCGTCCACAGCTGTGTCTAAACTGGAGAAGAGTTGGAGCTACGAGTCTAATGTAACCCTGTGAAGAAGAAAGGTGAACTGCAGGAAAGCCAAAGTCTGGACAGCTGTGTAGAAGACGCTGGTAGATCTGCTGCCCCAGACTTTCCAGCCCCCCTCAAAGCCTTCAGCAGGAGAACTGATGAGAGCCCCCCACCTTTACCTGAATCCCCCAACAGCTGGGAGTCATTTCTCCTCCACGATGAGACGCTGGATCTTTCTGAACCGCTCAGAGTTAAAGACGAACCCAGTGAACGAAGAACCACAATAGAGCTTAAAAACAGGCCTGAGAACAGTCCGTCAGTCGAGGACATTTTCTGAAGGTCTGTGGAAAACGTCCTGAAGCCCTTTCTGTCTGTCAGCGTTTTCTTTTACTCACATCTGAAGCTTTATTTCATAAATAAAAAAGATATCAAATGTTCAAATATGGATGATGTGCTGATCTGGTTTCACTGCTACATTAAATGTGGATTGTTCATAAAATAAATAACTTGTTAAACTACACAGAATAAACTACGACATATTCTGCACTGATTTTCTACATTTAATGAAAATATGCTAATGAAGTCGTGGATGTACAGTTTCATACGGGTCTCTTCAGCATGTCTGTGTGTTTATGGGATATGAAAGCATGTGGGTTTGATATGTTAATGGTAATAATGAACTCTGGAGATTTTAGTAGTGAATAATCCCTCATCGTCGCTCCAGCTTCACCCAGAAGAAGCTGCAGCTCAGTCCCCGCTAACGCCCCTTCCAGCCTGTCCGTCTCCTGCAGGGAGGCTCCCAGCACAGACGCTCCGATACAGCCAGGTGAGTTCATGTTAGCTCGCTGCTTTAAGCAGATATTTCACCATATATGAGAGCATAAAGCTACAGAGAATATTTGAAATATGAGTATTATCGTTAGGTGTGTGTCTGTGCTGCAGCTGTACGACTGTAGGAGCTAACCTGCTAGCGCTAGCTCCGTTAAGACCTGCTGGCCACAGGGAACAGGGGGGTGAGGGTGTGTGTGGGTGGTCGGGTGGTCGGGTGGTGATGTACGGAGTTCACTCAGAAACTTCTCTGAAACACTTTTAGTAACGTTTCTAAAAGAAAGACTAACTTTTATTTAGTGCTTCATCCAACAACACAGACTTTCTGCCCTGAGCTGTTTGAGCTGCTCCTGCTGTGTGAAGATCAGCTGGAGTGAAGAGCTGAGCTGAGCTGCATTAGCCATGTCTCACTAAACTTCACCTCCAGATTTGATCAGTTCTTATTAAAGTGTGAAGAAGCTGAATTTAAAACCTCCAGCCTCACATTTGTTTCTTTGAAATGAAGTAAGGATTGTTGTACAGTGTGTGAAAGTAGCTCTCCTCCTAAACTAAGTCGGAGCAGCGAGAATGAAACAGCTTCAGGAGCGGCTGTTTGTCTAGATGTTGATGAGCAGGACAACATTTGCTCTCCTGCTCATACCTGGATCTTTAGCTTTAGCAGCACAAGGTAAGCATGAGTTTGTGGGTTTTATTAGACACTGAGATGTATTAGCAGAGACGCTGAATTAACTGGAGCTGACTGTATCATTTTATTAAGAAATATGTGTTTCAGGAGCTGACTGGACTTGGGACAGACTGCTGTACCACAACATACCGGCAGAGCTGAAACAGTGAACAGTGAGTATCACTGCAGCCTCAGCTTCATTTAATGTTCAGATGTTTGTGCAGTTTTCCACCTTATAATGTTTCCTTATTCATTTATGACTGCAATTCTTTTTAAGGAGAAAAAAATGACACAATTGTTAATATTATCAATAATGACACAATATGTAGTTTATCAGCCGAGATGTTTGTTCACAGTTTGCGTCTATAATTTAACAGAGAAACCGCTTCTAGGTCTTCATTAAGGTTGTGCGGACTCGTCAGTGTGGTCGAGGACACAGAATTGACTCATAAAAATGGACAGAACATCAGTGTGGAGCCAAATGCTGTGGACGGTCTTTTTAGACATCAGGGTCTGTGTTCTGAAACTGTCTCAGGAGCAGGACTGCTGATCTTGACTGGTGTTTATGTGTATTAAGTGCGTCATGAATACTGATCCTAGATCAGTCCTCTGCAAGCATGGTGTTGTCTAAGATTTCTGCAGATTGATTTTGTTGGTTTTTATTTCTCAGGCATACGATGTCCTGCACTATACTGACAGGTCTACTGGCTGAATAAAGACCTGTATGTGGTCTGAACGGGTTGAGGGGGTTTAGAGGATTTTGGGTTAATATTGTTTAGTGTTTGTTTGTGACGTTAGACTTGTAGCTCAGTGCTGAACTAAAGAAGCAGAACTTCAACATGTCTTAAGTCTGGGGGAAGTGAATTTGTGTAGAATTAAGTATTGTTATTTTATTTTATTTTTAAATTCACCTTTTGTAAGGATGCACAGCATTTAAGGCTGTGTCTGCCGCCACCTACCAGCAGAGGGCGACAGCGGCGAGGCACGGTTACCCAAGGGAACTCCAATTCCCAGAGATCCTAGGGGTAATCAGTGCCAACCAGACACACCTGGTGGTCACAGCAAATGGCGCTTCTCTGTCAAACCGTTGTAGAGCGGTGACCAGTATGGTACACAGAAGTGAAGGAAAGAGAGAAGTTGTAAAAATAGAAAACAGGGTTGCAAAATGAAGTAGCTGAAGAGAGAACAGCTCATAAGTAAAAGAGTTTGAGTTAAGGGTTGAAGTTCCCTCTCCAGAGAGCGAGGTGCATTTGCTTTTCTTCAGTTGTTTTAGTGTTAACTGTTCTAAGTCTGAGCTGGTGGTGCAAGGTTGCTGGTTCAAACCCAGCTGGGAGCAACTGTTCTCCCACAAGTACACAAAAGCACCCCCATCAACCACACATACATTAACCTTACATCTCACATTAAGGCTTGTCCTTACAGGCTTTCCTCTCTGCACTTGGGTCCCTGATTGTCCTGTAACACCTTTTTAATGGGTCTTTTGGATCAGTGTTTCTTAATCAGAATCAGAATCAGAATCTCTTTATTTCACCAAGTATGTTACACATACAAGGAATTAATCACAGAACTACAAGTGGCCTCCAGCACACAGTATCTGAAAAGATAGAGAAGCTGAATGGCTGAAGTAAACACTGTAGCAGCTTTTGAACCGTCACCCCATCTGCTAGATGAAGTTAATGAGGCTGTAACTGTGTAAACTAATGCCAGTATGAATCTAGATTTTCCAGACATAACCTTGAATTCTGATTCTAGTGTGCATCCAGAGTCTACAGACTATGGTTCTTCTAAAAATGTGTAGTAGTCAGGGAAAATGAGTAGTAGACACAGATGCAGAAACACAGCTGGGAATGGGCCTGACCTTGCCTCAGACCTGCAGAATGGGCCTCAAAGAAAATGGCAACTCAAAGCAGCGTTAATGAACTTTTAGGAATTCTTAGAGATCGTGGACACAATCTACCCAAAGACGTACTCTGCTTTCAACCCTCTCAGATGTTTAGGTCAAAATATAATGTGGAGGACAATGTGTTTATGGCCTAGAATCCTACATTTACCTCAGACTGGGTCAGTGTTAATGCCTGACATTCAGATAGCACAGTTGATTTAGTAGTGAATGTTGATGAGCTTATTATTTTTAAGTCTAGCAGCACAGTTTTGGCCTGTTTGAGTGAAATTCCACAATGTGGAGCCATTTGTAGGTGAACTGTTCTGTGGACAGTCAAAGCCTCATCCACTAGTGGACTACCTCAGTGACTTCCTAGAAGATCTGGAAAACTACAGAATGACGGGTTTATCTTTCAGGGAAACGCCTACACTGGACACGTCTAAGCATTTCCATGTGATGCTCCTGCTAGAGCTTTTTAAAATGTACCAAACCTTTTAAATGTACCAGACTTTGAATCAAAGAACAGATAAAGAGGTCAGTCAGTTTGCACACAATGAGAACCACCAGTTTGACAAAAGCCCCCTTATTACAGCTGGAATACCTTGTCAGTGTTTTTGCATTAGGCTACATGCATTTGGTGTGTTTAGGTGTTGTGAAATGTGTGCTTGTGTTTTCGGGCAGAGAACCCAGTACCTGGCGTTAGACAGAAAAATGAAATTTCTTACAAACTTGTGAGGTTGAATGGATCTATGCCCACTGAATTTACCAGACCGCCTCATTCATTACAGGAAGTTAATCGGTGGAAAGCCACTGAATTCAGGCAGTTCGTTCTGTACACTGGACGTATGCAGTGCTTACCTTGGATATGTAAATTAACTCTTGAGGTACTTTGTTCCAGTTCCGGGTTTATAGAGACAGGCCATTGAACTCATTTTATCTTCAAATAATGAAATCAAAATCAATTCTGTATCACAGTATTGAAACGTTCTTCCATTTACAGGGCTTCAAGGTGCTAGATGACCTCAGTAAAGGAAGATTCAGCCAGGTTAAGCTGACCACAGTCGAGGTAAGGACCATAATTAACCCACTGTGGTGGAGGTGGAGTATCCAGTTCCAGGTTTTTATATCAATATAATTGTTTTATAGAAAGAATTTATTCTGTATTATAACAGTATTATAATTTATATCTGAATTAAAGCAGATTTTCACACAGTGAGCTCAAAGTCTGTCATTACTATAGTAACAGTGTATTGAAATATGTAACATTTTATTTAATGTAACATTAAATAAATGTTTAATTTTCAAAAGAACTAAAATTGTTTATGAATGTATTACTGATGTGTATATTTATAATAATTGTTTATTGATACTCATTGATTGGTTTGTTTTGGTAAATGGTTTGGTTGTGTGTCTGAGACTGAGGAAGCTAGCCAATGGTAACACTTAACACAATAAGCACTTAGCAGAATAATCAAACCCTGCTGAGGATTTTTAGATCACTGTTCCATCAAGGTTCACAGGAAAAACTGCTAACGCAGTGTTTATCTCCAACTTACTAAACTCCTGAACACACAATTTTTAACCAGGAGACCGAGGCTTCAATTCAACTCAATTTTATTGATATAGAGCTTTTTACAACAAATGTCACAAAGCAGCTTTACAGAGATATGTGTCAGAGCCTCTTTTGAGCAAGCCAGTGGCAACAGTGGCAAGGATAAACTCCCTTGGGTCAAGAAGAAGAAACCTTGAGAGGAACCAAGACTCAAAAGGGGAACCCAAAATCCCCAAAACAGGGAAAACAAAAATCAAAAGAGGAATAAATACAATAAAACAAAACTGAATCAAGAACAAAAATATGGTAAATGTGGCGTCAAGCCAAACAAGATGAAAACGTGAGTGAAATGAAAAAGTACATTCAGGTAAACAGTCAGAGTCATGCAGTGAGGTGAGGATGAGTCAATGCGAGGCCCCAGAGCAGGACAGCAAGCAGGAGGGTAGTGGAGAGCCAGGTCAGGAGGAGACAATGATGATGTGTTTAGGAGATGTCTGATTAGACTGATGTACGACCTGTAAAGGAAGTAGATTAGAGAGACTGCAGAACTGATCAGGAACCTGTGAACAGAGAGCAGAACAGTCCAAACCTGTTAGTGTTCAAATAAGCTACATCAGCAAGGATCTTTCTCTCCCCTTTCAGATGATCTAGACTGAGATTCATTTGCTATTGGGGGACATCTGCAATAGCGCCACCTTCAGCTGAGTTGTTAATAAACTGTACAGTTAGCCATTGTTGTTTTGTAGAAAAGAGTTATTGTTTGTGTGCAGTGTGTAGAGTACAGCCTAAATAACCCTCATGGTTGGAGATGAAAGTGTATGAAGTGTTTAATATATATATATATATATGTGTGTGTGTGTGTGTGTGTGTGTTTCCATTTTAGGAAGAAAAGGGGCTGAGATCCAAACTGGAGTAAAGTGTTTTCCTCCTTTTCATCACAACTCGTCCACAGAAAAGCTCACAACTAATCAGTGAATCAGTTTCTGTCCCGCCTGTCCTGGTCTCCTCTGTTCTGGTCTCACCCTGCCTGTTTTATTTCTAGCTGTGCCGTTTCAGTTGTTCTAGCCTGACCTTGTTTTGCCCTGCCTCGTGCTTTTGTCTCTCGTCAGTTCTGGTCCCTCCTGTGCCTGAGTGTTCACACCTGTACCCCGTTCCTCGCCACGCCCTCGTCCTTGCTTGTGTATATCTACCCCTGTGTTTCACGCTGGCCTTTGTCTGTCTTTGCACATCGTGCACGTGTTTGTTTTCTCTGTCCTTGATGTGTTCCTGTCAGTCAGCGGTTTGTTAATTCATTGTCCAGTGGTACCTTACCTTAGTTCTCTTGTCTGGTTGTACCAATGGTTCAGTTTATTTCTGTGTTTCTAGTCAGTGTGTCATTGTTGCCTCCCTCAGTTTGTGTTCTTAATGTTTCATCTTTTCCAAACAACTGTGGCGTTTATAATATTCATATGTTCAGGAACAGAGCCTGAATGAACAGCTGACCTGCATTACAGATGTGTTCTGGATGTTTCTTTGTTTTGAACTTCTCTCTGTATCTTGATGTGAAACACTGAGTCTGAGCTCTGAGGAGAAAACTCATTAGTGTAGCAGTAATTAGGGAAATGGGACAGCTGATCTCTTTTAGATATTTAATAAAGCTGAACTGAACAGGCAGTGCTTGCGGTTGTTCACTGAATAAAGATCATTTCAGCTCAGTTCCAGTAAATAAGCCAGGTGTAGAGAAGCAGGGGAGCGGGTTCGTCTCTCTAAACTCTACATTTCTAGGACTGCTTTACTGCTCATTGGATCAGATCAGTAATATTAGTGAATCTGAGCGTTTAGGACTTGTGTGCTGCTTCCTCTATTTGCTGTGGTCTCTGGGAGCACTCAGTGATCTCACTCCTAAATCTTTAACACTCTTCCTGGGTGGGATCCTCTCAGGTCTCCTCCGCTGGAAGCCGCTTCTTTCGTCTCCTCCGGTTTTTGGACAGGCGGCATGATGGAGCCACAAACCCAGTTTCCGGGTCCCGGAGGAGAGAAGGAGGATCAGTAGGAAAAAGCAGTAAATTTGGGGGTTTCTGGAAGCAGCCCGAGGCTTTTTAACACAGTTGAAGTCAAAGTGCTTCTCAGCTCCTCAGCTCTACTGCGCCACCTGCTGTTGTAATAAAACACTACACCTCCATCGCCTGATTCACTTGTGTTCATCAGCTTCGTCCAGACTGAGACGGGAGCTCCATACAGTGATGTCTGCCTGTGTTTCTTCTCTTCACTGAATGTCATTTTATCTACATTTAACTGCATGTATTTGATCTGAGTCTGTAACTGCTTTGTTCTCCTCGTAAATAAAAATAGTCACGTTTGATAATATTTGATGATGTGAAAAATCCCCCTGTTTAATCTGCATGTAGACTGAACATCTGTTGAACACAGAAATAAACAGAAACACTTCAGTGTTTTATTAGAGCTCATTTCACATCGTCTCCAGTTAAAACCCTCCAATACGGAGGAGCTTTATCAAGCACTTTTATTCTCTTTAGTCGGTTTGGAAACAACACCTGACCTTCAGAGAGAAACTGCTGCATGTTTTGTTGTGTTTTTAAATGAAAGTCCAGCAGATTCAAACAGTTTCTACATATTCCTGGGTATTGAGACAGTCAGCATAGTCAGCATCTCTCAGCCTGACTCTCATCTCTGACCACTACCTAACCATGTAGTCTTAAAGCAGGAGATCCCCCTGCAGCCTCGCTTTATGAGCAAGCGTACCAGAACAACCTCTACAGCTAGTGTCTTTATTAATAACCCTCCAGATTTAACCATCTCCTGCCCATCTCCTCCTCTAGATCCTGAGCATGAAACAGATGATCTGCTGTCTGTGCTCCGCTCTGATCTTGACCATGTTGCATTAATTAGGAAAAGGTCAGTGTCTTGGTGACCATGATGACCATCTGCGTCCTCTAAAACAGAGAACTCGTATTTACTCTTTATTTGCTGCAGCTGGGCAAAATAATCTGTAAACATGGCATTGACTTGACTTTCATTGACACCCAGCTCTACTTATCCACCTTAATAAAATATCAGACTGTCTGAAAGACAGAGAGAGGTCTTACTTATTGATCCAAACATGCAAATATTGCTGTAGATTTAGACGGATTCTCAGTATTACCCAGTAGCACTGTACAAAACCTAGGAGCTGTTTCTGACTCTGTCCTCTCGTTTGATGCACACATCTGTTACATGGTTAAAGCTGACTTCTTCCACCTACGTAATATTGCTAAACTGGGTAATGTTCTCTCCTTACATCACGCAGAGAAGCAGGTGCAGCATTCATAACTTCTAGATTGGATGACTGTAAAGCTCTTCTGGTTGGAAGTTCATGTAAACCATTAAAAAAAGCTCCAACTAGTTCAGAATGCAGCTGCTAGAGAGCTCACTAGGGCTCAGAGATTTGACCTTATTAGTCCCATTCTCTTGTCCCTGCACTGGTTACCAGTTCAATTCTGCACTGATTATAAAATACTCCTTCTGACCTATAAGTCACTAAACGGTTTGGACCTACAATGTCTTGGAGAACTTCTTAAACCTACAAGCAGTCACGTACACTTTGTTGGCAGGACGTTGGCCTTCTGTCAGTTCCTCTCTTTAGGAGAATCAACGCTGGAGGAGGAGCTTTCTCTTATCAGGCTCCTCAACTCTGGAATAAACCTCCTGTTGCTGTTCGGGACTCAGACACACTCTCTGTGTTTAAATCCAGATTAAAAACTTACCTTTAAGCTCAAGCTTTCAGAGAATCCATCAGTGCACTGTACTGTTCTCCTTGCTGATGTAGCTTATATGAACACTAACAGGTTTGGACTGTTCTGCTCTCTGTTCACAGGTTCCTGATCAGTTCTGCAGTCTCTCTAATCTCCTTCCTTTACAGGCCGGACATCAGTCTGATCTGACCTCTCCTGAACACCCCTCCTCCTGTAACCTTTTCCTGCGCTCCTCCTAACCCTCTGTTTTCCCTCCTTTCTGTCTCTTTCACATGTACTGAGAAGCCCGGGGCCAACTGTTCCATCCTGGTACCGCCTGACCTGACCTGGCTCCTCACTGCCCTCCTACCCGCTGTTCTGCTCTGGGGCCTCGCATTGACTCCTCACCTCCCTGCATGACTCTTCTTCTGACTGTTTACCTGCATGGACTTTATCACTCTCACTCACATTCTCATCTTGTTTGTCTTGATGTAAAATTGACCTTTTTGTTTTATTATTGTTTTTATTCCTGTTTTGATTTTCATGATGATCCAGTGTCGACCGGAGGAGGATGGGTTCCCCCTTTCAGTCTTGGTTTCTCTCAAGAGAGTTTTTCCTTGCCACTGTTGCCACTGTCTTGCTCAAAAGAGGCTCTGACACGTATCTCTGTAAAGCTGCTTTGTGGCTACATTTGTTGTGAAAATCTCTATTTAAATAAAAGTGAGCTGAATGATCTGGCTGTGTGTATTTAGGGGACTCAGATTGATGCCATTGATGGGGAAGATTCCAGATTGACTCTACAAGAACCAAACCAAGGCATCATCCTGCTTCCTGCACTGGATCCAGAGAGCATTGAGCTGTTAGATTAGCTGTACGAATAACGTCCTCATCAGAGAGCTTCGGCCATGATATCTGTGTGTGTTTCTGTTCTGTACCACAGTGGGAAAGACGTGAGCAGGATTGTGCTTTCCAGGTTAAACTGATGAACTTCTACAAAAGCAGACATTCAGAGCTGTGGGAACGTCAGTGTAAATGGACTTGGTCTAAAATGAAGATCCTGATCCTGCTTCTGGACTCACAGCACTGCACATTTCAACCTGACCAGCAAACTGATGGACAGTGACTGCTGGCATGTTTCAGGGCTTGTGAATGATAATTGTCGGCTCTTCACACCCAGTTTTACCTGTATCTTTTTCCTCCTGAACCTTTTATTTAAGAAAGGACCGACCGTGTTACTTCTACAATTAAGAGTCACAGAACTGCACCAAAGGTAGCAGGGTAGGCTGTGGATCATTGAGGCTGGTAAGAGATGCTCATTCAGGTTCATTAGAAAACTCCTCCTACATTAAACAGCATTAATTACTGCTTTAGTTTATCACCTCAACATATAACTTAAAGCCCACTGACAGCCGTAGATTAGCTACAACTGCTTTCTGAAACCTGGGCTAATTTATTTACAACATTAAAAGTGAACTTCTGACCCCGTTCATCACACCGTTTATAATATAGTGAAGTTGAGGTCTAGAGCTTTGGGGAGAGAAATAAAGGAACCAGCACAACAGATCTGATGCTCAAGTGAAATCTTTTATTATTTTCAACACAAACAAACAACGGTCAACATCATAAACCTTCAGGGTGAGAAAAGACCAAAATAAACAGAACCTTACATCCCATCTTACTAAATAACCTAGAAAGAGAGAAAACACTAAATACAGCGGTCTTACCTCCTCCCTCATATAACACAGCAGAAAAGACAAATAATAATAAACAAATAAATGACCCTCACCCCGACACTGATGTGACCAGAGCTAGACTACTGACCATCACCATATTTACAGGAAAATAACACAATTACCAGCTAAAAGACTGAAGCTAAAAGACTGTCAGAGCAGCAGGAAATCCTCAGAGTCCCAAGCTGCCTCAGCGTGACCGCCATTGGCGTGGTGAACACCGCCAGTGTTGCTGCAGCTCCTCAGTAAGGAAAGCAGCTGTTGACTGTCCTAAAGGTCGCTAGACGTCGCTAAATGACATCTAATTTGTGTGATTGTCCAAATTTGCATAATTGTGTACAAATGAACTCTGAATAAATGAACTTCTTAAGTTGATCCTTTTTTTGCTTTTGAAATATCCCACATTACATAAATCAGTGTAGCTCTGTGTTGTTAAATGTTAGCATATCAAATTTAATCAGAAGACTGTTCTGTGGGGAGGAGCTGCTACTCTACGCTCAGCCCTCCTCCTTTATCCGGGCTTCAGACCCACAAAGTGACCCTAAAACAGACAGTTTGGCAGAGATACTTATTTTTTTTCCGTTTATTAATTTATTTATTTTGTGTCTCTCTGAAGATGCATTTATATTTACATCCCTCTCTGTAAACAGGGGGCGGGGTCAGCGGCGGCTCTGGGCATGCGCAGTTCATTTGCCTTAAAAGCCAATCAACACATGCGCACAGAGAGAGAGAGAGAGAGAGAGAGAGAGAGAGAGAGAGAGAGAGAGAGAGAGAGAGAGAGAGAGAGAGAGAGGAGACACAAACTGGTCACCAGATGGCAGCACTAACCGTTTCAGTTAGATTAAACAGATCTTGAAGGAATCTTCAACTTGGGGGTTCATCACCACAATGAGTCTAAACGAGCTCAAACGCTGTGTGATGTGAATCAGTGCATGACAGCAAATCATTTCTGAAAGATTGAGAATCTTGGTAATGGGCATGGGCGAGCTCTCTAGCTAGAACCTCCCTCCCTGTTATTTTGTGTTGTGGCTGTGTCATGGTGTTTTTATGTTGTGGTGGTGTTGTCCTCACAGTGCTGCCGGGCTTCTCCAGGTGAGAAAAAGCTCTGTGTAGAAGACAGATGACCGCATCATCCACCCTGACACCAGACTGGTAGGCAAACTGAAGAGAGTCCATGGATGGGCTCACCAGAGGGCGGATGTGGTTAAAAGACCAGACTCTCCAGTGATTTCATCAGATGTGCCTAAAACACAGCACCCAAAGGATATCCCACAGTGCCACCGGCCTGAAGCTGTTTAGGTCCTTTGGGTGCTGTTTTAGGCACAGGTACCACACAAGATGAGGGAAGAACGGCCTTGTAGCACAGCTGCACGACCTGCCCACTATCCAGTCGTCCACCCTGGGGTCCTGTCTTTTTCCGAGAGGTGTGTGGCAGTGCTCCTTCAGGGCCTCACTGCATCGGGCAGAGAAAAGTGGAGAATGATGGTACTGAAGCCACCTGGAGAGACAGAAAAAAAAATAAAATAAAAAAAAAGAGATTGAGGCATTACTCTTTGGTCCCGATGCTTTTAAGTGTTTTACAGTAAAACCTCCAACAATGAAAAACACCGCCCTGAGGAGCTGTCCTCGGTGAGGGAGCAGGTGAAGAGCTGAGGACCTCGCAGCAGTTAGTAGATGTGAAAACTGGCTGTGGTGGTGGAGGAGCCCTCTGCTTTTCCAGGTCCTCTCCGGTGCGGGAGTGGAGATGATAACCCTCTGTGTCCGCCACGTCGGTAGTGCTGGATTTAAGATGGCCAGCGTTAGAGGAGTCTCCAGCCTCGCCTTCCGTTGGTGGAGTCTGGACTGCCTCTACAACAATAGCAGTAAAGCTTGATGACCTCCTTGCAGAGCGCCTGGAGATCTCACTCCTCCGCGGTCACCAAGTACCTCCAGAGTAAAAACAGAGCAACGCAAACGACGATCAGTGAGACAGTACTGTACAGTAACACAGGGAGCAGAGAGCACAAGCATCACAACAACTGTCTCAGATGAAGACAGAGCTGATATTAAAGACTATAAAGTAGGACAGTCGCTCGACGCGCTGTGTCGAATCACGTCTCGAGCTTCTAAAGCTGAACCACATCAAAACCAAAAAAATAGAAATGTAGAAAATGTGGAGAATGGGATTACTGCATTTAAAGGTCAATGTTTTTAGTCATTCAACATTATAACAGGTAGATCACTGAACTTTCATTCTAAATCCAGTGGAGCTGCCATATTAATCAATAAAAACGTCCCTTTTGTTATGCCAGACAGATGCAGATCCATATGGGCTGATATTCTCTCTTCTCTCCTGTACATAAGACACTCCTGAACTGATTCTATTTTTAGACAAAAAGCTTCTTCCTTTAGTGAGTACTTGTGAGTATCAGACAATATTAATATCTGATCATCAGACTGCTGCAAAACAATTCCATCATTTGATGAAGATATGTCCGGTGTCAAGTCTGAAATATCCACATCGTACACATCCTCATTTTTCTTACATTGTTGTTGTGATGTTGTGGAAACCATCTGAAGCACTACTGCATTTCCTGACATAGCTGTTTCTAGCCACCTGATCTGAGAATGAATTCACAGCAGGGCTTTTCACCAGTTAATATTTCACATGCAACCATGGTTTCATTTTCCAAAAGGGAATTTATAATTGTGGATAACCCTTCTTCTGCTTCCTGGGACATGGGACATTAAGCATGATGAGGCCTATCAGCTGTTTTGCTTGCAGCACTTTAACCAGAGATGCCCCCTTTATTGACCCATCATCATTCATTCTGAGACCAGAATGTTTTGGAATATCAACAAAAACTGGTAAGTCATTAGTTTCAGTCTCATTATTCTCACTTGGCTACAAACTAAATTTGGATCCCTGAAAAATTCTCTGCTTTAAACAACCCTGAGAATCAAAATATTCCAAGACAATATCTTAGTTGTCTTCACTGGGATCCAGATTTGTTTTAAATTGGAAAATTCTGTGAGACTGAAATTATTTTAAGGCTTTGGACATCTTCGTCCTTTTAGTCCGGATCGCTACAAAAGGTCAGTGGTATAAAACACATTTGAAAATTAAAATATCAAAGGGATCCGGGTTAAAGTAACCTGAAGGTCTAAGAATACAGCGTCTTGTCTCCTCCCGTTTATTCTAAATTCGTAAGGCAAGTGGTCTAATTAATTTACTTACAGTCACCTCAGATACAGAGTCTCAGAGTCAGTAGAGCGCCTGAATTGACTCAGAGGCGGCCGCCGTCAACCCAATGAGTGATTCTGTCGCTTTCTGATCCTGTCTCTGAAAACTCTGGACCCAGAGGAATATTGGGATCTTGCTGGAACTTAAATAGACAATATGGACTCTGAGGATTAATTGGCTGGTAATCACCCAGTCTTAAATCTATTTCACTATTTAAAATTCTGCAGTCATTTACATTTACTCTCTTACCCTTTGTGTTTCTTTGGACACTTGTATGTGCTTTTATAACTTAATATTCAGAAATCACCTGTATTTTTATAGTTAGAGATTTAAGTTAATCATAAATACAGAAACACTCAGCTTCCAGGAGACCCTGTGTGAACCGATTTTATGACCCCCCCCAATGTAATAAATAGACCTACACCCTTGATTTAGTTTCACAGAAATCTAGTGAACTAAGGTGGTTCACTTCAGACGGGTCTGGACATGTACTGGCTGGCTTAAGGAGGTTGGAGGTTTGGAGTCTGACTGTTTGAGGCTGTGGACACGTGTCATACAGATAACGAGGTCAAACAGGTGCCATTAATACAGGTAATGAGTGGAGGACAGAAGAGCTTCTTAAAGAAGTTACAGGTCTGTGAGAGCCAGAAATCTTGTTTGTGGGTGACCAAATACTTATTTTCCACCATAATTTACAAATACATTCTTTAAAAATCCTACAATGTGATTTCCTGTTTTTTTAATAAACATTTACAGACCTCTCTCATCTTTCTAAGTAAGAGAACTTGTACAATCAGTGGCTGACTAAATACTTTTTTGCCACACTGTATATTTAACAACCCAAACTCAATGCAGAACTGCTTGTACTCTGAAAGATGGAAGAATTTATATGAATTCTATTAAAACTTTTAAAGCAGATTTTCCGACGTTACAATTACAAACCATGACCGTCTCAATACTGCAGGGTTTGTCTGAAATACTATGAGTGACACTGATATTACTTTTTAACACAAGCAGAAAAGTGACAGAATAAATGGGTGGAATCAAGTAAATCATGTAAATCACTTACCTGCCAACTACGCAGTTCACTAACCTGACAGTGTGACTGGGAAGGGCCAGTCAGTCCTGGCCTGGCACCTTCTTGATGTTCCCGGAGAGAACGATAGACCCCAGACAGCTCAGGTGAAGCTCATCTCTGCATTAGAGGACCAGACGCAGCCAAAAGCTCTCCCAGTTCTCTACGAAGTCATCGCAGACAGACCTGTCCAGCAGCGGAGCGAGAAGAGCTAGGGAAACTGCTCGCTCACTTGTCTGTAAGTGGGCAGGGGGGGCCAAAGATGATGATCCTGGTGTCTAGCTTTTTCCAAACACTGTCCAGAAGCGTACAGCAGTGCTTCTTCAGGGCCACACTGCATCAGGAGGAGAATAGTGGAGAACGATGGTGCCAAAGCCACCTGGTGACGTCCAGGACACGGGCACCTGGAAAACAGGAGACTATGGCATTACTCTTTAGGGTCGATACTTTTCAGTGTTTTACAGAAGAACATCACCCTGGGGAGTCGTCCTCTGTGCCGGAGCAGGTGAAGAGCTGAGGAACACGAACCACTTAGCAGAGGTGAAAAATGGCTGTGGTGGTGGAAGAGCCCCCTGCTTTTCCCAGCCACACTGACACTTCCAGGCCCTCTCAGGTGCTGGAGTGGAGACGACGACCCCCTGTGTCCGCCGTGCCGGTAGAGCTGGAATTAAGACTGTCAAATTGGAGAAATCACGGGCAGCCTCCATCCTCGTCTTCCGTCGGTGGAGTTTGGACTGTCTCTACAGAAGCAGTTGGATCCGCCGTACAAACTTGACGAACTGAAGAGCTTGTTCCTCTGTGGTCACCTCTGAGTAAAAACACACAGACATGCAAACAGTCAGTCAGACAGAGTACTGCACAGTAACACAGGGAGCAGAGAGCACAAAAGGATCACAAAAGCTGACTATAATCTTTCATATCAGCTTTGTCTTTATCTTAAAGTAGGGATGGCCGCTCGACCAAACTGATACCACTCGACTCAGATTTCTAATTCCGTTCTGCAGTTCAATTCAGCAGTGATCGGTTTCAGAGTACATATCTGTTCATTAAACCACAGTGCTAGGTTTTTCTACCAAATTTGTTGTGGAACAACATTGTCAAGGCTAGAACGGATCACAGTGTGCAGATCGTCTGTTACATGCTCTAGATCTTTAGGGTGAAATTGAAAGGAGATGGAGAAATCTGGAAGGTTAATAAAACACGAGCTGTCGAGATTTGGGTTGTGCATAGAAGTGAACTGAATTGTGGTGACTCCGCCACGACCACGTCTGCCTGGGTAACTGCAATAGCTAAACCTTGAGGAGTCGATGCATTCAGAAGGAAACGGCGACAGCCTCTGAACTCTCACCAAGGACGTGATGAACAGCCAAAAATACGGTACCAAGTACAAAAGGTTTTATTACCTGAATGTGGTCAATGATCACAGTGCCGATGGTTGCAGTGTGTTACAATATTCAAACAGCATGAAATCCTTGTTCACGGTCATTATGATGTTTCACATTATGCAGTAGAGAGCATGAAGATCAAGGGTAGGATTGATTAACTGAACTGTGAAGTCTGCAGACAAGAGAAATCTGCTCAGAGTAGAAACAGAACCTGATGCACGAGCAAAAGCAGTACTTGACATTCTTTACATACTGACCTAGCTGCTCCTACAGATCCAGTAAAAAGGGGGGGGGGCTAAAGCATGGAGCACTGGGCATTAGAAATATGACAGCGTTATGGGTGAAGGATGAATAAGTGAGGAAGAATTGAGGACAGACTGATGAATAAAGACTCTGAAATAAACAGAATACATGCACAATATTAAATAAAAGTTCAGAAAGGTTCCAGGTCTGTATCATAATGCTACTAAATGACTTAATTCAAAGAGAGATGTGTATACGCTCAACAGGCAGGAGAAACAAAGCTAATAATTACCACTCAAAACTTCTAGCAAGACACCAGCTTTAACATGCCTCTGACCGTTTCCACTGGTTAAACTATGGGGTTTTAGCGCCCCCAAAAGGAAGAAAAGAGGAACAGCAACAGCATCTGAGCAGTAGTTTAATAAACACCAGGATGTTGACTAAGAACACATATTTAGCACATATCCACAGAATTACATCATCCATACTAACCTAAAACAGTTCAGAAGCGTGAAACATGCGAAGAAATGACAGAAACCATGAAGATTCAGTAATACATAGGTAAACACTAAAGCTAAGGAGAAAGCTAGCATAGCAACAGAACTAAGCCATTCCCAAACTAAATGAACAGCAGCTTACTTTGTGTCTCAGACTCTAAATTAAAGGCACCCACAGTCACACAGCTTGAGCAGTTTCTAAAGTTCAGTCTTCCAGAGGAGCTACAGAGCTCGGTCACACCGGCTCGTTCACCCTGCACACTGCTGCAAGACCACGCTGCTGATTGACAGCGGAGGCTCCTGATTGGCTGAGACTCCACATTATATACTGACCAATGTGGCTGAAGCTTCGTGAATATTAAATGAGGTTACTGATTTAAGGAGCTTTTGGACAGATCCAGGGTTGGAGATCCACTCAGACATTTACTGAGGATTACTCAGATGCAGGCTGTGAACCTCCTGAAAACTAAGGGTGAAACAGGTTGGTTGATTCTTCTCCATATGGATCAGTAAAATGTATTTGTTTACATAATGGTTCAGAGTTCACAGCAGCAGATTTACAGTCATTGCTCTGTAAGCAGGGGATAAGGCGTGAGACCTTAGCAGCTTAGCAGCTATATATATGTATTTAATGACTACGTTGACCGAGAGAAAGCCTAACCTTTCAAAGAGGAGAGTATTTGGAGCAGCATGCTACACTTACAAACATGACAGATAGAAGCTAGAGTCAAAATTTGAAAGGGAGTCTTTGTAGGTACTACAAGAACAGTCCATCACAACTAGTCTACTATCCAGACACAGGGAAAGTGTATGACATTTCACAAGCCTGTGTTTAAGCAAAGTGTGTTAAAGAACAGCAAACCCAGACTGACCAGTCAATGGCAGCTGATGATCCCAGGGTGAGAGGTGTGTACCCTCCATTCCAACAGCTAACAGTGTTGATCAGACTCCAGAAGAGGTTCAAGAGTCTTAAACTGATGCTCAAGATGGTGCTGAAACAGAGGGAGACAGACATAGTACACACTTTTCAAAGAGAGATAGGAAATCACCTCAGTACTTAGCTGACTGGGTGTCAGATACTGAAGATCAGACACTGATCAAATTCATTTTTAATACAAGCAGAGAAATGACAGAATAAATGGCTATGAAAACAGGAAAAATGATGTACAGTTATTTACCTGCCAACTATTTAGTTCACTAACTGGAGGAGCAGAACAATAGAGAAGCATTGTGCCAAAGGCATCACGCTCCCAGAGTGCCAAGCAAAGCCACCTGGCAAAGTCCAGGACACGGCATCTGGGAAACAGGAGACAGTGGTGTTACTCTTTGGGCTCAATACTTTTAAGTGGTTTCCATCAATGAGAACACTACCCTGAGGGGTTGTCCTTGAGGGATGAAGCAGGTGAAAGCAAAGTAGAAGAGCTGAGGACCTCAAACTGGTTGGAAGAGATGAAAACTGGCTGTGGTGGTGTCGGTTTAAACAGTCATGTTTCAAGCGTGTCAATTCCCCGGTCCCACTGTAGACCTGAGCATAACGAGCGGAATATAAACGGACATATGAGAGATTACATAAAAACTAATGTTAAAATTAAGAGAACAAACACAGGCAGACATCACTGTATGGTGCTCCTGTTTCAGTTTGGACAAAGCTTATGGACACACAAGTGAAGGCTGAGAAGCCTCGACCCATATCCCGGAAGCTCCCATAAAAGACTGAAATTTAGCTTTGTACGACATTAAGAAGTCATCAGAAAGTTTTCAGAAGATCACTAATTTGGATCTACAGCCAACACCACCTCACTGGTTCATATAATGACTAAAAAACTCAGAATTTCCATACAAGGGAAGAAACACTGCAAACAGGCCTAGCAGATAAACCTCGCCATCTAAGCTAACAGACATGGAGGGATGAAGAGATTCTCTGTGCTTTGAAAACTGACATCTCCGAGCTTCTCGGGCCACACTCGCTGAAGAGTTCGAAGGCATAAAAGCAAAACCGCAGAAGTAGTGAATAACATAACTCTGCTCCGACTTTTAATCACTGTATAATAATAAGAAAAGGAATAACAATATACAGTGCATTAAGATATGAAGTAGGAGTGCGAGTAGGTGCTGGACAGAGAGATAATGAAGAGCTATAGCTAATGTAGGAGCAGGTTATGAAGTAGGAGTGTGAGTAGGTGCTGGACAGAGAGATAATGAAGAGCTATAGCTAATGTAGGAACAGGGTATGAAGTAGGAGTAGGTGCTGGACATTTGTTCAGTGTTAATGTTAAGATGGACAGGTCTGATTCCGGAATATGGACGAATGGACACCTCCAGACTGGACGTCAGGGCATCTCAGTACATGTAAAAGAGAGAGAAAAGGGTTAGGATGGTTGTGTTGGAACTCGCAGAGTAGAGGGACAGGCCTGATACCAAGACGCAGGAACTGAACCAAAAAAAGGGCAACTCCAGGCAGGCAGTTCAGGACATGAGGAGAGAGAGAAAAAGATGAAGATTAGAACAAGCTTTACGTTTAGTGAGAGACCTGTAGCAGAAATAGTTAGAGACACAACCACAATAATAGTAATAAAAAGCCTGTAATCAGAGCAGGACAGAACAATGGTGAAATGTAATCAGAGCAGGACAGAACACAGAACTGGAGAGTTCTCTGAAAGCTGGTGTAAAGAGAGAAGTTTTTCATCTAGATTTAAAGACTGAGAGTGTGTCTGATTCCCGGATATTAACAGGTAAAAAGGTAAAGGTGCACGTATTTGGCACGGTACAGCGAAATGTGTCCTCCACATTTAACTCATCTGTGGTAGTGAACACACACACACACGAACTAGGGGCAGTAAGTACACACACACCCAGAGTGGTGGGCAGCCAACTCCAGCGCCTAGGGAGCAGAGAGGGTAAAGGGCCTTGCTCAAGGGAGGTTGTTCCAAAGTTGGGGGCTTTATAAAAGAACGCTCTTCCTCCTGCACTGTTTTTTCTA
Organism: Salminus brasiliensis; assembly: GCF_030463535.1. NCBI lineage: Eukaryota > Metazoa > Chordata > Actinopteri > Characiformes > Bryconidae > Salminus > Salminus brasiliensis. The sequence goes on along the minus strand of NC_132890.1, from coordinate 15,244,069 downwards.
ATACGTGGGACTGATAATAGGCCAGCATCTTGCGAGCAGAGTGTACGTGGAGGGGTGTAAGGTTGAGAGATTAATGTGTTAGAAGTATTTATAATCTGTACTGAATTTAACAGCTAACCAGTGTAAGGATGAAAGAACTGGACTAATATGATCAGATTTCCTAGCTCTAGTTCTTACCCTGGCAGCAGCATTCTGAACAAGCTGGAGCTTATGAAGAGATTTACCTGAACTTCCAGCCTACAGTACTGCAGTAGTCCAGCCTTGAGGTTTTGAAGGCGTGCACCAGATTCTCAGCTTCCCCCTGGGATAGTATGCTGCAGAGTTTAGCAATGTTGCGTAAATGAAAAAGCTGTTTTAAATATACTGCATACAGTGTAAGTTTGGGCACCCCAGATAATTTTGATGATCTTCCTTAATTAATCATTAGCTGTTCGGATCAGCAATTTCAGTTAAATACATCATAAGGCAGATGAACACAGTGATATTTGAGAAGAGAAATGAAGTTTATATGATTTCCAGAAAGTGTGCAATAATTATTTAAACAAAATTAGGCAGGTGCATAAATCTGGGCACCCTTGTTATTTTATTGATTTGAATATGTTTAGCTGGATCTGCAACAACTGGTTAAGAAGACAGAGCTAATATTTAACGCTGAAGTAGGGATGGTCGTCTCTATTGACAATCACAGTTACAAGTGATCAGTTTCAGAGGACATGTCTGGTAATTATATCACGGTGCTAGCAAAATTTTTATACCTAAATTCTATATAAATTTCTTAGATCCATGACCACAGACGGAGTAAAATGCGTGTACATATTCGGGTTACTTTAACCTGGATCCCTTTGATACGGAGTGTCGTCTCCTCCCACATGTTCCAAATTCTTAACCAATCTTACTAATTTACTTAGTCACCTTGGGTACAGAGTGTCGGAGTCAGTAGAGCACCTGAATTGACTCAGAATCACTCATTGGGATGTCGGCGGCCGCCTCTGTCGCTTTCTGATCCTGTCTCTGAAAACTCTGGACCCAGAGGAATATTTGGATCTCCGTGGAACCTCCAAAACTGTGGTAGTGGGATTTGCTTCTCCGCGCTTAAAGAATCAACTCGATCAGTCAGTCTTAGGAATGTAGAGAAACACTTTAATCCTGCAGTAAACGTAACGCCGGTGAAAGACTTCAGAACTAAGCCTGACAAAAAAAAAAAAAACAAACAACAACAAAAAAAACACCCCTTGTATTAAAGCAGCAGTAGGTGGAGGATCCATCGGTCCATGAGTATATTTACTGAATGGAGGTAAAATATTGTAGATAACTCTCCTCATCTATATGTTTAAACACATTATAATTCAGTTTAAAATAGTGCATTTCTTACACTGGACTAAGGTTAGACTGGCAGAATTGGTTTAAAACATGAATCTAATGTGAGATAGATTTCAAACAGAATCAACAACACAGCCACACGTTCTGGTTTTGTCTAAAAATTACGGTCTTTTGGAATTAGGTTTTCTTCTTTTCAGGAGTCTTCAAACAGCTGATCCAGCCTTCCCCTACAACTGCAATATTTGGGGGGACTCCTCAAGGGCTTTATCTGGGGAAATCTTGTTGAAAAGGTTCTGGCTAAGACTGCTTAGATTACTTAAAGGGAAAGAGAAAACCCTCCTACCTAAAACTGGGTGCAGTGGTAAATTTAATGCTACTTACAATATGGCCTATGCAGAATTTTAAATAGTGAAATAGATTTTAAACTGGGTGCTAAGCAGCCAATTATCAGTCATTTACATTTACTCTCTTACCCTTTGTGTTTCTTTGGACACTTGTATGAGCTTTTATAACTTCATATTCAGAAATTATCTGTATTTTTACAGTTAGAGTTTTAAGTTCATCATAAATAAAGAAACACTCAGCTTCCAGGAGACCCTGTGTGAACCGATTTTATGACCCCCACCAACGTAATTAACAGACCTACACCCTTGATTTAGTTTCACAGAGATCTAGTGAATTAAGGTGGTTCACTTCAGATGGGTCTGGACATGTACTGGCTTAAGCAGCGGTTTGGAGTCTGACTGTTTGAGGCTGTGGACAGGTGTCATACAGATAACGAGGTCAAACAGGTGCCATTAATACAGGTAACGAGTGGAGGACAGAAGAGCTTCTTAAAGATGTTACAGGTCAGTGAGAGCCAGAAATCTTGACTAGTCCAGAAAAACTTATTTTTTACCATAATTTACAAATAAATTCTTTCTAAATCCTACAAATGTGATTTCCTGGATTTTATTTTTTTCATTTGGTCTCTCATAGTTGAAGTGAACCTATGATAAATTACAGACCTCTCTCATCTTTCTAGGCAAGAGAACTTGCACAATCAGTGGCTGACTAAATACTTTTTTGCCACACTGTATATTTAACAGCCCAAATTCAATGCAGAATTGCTTGTACTCTGAAAGATGAAAGAATTTATATAAATTCTAATAAGATTTATAAAGCAGATTTTCCAACGTTACAATTACAAACCATGACCGTCTCAATACTGCAGAATTTGTCTGAAATACTGTGAGTGACACTGATATTACTTTTTAATACAAGCAGAAAAGTGACAGAATAAATGGGTGGAATCAAGTAAAACATGTAAATCACTCACCCTGCAAACTATGCAGTTCACTAACCTGACAGTGTGACTGGGAAGGGTCATTCAGTCCTGGCCTGGCACCTTCTTGATGTTCCCAGAGAGAACGATTGCCCCCAGGCGGCACAGGTGAAGCTCATCTCTGAGGTAGAGGACCAGACGCAGCCAAAAGCTCTCCCAGCTGTCCACAAAGACAGAGCAGACGGACCTGTCCCACAGCCAGCAGTGGAGCGAGAAGAGCTGAGGAAACGGCTCCCTCACTGGTCTATAAGTGGTCAGGGGGCTGAAGACGATGATCCTGATCTCTGGCTTTTCTCGAACAGTGTCCAGAAGCGTATGGCAGTGCTTCTTCAGGACCACGCTGCATCAGGAGGAGAACAGTGGAGAACGATGGTGCCAAAGCCACCTGGCAACATCCAGGACACGAGCACCTGATAAAAAGGAGAATGTGGCGTTACTCTTTAGGGTCGATACTTTGAGGGTTTTACAGAAGATTCTTCAACAGTGAGAACACCGCCCTGAGGAGTCTTCCTCTGTGCAGGAGCAGGTGAAGAGCTGAGGTCCTTGAACCAGTTAGCAGAGGTGAGAACTGGCTGTGGTGGAAGAGCCCTCTGCTTTTTCCAGCCACACAGACAGTTCCAGGCCCTCCTAGATGCGGGAGCGGAGACGTCGACCGTCTGTGTCTGTGGCGCCGGTAGTGTTGGAATTAAGATGGTCACGTTAGAGAAGTCACGGGCAGCCTCCAGCCTCGTCAGCGAAGTTTGACTGCCTCTAAACCAGCAGCTGGATCGGCTGTACAAGCTTGACGACCTCCTGGAGAGCTCGTACCAGAGCAGGCGGACTCCAACAGTGAGAACAATGCCCTAGTGAAGAGCTGAGGAACTCGAACCGGTTAGCAAAGGCAAAAAACTCTGGGGCATTAAAAAAAAAAAAAAAAAGAATTGCATTATGGGTGAATGATAAGTGAGGAAGAATTGAGGACAGGCTGAGGAATAAAGACTCTGAAATAAACAGAATACATGCACAATATTAAATAAAAGTTCAGAAAGGTTCCAGGTCTGTATCATAGTGCTACTAAATGACTTCATTCAAAGAGAGATGTGTATACGCTCAACAGGCAGGAGAAAAAAAGCTAATAATTACCACTCAAAGCTGCTAGCAAGACACCAGCTTTAACATGCCTCTGACCGTTTTCACAGGTTAAACGATGGGGTTTTAGCACCCCCACAAGGACGAAAAGAGGAATAGCAATAGCCTCTGAGCAGTAGTTCAATAAACACCAGGACGTTGACTAAGAACACAAACTTAGCACATATCCACAGAATTACACCATCCATACTAACTTAAAACAGCTCAGTAGCGTAAAACATGTGAAGAAATGACAGAAACCATGAAGATTCAGTAATACATAGGTAAACACTAAAGCTACATTGCTAAGGAGAAAGCTAGCATAGCAACAGAACTAAGCCATTCCCAAACTAAATGAACAGCAGCTTACTTTGTGTCTCAGACTCAAAATTAAAGGCACCCACAGCCACACAGCTTAAGCAGTTTCTAAAGCTCAGTCTTCCAGAGGAGCTACAGAGCTCGGTCACACCGGCTCGTTCACCCGGCACACTGCTGCAAGACCACGCTGCTGCTTTACAGGTCTTTGTAGGTACGACAAGAACAGTCCATCATACCTAGTCTACTATCCAGACACAAGTATGACATTTCACAAGCCTGTGTTTAAGCAAAGTGTGTTAAAGAACAGCAAACCCAGACTGACCAGACAATTACAGCTGATGATCCCAAGGTGAGAGGGGTGTACCCCCCTATTCCAACAGCCAACAGTGTTGATCAGACTCCAGAAGAGGCTCAAGAGTCTTAAACTGATGCTCAAGATGGTGCTCAAACAGAGGGAGACCGACATAGTACACACTTTTCAAAGAGATAGGAAAGCACCTCAGTACTTTGAAGATCAGACACTGATCAGAACTGACCGCTGCTACAGGGTCTGTAACGTACCACAGAGTTCAACAAAACCACAGTTCTGAGTTGACGCCATGAAAGAGGAGAGGACTTCTCTTACTGAAAATGACATTTACTCTGACCACTCTCCCAGAAGCTGAACATGTTGCATGATTATCTAGATTAAAATGACTTGACACAGAACCCAGCTTACCATTGGTCTACAAACACACTGATATCAGGAGGATAATACTGACGATCTGGGTTAATGATAATTTACCAGTTTTCCTACACTTAGGATGGCAGCAGCAACACAATCTCTGAATATTGTTGGTGCATTCAAAGAATTTGTATCAATTCTAATGAGATTGTTAAAGACAGTCTCGATACTACAGGGTTTGTCTGAGATACTATAAGGAACACTGAAAATTTAACACAAGCAGAGAAATGACAGAATAAATGATTATTAAAACAGAAAACCTATGTAAAATTACTTACCTGCCAACTATTCAGTTCACTTACATCAGGAACTCACTGCGATGGGAGGAGAATAGTAGAGAATGATTGTGCCAAAGACATCACTCTGCCGCAGTGCCGAGGGAAGCAGCCTGACTAAATCCAGGACACGCCATCTGGAAAACAGGAGACAGTGGTGTTACTCTTTGGGCTCGATACTTTTAAGTGGTTTTCAGTAGAATCTCCATCAATGAGAACACTGCCCTGAGGGGTTGTCCTTGAAGGATGAAGCAGGTGAGTTTGGATTGCCTCTACAAAAGCAGCTGGATCTGCCGGTCAGGTTGGTCAACCTCCCTGCAGAGTGTCTGGAGAGCTCATTCCTCTGCAGTCGCCATGTTCCTCCAGAATAAAACCGAGACAGAAACACAAACAACGGTCAGTGAGAGAGTACTGCACAAAATACAGGCGACTGCTTAAAACAAAGCTCTGTTGCATCATTGACATGCAGTCACGTTTTAAGTTTTGCAGTTTTCCCTGGTCCCCCTGCAGACCTGAGCAGAACGAGATGAATATAATACAGACATATGAACTACAATATTAATTAAAATCTGCTCAGAGTAGAAACATAACCTGATGCACGAGTAAAAGCAGTACTTGAACTAGTACATAATGACCTAGCTGCTCCTATAGATCCAGTGTGCAAAACAGGGCTGTAGATCCACTCTGGCGTTTACTGAGGATTACTCAGGTGCAGTCTGTGAACTTCCTGAAAATGAAGAGTGAAACTGTAAAAGCTACGGAGTGACGCTGGACTGATTCTTCTCCATATGGAAAAGTAAAGGTAGTTGTTCAGATAATGGTAGAGTTCACAGCAAGGGATTTTCAGTCATTGATCAGTAAGAATTGCATAAGGCATGAGACCTCAGCAGCTTGATCACAACATCTAAAAACAGCAGTGAAAAATTGGAAAGAAAGAATTCTGGACATCTGCTGTAATGACCACTGCAGTCATTCACAACAAGGACTTAAATAGCCACTAGGCTTAAAATGATAAACTCCATACAACAAGGATGTTAAAGCCAATTTTCAGACGTTACAATTATAAACTATGCGAGAGAGACAGTCTCGACACTGCAGGGTTTGAGATACTATGAGGGACACTGAATTATTACTTTTTAATATAAGCAGAGAAATGAATAATAAATGGTTATAAAATCGAGTAAATCATGTAAATCACTTACCTGCCAACTATCCAGTTCACTGACATGAACGACGGACCCCAGACGGCTCAAGTAAAGCATATCTCTGTGTAAGAGGACCAGACGCAGTCGAAAGGGCCCTATTAAGGGTCTATTATATAGACATGGAAGAGTGAGGGAGACAGTGCTGATATTGAAGACTATAAAGTAGGGACGGTTGCTTGCTGCTCTGTGTTGAATCACGTGTCAAGCTTTCAAAGCAGGACCACATCGAAACAGCAGAAGGTGGTTGCTAAAGGGTTACAGTTAGTTAAAGGGAGTAGATAATAATCATTACTACTAAGGTCAGCAAGAATAACAGTTTATGACTGCAGGTGAGTTTGTTTACAGTACTGAAAATGAATCCAGGGCAGTTTTAGTTATTATATATTAGAAAGGAGAAATAGGATGATTCAGCTTTAATAAAAGATTTTTTGTATTCTGCATGACTACACTATTTGAGTTAAAATTCTAATTTTGCGTGTCCCTACTAGCCTTTGGACAATAAACGATATCAAATATCTCTAATTTCAACTTTAAAAGTGACTATGTTCAGTGCAATATCGTTCCATGTGCGTTTTTTTTTTTTTTTGACATCGTCTTTATTTAACCGCTGACTTTGTGCAAGCATTCTATACTACGGTAAACTAAATGTTTAGTCCTATGTAAGTATAGATGACGCATCATAAATATAAAATTAACTACAGCTACAAATTAACTTTTTAAAACACGACTTAAAGATTAGAAAATAGAGATGTGGTTAAAGAATGCTGGGTACATGCAAATGAACAACTCCGCCTCATGTGGCCTTCTCCCGGGCAGAGAGCGAAAATGGATGATCTTGTACAGAAGAAGGGAGTCACTGCGGCAGTTTGGCAATATTTTGGTTTATAACCAGACGAACACAGAGAACCATTAGATGTGAACAGTGTTACAAGCCGTCTATATAGAAAACGGATCACCACAAAGGGTGGAAATACTACTAATCTGCAAGCTCATCTCAGGATCCATCATCCAGCTCAGTATGCTAAACTGGGTCTGACCCATAGAGAAGGCAGTTCGCTGAATTAATAGACAAAAACAAATGCTTTCGCGAAATGTACAAAGTACAAATGAAAAAGCACAAAATGACGAGTGCACGCTACAAGTGGAACCCGTTATATTGTGAAGGGACTGCCTCCATTCAACTCAGTCTAGAAAAAGTCATCATTCAGAGAAATGCTACAAACCTTGAAGTCTCAATTCGAGCTACTAAGCCATAAGTACTTCAGTAAGACAGCGGTGCAGAGATGTAAAATAACGTTCAAGCTAAAGTTGTGTGTTTGATCAAGAGATCAAACTGGTGTTTACTGAGGATTACTCAGGTGCAGTCTGTGAACTTCCTAAAACTAAGGATGAAATCATAAAAGCTACTGAGTGATAGTACACACTATCCGAAGAGAGAGAAGAAAGCACCTCAGTACTTAGCTGACTGATTCAGATATTGGAGATCAGACACTGACCAACACTGACTACTGCTACAGGGTCTGTAATGAACCACAGAGCTTTAAAGAGATTCAGTTAAATCAACATTCTGGGTTAATGCTATGAAAGAGGAGAGGACTTCCCTCATTGAAAATGACACATTTACTCTGGCCCCTCTCCCAGAAGCTGAGCATGCAGTGAGGGGAAGGTGGGTCTAAGATTAAAAACTGTAGATGGAGCAGAAACGTTATCTAGATGAAAATGGCTTTACACTGAAATCAGGAGGATAACACTGATAATCTGGGTCGATGATAATTTACCAGTTTTCCTACTCTTAGGATGGAGGCAGCAGCAACACAATCCCTGAACATCATTAAGAGCAGTAGTATTGAATGATGGTGTAGCAAAAGAATTTATATCAATTCTAATAAGATTTTTAAAGCAGATTTTCTGAAGCTCTAATTATAAACCATGTGGAGGACAGAGTCTCCATACTGCAGGGTTAGTCTGAGATACCGATATTCCTGTTTAAAACAAGCAGAGAAATGACAGAAAAAATGATTATTAAATTCAGTTAATAATGAAAATAAATTACCTGCCCACTATCCAGTGGCCTAATCTAGGGTCCTGTCTTTTTCCAAGTGGTGTCCAGAAGTGTGTGGCAGTGCCCCTTAAGGGCCTCACTGCATCGGGTAGAGAAAAGTGGAGAAAGTTGGCAATGTCCAGGAGTCCTGGAGGAAAAAAAACAAAAACAAAAACATTTTAAGGAAAAAGGTGAAGTTGAAGAACTGATAACCTCACGCCAGTACATTTAGATGAAAAGCAGCTGTTGTGGTGGAGGAGCCCTCTGCTTTTCCAGGCCACGCCGACGGCCCCAGGCCCTCTCTGGTGCAGGTGTGGAGACAACAACCCTCTGTGTCCGCCATGCCGGTAGTGCTGGATTTAAGATGACCATCGTTGGAGGAGTCACGAACAGACTCCAGCCTCGTCTTCCGTTGGAGTTTGGACTGCCTCTACAACAGCAGCAGTCAAGCTTGATTACCTCCTTGCAGAGCATCTGGAGATCTCGCTCCTCCGCGGTCACCAAGTTACTCCAGAGTAAACACAGACAAATGCAAACAACGGTCAGCGAGACAGAGTACAGTAACACAGGGAGCAGAGAGCACAAGCATCACAACAACTGTCTCAGATAAAGAAGACAGCTGATATTAAAGACTATAAAGTAGGGACTCAACTGTTCGTGTCAAATCAGTTTTAAAAGCAGAACCGCATCGAAATATATATAAATAGAAAATGTGTAGGATAGAATTACTGCGTTTATATGTCAATTATTTTAGCCATTCAACATGGTCACAGGTAGACACAGGACACTGAGCATGGTAAGGCCCATCAGCTGTTTTGCTTGCTGGGGGGGGGGGGGATAAATATATCTCTATCTATAGTAGATACCTTTATCCTTAATAAAGCACTACTAATCATAACTGTAACTATGTATTAATGTCATGTATATAGTCTAAACTCTTTGGGTATTATAAACCCCCTTGTCTTAAAACCTTCAAAATGTCTAATTTGAACAGTGCTGAAAAACATTTATTTTCAAAACCTTGCTTTAGAATCTTTGAATTTTCTAAAAAATGAGTGCAGATCCCTTTACAAAATTCTCTAGGTTGAACAGTAATGAATAATTAAATGTCCTAAAAATTTAATTTGTAATAAATTTGGATCCCTGAAAAATTTAAACAACCCTGAGAAGAAAACTATTTCAAGACGATATCTTAGAATCTTTCTAGAATCTTAGAATTTAAAACAAATCTGGATCCTGAGAAATTCCCAGTTCGGACAACTGTGAGACTGAAATGATCTTAAGGCAATGCTTTGGACATCTTCATCCTTTGAGTCCGGATCGCTGCAAAAAGTCAGTGGCCTAAAACGAATGTTAAAATTAAAATATCAAAAGGGATTCAGGTTAAAGTAACCTGAAGGTCTAAGAATACAGTGTCCCGTCTCCTCCTGTTTATTCTAAATTCGTAAGGCCTAATTAATTTACACAGTCACCTCGGATCTCGGAGTCAGTAGAGCGCCTGAATGGACTCAGAATCACTCATTGGGATGACGGCGGCCGCCTCTGTCGGTTTTTGATCCTGTCTCTGAAAACTCTGGACCCAGAGGAATATTGGGATCTCAGCAGAACCTCCAAAACTGTGATAGTGGGATTTGCTTCTCTGTGCTTAAAGAATCAACTCGATCAGTCAGTCTTAGGAATGTAGAGAAACACTTTAATCCTGCAGTAAACGTAACGCCGGTGGAAGACTTCAGAACTGAGTCTGACAAAGAAAAACCTTGTCGAACAGTCAGTTACACTGAAATCTTGTTCAAAAGGTGCTGGGTGAGACTGCTTAGATTACTTAAAGGGAAAGAGAAAACCCCTCCTACTTAAAATTGGGTGCAGTGGTGAATTTAATACTCCTTGGCAACCTGTCTTGACTTAAATAGACAATATAATAATAATATAATGGCTGGTTAGCACCCAGTCTGAAATCTATTTCACTATTTAGAATTCTGCAGTCATTTACATTTACTCTCTTACCCTTTGTGTTTCTTTGGACACTTGTATGTGCTTCATATTCAGAAATTACCTGTATTTTTTCAGTTAGAGTTTTAAGTTCATCATAAATACAGAAACACTCTGCTTCCAGGGGTCTCTGGGTGAACTGATTTTATGACCCCCACCAAGGTAATAAACAGACCTACGCCCTTGATTTAGTTTCAGAGATCTAGTGAACTAAGGTGGATAGCAATTATAACTTCATTGACAATGACTGCTTTAGGGGCTAGACATCGCATATTTAACAGCCTAAATCCAATACAGAACTGCTTGAACTCGGAAAGATGGAAGAATTTATATAAATTCTAATAAGATTTATAAAGCAGATTTTCCAACGTTACAATTACAAACCATGACCGTCTCAATACTGCAGAATTTGTCTGAAATACTATGAGTGACCCTGATATATTACTTTTTAATACAAGCAGAAAAGTGACAGAATAAATAGGTGGAATCAAGTAAATCTTGTAAATCACTCACCTGCCAACTATGCAGTTCACTAACCAGACAGTGTGACTGGGAAGGGTCAGTCAGTCCTGGCCTGGCACCTTCTTGATGTTTCTGGAGAGAACAATGGACCCCATGCGGCTCAGGTGAAGCGTATCTCTGTGTTAGAGGACCGGACACAGTTAAAAGCTCTGCCAGTTCTCTACGAATTCAGCTCAGACGGACCTGTCCCGCAGCCAGTAGTGGAGCGAGGGGAGCTGAGGAAATGGCTCTCTCACTCGTCTGTAAGTGGGCAGGGAGCCAAAGACTATGACTATGTCAGGGTCACGCTGAATCAGACGGAGAACAATGGTGCCAGAGCCACCTGGTGACGTCCAGGACACGGGCACCTAGAAAACAGGAGACTGTGGCATTACTCTTTAGGGTCGATACTTTTCAGTGTTTTACAGAAGAATCTCCAACAGTGAGAACACCATCCTGAGGAGCTGTCCTCGGTGAAAGAGCAGGTGAACAGCTGAGGTTCTCGAACCAGTCAGCAGAGGCCAAATCTGGCTTTGGTGGAAGAGTCCTCTGCTTTTCCCAGCCACGCTGACACTTCCAGGTCCTCTCAGGTGCGGGAGAGGAGACGACGACACAGACAGAAACGCAAACAAAGGTCAGTGAGAGAGTACTGTACAGTAAAAGGGAGCAGAGAGCACAAGCGTCACAACAAGCATGGAGTTCTGGGCATTAGAAATATGACAGCGTTATGGGTGAATGATGAATAAGTGAGGAAGAATTGAGGACAGGATGAGGAACAAAGACTCTGAAATAAACAGAATACATGCACAATATTAAATAAAAGTTCAGAAAGGTTCCAGGTCTGTATCGTAGTGCTACTAAATTACTTATTCAAAGAGAGATGTGTATACGCTCAACAGGCAGGACAAACAAAGCTAATAATTACCACTCAAAGCTTCTAGCAAGACACCAGCTTTAACATCCCTCTGACCGTTTCCACAGGTTAAACTATGGGATTTTAGCGCCCCCACAAGGACAAAAAGAGGAACAGCAACAGCCTCTGAGCAGCAGTTCAATAAACACCAGGACGTTGAGTAAGAACACAAATGTAGCACATATCCACAGAATTACACCATCCATACTAACTTAAAACAGCTCAGTAACGTGAAACGTGAAGAAATGACAAACCATGAAGATTCATTAATACATACGGAAATACTGAAGCTACATTACTAAGGAGATAGCTAGCATAGCAACAGGACCAAGCCATTCCCAAACTAAATGAACAGCAGCTTACTTTGTCTCTCAGACTCAAAATTAAAGGCACCCACAGTCACCAAGCTTGAACAGTTTCTAAAGCTCAGTCTTCCAGAGGAGCTACAGAGCTCGGTCACAACGGCTCCTGATTGGCTGAGACTCCGCATTATACTGTATACTGACCAATGCAGCTAAAGCTTCGTGAATATTAAATGAGGTTACTGATTTAAGGAGCTTTTGGACAGATCCAGGGTTGGAGATCCACTCAGACATTTACTGAGGATTACTCTGATGCAGGCTGTGAACCTCCTGAAAACTAAGGGTGAAACAGTTAAAGCTACTGAGAGATGTTTGGCCAATTCGTCTCCATAAGGATCCCGTTTATTCTAAATTCTTAAGGCAAGCGCTCTAATTAATTTGCTTACAGTCACCTCGGGTACAGAGTCTCAGAGTCAGTAGAGCGCCTGAATTGACTCAGAATCACTCATTGGGATGACGGCGGCCGCCTCTGTCCGTTTCTGATCCTGTCTCTGAAAACTCTGGACCCAGAGGAATATTGGGATCTCGGCAGAACCTCCAAAACTGTGGTAGTGGGATTTGATTCGCCGCACTTAAAGAATCAACTCGATCAGTCAGTCTTAGGAATGTAGAGAAACACTTTAATCCTGCAGTAAACGTAACGCCAGTGGAAGACTTCAGAACTGCGTCTGACAAAGAAAAACTCTGCTGTACAGTCAGTTACACTGAAATCTTGTTCAAAAGGTGCTGGCTAAGACTGATAAGATTACTTAAAGGGAAAGAGAAAAACCTCCTACCTAAAATTGGGTGCAGTGGTAAATTTACTACTACTTGGCAACCTGTCTTGACTTAGACAATATGGACTGAGGATTAATTGGCTGGTTAGCACCCAGTCTGAAATCTATTTCACTATTTAAAATTCTGCAGTCATTTACATTTACTCTCTTACCCTTTGTGTTTCTTTGAACACTTGTATGTGCTTTTATAACTTCATATTCAGAAATTACCTGTATTTTTTTTTTTTTTTAAGCGTTAGAGCTTTAAGTTCATCATGAATGCAAAAAGGGCCCTGTGTGAACTGATTTTATGACCCCCACCAATGTAATAAACAGACCCACACCCTTCAAGTGAACTAAGGTGGTTAGCAATCATAACTTCATTGACAATGACTGCTTTAGAGGCTAGAGATCATATATTTAACAGCCTAAATCCAAATGAGGAACTGCTTGTACTCAGAAAGATGAAAAAAAATATATAAATTCTAATAAGATTATTTAAGCAGATTTTCCCGACGTTACAATTAAGCCATGACCGTCTCAATACTGCAGGATTTGTCTGAGTACTAAATACTATGAGTGACACTGATCTATTACTTTCTAATACAAGCAGAAAAGTGACAGAATAAATGGGTGGAATCAAGTAAATCACTTACCTGCCAACTATGCAGACAGTGTGACTGGGAAGGGCAAGTCAGTCCTGGCCTGGCATCTTCATGATGTTCCCGGAGAGAACGATGGACCCCAGGCGGCTCAGGTGAAGCTCATCTCTGTGGTCAGGGGGAGACAATAATCCTGGTGTCTGCCTTTTTCTGAACAGTGTACAAAAGTGTTCAGCAGTGCTACTTCAGGGCCACGCTGAATCAGGTGGAGAATAGTGGAGAACGATGGTGCCAAAACCACCTTGTGACAGGAGATTGTAGCATTACTCTTTAGGGTCGAATTAAGATGACAGTGTTGGACGAGGCATGGGCAGCCTCCAGCCTCGTCTTACTTCAGCGGAGTTTGGACAGCCTCTACAAAAGCATCACAACAAGACAAAACAAATAAAAAAGAAGACATGGCCAAAAGTGGTACCAAGTTTGTGATTAAAAGAGTACAATAAGCTTTACTACCTGAAATGTGGTCAATGATCACAGTACTGATGGTTGCAGTGTGTTACAATGTTCAAACAGCATGAAATCCTTGTTCACTGTAATTATGATGTTTCACATTATGCAGTAGAGAGCATGAAGATCAAGGGTAAGATTGATAAACTGAACTGTGAAGTCTGCAGACAAGAGAAATCTGCTCAGAGTAGAAACACAACCTGATGCTCGAGCAAAAGCAGTACTTGAACTAGTACATACTGACCTAGCTGCTCCTATAGATCCAGTGTCCAAAAGAGGGTTGTAGATCCACTCTGGCGTTTACTGAGGATTACTCAGGTGCAGTCTGTAAACTTCCTAAAAATGAAAGGTAAACTGTAAAAGCTACTGAGTGATAGTACACACTATCCCAAGAGAGAGAGGAAAGCACCTCAGTACTTAGCTGACTGATTCAGATATTGGAGATCAGACACTGACCAACACTGACTACTGCTACAGGGTCTGTAATGAACCACAGAGCTTTAAAGAGATTCAGCTAAATCAACATTCTGGGTTGAGGCTATGAAAGAGGAGAGGACTTCCCTCATTGAAAATGACACATTTACTCTGGCTCCTCTCCCAGAAGCTGAACATGCAGTGAGGGGAAGGTGGGCCTAAGATTAAAAACTGTAGATGGAGCAGAAACGTTATCTAGATGAACACTGATAATCTGGGTCGATGATCATTTACCAGTTTTCCTACCATTAGGATGGAAGCAGCAGCAACACAATCCCTGAATATTGTTAAGAGTAGTAGTACTGAATGATGTTGTAGAAAAAGAATGATCAATTCTAATAAGATTTTTAAAGCAGATTTTCTGTCTCTCCAATTACAAACCATGCAGAGAAAGTCTCGATACTGCAGGGTTTGTCTGAGCAGTAGTTGGCCGCTATTGTGTTGCTTGCTATATTGTTGCAATGGTGTCACCGGAGGTTGCTATGGTGTGCCATTTTGTTCCTACGTGGCTGCTATGGTGTTCCGATGGTGTCCCAGGTTGTTGCTATGGCGTCACAGGTGGTTGCTATGGTGTTAGATGGTATGTATGAAGTATGTGTATGTACAGCAATGAAGTGTGGAAGGGGTGGATCATTGCAGAACCGTAACACAGCAGGGCAGTGGAGAGCCAGGCTGAGCGGACATCAGGGCACAGCAGGAGGAACAGGGAACCAGAGCACATGCAAAACAGAGAGAGAACAGACAGGAAAGAAAGAAAGAAAAAAAAAGGGTTAGGAGACTTGTGTCAAAAGCTCTGCTAGAGGGACAGGCCTGATTCCAGAACATGGATGAATGGACACCTCCAGATTGGACGGCAGGGCATCTCCGTAGAAGTAAAGACAGTGATCCAGGTACAGGACATGGGCAGCTGAAAAAAAAAAAGGAGACTGTGGTGTGACTCGTTGAGAACTTTTGAGTGTTTTAAAGTAGAATCTCCAACAATGAAGGTGAAGGAGAAAGGGAAGAGCTGAGGACCTTTAACGCTGATGCTCCAGGGTTCCTTTCAGTGTGGGAGATGAGACAACTACCATGTGTTCATCTTCCGTCGGTGGAGTTTGGACAGCCTCTACAACGGCAGCTGGATCTGCCGTACAAGCTTGACGACTGTAGTACATACTGACCTAGCTGCTCCTATGGATCCAGTAAAGGAGGGGCTGAAGCATGGAGCACTGGGCATTAGAAATATGAGAAATATTTGGGTATATATATATATATATATATATATATATATATATATATATATATATATATATATATATATATGGATTCTACATCAGAGTGCTACTAAATGACTTCATTGAAAAAGAGATGTGTATACGCTCAACAGGCAGGAGAAACAAAGCTAATAATTACCACTCAAAGCTTCTTGCAAGACACCAGCTTTAACATGCCTCTGACCGTTTCCACAAGTTAAACTATGGGGTTTTAGCGCCCCCACAAGGACGAAAAGAGGAACAGCAAAAGCCTCTGAGCAGTAGTCCAATAAACACCAGGACGTTGAGTAAGAACACAAATTTAGCACAGAATTACACCATCCATACTAACCTAAAACAGCTCAGTAGCGTGAAACATGTGAAGAAATAAACCATGAAGATTCAGTAATACATAGGTAAACACTGAGGCTACATTGCTAAGGAGAAAGTTAGCAAAGCAACAGAACTAAGTCATTCCCAAACTAAATGAACAGCAGCAACTGTCACAGACTCAAAATTAAAGGCACCCACAGACTGACCAGTCAATGGCAGCTGATGGTCCCAGGGTGAGAGGTGTGTACCCCCCATTCCAACAGCCAACAGTGTTGATCACACTCCAGAAGAGGTTCAAGAGTCTAAACTGATGCTCAAGATGGTGCTGAAACAGAGGAAGACAGACATAGTACACACTTTTCAAAGAGAGATAGGAAATCACCTCAGTACTTAGCTGACTGGGTGTCAGATACTGAAGATCAGACACTGATCAAATTCATTTTTAATACAAGCAGAGAAATGACAGAATAAATGGCTATAAAAAATGATGTAAAGTTACTTACCTGCCAACTATTTAGTTCACTAACTGGAGGAGGAGAACAATAGAGAAGCATTGTGCCAAAGGCATCACTCTCCCAGCGTGCCAAGCAAAGCCACCTGGCGAAGTCCAGGACACGGCATCTGGGAAACAGGAGACAGTGGTGTTACTCTTTGGGCTCGATACTTTTAAGTGGTTTTCAATAGAATCTCCATCAATGAGAACACTGCCCTGAGAGGTTGCCCTTGAGGGAAGAAGCAGGTTGGAAGAGATGAAAACTGGCTGTGGTGGTGACACTTCGTTTTAAGCAATCACGTTTCAAGCGTGTCAATTCCCCGGTCCCACTGTAGACCTGAGCATAATGAGTTGAATATAAATGGACATATGAAAGATGACATAAAAACTAATGTTAAATTAAGAGAACAAACACGGCAGACATCACTGTATGGTGCTCCTGTTTCAGTTTGGACAAAGCTTATGGACACACAAGTGACCCAGGCAATGGAGGTGAAGCTGAGAAGCCTCGACCCATCTCCCAGAAGCTCCCATAAAAGATTGAAATTTAGCTCTGTACGACATTAAGAAGTCATCAGAAGGTTTTCAGAAGATCACTAATTTGGATCTACAGCCAAAAACACCTCACTGGTTTGTACAATGGCTAAAAATCTCAGAATTTCCATACAAGGGAAGAAACACTGCAAACAGGCCTAGCAGATCAACCTCGCCATCTAAGCTAATAGACATGGAGGGATGAAGAGATTCTCTGTGCTTTGAAATGCATTAGGATATGAAGTAGGAGTAGGTGCTGGACAGAGAGATAATGAAGAGCTTTAGCTAATGTAGGAGCAGGTTATGAAGTAGGAGTGTGAGTAGGTGCTGGACATTTGTTCAGTGTTAAAGTCCATGCTGAGAAGAGGGACAGGCCTGATTCCTGAACATGGACACCTCCAGACTGGACGTCAGGGCATCTCGGTACATGTAAAAGAGAGAGAGGGGTTAGGATGGTTGTGTTGGAACTCTGCTGAGTAGCGGGACAGGTCTGATACCAAGACACAGGAACGGAACCAAAAAAGGGCAACTCCAGGCAGGCAGTTCAGGACATGAGGAGAGAGAGAAAAAGATGAAGATTAGAACAAGCTTTACGTTTAGTGAGAGACCTGTAGCAGAAATAGTTAGAGACACAACCACAATAATAGTAATAAAAAGCCTGTAATCAGAGCAGGACAGAACAGTGGTGAAATGTAATCAGAGCAGGACAGAACACAGAACTGGAGAGTTCTCTGAAAGCTGGTGTAAAGAGAGAAGTTTTTCATCTAGATTTAAAGACTGAGAGTGTGTCTGATTCCCAGATATTAACAGGTAAAAAGGTAAAGGTGCACGTATTTGGCACGGTACAGCGAAATGTGTCCTACACATTTAACTCATCTGTGGTAGTGAACACACACACACGAACTAGGGGCAGTAAGTACACACACACCCAGAGTGGTGGGCAGCCAACTCCAGTGCCTAGGGAGCAGAGAGGGTAAAGGGCCTTGCTCAAGGGAGGTTGTTCCAAAGTTGGGGGC
This sequence comes from Salminus brasiliensis, assembly GCF_030463535.1. Lineage (NCBI taxonomy): Eukaryota > Metazoa > Chordata > Actinopteri > Characiformes > Bryconidae > Salminus > Salminus brasiliensis. The sequence goes on along the minus strand of NC_132890.1, from coordinate 15,226,044 downwards.
TTTAGTTCGTACCCTGGCATCAGCATTCTCAACAAGCTGGAGCTTATGAAGCGATTTACCTGAACTTCCAGCCTACAGTACTGCAGTAGTCCAGCCTTGAGGTTTTGAAGGCGTGCACCAGCTTCTCAGCTTCCCCCTGGGATAGTATGCTGCAGAGTTTAGCAATGTTGCGTAAATGAAAAAGCTGTTTTAAATATACTGCATACAGTGGTATGAAAAAGTTTGGGCACCCCAGATAATTTTGATGATCTTCCTTAATTAATCATTGGCTGTTCGGATAAGCAATTTCAGTTAAATACATCATAAGGCAGATGAACACAGTGATATTTGAGAAGAGAAATGAAGTTTATATGATTTCCAGAAAGTGTGCAATAATTATTTAAACAAAATTAGGCAGGTGCATAAATCTGGGCACCCTTGTCATTTGATTGATTTGAATATGTTTAGCTGGATCTGCAACAACTGATAAAGAAGACAAAGCTAATATTAAAGGCTAAAGTAGGGATGGTCGTCTCTATTGACGATCACAACAAGTGATCGTTTCAGAAGACGTCAGGTTATTATATCACGGTGCTAGCAAAATTTTTATACCTAAATTCTATATAAATTGCTTAGATCCATGACCACAGACGGAGTAAAACGCGTGTACATATTCAGGTTACTTCAACCTGGATCCCTTTGATACAGTGTGTCGTCTCCTCCCGCATGTTCTAAATTCTTAACCAATCTTACTAATTTACTTAGTCACCTCGGGTACAGAGTGTCGGAGTCAGTAGAGCGCCTGAATTGACTCAGAATCACTCATTGGGATGTCGGCGGCCGCCTCTGTCACTTTCTGATCCTGTCTCTGAAAACTCTGGACCCAGAGGAATATTGGGATCCTGGTGGAACCTCCAAAACTGTGGTAGTGGGATTTGCTTCTCCGCACTTAAAGAATCAACTTGATCAGTCAGTCTTAGGAATGTAAAGAAACACTTTAATCCTGCAGTAAACGTAACGCTGGTGAAAGACTTCAGAACTAAGCCTGACAAAAAAAAAAAAAAAAAAAAAAAAAAAACACATTGTATTAAAGCAGCAGTAGGTGGAGGATCCATCTGTCCATCAACATATTTACTGAATGGTGGTAAAATATTGTAGATAACTCTCCTCATCTATATGTTTAAACACATAATAATTCAGTTTAAAATAGTGCATTTCTTACATTGGACTAAGGCAAGACTGGCAGAATTGGTTTAAAACATGAATCTAATGTGAGATAGATTTCAAACAGAATCAACAACACAGCCACACGTTCTGGTTTTGTCTAAAAATGACGGTCTTTTGGAATTATGTTTTCTACTTCTTTTCAGGAGTCTTCAAACAGCCGATCCAGCCTTCCCCTACAACAGCAATATTCAGGGGGACTCCTCAAGGGCTTTATCTGGGGAAATCTTGTTGAAAAGGTGCTGGCTAAGACTCCTTAGATTACTTAAAGGTAAAGAGAAAACCCTCCTACCTAAAACTGGGTGCAGTGGTAAATTTAATACTACTTGGTAACCTGTCTTGACTTGAATAGACAATATGGACTCTGCAGAATTTTAAATAGTGAAATAGATTTCAAACTGGGTGCTAAGCAGCCATTTATCAGTCATTTACATTTACTCTCTTACCCTTTGTGTTTCTTTGGACACTTGTATGAGCTTTTATAACTTCATATTCAGAAATTACCTGTATTTTTACAGTTAGAGTTTTAAGTTCATCATAAATACAGAAACTCAGCTTCCAGGAGACCCTGTGTGAACATATTTTATGACCCCCACCAATGTAATAAAGAGACCTACACCCTTGATTTAGTTTCACAGAGATCTAGTGAACTAAGGTGGTTCACTTCAGATGGGTCTGGACATGTACTGGCTTAAGCAGAGGTTTAGAGTCTGACTGTTTGAGGCTGTGGACAGGTGTCCTATACAGATAACGAGGTCAAACAGGTGCCATTAATACAGGTAACAAGTGGAGGACAGAAGAGCTTCTTAAAGAAGTTACAGGTCAGCGAGAGCCAGAAATCTTGACTAGTCCAGAAAAACTTATTTTTTACCATAATTTACAAATAAATTCTTCATAAATCCTACAAATGTGATTTCCTGGATTTTATTTTTTTTATTTTGTCTCTCATAGTTAAAGTGAACCTATGATAAATTACAGACCTCTCATCTTTCTAAGTAAGAGAACTTGCACAATCAGTGGCTGACTAAATACTTTTTTGCCACACTGTATATTTAACAGCCCAAACTCAATACAGAACTGCTTGTACTCTGAAAGATAGAAGAATTTATATAAATTCTAATAAGATTTATAAAGCAGATTTTCCAACGTTACAATTACAAACCATGACCGTCTCAATACTGCAGAATTTGTCTGAAATACTGTGAGTGACACTGATATTACTTTTTAATACAAGCAGAAAAGTGATAGAATAAATGGGTGGAATCAAGTAAAACATGCAAATCACTTACCTGCCAACTATGCAGTTCACTAACCTGACAGTGTGACTGGGAAGGGTCACTAGGTTCTGGCCTGGCACCTTCTTGATGCTCCTGGAGAGAACGATGGACCCCAGGGGGCACAGGTGAAGCTCATCTCTGAGGTAGAGGACCAGACGCAGCCAAAAGCTCTCCCAGCTGTCTACAAAGACAGAAGACCGACCTGTCCCACAGCCAGCAGTGGAGCGAGAAGAGCTGAGGAAACGGCTCCCTCACTGGTCTATAAGTGGTCAGGGGGCTGAAGACGATGATCCTGATGTCTGGCTTTTCCCGAACAGTGTCCAGAAGCGTACAGCAGTGCTTCTTCAGGACCACGCTGCATCAGCAGGAGAACAGTGGAGAACGATGGTGCCAAAGCCACCTGGCAATATCCAGGACACGAGCACCTGGTAAAAAGGAGAACGTGGCGTTACTCTTTAGGGTCAATACTTTGAGGGTTTTACAGAAGAATCTTTAACAGTGAGAACACCGCCCTGAGGAGTCTTCCTCTGTGCCGGAGCAGGTGAAGAGCTGAGGTCCTTAAATCAGTTAGCAGAGGTGAGAACTGGGTATTAGAAATATGACCGTGTTCTGGGTGAAGGATGAATAAGTGAGGAAGACTTGAGGACAGGCTGATGAATAAAGACTCTGAAATAAACAGAATACATGCACAATATTAAATAAAAGTTCAGAAAGGTTCCAGGTCTATATCGTAGTGCTACAAAATGACTTCATTCAAAGAGAGGTTTTAGCACCCCCACGAAGATGAAAAGAGGAACAGCAACAGCCTCTGAGCAGTAGTTCAATAAACACCAGGACGTTGAGTAAGAACACAAATTTAGCACATATCCACAGAATTACACCATCCATACTAACCTAAAACAGCTCAGTAGCGTGAAACATGTGAAGAAACAACTTGAGCAGTTTCTAAAGTTCAGTCTTCTAGAGGAGCTACAGAGCTACTCTCAAAGAGGAGAGTATTTGGAGCAGCATGCTACACTTACAAACATGACAGATAGAAGCTAGAGTCAAAATGTGAAAGGGAGTCTTTGTAGGAACGACAAGAACAGTCCATCATACCTACTCTACTATCCAGACACAGGGAAAGTGCTTAAACACAGGCTTGTGAAACTTCATACAAAGTGTGTTAAAGAACAGCAAACCCAGACTGACCAGTCAATGGCAGCAGATGATCCCAGGGTGAGAGGGGTGTACCCCACATTCCAACCACCAGCAGTGTTGATCAGACTCCAGAAGAGGTTCAAGAGTCTTAAACTGTTAAAACGTTAGTCTAAAACATTTTCTAGATGAAAGTGGCTTTACACTGAAATCAGGAGGATGATACTGATAATCTGGGTTTATGATCATTTACCAATTTTCCTACCCTTAGGATGGCGGCAGCAGCAACACAATCCCCGAATATCATTAAGAGTAGTAGCATTGCATGGTGGTGTTGTAGCAAAAGAAGCAGATTTTCTGAAGCTCCAATCACAAACCATGCAGATGACAGACAGTCTCCAACCCTGCAGGGTTTGTCTGAGATACTATGAGGGACACTGATTTATTACTTTTTAAAACAAGCAGAGAAATGACAGAATAAATGATTATAAAATCTAGTAAATCATGTAAATCACTTACCTGCCTATTATGCAACGCATCTGTCCTGCAGCCAGCAGTGGAGCTCAAAGAGCTGGGCAAACGGCTCGCTCACTCATCGGTAGGTGGGCAGGGGGCTGAAGACTATACCCAGAAGAACTATAGCTAATGTAGGAGCAGGTTATGAAGTAGGAGTGTGAGTAGGTGCTGGACAGAGAGATAATGAAGAGCTATAGCTAATGTAGAAGCAGGTTATGAAGTAGGAGTGTGAGTAGGTGCTGGACAGAGAGATAACGAAGAGCTATAGCTAATGTAGGAACAGGGTATGAGTAGGTGCTGGACATTTGCTCAGTGTTAATGTTAAAGTCCATGCTGAGTAGAGGGACAGGCCTGATTCCAGAACATGGATATATGGACACCTCCAGAATGGACGGCAGGGCAGCTCACTACGAGAGAGAGAGAGAGAGAGAGACACAAATAAAACAACGTAAAAATGGAGGATTTTCCCCATTCAACCTTTGACAGAGCTCCATGTGATGCATCAGGTTCTCTGCTCTGTCAGATCAAGAATATTCTACTGGGTCTATTAGAAGTGGAAATCTCCCTATACTAGGACCATCAGCAGAAAAACCTGAATCTGTACTTTGTAGGTTTAGACTGAAAGCTCCCAATAAGTCACGTACTAGTAAATTCACAGGGCAATGTGTGGAGACTAGAAACCGGTGTTTTACTGTTCTATTACCCAATTTCACCTTCACAGCACTGCAGAAATGTTCTGTGAGTGGTAAGCCTGAAACATCCACTGTTACAATTGTGTCCCTACTGAGGGATAGGGGTACTGAAGTTTCTAAGTGTTTCTTTGCTGCTTTGGACATCTTCGTCCTTTGAGTCCGGATCACGTCAAAAAGTCAATGGTCTAAAACAATTGCCGAGCTCAAACACACAACGCTGTCAAATAGCCAGGAGCTCTAAACGCTGAGCCACCACTGGCCCATACAGCCACCAGGCAGTGCTTCTTCAGGGCCACGCTGCATCAGATGGAGAATAGTGGAGAACAATGGTGCCAAAGCCACCTGGCGACGTCCAGGTGAAAATGGCTGTGGTGGTGGAAGAGTCCTCCAGACTTTTCCCAGCCACACTGACATTTCCAGGCCCTCTCAGGTGCAGGAGAGGAAATGATGACCTTCTGTGTCTGCCTCGCTGGTAGAGCTGGAAAGAAGACGGTCACACCTCGTCTTCAGTCGGTGGAATTTGGACTGCCTCTACAAAAGCAGCTGGATCTGCCGCACAAGCTTGACGACCTCCTGGAAAGCTCATTCCTCTGTGGTCGCCTCTGAGTAAAAACACACAGACAGAAACGCAAACAATGGTCAGTGAGAGAGTACTGTACAGTAACAGGGAGCAGAGAGCACACGCATCACAACAACTGGCTCAAATAAAAAAGACAAAGCCACAAAAGTGGTACCAAGTTCACCATTGAAGAGTACAATAGGCTTTATTACCTGATGAAGCATGAAGATCAAGGGTAAGACTGATGAACTGAACGCAGTAGAGTAGAGCTGTGAAGCAGAGAAGCCTTCGACCCATCTCCCAGAAGCGGAACACACAGTGGTGGGTAGGTGGGTCTATGATTAAGAAAAGTGTTGATGGATCTGAAACGTACAAAGTCTGATATGATGCTAAACGTGATGAATGTTGGCTTATTTAGATGTTCAATCATGAAGTACAGTAAACTAGCTGTGAAAACAGGAGACAGTGGCGTTACTCTTTGGGCTCAGATACCTTCAAGTGTTTTACAGAAGATCTCCAGTCACCGTCCTGAGGAGCTGTCCTCTGTGATGAGCACACGAAGTCGAAAATCTGAGGACCTCTGATTGGCTAGGAGAGGTGAAAACCGTGGTGGTGGAGCCCTCAGCACCAGTGGTGCTAGAATTAAGACTGCCTAAGTGAAGGAGTCTCATGCAGCCTCCAGCCTCGTCTTCAGTCTGGTGAGTTTGGACTGCCTCTACAACAGCAGCTGGATCTGCCGGTCAAGCTTGACGACGTCTGGAGAGGTCGTTCCACCGTGGTCACCATGTTCCTCGAGATTAAACACAGACAGAAACGCAAACGATGTAATTATGACGTTTCACATTATGCAGTAGAGAGCATGAAGATCAAGGGTAAGATTGATGAACTGAGCTGTGAAGTCTGCAGACAAGAGAAATCTGCTCAGAGTAGAAACAGAACCTGATGCTCGAGCAAAAGCAGTACTTGAACTAGTACATACTGACCTAGCTGCTCCTATAGATCCAGTGTCCAAAAGAGGGTTGTAGATCCACTCTGGTGTTTACTGAGGATTACTCAGGTGCAGTCTGAACTTCCTAAAACTAAGGATGAAATCATAAAAGCTACTGAGTGATAGTACACACTCTCCAAAGAGAGAGAGGAAAGCACCTCAGTACTTAGCTGACTGATTCAGATATTGGAGATCAGACACTGACCAACACTGACTACTGCTACAGGGTCTGTAATGAACCACAGAGCTTTAAAGAGATTCAGCTAAATCAACATTCTGGGTTGATGCTATGAAAGAGGAGAGGACTTCCCTCATTGAAAATGACACATTTACTCTGACCCCTCTCCCAGAAGCTGAACAGGCAGTGAGGGGAAGGTGGGTCTAAGATTAAAAACTGTAGATGGAGCAGAAACGTTATCTAGATGAAAGTGGCTTTAAACTGAAATCAGGAGGATAACACTGATAATCTGGGTTGATGATCATTTACCAGTTTTCCTACTCTTAGGATGGAGGCAGCAGCAACACAATCCCTGAATATCGTTAAGAGTAGTAGTATTAAATGACGGTGTAGCAAAAGAATTTATATCAATTCTAAAAAGATTTTTAAAGCAGATTTTCTGAAGCTCTAATTATAAACCATGTGGAGGACAGACAGTCTCCATACTGCAGGGTTAGTCTGAGACACTATGAGGGACACTGATTTATTACTGTATAAAACAAGCAGAGAAATGACAGAAAAAATGAAAGTGTAAATTATTACCTGCCCACTATGCAGCTGCCTAATCTAGGGTCCTGTCTTTTTCCGAGTGGTGTCCAGAAGTGTGTGGCAGTGCTCCTTAAGGGCCTCACTGCATCGGGTAGAGAAAAGTGGAGAAAGTTGGCAATGTCCAGGACTCCTGGAGGAAAAAAAAAAAAAAATTTAAGGAAAAGGTAAAAGGTGAAGTTGAAGAACTGAACCTCACGCCAGTACATTTAGATGAAAAGCAGCTGTTGTGGTGGAGGAGCCCTCTGCTTTTCCAGGCCACACCGACGGCCCCAGGCCCTCTCTGGTGCAGGAGTGGAGACAACAATCCTCTGTGTTCGTCATGCCGGTAGTGCTGGATTTAAGATGACCATCGTTGGAGGAGTCACGAACAGACTCCAGCCTCGTCTTCCGTTGGAGTTTGGACTGCCTCTACAACAGCAGCAGTCAAGCTTGATGACCTCCTTGCAGAGCATCTGGAGATCTCGCTCCTCTGCGGTCACCAAGTTACTCCAGAGTAAACACAGAAACGCAAACAACGGTCAGTGAGACAGAGTACTGTACAGTAACACAGGGAGCAGAGAGCACAAGCATAACAACAACTGTCTCAGATAAAGAAGACAGCTGATATTAAAGACTATAAAGTAGGGACTCAACTGTTTGTGTCGAATCAGTCTTAAAAGCAGAACCGAATCGGAAAAATATATACGTAGAAAATGTGTAGGATAGAATTACTGCGTTTATATGTCAATTATTTTAGGCATTAAACATGGTCACAGGTAGACATAGGACACTAAGCATGGTAAGGCCCATCAGCTGTTTTGCTTGCTGGGGGGGGGGAGGAGTAGATACTTTTATACTTAATAAAGCGCTACTAATCATAACTGTAACTATGTATTAATGTCATGTGTATAGTCTAAACTCTTAAGGTATTATAAACCCCCTTGTCTTAGAACCTTCAAAATGTCTAATTTGAACAGCCCTGAAAAACATTTATTTCCAAAAGCTTGCTTTAGAATCTTTGAATTTTCTAAAAAATAAGTGCAGATCCCTTTACAAAATTCTCTAGGTTGAACAGTAATGAATAATTAAATGTCCTAAAAATTTAATTTGTAATAAATTTGGATCCCTGAAAAATTTAAACAACCCTGAGAAGAAAACTATTTCATGACAATATCTTAGAATCTTTCTAGAATCTTAGAATTTAAAACAAATCTGGATCCTGAGAAATTCCCAGTTCGGACAACTGTGAGACTGAAATTATCTTAAGGCAATGCTTTGGACATCTTCATCCTTTGAGTCCGGATCGCTGCAAAAAGCCTAAAACGAATGTTAAAATTAAAATATCAAAGGGAATTCGGGTTTAAGTAACCTGAAGGTCTAAGAATACAGCGTCCCATCTCCTCCTGTTTATTCTAAATTCGTAAGGCCTAATTAATTTACACAGTCACCTCGGGTACAGAGTGTCGGAGTCAGTAGAGCGCCTGAATTGACTCAGAATCACTCATTTGGATGATGGCGGCCGCCTCTGTCGCTTTCTGATCCTGTCTCTGAAAACTCTTGACCCAGAGGAATATTGGGATCTCTGTGGAACCTCCAGAACTGTGGTAGTGGGATTTGCTTCTCTGCGCTTAAAGAATCAACTCGATCAGTCAGTCTTAGGAATGTAGAGAAACACCTGCAGTTTAATCCTGCAGTAAACATAACGCCAGTGGAAGACTTCAGAACTGCGTCTGACAAAAACCTTGCTGTACAGTCAGTTACACTGAAATCTTGTTTAAAAGGTTCTGGCTAAGACTGCTTATATTACTTAAAGAGAAAGAGAAAACCCTCCTACCTAAAATTGGCTGCAGTGGTAAATTTAATACTACTTGGCAACCTGTCTTGACTTAAATAGACAATATGGGGACAAAATGAGGATTAATTGGCCGGTTAGCACCCAGTCTGAAATCTATTTCACTATTTAAAATTCTGCAGTCATTTATTTACATTTACTCTCTTACCCTTTGTGTTTCTTTGGACATTTGTATGTGCTTTTATAACTTCATATTCAGAAATTACTTGTATTTTTAGAATTAGAGCTTTAAGTTAATCATAAATGCAAAAAGACTTAGGGGGGCCTTTTGTGAACCGATTTTATGACCCCCACCAATGTAATAAACAGACCCTAACAGAAAGATAAGCAGATTTAGTTTCACAGAGATTTAGTGAACTAAGGTGGTTAGCAATCATAACTTCATTGACAATGACTGCTTTAGAGGCTAGAGACCATATATTTAACAGCCTAAATCCAAATGAGGAACTGCTTGTACTCAGAAAGACGGAAGAATTTATATAAATTCTAATAAGATTTTTTTAAGCAGATTTTCTGACGTTACAATTACAAACCATGACAGTCTCAACACTGCAGGATTTGTCTGAGTACTAAATACTATGAGTGACACTGATCTATTACTTTAATACAAGCAGAAAAGTGACAAAATAAATGGGTGGAATCAAGTAAATCTTGTAAATCACTTACCTGACAACTATGCAGACAGTGTGACTGGGAAGGGCAAGTCAGTCCTGGCCTGGCATCTTCATGATGTTCCCGGAGAGAACGATGGACCCCAGGCGGCTCACGTGAAGCTCATCTCTGTGGTCAGTGGTCAGGGGGAGACAATGATCCTGGTGTCTGTCTTTTTCTGAACAGTGTACAAAAGTGTTCAGTCGTGCTACTTCAGGGCCACGCTGCATCAGGTGGAGAATAGTGGAGAACGATGGTGCCAAAGCCACCTGGTGACGTCCAGAACACTGGCACCTGGAAAACAGGAGACCATGGCATTACTCTTTAGGGCAGATACTTTTCAGTGTTTTACAGAAGAATCTCCAACAGTGAGAACACCACCCTGAGGAGTCGTTCTCTGTGCCGGAGCAGGTGAAGAGCTGAGGTCCTCAAACCAGTTAGCAGAGGAGAAAACCAGCTGTGGTGGTGGAGGAGCCCCCTGCTTTTCCCAGCCATGCTGACACTTCCAGGCCCTCTCAGGTGCGGGAAAGGAGATGACCCTCTGTGCATGCTGTGACTGCCATCTTAATTCCAGCACTACAGTGTTGGACGAGGCACGGGCAGCCTCCAGCCTCGTCTTACGTGAGTGGAGTTTGGACAGCCTCTACAAAAGCAGCTTGATCTGCCGTACAAGCTTAATGACCTCCTGGAGAGCTCGTTCCTCCGTGGTCGCATCTGAGAAAAAACAAACACAGACAGAAACAAGACGGTAAGTGAGAGAGTACTGTACAGTAACACAGGGAGCAGAGAGCACAAGCATCACAACAAGACAATACAAATAAAAAGAAGACACAGCCAAAAGTGGTACCAAGTTTGTGATTAAAAGAGTACAATAAGCTTTACTACCTGAATGTGGTCAATGATGTGTGGTGAACAGTGGTGATGGTTGCAGTGTGTTGCAATATTCAAACACAGCATGAAATCCTTGTTCACTGTAATTATGATGATTCACATTATGCAGTAGAGCATGAATGTAGAAAAAGAATGATCAATTCTAATACGATTTTTAAAGCAGATTTTCTGACTCTCCAATTACAAACCATGCAGAGACAGTCTCCATACTGCAGGGTTTGTCTGAGCAGTAGTTGGCCGCTATTGTGTTGCTTGCTATATTGTTGCAATGGTGTCACCGGAGGTTGCTATGGTGTGCTATTTTGTTCCTAGGTTGCTGCTACGGTGTTGCTAGGTGGTTCCGATGGTGTCCCAGGTTGTTGCTATGGTGTCACAGGTGGTTGCTATTGTGTTAGATGGTATGTATGAAGTATGTGTATGTACAGCAATGAAGTGTGGAAGGGGTGGATCATTGCAGAACCGTAACACAGCAGGGCAGTGGAGAGCCAGGCTGAGCGAACATCAGGGCACAGCAGGAGGAACAGGGAACCAGAGCACATGCAAAACAGAGAGAGAACAGACAGGAAAGAAAGAAAGAAAAAAAAGGGTTAGGGAGACTTGTGTCAAAAGCTCTGCTAGAGGGACAGGCCTGATTCCAGAACATGGATGAACGGACACCTCCAGACTGGACGGCAGGGCATCTCCGTAGAAGTAAAGACAGTGATCCTGGTGCCTGTCTCAATTGTGTCCAGAAACAAAATAGTGGAGAATGATAGTGCCGAGGCCGCCTGACAACGTACAGCACATGGGCAGCTGAAAAATAAGGAGACTGTGGTGTGACTCGTTGAGAACTTTTCAGTGTTTTAAAGTAGAATCTCCAACAATGAGAACACCGCCCTGAGGAGCTGTCCTCTGTGACTGAGCAGGTGAAGGAGAAGGGGAAGAGCTGAGGACCTTTAACTGCTAAGCAGAGGAAAAAAACAACTGTGATGGAGAAGCCCTTGGCTTTTTTTCTGGCCACGCTGATGCTCCAGGGTCCCTTTCAGTGTGGGAGATGACAACTACCATGTGTTCATCTTCCGTCGGTGGAGTTTGGACAGCCTCTACAACGGCAGCTGGATCTGCCGTACAAGCTTGATGAGTGTAGTACATACTGACCTAGCTGCTCCTATAGATCCAGTAAAGGGGGGGCTGAAGCATGGAGCACTGGGCATTAGACATATGAGAAATATTCTGGTATATATATATGGATTCTAGATCGTAGTGCTACTAAATGACTTCGTTTCTCCTGCCTGTTGAGCGTATACACCTCTCTCTGAATGAAGCTAATAATTACCACTCAAAGCTTCTAGCAAGACACCAGCTATAACATGCCTCTGACTGTTTCCACAAGTTAAACTATGGGGTTTTAGCGCCCCCACAAGGACAAAAAGAGGAATAGCGTGCAATAATTAGTATATAGTGTGCAATAATTATTTAAACAAAATTAGGCAGGTGTATAAATTTGGGCACCCTTGTCATTTTATTGATTTGAATATGTTTAGCTGGATCTGCAATAACTGATAAAGATGACAAAGCTAATATTAAAGGCTAAAGTAGGGATGGTCGTCTCTATTGACGATCACAGTTACAACTGATCGGTTTCAGAGTACATGTCTGGTCATTATAACACAGTGCTAGCAAAATTTTATATCTAAATTCTATATAAATTTCTTAGATCCATGACCACAGACGGAGTAAAACGCGCGTACATATTCGGGTTACTTCAACCTGGATCCCTTTGATACGGAGCGTCGTCTCCTCCCGCATGTTCTAAATTCTTAACCAATCTCACTAATTTACTTAGTCACCTTGGGTACAGAGTGTCGGAGTCAGTAGAGCGCCTGAATTGACTCAGAATCACTCATTGGGATGACGGCGGCCGCCTGTCGGTTTCTGATCCTGTCTCTGAAAACTCTGGACCCAGAGGAATATTGGGATCTCTGTGGAACCTCCAGAACTGTGGTAGTGGGATTTGCTTCCCTGCGCTTAAAGAATCAACTTGATCAGTCAGTCTTAGGAATGTAGAGAAACACTTTAATTCTGCAGTAAACAACCTGTGATGAGGCTGGTGTGAAGTTGATAGACCCCCATTGTTTCAAAGTAACAAAAGCCACCATCTGTCTGTTCCTGAAAACAACGTATATATAGAATATTGAAACACCTGAAAAGATTCCCCACAATACTGAAACACACCCCAGTGGACAGTGAGCACACGTGTCTGGAGCGGTGAGCAGCCATTGCTGCGGCCCACACAAAAGAAGGTGCTCAAGAGTGGTTTTGCAGAGCCTAGGTATCGAACCCACAACACTGTCATCAATATCCCAGAGCTCTAACCGCTGAGCCACCACTGGCCCCCTACAGCCACCACTGGCCCCCTACAGCCGCTTATTGTTACCAGATTTCTGCTATTATTGGCCTTCGAACATCAGGGCTGTTCCTGCAGGTTACATGTATTGCTCTGTTCAAAACTACTCATACCAGAATCTTTGTCTTGCTGTTCACTAAACCAGACCAAAACACCAAACAGTCCCTGAAAATCTGGCTGCAGTTTGTTAGAGCCTTTTCACTAAATGAATGATCTATATACAGCCTGATGATAAAAGACCTCCACTCCCTCTACCATTGATGAGGCCATTTCATCTTGGAGAGAAAAAGGAAGAAATGTCTTAAAGGATCTGTTTATTGATCAAAGCTTTGAATCTTTTGAACTTAGAACTGAATTTAATCCTCAAGCTCATTTTTTCAGGTATTTGCAACTACGTAGTTGTGTGTCCACAAACTTCCTCTTCATTATTAGATACGGTTCTGAACGTCAACCCACAGATAAAAAAATGTATTCGGCACCATATCTGTTACTGAACTCCTTTCATATGAAACCCTTACAAGTACTAAAGCAGCAGTAGGTGGAGGATCCATCTGTCTATCAATATATTTACTGAATGGTGGTAAAATATTGTAGATAACTCTCCTCATCTATATGTTTAAACACATAATAATTCAGTTTAAAATAGTGCATTTCTTACACTGGACTAAGGCAAGACTGGCAGAATTGGTTTAAAACATGAATCTAATGTGAGATAGATTTCAAACAGAATCAACAACACAGGCACACGTTCTGGTTTTGTCTAAAAATGACGGTCTTTGGAATTACGTTTTCTTCTTCTTTTCAGGAGTCTTCAAACAGCCGATCCAGCCTTCCCCTACAACAGGAATATTCTGGGGGCTTTATCTGGGGAAATCTTGTTCAAAAGGTGCTGGCTAAGACTGCTTAGATTACTTAAAGGGAAAGAGAAAACCCTCCTACCTAAAACTGGCTGCAGTGGTGAATTTAATACCACTTGGCAACCGGTCTTGACTTAAATAGACAATATGGACTCTGCAGAATTTTAAATAGTGAAATAGATTTTAAACTGGGTGCTAAGCAGCCAATTATCAGTCATTTACATTTACTCTCTTACCCTTTGTGTTTCTTTGGACACTTGTATGAGCTTTTATAACTTCATATTCAGAAATTACCTGTATTTTTACAGTTAGAGTTTTAAGTTCATCATAAATACAGAAACACTCAGCTTCCAGGAGACCCTGTGTGAACCGATTTTATGACCCCCACCAATGTAATAAACAGACCTACACCCTTGATTTAGTTTCACAGAGATCTAGTGAATTAAGGTGGTTCACTTCAGACAGGTCTGGACATGTACTGGCTTAAGCAGAAGTTTGGAGTCTGACTGTTTGAGGCAGTGGACAGGTGTCACACAGATAACGAGGTCAAACAGGTGCCATTAATACAGGTAACGAGTGGAGGACAGAAGAGCTTCTTAAAGAAGTTACAGGTCAGTGAGAGCCAGAAATCTTGACTAGTCCAGAAAAAACTTATTTACCATAATTTACAAATAAATTCTTCATAAATCCTACAAATGTGATTTCCTGGATTTTATTTTTTTCATTTGGTCTCTTAGTTGAAGTGAACCTATGATAAATTACAGACCTCTCTCATCTTTCTAAGTAAGAGAACTTGCACAATCAGTGGCTGACTAAATACTTTTTTGCCACACTGTATATTTAACAGCCCAAATTCAATGCAGAACTGTTTGTACTCTGAAAGATGGAAGAATTGATATAAATTCTAATAAGATTTATAAAGCAGATTTTCCAACGTTACAATTACAAACCATGACCGTCTCAATACTGCAGGATTTGTCTGAAATACTATGAGTGACACTGATATTACTTTTTAATACAAGCAGAAAAGTGATAGAATAAATGGGTGGAATCAAGTAAAACATGTAAATCACTTACCTGCCAACTATGCAGTTCGCTAACCTGACAGTGTGACTGGGAAGGGTCAGTCAGTCCTGGCCTGGCACCTTCTTGATGTTCCCGGAGAGAACGATGGACCCCAGGCGGCTCAGCTGAAGCTCATCTCTGAGGTAGAGGACCAGACGCAGCCAAAAGCTCTCCCAGCTGTCCACAAAGTCAGAGCAGACGGACCTGTCCCACAGCCAGCAGTGGAGCGAGAAGAGCTGAGGAAACGGCTCCCTCACTGGTCTATAAGTGGTCAGGGGGCTGAAGACGATGATCCTGAGGTCTGGTCTTTTCCCGAACAGTGTCCAGAAGTGTACGGCAGTGCTTCTTCAGGACCACGCTGCATCAGGAGGAGAACAGTGGAGAACAATGGTGCCAAAGCCACCTGGCAACATCCAGGACATGAGCACCTGATAAACAGGAGAACGCGGCGTTACTCTTTAGTGTCGATACTTTTCAGTGTTTTACAGAAGAATCTTCAACAGTGAGAACACCGCCCTGAGGAGTCGTCCTCTGTGAAGGAGCAGGTGAAGAGCTGAGGTCCTTGAACCAGTTAGCAGAGGTGAGAACTTGCTGTGGTGGAAGAGCCCTCTGCTTTTTCCAGCCACACAGACAGTTCCAGGCTCTCTCAGATGCGGGAGTGGAGACGACGACCCTCTGTGTCTGTGGCGCCGGTAGTGTTGGAATTAAGATGGTCACGTTAGAGAAGTCACGGGCAGCCTCCAGCCTCGTCAGCGAAGTTTGACTGCCTCTATAACAGCAGCTGGATCGTCCATACAAGCTTGACGACCTCCTGGAGAGGGTACAGAATACATGCACAATATTAAATAAAAGCTCAGAAAGGTTCCAGGTCTATATCGTAGTGCTACTAAATGACTTCATTTAAAGAGAGGTGTATACACTCAACAGGCAGGAGAAACAAAGCTAATAATTACCACTCAAAGCTTCTAGCAAAACACCAGCTTTAACATGCCTCTGACTGTTTCCACAGGTTAAACTATGGGGTTTTAGCACCCCCACAAGGACAAAAAGAGGAACAACAACAGCCTCTGAGCAGTAGTTCAATAAATTACAGTTTATTACAAGCAGAGAAATGACAGAATAAATGATTATTAAAATAGAAAAAACTATGTAATATTACATACCTGACAACTATTCAGTTCACCAACGTCAGGAACTCGGGAGAAGAATAGTGGAGAAGCATTGTGCCAAGGGAAGCCCTCTTGGTGCAGGAGGGGAGACGACGACCTTCTGTGTCTGCCGTGCTGGAATTAAGATGGCCAGCATTTGAGGAGTCACTGTCAGCCTCCAGCCTCGTCTTCCTTCAGTGGAGTTTACATAGAAAAAAAAATTAAATGTTCAAAGTTCAATGAAAAGAAACACAGTACGGTGCTCCGGTTTCAGTTTGGACAAAGCTTATGAACACACAAGTGTTTTATTTGTACAACAGGTAGCGCAGTAGAGCTGTGAAGCAGAGAAGCCTTCGACCCATCTCCCAGAATCTGAACACACAGTGGTGGGTAGGTGGGTCTATGATTAAAAGTGTTGATGCATCTGAAACATACAAAGTCTGATATGATGCTAAACGTGATGAATGTTTGCTTATTTAGATGTTCCATCATGAAGTACAGTAAACTAGCTGTGAAAACAGGAGACAGAGGCGTTACTCTTTGGGCTCAGATACCTGTTTTACAGAAGATCTCCACAGTCACCGTCCTGAGGAGCTGTCCCTCTGTGATGAGCACATGAAGTCGAAAATCTGAGGACGTCTGATTGGCTAGGAGAGGTGAAAACCGTGGTGGTGGAGGAGCCCTCAGCACCAGTGGTGCTGGAATTATGACTGCCTAAGTAAAGGAGTCTCAAGCAGCCTCCAGCCTCGTCTTCAGTCTGGTGAGTTTGGACTGCCTCTACAACAGCAGCTGGATCTGCCGGTCAAGCTTGACGACGTCTGGAGATGTCGTTCCACCGTGGTCACCATGTTCCTCGAGATTAAACACAGACAGAAACGCAAACGATGTAATTATGATGTTTCACATTATGCAGTAGAGAGCATGAAGATCAAGGGTAAGATTGATGAACTGAACTGTGAAGTCTGCAGACAAGAGAAATCTGCTCAGAGTAGAAACAGAACCTGATGCTCGAGCAAAAGCAGTACTTGAACTAGTACATACTGACCTAGCTGCTCCTATAGATCCAGTGTCCAAAAGAGGGTTGTAGATCCACTCTGGTGCTTACTGAGGATTACTCAGGTGCAGTCTGTGAACTTCCTAAAAACTAAGGATGAAATCATAAAAGCTACTAAGTGATAGTACACACTCTCAAAAGAGAGAGAGGAAAGCACCTCAGTACTTAGCTGACTGATTCAGATATTGGAGATCAGACACTGACCAACACTGACTAAAGCTCTGTGGTTCATTACAGACCCTGTAGCAGTAAAGAGATTATCTAGATGAAAATGGCTTTACACTGAAATCAGGAGGATAACACTGATAATCTGGGTCGATGATCATTTACCAGTTTTCCTACTCTTAGGATGGAGGCAGCAGCAGCACAATCCCTGAACATCATTAAGAGCAGTAGTATTGAATGATGGTGTAGTAAAATAATTTATATCAATTGTAATAAGATTTTTAAAGCAGATTTTCTTAAGCTCTAATTACAAACCATGTGGAGGACAGTCTCCATACTGCAGGGTTAGTCTGAGATACCGATATTCCTGTTTAAAACAAGCAGAAAATTGACAGAAAAAATGATTATTAAATTCAGTTAATAATGTAAATTATTACCTGCCCACTATCCAGCTGCCTAATCTAGGGTCCTGTCTTTTTCCGAGTGGTTTCCAGTGTGTGGCAGTGCTCCTTAAGGGCCTCACTGCATCGGGTAGAGAAAAGTGGAAAAAGTTGGCAATGTCCAGGACTCCTGGAGGAAATAAATAAATAAATAAATAAATTTTAGGGAAAAAGGTGAAGTTGAAGAACTGATAACCTCACGCCAGTACATTTAGATGAAAAGCAGCTGTGGTGGTGGAGGAGCCCTCTGCTTTTCCAGGCCACGCGACAGCCCCAGGCCCTCTCTGGTGCAGGAGTGGAGACAACAACCCTCTGTGTCCGCCATGTCGGTAGTGCTGGATTTAAGATGACCATCGTTGGAGGAGTCATGAACAGACTCCAGCCTCGTCTTCCGTTGGAGTTTGGACTGCCTCTACAACAGCAGCAGTCAAGCTTGATGACCTCCTTGCAGAGCATCTGGAGATCTCGCTCCTCAGCGTTCACCAAGTTACTCCAGAGTAAACACAAACGCAAACAACGGTCAGCGAGACAGAGTACAGTAACACAGGGAGCAGAGAGCACAAGCATCACAACAACTGTCTCAGATAAAGAAGACAGCTGATATTAAAGACTATAAAGTAGGGACTCAACTGTGTGTCGAATCAGTTTTAAAAGCAGAACCGCATCGAAATATATATATATATATATATATATATATATATATATATATATATATATATATAAATAAAAAATGTGTAGGATAGAATTACTGCGTTTATATGTCAATTATTTTAGCCATTCAACATGGTCACAGGTAGACACAGGACATTGAGCATGGTAAGGCCCATCAGCTGTTTTGCTTGCTGGGGGGGATAAATATATCTATCTATAGTAGATACCTTTATACTTAATAAAGCGTTACTAATCATAACTGTAACTATGTATTAATGTCATGTGTATAGTCTAAACTCTTAAGGTATTATAAACCCCCTTGTCTTAAAACCTTCAAAATGTCTAATTTGAACAGCCCTGAAAAACATTTATTTCCAAAACCTTGCTTTAGAATCTTTGAATTTTCTAAAAAATAAGTGCAGATCCCTTTACAAAATTCTCTAGGTTGAACAGTAATGAATAATTAAATGTCCTAAAAATTAAATTTGAAATAAATTTGGATCCCTGAAAAATTTAAACAACCCTGAGAATAAAACTATTTCAAGACAATATCTTAGAATCTTTCTAGAATCTTAGAATTTAAAACAAATCTGGATCCTGAGAAATTCCCAGTTCAGACAACTGTGAGACTGAAATGATCTTAAGGCAATGCTTTGGACATCTTCATCCTTTGAGTCCGGATCGCTGCAAAAAGCCTAAAACGAATGTTAAAATTAAAATATCAAAAGGGATTCGGGTTTAAGTAACCTGAAGGTCTAAGAATACAGCGTCCCATCTCCTCCTGTTTATTCTAAATTCGTAAGGCCTAATTAATTTACACAGTCACCTCGGGTACAGAGTCTCAGTCAGCAGAGCACCTGAAATGACTCAGAATCACTCATTGGGATGATGGCGGCCGCCTCTGTCGGTTTCTGATCCTGTCTCTGAAAACTCTGGACCCAGAGGAATATTGGGATCTCAGCAGAACCTCCAAAACTGTGGTAGTGGGATTTTATGACCCCCACCAATGTAAAACAGACCTTAACAGATGAAGATAAACAGATTTAGTTTCACAGAGATCAAGTGAACTAAGGTGGTTAGCAATCATAACTTCATTGACAATGACTGCTTTAGAGGCTAGAGATCATATATTTAACAGCCTAAATCCAAATGAGGAACTACTTGTACTCAGAAAGACGGAAGAATTTATATAAATACTAACATGATTTAAAGCAGATTTTCTGACGTTACAATTACAAACCATGACCGTCTCAATACTGCAGGATTTGTCTGAGTACTAAATACTATGAGTGACACTGATCTATTACTTTCTAATACAAGCAGAAAAGTGATATAAATGGGTGGAATCAAGTAAATCTTGTAAATCACTTACCTGCCAACTATGCAGACAGTGTGACTGGGAACGGGCAGTCAGTCCTGGCCTGGCATCTTCATGACGTTCCCGGAGAGAACGATGGACCCCAGGCGGCTCACGTGAAGCTCATCTCTGTGGTCAGTGGTCAGGGGGAGACAATGATCCTGGTGTCTGTCTTTTTCTGAACAGTGTACAAAAGTGTTCAGCCGTGCTTCTTCAAGGCCACGCTGCATCAGGTGGAGAATAGTGGAGAACGATGGTGCCAAAGCCACCTGGTGACGTCCGGAACACTGGCACCTGGAAAACAGGAGACCATTACTCTTTTGGGTAGATACTTTTCAGTGTTTTACAGAAGAATCTCCAACAGTGAGAACACCACCCTGAGGAGTCGTCCTCGGTGCCGGAGCAGGTGAAGAGCTGAGGTCCTCAAACCAGTTAGCAGAGGAGAAAACCAGCTGTGGTGGTGGAGGAGCCCCCTGCTTTTCCCAGCCATGCTGACACTTCCAGGCCCTCTCAGGTGCGGGAGAGGAGATGACCCTCTGTGCCTGCTGTGACTGCCATCTTAATTCCAGCACTACAGTGTCGTCTTACGTGAGTGGAGATTGGACAGCCTCTACAAAAGCAGCTGGATCTGCCGTACAAGCTTAATGACCTCCTGGAGAGCTCGTTCCTCCATGGTCGCATCTGAGAAAAAACACAGACAGAAACAAGACGGTAAGTGAGAGAGTACTGTACAGTAACACAGGGAGCAGAGAGCACAAGCATCACAACAAGACAATACAAATTAAAAGAAGACACAGCCAAAAGTGGTACCAAGTTTGTGATTAAAAGAGTACAATAAGCTTTACTACCTGAATGTGGTCAATGATGTGTGGTGAACAGTGGTGATGGTTGCAGTGTGTTACAATATTCAAACACAGCATGAAATCCTTGTTCACTGTAATTATGATGATTCACATTATGCAGTAGAGAGCATGAATGTAGAAAAAGAATGATCAATTCTAATACGATTTTTAAAAGCAGATTTTCTGACTCTCCAATCACAAACCATGCAGAGACAGTCTCCATACTGCAGGGTTTGTCTGAGCAGTAGTTGGCCGCTATTGTGTTGCTTGCTATATTGTTGCAATGGTGTCACCGGAGGTTGCTATGGTGTGCTATTTTGTTCCTAGGTTGCTGCTACGGTGTTGCTAGGTGGTTCCGATGGTGTCCCAGGTTGTTGCTATGGTGTCACAGGTGGTTGCTATTGTGTTAGATGGTATGTATGAAGTATGTGTATGTACAGCAATGAAGTGTGGAAGGGGTGGATCATTGCAGAACCGTAACACAGCAGGGCAGTGGAGAGCCAGGCTGAGCGAACATCAGGGCACAGCAGGAGGAACAGGGAACCAGAGCACATGCAAAACAGAGAGAGAACAGACAGGAAAGAAAGAAAGAAAAAAAAGGGTTAGGGAGACTTGTGTCAAAAGCTCTGCTAGAGGGACAGGCCTGATTCCAGAACATGGATGAACGGACACCTCCAGACTGGACGGCAGGGCATCTCCGTAGAAGTAAAGACAGTGATCCTGGTGCCTGTCTCAATTGTGTCCAGAAACAAAATAGTGGAGAATGATAGTGCCGAGGCCGCCTGACAACGTACAGCACATGGGCAGCTGAAAAATAAGGAGACTGTGGTGTGACTCGTTGAGAACTTCAGTGTTTTAAAGTAGAATCTCCAACAATGAGAACACCGCCCTGAGGAGCTGTCCTCTGTGACTGAGCAGGTGAAGGAGAAGGGGAAGAGCTGAGGACCTTTAACTGCTAAGCAGAGGAAAAAAACAACTGTGATGGAGAAGCCCTTGGCTTTTTTTCTGGCCACGCTGATGCTCCAGGGTCCCTTTCAGTGTGGGAGATGACAACTACCATGTGTTCATCTTCCGTCGGTGGAGTTTGGACAGCCTCTACAACGGCAGCTGGATCTGCCGTACAAGCTTGATGAGTGTAGTACATACTGACCTAGCTGCTCCTATAGATCCAGTAAAGGGGGGGGCTGAAGCATGGAGCACTGGGCATTAGACATATGAGAAATATTCTGGTATATATATATGGATTCTAGATCGTAGTGCTACTAAATGACTTCGTTTCTCCTGCCTGTTGAGCGTATACACCTCTCTCTGAATGAAGCTAATAATTACCACTCAAAGCTTCTAGCAAGACACCAGCTATAACATGCCTCTGACTGTTTCCACAAGTTAAACTATGGGGTTTTAGCGCCCCCACAAGGACAAAAAGAGGAATAGCAATAGCCTCTGAGCAGTAGTTCAATAAACACCAGGACGTTGAGTGAGAACACAAATTTAGCACAAACCACAGAATTACACCATCCATACTAACCTAAAACAGCTCAGTAGTGTGAAACATGTGAAGAAATAACAGAAACCATGAAGATTCAGTAATACATAGGTAAACACTGAAGCTACATTGCTAAGGAGAAAGCTAGCATAGCAACAGAACAAAGCCATTCCCAAACTAAATTAACAGCAGCTTACTTTGTGTCACAGACTCTAAATTAAAGGCACCCACAGACTGACCAGTCAATGGCAGCTGATGATCCCAGGGTGAGATGTGTGTACCCCCCATTCCAACAGCAAATAGTGTTGATCAGACTCCAGAAGAGGTTCAAGAGTCTTAAACTGATGCTCAAGATGGTTCTGAAACAGAGGGAGACCGACATAGTACACACTTTTCAAAGAGAGATAGGAAATCACCTCAGTACTTAGCTGACTGGGTGTCAGATACTGAAGATCAGACACTGATCAAATTCATTTTTAATACAAGCAGAGAAATGACAAATGGCTAGTAAAACAGGATAATGATGTAAAGTTACTTACCTGCCAACTATTCAGTTCACTAACTGGAGGAGCAGAACAAGAGAGAAGCATTGTGCCAAAGGCATCACGCTCCCAGAATGCCAAGCAAAGCCACCTGGCGAAGTCCAGGACACGGCATCTGGGAAACAGGAGACAGTGGTGTTACTTTTTGGGCTCGATACTTTTAAGTGGTTTCAGTAGAATCTCCATCAATGAGAACAGTGCCCTGAGGGGTTGTCCTTGAGGGATGAAGCAGGTGAAGGCAAAGTAGAAGAGCTGAGGACCTCAAACTGGTTAAAAGAGATAAAAACTGGCTGTGGTGGTGACACTTCGGTTTAAACAGTCACGTTTCAAGCATGTCAATTCCCCGGTCCCACTGTAGACCTGAGCATAACGAGCTGAATATAAACGGACATATGAAAGATTACATAAAAACTAATGTTAAATTAAGAGAACAAACACAGGCAGACATCACTGTATGGCGCTCCGGTTTCAGTTGGGACAAAGCTTATTGACACAAGTGACTCAGGCAATGGAGGTGAAGCGGAGATGCCTCGACCCATCTCCCAGAAGCTCCCATAAAAGATTGAATTTTAGCTCTGTACGACATTAAGAAGTCATCAGAAAGTTTTCAGAAGATCACTCATTTGGATATACAGCCAAAAACATATTCGAGCTTCTCGGGGTAAGAACTAAGGTCCACACTCGCTGAAGAGTTCGAAGGCATAAGAGCAAACCGCAGAAGCAGTGAATAACAACTCTGCTCCGACTTTTAAGCACTGTATAATAATAAGAAAAGGAATAACTATATACAGTTATGAAGTAGGAGTGCGAGTAGGTGCTGTACATTTGTTTAGTGTTAATGTCCATGCTGAGAAGAGCAACAGGCCTGATTCCGGAACATGGACGAATGGACACCTCCAGATTGGACGTCAGGGCATCTCAGTACATGTAAAAGAGAGAGAGGGGTTAGGATGGTTGTGCTGGAACTCTGCTGAGTAGAGGGACAGGCCTGATACCAAGACGCAGGAACTGAACCAAAAAAAGGGCAACTCCAGACAGGCAGCTCAGGACATGAGGAGAGAGAGAAAAAGATGAAGATTAGAACAAGCTTTACGTTTAGTGAGAGACCTATAGCAGAAATAGTTAGAGACACAACCACAATAATAGTAATAAAAAGCCTGTAATCAGAGCAGGACAGAACAGTGGTGAAATGTAATCAGAGCAGGACAGAACACAGAACTGGAGAGTTCTCTGAAAGCTGGTGTAAAGAGAGAAGTTTTTCATCTAGATTTAAAGACTGAGAGTGTCTGATTCCTGGATATTAACAGGGAGCTTGTTCCAAAGTTGGGGGCTTTATAAAAGAACGCTCTTCCTCCTGCACTGTTTTTTCTAATACGTGGGACTGATAATAGGCCAGCATCTTGTGAGCGGAGTGTACGTGGAGGGTTGTAAGGTGTAAGAAGTTCCTCCAGATAATGTGGGGTCAGACCATTGAGAGATTAATAATAACTGAATTTAACTGGTAACCAGTGTAAGGATGAAAGAACTGGACTAATATGATCAAACTTCCTAGCTCCATTCAAACAGAGTCGCTGGAGGTCTGCTAAAGCACATTTGGACAAGCCAGCTTCATTTTGGAATAAGGTGCTGTGGACTGATGAAAGTATAATTGAGTTATTTGGACATTAGGGGTGGTATACATGGAGGAAAAAGAACAGCATTCCAAGACGAACACTTGCTACCCACAGTAAAATTTGGAGGAGGTTCCATCATGCTGTGGGGCTGTGTGGCCAGTGCAGGTACTAGGAATCGTGTTAAAGTTGAGGGTCATGTGGATTCCAGTCAACATCAACAGATTCTTGAGAACAAAGTTCAAGAATCAGTGAGAAAGCTGAAGTTACGCCGGGGCTGGATACTGCAACAAGACGACGACCCTAAACACTGCTCAAAATCTACTAAGGCATTCATGCAGAGGAACAAGTACAACGTTCTGGGACGGCCATCTCAGTCCCCAGACCTGAATACTACTGAAAATCTGTGGTGTGATTTAAAGCGAGCTGTCCATGCTCAGAAACCATCAAACCTGACTGAACTGGAGAGGTTTTGTGAAGAACGGTCTAAAATACCTTCAACCAGAATCCAGACTCTCACTTGAAGCTATAGGAAGAGTTTAGAGGCTGTTATTTCTGAAAAAGGAGGATCTACTACATATTGATGTAATGTTTCTGTTGGGGTGCCCAAATTTATGCACCTGCCTAATTTCATTTAATTATTACCCACTTTCTGTAAATCCTATAAACTTAAATTCACTTCTCAAATATCACTGTGTTCATCTGCTTTATGATGTATTTAACTGAAATTACTGATCTGAACAGCCAATGATTAATAAAGGAAAATCATTCAAAACAGAATAAATTTCCCAGCAAATCCTGACGTTTAGAATGGGTTCCTCGCTGGGTTTCAAAATCCTCTTTCCAGACTGCCTACATTTTCTCCCACCTTATCCTATTCAACATAGTCTGATTCTGTAACTGAACTCAGGTTATTGCTGCTCTGATCTTCTAGATCTATTTTGCTGATCCCGCGTACGGCTTCTGCCGCGTTGCCACTTTCCTGATCTGCTCGCTCTACAAAACAGTCAGATTTCTGATTAAAACGAGCACATTTTCTCCTACCTTCAGTCTCGCCTGCTCCAGAGTCCCCTGCCTCAGTCCGGCAGTACATTAACTGAGCTTGTAACAATGTCTCCTTATGTATTCATTTCATGTCTAATTTGAACAGCCCTGAAAAATGCCATTTATTTCCAAAACCTTTAAAATCTTTGAATTTTCTATAAAAAATAATAACAATAAATAACATACTAACATAATAACATTAAAAAAAAAAAAAATTTCAGATCACTTAAAATCCTCTAGGTTGAACAGTACTAAAAATTAAATCTCCTAAAATCGTATCTGAAAATTAAGATTCTCAGGGTTGTTTAAAACAGAATTTTTCAGGGATCTAAATTCATTAAAATTTGAAGTTTCTAAGATAACAGAGACTGAATTGATCTTAAGGCAATGCTTTGAACATCTTCGTCCTTTGAGTCCGGATCGCTGCAAAAAGTCAGTGGTCTAAAACTAATGTGAAAATGAAAATATAAAAAAGGGATCCGGGTTAAAGTAACCTGAAGGTCTAAGAATACAGCATCTAGTCTCCTCCTGTTTATTCTAAATTGGTAAGACAAGCGGTCTAATTAATTTACTTAGTCACCTCGGGTACAGAG
The DNA here is from genome assembly GCF_030463535.1 of Salminus brasiliensis. NCBI lineage: Eukaryota > Metazoa > Chordata > Actinopteri > Characiformes > Bryconidae > Salminus > Salminus brasiliensis. The sequence continues at coordinate 15,200,293 of NC_132890.1, read as the reverse complement.
TGTCGGAGTCAGTAGAGCGCCTGAATTGACTCAGAATCACTCATTGGGATGACGGCGGCCGCCTCTGTCAGTTTCTGATCCTGTCTCTGAAAACTCTGGACCCAGAGGAATATTGGGATCTCTGTGGAACCTCCAAAACTGTGGTAGTGGGATTTGCTTCTCGGTGCTTAAAGAATCAACTCGATCAGTCAGTCTTCGGAATGTAGAGAAACACTTTTATCCTGCAGTAAACGTAACGCCAGTGGAAAGCAAGGTGGGGGAAAAAAAAAAAAAACAACAACCTTGTATTAAAGCAGCAGTAGGTGGAGGATCCATCTGTCCATCAATATATTTATTGAACGGTGGTAAAATATTGTAGATAACGCTCCTCATCTATGTGTTTAAACACATTATAATTCAGTTTAAAATAGTGCATTTCTTACACTGGACTAAGGCAAGACTGGCAGAATTGGTTTAAAACATGAATCTAATGTGAGATAGATTTCAAACAGAATCAACAACACAGCCACACGTTCTGGTTTTGTCTAAAAATGACGGTCGTTTGGAATTATGTTTTCTACTTCTTTTCAGGAGTCTTCAAACAGCTGATCCAGCCTTCCCCTACAACAGCAATATTCGGGGGGCTTTATCTGGGGAAATCTTGTTGAAAAGGTTCTGGCTAAGACTGCTTAGATTACTTAAAGGGAAAGAGAACCCTCCTACCTAAAACTGGCTGCAGTGGTGAATTTAATACCACTTGGCAACTGGTCTTGACTTAAATAGACAATATGGACTCTGCAGAATTTTAAATGGTGAAATAGATTTTAAACTGGGTGCTAAGCAGCCAATTATCAGTCACTTACATTTACTCTTACCCTTTGTGTTTCTTTGAACACTTATGAGCTTTTATAACTTCATATTCATAAATTACCTGTATTTTTACAGTTAGAGTTTTAAGTTCATCATAAATACAGAAACTCAGCTTCCAGGAGACCCTGTGTGAACCTATTTTATGACCCCCACCAATGTAATAAACAGACCTACACCCTTGATTTAGTTTCACAGAGATCTAGTGAATTAAGGTGGTTCACTTCAGATGGGTCTGGACATGTACTGGCTTAAGCAGAAGTTTGGAGTCTGACTGTTTGAAGCAGTGGACAGGTGTCCTATACAGATAACGAGGTCAAACAGGTGCCATTAACACAGGTAACAAGTGGAGGACAGAAGAGCTTCAGGTCAGTGAGAGCCAGAAATCTTGACTAGTCCAGAAAAACCTATTTACCATAATTTACAAATAAATTCTTCATAAATCCTACAATGTGATTTCCTGGATTTTTTTTATTTTTTATTTTGTCTCTCATAATTGAAATGAACCTATGATAAATTACAGACCTCTCTTATCTTTCTAAGTAAGAGAACTTTTTCCAACGTTACAATTACAAACCATGACCGTCTCAATACTGCAGGATTTGTCTGAAATACTATGAGTGACACTGATATTACTTTTTAATACAAGCAGAAGAGTGATAGAATAAATGGGTGGAATCAAGTAAATCATGTAAATCACTCACCTGCCAACTATGCAGTTCACTAACCTGATAGTGTGACTGGGAAGGGTCAGTCAGTCCTGGCCTGTCACCTTCTTGATGCTCCTGGAGAGAACGATGGACCCCAGGCGGCACAGGTGAAGCTCATCTCTGAGGTAGAGGACCAGACGCAGCCAAAAGCTCTCCCAGCTGTCCACAAAGTCAGAGCAGACGGACCTGTCCCACAGCCAGCAGTGGAGCGAGAAGAGCTGAGGAAACGGCTCCCTCACTGGTCTATAAGTGGTCAGGGGGCTGAAGATGATGATCCTGATGTCTGGCTTTTCCCGAACAGTGTCCAGAAGCGTACGGCAGTGCTTCTTCAGGACCACGCTGCATCAGGAGGAGAACGATGGTGCCAAAGCCACCTGGCAACATCCAGGAAGCGAGCACCTGGTAAAAAGGAGAACGTGGCGTTACTCTTTAGGATGGATACTTTGAGGGTTTTACAGAAGAATCTTCAACAGTGAGAACACCGCCCTGAGGAGTCTTCCTCTGTGCCGGAGCAGGTGAAGAGCTGAGGTCCTTGAACCAGTTAGCAGAGGTGAGAACTTGCTGTGGTGGAAGAGCCCTCTGCTTTTTCCAGCCACACAGACAGTTCCAGGCTCTCTCAGATGCGGGAGTGGAGACGACGACCCTCTGTGTCTGTGGCGCCGGTAGTGTTGGAATTAAGATGGTCACGTTAGAGGAGTCACGGGCAGCCTCCAGCCTCGTCAGTGAAGTTTGACTGCCTCTAAAACAGCAGCTGGATCGACCGTACAAGCTTGACGACCTCCTGGAGAGCTCGTACCTGAGCAGTCGGACAGAAACAGACAGAAATGCAATAACAGGGAGCAGAGAGCACAAGGATTACAACAACTGGCTCAGATAAAGACAAAGCCACAAAAGTGGTACCAAGTTCCCCATTAAAGAGTACAATAGGCTTTATTACCTGAATGTGGTCAATGATCACAGTGGTGATGGTTGCAGTGTTACAATATTCAAACAGCATGAAATCCTTGTTCACTGTAATTATGATGTTTCACATTATGCAGTAGAGAGCATGAAGATCAAGGGTAAGCTTGATCAACTGAACTGTGAAGTCTGCAGACAAGAGAAATCTGCTCAGAGTAGAAACAGAACCTGATGCACAAGCAAAAGCAGTACTTCAACTAGTACATACTGACCTAGCTGCTCCTATAGATCCAGTGGGGGTGGGGAGGGCAACTCCAGACAGGCAGCTCAGGACACGAGGGGAGAGAGAGAAAAAGATGAAGATTAGAACAAGCTTTACGTTTAGTGAGAGACCTGTAGCAGAAATAATTAGAGACACAACCACAATAATAGTAATAAAAAGCCTGTAATCAGAGCAGGAGAGAACAGTGGTGAAATGTAATCAGAGCAGGACAGAACACAGAACTGGAGAGTTCTCTGAAAGCTGGTGTAAAGAGAGAAGTTTTTCATCTAGATTTAAAGACTGAGAGTGTGTCTGATTCCCGGATATTAACAGGGAGCTTGTTCCAAAGTTGGAGCTTTATAAAAGAACGCTCTTCCTCCTGCACTGTTTTGTCTAATATGTGGGACTGATAATAGGCCAGCATCTTGCGAGCGGAGTGTACGGGGAGGGCTGTAAGGTGTAAGAAGTTCCTCCAGATAATGTGGGGTCAGACCATTGAGAGATTAATGTTAGAAGTATTTTATAATCTGTACTGAATTTAACAGCTAACCAGTGTAAGGATGAAAGAACTGGACTAATATGATCAGATTTCCTAGCTCTAGTTCGTACCCTGGCAGCAGCATTCTGAACAAGCTGGAGCTTATGAAGAGATTTACCTGAACTTCCAGCCTACAGCACTGCAGTAGTCCAGCCTTGAGCTTCTGAGGGTGCCCAAATTTATGCACCTACCTAATTTTGTTTGAATAATTATTGCACACTTTCTAAAAATCCTATAAACTTCATTTCTCTTCTCAAATATCACTGTGTTCATCTGCTTTATGATATATTTAACTGAAATTACTGATCAGCACAACCAATGATTTATAAAGGAAAATCATCAAAATTATCAGGGGTGCCCAAACTTTTTCATACCACTGAAAAAGGTATTACCCAATTTCACCTTCACGGGACTGCAGAAATGTTCCAAGAGTGGTAAGCCTGAAACATCCACTGTTAGAATTGTGTCCCTACTGACGGATAGGGGTACTGAAGTTTAAGTGTTTCTTTGCTGCTTTGGACATCTTCGTCCTTTGAGTCCGGATCACATCAAAAAATCAATGGTCTAAAATAAATATGAAAATTAAAATATCAAAAGGGATCCGGGTTAAAGTAACCTGAAGGTCTAAGAATATGGCGACCCGTAACTCGTAAGACAAGCGGTCTAATTAATTTACTTAAGGTCACCTCGGGTACAGAGTCTCAGAGTCAGTAGAGCGCCTGAATTGACTCAGAATCACTCATTGGGATGACGGCGGCCGCCTCTGTCGCTTTCTGATCCTGTCTCTGAAAACTCTGGACCCAGAGGAATATTGGGATCTCGGTGGAACCTCCAAAACTGTGATAGTCTGATTTACTTTTCTGCGCATTGTTTCAAAGTAACAAAACGTACAAGACAAGAAAACCAGATTCACCATTTGACATTTTTTGACTGATGGAATTTGGCTTCCCTCTGTAACTCAGCTGTGCTGTGAACACACGTGCCTGGAGCGGTGGGCAAAAGTTAGTAAAGGTCTTGCTAAAGAGTGGCAGTTTGCAGAGCCCAGGGATCGAACACACAATGCTGTCAAATAGCCAGGAGCTCTAAACGCTGATCCACCACTGGCCCCTACAGCCACCACTGGCCCCTACAAAATCTAATAATATTTTTAAAGCAGATTTTCCAACGTTACAACTACAAACCATGACAGTCTCAACACTGCAGAATTTGTCTCAGATACTATGAGTGACACTGATATTACTTTTTAATACAAGCAGAAAAGTGATAGAATAAATGGGTGGAATCAAGTAAATCATGTAAATCACTCATCCTGCCAACTACGCAGTTCACTAACCTGACAGTGTGACTGGGAAGGGTCAGTCAGTCCTGGCCTGGCACCTTCTTGATGCTCCTGGAGAGAACGATGGACCCCAGGCAACACAGGTGAAGCTCATCTCTGAGGTAGAGGACCAGACGCAGCCAAAAGCTCTCCCAGCTGTCCACAAAGTCAGAGCAGACGGACCTGTCCCACAGCCAGCAGTGGAGCGAGAAGAGCTGAGGAAACGGCTCCCTCACTGGTCTATAAGTGGTCAGGGGGCTGAAGATGATGATCCTGATGTCTGGCTTTTCCCGAACAGTGTCCAGAAGCGTACGGCAGTGCTTCTTCAGGACCACGCTGCATCAGGAGGAGAACGATGGTGCCAAAGCCACCTGGCAACATCCAGGAAGCGAGCACCTGGTAAAAAGGAGAACGTGGCGTTACTCTTTAGGATGGATACTTTGAGGGTTTTACAGAAGAATCTTCAACAGTGAGAACACCGCCCTGAGGAGTCTTCCTCTGTGCCGGAGCAGGTGAAGAGCTGAGGTCCTTGAACCAGTTAGCAGAGGTGAGAACTTGCTGTGGTGGAAGAGCCCTCTGCTTTTTCCAGCCACACAGACAGTTCCAGGCTCTCTCAGATGCGGGAGTGGAGACGACGACCCTCTGTGTCTGTGGCGCCGGTAGTGTTGGAATTAAGATGGTCACGTTAGAGGAGTCACGGGCAGCCTCCAGCCTCGTCAGTGAAGTTTGACTGCCTCTAAAACAGCAGCTGGATCGACCGTACAAGCTTGACGACCTCCTGGAGAGCTCGTACCTGAGCAGTCGGACAGAAACAGACAGAAATGCAATAACAGGGAGCAGAGAGCACAAGGATTACAACAACTGGCTCAGATAAAGACAAAGCCACAAAAGTGGTACCAAGTTCCCCATTAAAGAGTACAATAGGCTTTATTACCTGAATGTGGTCAATGATCACAGTGGTGATGGTTGCAGTGTTACAATATTCAAACAGCATGAAATCCTTGTTCACTGTAATTATGATGTTTCACATTATGCAGTAGAGAGCATGAAGATCAAGGGTAAGCTTGATCAACTGAACTGTGAAGTCTGCAGACAAGAGAAATCTGCTCAGAGTAGAAACAGAACCTGATGCACAAGCAAAAGCAGTACTTCAACTAGTACATACTGACCTAGCTGCTCCTATAGATCCAGTGGGGGTGGGGAGGGCAACTCCAGACAGGCAGCTCAGGACACGAGGGGAGAGAGAGAAAAAGATGAAGATTAGAACAAGCTTTACGTTTAGTGAGAGACCTGTAGCAGAAATAATTAGAGACACAACCACAATAATAGTAATAAAAAGCCTGTAATCAGAGCAGGAGAGAACAGTGGTGAAATGTAATCAGAGCAGGACAGAACACAGAACTGGAGAGTTCTCTGAAAGCTGGTGTAAAGAGAGAAGTTTTTCATCTAGATTTAAAGACTGAGAGTGTGTCTGATTCCCGGATATTAACAGGGAGCTTGTTCCAAAGTTGGAGCTTTATAAAAGAACGCTCTTCCTCCTGCACTGTTTTGTCTAATATGTGGGACTGATAATAGGCCAGCATCTTGCGAGCGGAGTGTACGGGGAGGGCTGTAAGGTGTAAGAAGTTCCTCCAGATAATGTGGGGTCAGACCATTGAGAGATTAATGTTAGAAGTATTTTATAATCTGTACTGAATTTAACAGCTAACCAGTGTAAGGATGAAAGAACTGGACTAATATGATCAGATTTCCTAGCTCTAGTTCGTACCCTGGCAGCAGCATTCTGAACAAGCTGGAGCTTATGAAGAGATTTACCTGAACTTCCAGCCTACAGCACTGCAGTAGTCCAGCCTTGAGCTTCTGAGGGTGCCCAAATTTATGCACCTACCTAATTTTGTTTGAATAATTATTGCACACTTTCTAAAAATCCTATAAACTTCATTTCTCTTCTCAAATATCACTGTGTTCATCTGCTTTATGATATATTTAACTGAAATTACTGATCAGCACAACCAATGATTTATAAAGGAAAATCATCAAAATTATCAGGGGTGCCCAAACTTTTTCATACCACTGAAAAAGGTATTACCCAATTTCACCTTCACGGGACTGCAGAAATGTTCCAAGAGTGGTAAGCCTGAAACATCCACTGTTAGAATTGTGTCCCTACTGACGGATAGGGGTACTGAAGTTTAAGTGTTTCTTTGCTGCTTTGGACATCTTCGTCCTTTGAGTCCGGATCACATCAAAAAATCAATGGTCTAAAATAAATATGAAAATTAAAATATCAAAAGGGATCCGGGTTAAAGTAACCTGAAGGTCTAAGAATATGGCGACCCGTAACTCGTAAGACAAGCGGTCTAATTAATTTACTTAAGGTCACCTCGGGTACAGAGTCTCAGAGTCAGTAGAGCGCCTGAATTGACTCAGAATCACTCATTGGGATGACGGCGGCCGCCTCTGTCGCTTTCTGATCCTGTCTCTGAAAACTCTGGACCCAGAGGAATATTGGGATCTCGGTGGAACCTCCAAAACTGTGATAGTCTGATTTACTTTTCTGCGCATTGTTTCAAAGTAACAAAACGTACAAGACAAGAAAACCAGATTCACCATTTGACATTTTTTGACTGATGGAATTTGGCTTCCCTCTGTAACTCAGCTGTGCTGTGAACACACGTGCCTGGAGCGGTGGGCAAAAGTTAGTAAAGGTCTTGCTAAAGAGTGGCAGTTTGCAGAGCCCAGGGATCGAACACACAATGCTGTCAAATAGCCAGGAGCTCTAAACGCTGATCCACCACTGGCCCCTACAGCCACCACTGGCCCCTACAAAATCTAATAATATTTTTAAAGCAGATTTTCCAACGTTACAACTACAAACCATGACAGTCTCAACACTGCAGAATTTGTCTCAGATACTATGAGTGACACTGATATTACTTTTTAATACAAGCAGAAAAGTGATAGAATAAATGGGTGGAATCAAGTAAATCATGTAAATCACTCATCCTGCCAACTACGCAGTTCACTAACCTGACAGTGTGACTGGGAAGGGTCAGTCAGTCCTGGCCTGGCACCTTCTTGATGCTCCTGGAGAGAACGATGGACCCCAGGCAACACAGGTGAAGCTCATCTCTGAGGTAGAGGACCAGACGCAGCCAAAAGCTCTCCCAGCTGTCCACAAAGTCAGAGCAGACGGACCTGTCCCACAGCCAGCAGTGGAGCGAGAAGAGCTGAGGAAACGGCTCCCTCACTGGTCTATAAGTGGTCAGGGGGCTGAAGATGATGATCCTGATGTCTGGCTTTTCCCGAACAGTGTCCAGAAGCGTACGGCAGTGCTTCTTCAGGACCACGCTGCATCAGGAGGAGAACGATGGTGCCAAAGCCACCTGGCAACATCCAGGAAGCGAGCACCTGGTAAAAAGGAGAACGTGGCGTTACTCTTTAGGATGGATACTTTGAGGGTTTTACAGAAGAATCTTCAACAGTGAGAACACCGCCCTGAGGAGTCTTCCTCTGTGCCGGAGCAGGTGAAGAGCTGAGGTCCTTGAACCAGTTAGCAGAGGTGAGAACTTGCTGTGGTGGAAGAGCCCTCTGCTTTTTCCAGCCACACAGACAGTTCCAGGCTCTCTCAGATGCGGGAGTGGAGACGACGACCCTCTGTGTCTGTGGCGCCGGTAGTGTTGGAATTAAGATGGTCACGTTAGAGGAGTCACGGGCAGCCTCCAGCCTCGTCAGTGAAGTTTGACTGCCTCTAAAACAGCAGCTGGATCGACCGTACAAGCTTGACGACCTCCTGGAGAGCTCGTACCTGAGCAGTCGGACAGAAACAGACAGAAATGCAATAACAGGGAGCAGAGAGCACAAGGATTACAACAACTGGCTCAGATAAAGACAAAGCCACAAAAGTGGTACCAAGTTCCCCATTAAAGAGTACAATAGGCTTTATTACCTGAATGTGGTCAATGATCACAGTGGTGATGGTTGCAGTGTTACAATATTCAAACAGCATGAAATCCTTGTTCACTGTAATTATGATGTTTCACATTATGCAGTAGAGAGCATGAAGATCAAGGGTAAGCTTGATCAACTGAACTGTGAAGTCTGCAGACAAGAGAAATCTGCTCAGAGTAGAAACAGAACCTGATGCACAAGCAAAAGCAGTACTTCAACTAGTACATACTGACCTAGCTGCTCCTATAGATCCAGTGGGGGTGGGGAGGGCAACTCCAGACAGGCAGCTCAGGACACGAGGGGAGAGAGAGAAAAAGATGAAGATTAGAACAAGCTTTACGTTTAGTGAGAGACCTGTAGCAGAAATAATTAGAGACACAACCACAATAATAGTAATAAAAAGCCTGTAATCAGAGCAGGAGAGAACAGTGGTGAAATGTAATCAGAGCAGGACAGAACACAGAACTGGAGAGTTCTCTGAAAGCTGGTGTAAAGAGAGAAGTTTTTCATCTAGATTTAAAGACTGAGAGTGTGTCTGATTCCCGGATATTAACAGGGAGCTTGTTCCAAAGTTGGAGCTTTATAAAAGAACGCTCTTCCTCCTGCACTGTTTTGTCTAATATGTGGGACTGATAATAGGCCAGCATCTTGCGAGCGGAGTGTACGGGGAGGGCTGTAAGGTGTAAGAAGTTCCTCCAGATAATGTGGGGTCAGACCATTGAGAGATTAATGTTAGAAGTATTTTATAATCTGTACTGAATTTAACAGCTAACCAGTGTAAGGATGAAAGAACTGGACTAATATGATCAGATTTCCTAGCTCTAGTTCGTACCCTGGCAGCAGCATTCTGAACAAGCTGGAGCTTATGAAGAGATTTACCTGAACTTCCAGCCTACAGCACTGCAGTAGTCCAGCCTTGAGCTTCTGAGGGTGCCCAAATTTATGCACCTACCTAATTTTGTTTGAATAATTATTGCACACTTTCTAAAAATCCTATAAACTTCATTTCTCTTCTCAAATATCACTGTGTTCATCTGCTTTATGATATATTTAACTGAAATTACTGATCAGCACAACCAATGATTTATAAAGGAAAATCATCAAAATTATCAGGGGTGCCCAAACTTTTTCATACCACTGAAAAAGGTATTACCCAATTTCACCTTCACGGGACTGCAGAAATGTTCCGAGAGTGGTAAGCCTGAAACATCCACTGTTAGAATTGTGTCCCTACTGACGGATAGGGGTACTGAAGTTTAAGTGTTTCTTTGCTGCTTTGGACATCTTCGTCCTTTGAGTCCGGATCACATCAAAAAATCAATGGTCTAAAATAAATATGAAAATTAAAATATCAAAAGGGATCCGGGTTAAAGTAACCTGAAGGTCTAAGAATATGGCGACCCGTATTTCTTAAGACAAACGATCTAATTTATTTACTTAGTCACCTCGGGTACAGAGTCTCAGAGTCAGTAGAGCGCCTGAATTGACTCAGAATCACTCATTGGGATGACGGCGGCCGCCTCTGTCGCTTTCTGATCCTGTCTCTGAAAACTCTGGACCCAGAGGAATATTGGGATCTCGGTGGAACCTCCAAAACTGTGATAGTCTGATTTACTTTTCTGCGCATTGTTTCAAAGTAACAAAACGTAAAGATAAGAAAACCAGATTCACCATTTGACATTTTTTGACTGATGGAATTTGGCTTCCCTCTGTAACTCAGCTGTGCTGTGAACACACGTGCCTGGAGCGGTGGGCAAAAGTTAGTAAAGGTCTTGCTAAAGAGTGGCAGTTTGCAGAGCCCAGGAATCGAACACACAATGCTGTCAAATAGCCAGGAGCTCTAAACGCTGATCCACCACTGGCCCCTACAGCCACCACTGGCCCCTACAAAATCTAATAATATTTTTAAAGCAGATTTTCCGACGTTACAACTACAAACCATGACAGTCTCAATACTGCAGGATTTGTCTGAAATACTATGAGTGACACTGATATTACTTTTTAATACAAGCAGAAAAGTGATAGAATAAATGGGTGGAATCAAGTAAATCATGTAAATCACTTACCTGCCAACTATGCAGTTCACTAACCTGACAGTGTGACTGGGAAGGGCCAGTCAGTCCTGGCCTTAAACCTTCTTGATGTTCCTGGAGAGAACGATGGACCATCTCTGTGTTAGAGGACCGGACGCAGCCGAAAGCTCTTCCAGTTTTCTACAAAGTCAGTGCAGACGGACCTATCCCACAGCCAGCAGTGGCCCGAAGGCGATGATCCGACTGTCTGTTTTTTCCGAAAAGAGGACAGAAGAGTACGGCAGTGCTTTTTCAGGGCCATGCTGCATCAGATGGAGAATAGTGGAGAACAATGGTGCCAAAGCCACCTGGCGACGTCCAGGTGAAAACGGCTGTGCTGGTGGAAGAGTCCTCCAGACTTTTCCCAGCCACACTGACATTTCCAGGCCCTTTCAGGTGCAGGAGAGGAAATTATGACCTTCTGTGTCTGCCTCGCTGGTAGAGCTGGAATTAAGACGGTCACACCTCGTCTTCAGTCGGTGGAATTTGGACTGCCTCTGCAAAAGCAGCTGGATCTGCTGCACAAGCTTGACGACCTCCTGGAGACCTCATTCCTCTGTGGTCGCCTCTGAGTAAAAACACAGACAGAAACGCAAACAATGGTCAGTGAGAGAGTACTGTACAGTAACAGGGAGCAGAGAGCACAAGCATCACAACAACTGGCTCAAATAAAGACAAAGCCACAAAAGTGGTACCAAGTTCACCATTAAAGAGTACAATAGGCTTTATTACCTGATGAAGCATGAAGATCAAGGGTAAGACTGATGAACTGAACTGTGAAGTCTGCAGACAAGAGAAATCTGATCAGAGTAGAAACAGAACCTGATGCTCGAGCAAAAGCAGTACTTGAACTAGTACATACTGACCTAGCTGCTCCTATAGATCCAGTGTCCAAAAGAGGGTTGTAGATCCACTGGTGTTTACTGAGGATTACTCAGGTGCAGTCTGAACTTCCTAAAACTAAGGATGAAATCATAAAAGCTACTGAGTGATAGTACACGCTCTCCAAAGAGAGAGAGGAAAGCACCTCAGTACTTAGCTGACTGATTCAGATATTGGAGATCAGACACTGACCAACACTGACTACTGCTACAGGGTCTGTAATGAACCACAGAGCTTTAAAGAGATTCAACTAAATCAACATTCTGGGTTGATGCTATGAAAGAGGAGAGGACTTCCCTCATTGAAAATGACACATTTACTCTGACCCCTCTCCCAGAAGCTGAACATGCAGTGAGGGGAAGGTGGGTCTAAGATTAAAAACTGTAGATGGAGCAGAAACGTTATCTAGATGAAAATGGCTTTAAACTGAAATCAGGAGGATAACACTGATAATCTGGGTCGATGATCATTTACCAGTTTTCCTACTCTTAGGATGGAGGCAGCAGCAACACAATCCCTGAATATCATTAAGAGTAGTAGTACTGAATGATGGTGTAGTAAAATAATTTATATCAATTCTAATAAGATTTTTAAAGCAGATTTTCTGAAGCTCCAATTATAAACCATGTGGAGGACAGACAGTCTCCATACTGCAGGGTTAGTCTGAGACACTATGAGGGACACTGATTTATTACTTTTTAAAACAAGCAGAGAAATGACAGAATAAATTATTATTAAATCCAGTAAATCATGTAAATCACTCACCTGCCCACTATCCAGCTCACTGACCTGAACGCCGGACCCAGACCGGACCGGGTGGAGCTCATCTCTGCGGTAGAGGACCGGACACAGCCGAAAGCTCTCCCAGTTCTCTCCACAGTCAGCGTGGACGGACCTGTCCCGCAGCAGCAGTGGAGCGAGAGGAGCTGGGGAAGCGGCTCGCTCACTCGTCGGTAGGAGGGCAGGGGGCTGAAGACGATGATCCTCTCGTCTGGGTTTTTCTGAAGCGGCAGGGCTCCTTCAGGACCTCCGCGTCGGGCCGAGAATAGCGCCAAGGGAACCCGCCCGGCGACGTCCAGCACACGGGCAGCTGGAAAACAGGAGACCGTGGTTCCTCTTTGGGCTCCGAGGACCTCGAACCGGTCAGCAGAGGTGAAAACCGGCGGTGGAGGTGGAGGAGTCCTCGGCTTTTTCAAGGCCACGCGGACGCCCCCACAGGCCCTCTCCGGTGCGGGAGAGGAGACGACGACCCTCCGTGAGACAGAGGACTGTACAGCAGCACAGGGAGCAGAGAGCTGCAGGACCACAGCAGCTGTGTCAGAGGAAGGAGACAGAGCTGAGAGTAAAGGCTGTAAAGGAGGGCCGGTCGCTCGACGCTCTGTGAAGAATCACAGCTCGAGCTTCTAAAGCAGAACCGCGTCCAAACACGCGCTCAAACATACCGGAGATCACGTGAACGCCGGAAGTGACGCTTCGTTACGCAATCACGTTTCAAGGCGCGTCAGTTCCCCGGTCCCGCTGCAGACCCGAGCAACGAGCTAGCAGTGTGAAGCTAGCAACACTGACAGAGTAGCGAACGAAATCCTGTCAAAATAAAAGTCCCTCCTAAACCTGAATAAAAATATTTCTGACTCTCTAAACTGAAAATGATAAACTAGTTTAAGAAAACAGTGTTTACAACTATTTAAAAGATTATTAAAAGTAACTCAAATTAATAACTGTAAGTAAAAACAGATATAAAGGAGAATTGCTTCAATACTTTAGTGGAATAGTTTTTCTTTCTCTGGCACTTATAATATAATCTTAATCAGGAAACATAAATCTTTAATAAAAGTGGCATTATGAAGGAAAATATAGGTATAAGGTATAATAAGGTCATCATCATTTTTCATTTAAAAAGACAACAAAACATGCAGCAGTTTCTCTCTGAAGGTCAGGTGTTGTTTCCAAACCGACTAAAGAGAATAAAAGTGCTTGATAAAGCTCCTCCGTATTGGAGGGTTTTAACTGGAGACGATGTGAAATGAGCTCTAATAAAACACTGAAGTGTTTCTGTTTATTTCTGTGTTCAACAGATGTTCAGTCTACATGCAGATTAAACAGGGGGATTTTTCACATCATCAAATATTATCAAACGTGACTATTTTTATTTACGAGGTTAACAAAGCAGTTACACACTCAGATCAAATACATGCAGTTAAATGTAGATAAAATGACATTCAGTGAAGAGAAGAAACACAGGCAGACATCACTGTATGGAGCTCCCGTCTCAGTCTGGACGAAGCTGATGAACACAAGTGAATCAGGCGATGGAGGTGTAGTGTTTTATTACAACAGCAGGTGGCGCAGTAGAGCTGAGGAGCTGAGAAGCACTTTGACTTCAACTGTGTTAAAAAGCCTGAAAGGGAGTTTTTACACTGTTTTTACACTGTTTTTACACTGTAACCGGACACACACACACACACACACACTCACACACACACTCACACACACACCATATAAAATGCTAAAACTAACATTTTTAAGAAACTGCTTCACGACTAAACATGGGATCAACATACAAACTCCAAATGTTGCATCATGATAATTTATCTTCAGACCTAGAAAAGATACAATTACACAGAGGACGATGATGATGATGGTGATAATGATGATGGTGATGATGATGATGGTGGTGAGGAAGATAGTGATGATGATGGTGATGATGGTGGTGATGATGATGAAGATGATGATGATAGTGATGATGGTGATGATGATGATGATGGTGGTGGTGATGATGAAGATGATGATGATGATGATGATGTTGGTGATGATGATGATGATGATGATGATGATGATGATGGTGATGTTGGTGATGGTGATGATGATGGTGAGGATAATGGTGATGATGATGATGATGATGATGATGGTGATGATGAGGATGGTGATGATGATGATGGTGATGGTGATGATGATGATGATGATGGTGATGATGATGATGATGATGGTGATGTTGGTGATGGTGATGGTGATGATGATGATGATGATGGTGATGATGATGATGATGGTGGTGGTGATGATGATGATGATGGTGGTGATGATGATGATGGTGATGATGATGATGATAATGATGATGGTGGTGATGATGATGATGGTGGTGATGATGATGATGAAGAACCACATTAGAGCTTAAAAACAGGCCTGAGAACAGTCCGTCAGTCGAGGACATTTTCTGAAGGTCTGTGGAAAACGTCCTGAAGCCCTTTCTGTCTGTCAGCGTTTTCTTTTACTCACATCTGAAGCTTTATTTCATAAATAAAAAAGATATCAAATGTTCAAATATGGATGATGTGCTGATCTGGTTTCACTGCTACATTAAATGTGGATTGTTCATAAAATAAATAACTTGTTAAACTACACAGAATAAACTACGACATATTCTGCACTGATTTTCTACATTTAATGAAAATATGCTAATGAAGTCGTGGATGTACAGTTTCATACGGGTCTCTTCAGCATGTCTGTGTGTTTATGGGATATGAAAGCATGTGGGTTTGATATGTTAATGGTAATAATGAACTCTGGAGATTTTAGTAGTGAATAATCCCTCATCGTCGCTCCAGCTTCACCCAGAAGAAGCTGCAGCGCAGTCCCCGCTAACGCCCCTTCCAGCCTGTCCGTCTCCTGCAGGGAGGCTCCCAGCACAGACGCTCCGATACAGCCAGGTGAGTTCATGTTAGCTCGCTGCTTTAAGCAGATATTTCACCATATATGAGAGCATAAAGCTACAGAGAATATTTGAAATATGAGTATTATCGTTAGGTGTGTGTCTGTGCTGCAGCTGTACGACTGTAGGAGCTAACCTGCTAGCGCTAGCTCCGTTAAGACCTGCGGGCCACAGGGAACAGGGGGGTGAGGGTGTGTGTGGGTGGTCGGGTGGTCGGGTGGTGATGTACGGAGTTCACTCAGAAACTTCTCTGAAACACTTTTAGTAACGTTTCTAAAAGAAAGACTAACTTTTATTTAGTGCTTCATCCAACAACACAGACTTTCTGCCCTGAGCTGTTTGAGCTGCTCCTGCTGTGTGAAGATCAGCTGGAGTGAAGAGCTGAGCTGAGCTGCATTAGCCATGTCTCACTAAACTTCACCTCCAGATTTGATCAGTTCTTATTAAAGTGTGAAGAAGCTGAATTTAAAACCTCCAGCCTCACATTTGTTTCTTTGAAATGAAGTAAGGATTGTTGTACAGTGTGTGAAAGTAGCTCTCCTCCTAAACTAAGTCGGAGCAGCGAGAATGAAACAGCTTCAGGAGCGGCTGTTTGTCTAGATGTTGATGAGCAGGACAACATTTGCTCTCCTGCTCATACCTGGATCTTTAGCTTTAGCAGCACAAGGTAAGCATGAGTTTGTGGGTTTTATTAGACACTGAGATGTATTAGCAGAGACGCTGAATTAACTGGAGCTGACTGTATCATTTTATTAAGAAATATGTGTTTCAGGAGCTGACTGGACTTGGGACAGACTGCTGTACCACAACATACCGGCAGAGCTGAAACAGTGAACAGTGAGTATCACTGCAGCCTCAGCTTCATTTAATGTTCAGATGTTTGTGCAGTTTTCCACCTTATAATAATATCATTTATGACTGCAATTCTTTTTAAGGAGAAAAAAATGACACAATTGTTAATATTATCAATAATGAAAAACATGTAGTTTATCAGCCGAGATGTTTGTTCACAGTTTGCGTCTATAATTTAACAGAGAAACTGCTTCTAGGTCTTCATTAAGGTTGTGTGGACTCGTCAGTGTGGTCGAGGACACAGAATTGACTCATAAAAATGGACAGAACATCAGTGTGGAGCCAAATGCTGTGGACGGTCTTTTTAGACATCAGGGTCTGTGTTCTGAAACTGTCTCAGGAGCAGGACTGCTGATCTTGACTGGTGTTTATGTGTATTAAGTGCGTCATGAATACTGATCCTAGATCAGTCCTCTGCAAGCATGGTGTTGTCTAAGATTTCTGCAGATTGATTTTGTTGGTTTTTATTTCTCAGGCATACGATGTCCTGCACTATACTGACAGATCTACTGGCTGAATAAAGACCTGTATGTGGTCTGAACGGGTTGAGGGGGTTTAGAGGATTTTGGGTTAATATTGTTTAGTGTTTGTTTGTGACGTTAGACTTGTAGCTCAGTGCTGAACTACAGAAGCAGAACTTCAACATGTCTTAAGTCTGGGGGAAGTGAATTTGTGTAGAATTAAGTATTGTTATTTTATTTTATTTTTAAATTCACCTTTTGTAAGGATGCACAGCATTTAAGGCTGTGTCTGCCGCCACCTACCAGCAGAGGGCGACAGCGGCGAGGCACGGTTACCCAAGGGAACTCCAATTCCCAGAGATCCTAGGGGTAATCAGTGCCAACCAGACACACCTGGTGGTCACAGCAAATGGCGCTTCTCTGTCAAACCGTTGTAGAGCGGTGACCAGTATGGTACACAGAAGTGAAGGAAAGAGAGAAATTGTAAAAATAGAAAACAGGGTTGCAAAATGAAGTAGCTGAAGAGAGAACAGCTCATAAGTAAAAGAGTTTGAGTTAAGGGTTGAAGTTCCCTCTCCAGAGAGCGAGGTGCATTTGCTTTTCTTCAGTTGTTTTAGTGTTAACTGTTCTAAGTCTGAGCTGGTGGTGCAAGGTTGCTGGTTCAAACCCAGCTGGGAGCAACTGTTCTCCCACAAGTACACAAAAGCACCCCCATCGACCACACATACATTAACCCTACATCTCACATTAAGGCTTGTCCTTACAGGCTTTCCTCTCTGCACTTGGGTCCCTGATTGTCCTGTAACACCTTTTTAATGGGTCTTTTGGATCAGTGTTTCTTAATCAGAATCAGAATCAGAATCTCTTTATTTCACCAAGTATGTTACACATACAAGGAATTAATCACAGAACTACAAGTGGCCTCCAGCACACAGTATCTGAAAAGATAGAGAAGCTGAATGGCTGAAGTAAACACTGTAGCAGCTTTTGAACCGTCACCCCATCTGCTAGATGAAGTTAATGAGGCTGTAACTGTGTAAACTAATGCCAGTATGAATCTAGATTTTCCAGACATAACCTTGAATTCTGATTCTAGTGTGCATCCAGAGTCTACAGACTATGGTTCTTCTAAAAATGTGTAGTAGTCAGGGAAAATGAGTAGTAGACACAGATGCAGAAACACAGCTGGGAATGGGCCTGACCTTGCCTCAGACCTGCAGGGAATGGGCCTCAAAGAAAATGGCAACTCAAAGCAGCGTTAATGAACTTTTAGGAATTCTTAGAGATCGTGGACACAATCTACCCAAAGACGTACTCTGCTTTCAACCCTCTCAGATGTTTAGGTCAAATTAAAATGTGGAGGACAATGTGTTTATGGCCTAGAATCCTACATTTACCTCAGACTGGGTCAGTGTTAATGCCTGACACATTCAGATAGCACAGTTGATTTAGTAGTTAATGTTGATGGGCTTATTATTTTTAAGTCTAGCAGCACAGTTTTGGCCTGTTTGAGTGAAATTCCACAACGTGGAGCCATTTGTAGGTGAACTGTTCTGTGGACAGTCAAAGCCTCATCCACTAGTGGACTACCTCAGTGACTTCCTAGAAGATCTGGAAAACTACAGAATGACGGGTTTATCTTTCAGGGAAACGCCTACACTGGACACGTCTAAGCATTTCCATGTGATGCTCCTGCTAGAGCTTTTTAAAATGTACCAAAACTTTTAAATGTACCAGACTTTGAATCAAAGAACAGATAAAGAGGTCAGTCAGTTTGCACACAATGAGAACCACCAGTTTGACAAAAGCCCCCTTATTACAGCTGGAATACCTTGTCAGTGCTTTTGCATTAGGCTACATGCATTTGGTGTGTTTAGGTGTTGTGAAATGTGTGCTTGTGTTTTCGGGCAGAGAACCCAGTACCTGGCGTTAGACAGAAAAATGAAATTTCTTACAAACTTGTGAGGTTGAATGGATCTATGCCCACTGAATTTACCAGACCGCCTCATTCATTACAGGAAGTTAATCGGTGGAAAGCCACTGAATTCAGGCAGTTCGTTCTGTACACTGGACGTATGCAGTGCTTACCTTGGATATGTAAATTAACTCTTGAGGTACTTTGTTCCAGTTCCGGGTTTATAGAGACAGGCCATTGAACTCATTTTATCTTCAAATAATGAAATCAAAATCAATTCTGTATCACAGTATTGAAACGTTCTTCCATTTACAGGGCTTCAAGGTGCTAGATGACCTCAGTAAAGGAAGATTCAGCCAGGTTAAGCTGACCACAGTCGAGGTAAGGACCATAATTAACCCACTGTGGTGGAGGTGGAGTATCCAGTTCCAGGTTTTTATATCAATATAATTGTTTTATAGAAAGAATTTATTCTGTATTATAACAGTATTATAATTTATATCTGAATTAAAGCAGATTTTCACACAGTGAGCTCAAAGTCTGTCATTACTATAGTAACAGTGTATTGAAATATGTAACATTTTATTTAATGTAACATTAAATAAATGTTTAATTTTCAAAAGAACTAAAATTGTTTATGAATGTATTACTGATGTGTATATTTATAATAATTGTTTATTGATACTCATTGATTGGTTTGTTTTGGTAAATGGTTTGGTTGTGTGTCTGAGACTGAGGAAGCTAGCCAATGGTAACACTTAACACAATAAGCACTTAGCAGAATAATCAAACCCTGCTGAGGTTTTTAGATCACTGTTCCATCAAGGTTCACAGGAAAAACTGCTAACGCAGTGTTTATCTCCAACTTACTAAACTCCTGAACACGCAATTTTTAACCAGGAGACCGAGGCTTCAATTCAACTCAATTTTATTGATATAGAGCTTTTTACAACAAATGTCACAAAGCAGCTTTACAGAGATATGTGTCAGAGCCTCTTTTGAGCAAGCCAGTGGCAACAGTGGCAAGGAAAAACTTTCCTTTGGGTCGAGAAGAAGAAACCTTGAGAGGAACCAAGACTCAAAAGGGGAACCCAAAATCCCCAAAACAGGGAAAACAAAAATCAAAAGAGGAATAAATACAATAAAACAAAACTGAATTAAGAACAAAAATATGGTAAATGTGGCATCAAGCCAAACAAGATGAAAACGTGAGTGAAATGAAAAAGTACATTCAGGTGAACAGTCAGAGTCATGCAGTGAGGTGAGGATGAGTCAATGCGAGGCCCCAGAGCAGGACAGCAAGCAGGAGGGTAGTGGAGAGCCAGGTCAGGAGGAGACAATGATGATGTGTTTAGGAGATGTCTGATCAGACTGATGTACGACCTGTAAAGGAAGTAGATTAGAGAGACTGCAGAACTGATCAGGAACCTGTGAACAGAGAGCAGAACAGTCCAAACCTGTTAGTGTTCATATAAGCTACATCAGCAAGGAGCTTTCTCTCCCTTTCAGATGATCTAGACTGAGATTCATTTGCTATTGGGGGACATCTGCAATAGCGCCACCTTCAGCTGAGTTGTTAATAAACTGTACAGTTAGCCATTGTTGTTTTGTAGAAAAGAGTTATTGTTTGTGTGCAGTGTGTAGAGTACAGCCTAAATAACCCTCATGGTTGGAGATGAAAGTGTATGAAGTGTTTAATATATGTGTGTGTGTGTGTGTGTGTGTGTGTGTGTGTGTTTCCATTTTAGGAAGAAAAGGGGCTGAGATCCAAACTGGAGAAAAGTGTTTTCCTCCTTTTCATCACAACTCGTCCACAGAAAAGCTCACAACTAATCAGTGAATCAGTTTCTGTCCCGCCTGTCCTGGTCTCCTCTGTTCTGGTCTCACCCTGCCTGTTTTATTTCTAGCTGTGCCGTTTCAGTTGTTCTAGCCTGACCTTGTTTTGCCCTGCCTCGTGCTTTTGTCTCTCGTCAGTTCTGGTCCCTCCTGTGCCTGAGTGTTCACACCTGTACCCCGTTCCTCGCCACGCCCTCGTCCTTGCTTGTGTATATCTACCCCTGTGTTTCACGCTGGCCTTTGTCTGTCTTTGCACATGGTGCACGTGTTTGTTTGCCCTGTCCTTGATGTGTTCCTGTCAGTCAGCGGTTTGTTAATTCATTGTCCAGTGGTACCTTACCTTAGTTCTCTTGTCTGGTTGTACCAATGGTTCAGTTTATTTCTGTGTTTCCAGTCAGTGTGTCATTGTTGCCTCCCTCAGTTTGTGTTCTTAATGTTTCATCTTTTCCAAACAACTGTGAAGTTTATAATATTCATATGTTCAGGAACAGAGCCTGAATGAACAGCTGACCTGCATTACTGATGTGTTCTGGATGTTTCTTTGTTTTGAACTTCTCTCTGTATCTTGATGTGAAACACTGAGTCTGAGCTCTGAGGAGAAAACTCATTAGTGTAGCAGTAATTAGGGAAATGGGACAGCTGATCTCTTTTAGATATTTAATAAAGCTGAACTGAACAGACAGTGCTTGCGGTTGTTCACTGAATAAAGATCATTTCAGCTCAGTTCCAGTAAATAAGCCAGGTGTAGAGAAGCAGGGGAGCGGGTTCGTCTCTCTAAACTCTACATTTCTAGGACTGCTTTACTGCTCATTGGATCAGATCAGTAATATTAGTGAATCTGAGCGTTTAGGACTTGTGTGCTGCTTCCTCTATTTGCTGTGGTCTCTGGGAGCACTCAGTGATCTCACTCCTAAATCTTTAACACTCTTCCTGGGTGGGATCCTCTCAGGTCTCCTCCGCTGGAAGCCGCTTCTTTCGTCTCCTCCGGTTTTTGGACAGGCGGCATGATGGAGCCACAAACCCAGTTTCCGGGTCCCGGAGGAGAGAAGGAGGATCAGTAGGAAAAAGCAGTAAATTTGGGGGTTTCTGGAAGCAGCCCGAGGCTTTTTAACACAGTTGAAGTCAAAGTGCTTCTCAGCTCCTCAGCTCTACTGCGCCACCTGCTGTTGTAATAAAACACTACACCTCCATCGCCTGATTCACTTGTGTTCATCAGCTTCGTCCAGACTGAGACGGGAGCTCCATACAGTGATGTCTGCCTGTGTTTCTTCTCTTCACTGAATGTCATTTTATCTACATTTAACTGCATGTATTTGATCTGAGTGTGTAACTGCTTTGTTCTCCTCGTAAATAAAAATAGTCACGTTTGATAATATTTGATGATGTGAAAAATCCCCCTGTTTAATCTGCATGTAGACTGAACATCTGTTGAACACAGAAATAAACAGAAACACTTCAGTGTTTTATTAGAGCTCATTTCACATCGTCTCCAGTTAAAACCCTCCAATACGGAGGAGCTTTATCAAGCACTTTTATTCTCTTTAGTCGGTTTGGAAACAACACCTGACCTTCAGAGAGAAACTGCTGCATGTTTTGTTGTCTTTTTAAATGAAAGTCCAGCAGATTCACACAGTTTCTACATTTCTATTTCATTTCAGTTCATATTTCAGTTCATATTCAGCTCGTTGCTCCCGGGAAAGTGACGCGCCTTGAACGTCATTACGTTCAGTGACGTGTGAAGCGTCACTTCGGGCGATCACGTGATCTCCGGTATTTTGAGCGAGACTCTGAACCGCTGTTTGGATTCGGTTCTTCTTTAGAAGCTCGACTCGTAACAACCTGATTAGATCAACATTAGCGCTTCGTGTTTCCCGCATTAAGTTTGGGCTGTTAAATGTAGGATCTCTAGAAGCTAAAGCAGTCCCTGTCACTGAGATTATTACTGAAAACCTCCTCAGTTCACTGTGTCTTTGTGAAACGGGGCTTAAACCTAATGAATCATTGCTTTGAATGAATCGACTCCCCCAGGCTTGAACTCCTGCAGTTCTCCTCGCAGGTCTGGTCACAGTAGTGGAGTAGCCTCGATCTCTGATCCAGTTCTGGACATAAACCCAAAACTCAGGTTCTGAAGTGAAATCGTTTCTAGTGCTGAGTCTGAAAGTGGCAGACTCTTCCCCGGCTTCTAAAAAGCAGCTCTCTCTTCTGTTTATTACAGTCTGTCGTCCTCCTGGACTTTATACAGATTTACTGAGTGAATTTGCTGACTTCTTATCAGAGGGAGCTTTCTCTACTGATAAGACTTTAAATGTTGGAGATTTCAATATTCACTTGGAGACTCAGGACCCCTCAGAACTGGTTTAATCAATCTTAGATGTCCAACTCCGAGATGCAACCATACACACCTAGTTCTGACCCTGGGTATTGAGACAGTCAGCATAGTCAGCATCTCTCAGCCTGACTCCATCTCTGACCACTACCTAACCATGTAGTCTTAAACCAGGAGATCCCCCTGCAGCCTCGCTTTATGAGCAAGCGTACCAGAACAACCTCTACAGCTAGTGTCTTTATTAATAACCCTCCAGATTTAACCATCTCCTGCCCATCTCCTCCTCTAGATCCTGAGCATGAAACACGATCTGCTGTCTGTGCTCCGCTCTGATCTTGACCATGTTGCATTAATTAGGAAAAGGTCAGTGTCTTGGTGACCATGATGACCATCTGCGTCCTCTAAAACAGAGAACTCGTATTTACTCTTTATTTGCTGCAGCTGGGCAAAATAATCTGTAAACATGGCATTGACTTGACTTTCATTGACACCCAGCTCTACTTATCCACCTTAATAAAATATCAGACTGTCTGAAAGACAGAGAGAGGTCTTACTTATTGATCCAAACATGCAAATATTGCTGTAGATTTAGACGGATTCTCAGTCTTACCCAGTAGCACTGTACAAAACCTAGGAGCTGTTTCTGACTCTGTCCTCTCGTTTGATGCACACATCTGTTACATGGTTAAAGCTGACTTCTTCCACCTACGTAATATTGCTAAACTGGGTAATGTTCTCTCCTTACATCACGCAGAGAAGCAGGTGCAGCATTCATAACTTCTAGATTGGATGACTGTAAAGCTCTTCTGGTTGGAAGTTCATGTAAACCATTAAAAAAAAGCTCCAACTAGTTCAGAATGCAGCTGCTAGAGAGCTCACTAGGGCTCAGAGATTTGACCTTATTAGTCCCATTCTCTCGTCCCTGCACTGGTTACCAGTTCAATTCTGCACTGATTATAAAATACTCCTTCTGACCTATAAGTCACTAAACGGTTTGGACCTACAATGTCTTGGAGAACCTACAAGCAGTCACGTACACTTTGTTGGCAGGACGTTGGCCTTCTGTCAGTTCCTCTCTTTAGGAGAATCAACGCTGGAGGAGGAGCTTTCTCTTATCAGGCTCCTCAACTCTGGAATAAACCTCCTGTTGCTGTTCGGGACTCAGACACACTCTCTGTGTTTAAATCCAGATTAAAAACTTACCTTTAAGCTCAAGCTTTCAGAGAATCCATCAGTGCACTGTACTGTTCTCCTTGCTGATGTAGCTTATATGAACACTAACAGGTTTGGACTGTTCTGCTCTCTGTTCACAGGTTCCTGATCAGTTCTGCAGTCTCTCTAATCTCCTTCCTTTACAGGCCGGACATCAGTCTGATCTGACCTCTCCTGAACACCCCTCCTCCTGTAACCTTTTCCTGCGCTCCTCCTAACCCTCTGTTTTCCCTCCTTTCTGTTTTCTGTCTCTTTCACATGTACTGAGAAGCCCGGGGCCAACTGTTCCATCCTGGTACCGCCTGACCTGACCTGGCTCCTCACTGCCCTCCTACCCGCTGTTCTGCTCTGGGGCCTCGCATTGACTCCTCACCTCCCTGCATGACTCTTCTTCTGACTGTTTACCTGCATGGACTTTATCACTCTCACTCACATTCTCATCTTGTTTGTCTTGATGTAAAATTGACCTTTTTGTTTTATTATTGTTTTTATTCCTGTTTTGATTTTTATGATGATCCAGTGTCGACCGGAGGAGGATGGGTTCCCCCTTTCAGTCTTGGTTTCTCTCAAGAGAGTTTTTCCTTGCCACTGTTGCCAAAGTCTTGCTGAAAAGAGGCTCTGACACGTATCTCTGTAAAGCTGCTTTGTGGCTACATTTGTTGTGAAAATCTCTATTTAAATAAAAGTGAGCTGAATGATCTGGCTGTGTGTATTTAGGGGATTCAGATTGATGCCATTGATGGGGAAGATTCCAGATTGACTCTACAAGAACCAAACCAAGGCATCGTCCTGCTTCCTGCACTGGAT
Source organism: Salminus brasiliensis (assembly GCF_030463535.1). Taxonomy (NCBI): domain Eukaryota; kingdom Metazoa; phylum Chordata; class Actinopteri; order Characiformes; family Bryconidae; genus Salminus; species Salminus brasiliensis. The sequence goes on along the minus strand of NC_132890.1, from coordinate 15,175,699 downwards.
CCAGAGAGCATTGAGCTGTTAGATTAGCTGTACGAATAACGTCCTCATCAGAGAGCTTCGGCCATGATATCTGTGTGTTTCTCTGTTCTGTACCACAGTGGGAAAGACGTGAGCAGGATTGTGCTTTCCAGGTTAAACTGATGAACTTCTACAAAAGCAGACATTCAGAGCTGTGGGAACGTCAGTGTAAATGGACTTGGTCTAAAATGAAGATCCTGATCCTGCTTCTGGACTCACAGCACTGCACATTTCAACCTGACCAGCAAACTGATGGACAGTGACTGCTGGCATGTTTCAGGGCTTGTGAATGATAATTGTCGGCTCTTCACACCCAGTTTCTGAAAGTTTCACTTGTATCTTTTTCCTCCTGAACCTTTTATTTAAGAAAGGACCGACCGTGTTACTTCTACAATTAAGAGTCACAGAACTGCACCAACGGTAGCAGGGTAGGAGGCTGTGGATCATTGAGGCTGGTAAGAGATGCTCATTCAGGTTCATTAGAAAACTCCTCCTACATTAAACAGCATTAATTACTGCTTTAGTTTATCACCTCAACATATAACTTAAAGCCCACTGACAGCCGTAGATTAGCTACAACTGCTTTCTGAAACCTGGGCTAATTTATTTACAACATTAAAAGTGAACTTCTGACCCCATTCATCACACCGTTAATAATATAGTAAAGTTCAGGTCTAGAGCTTTGGGGAGAGAAATAAAGGAACCAGCACAACAGATCTGATGCTCAAGTGAAATCTTTTATTATTTTCAACACAAACAAACAACGGTCAACATCATAAACCTTCAGGGTGAGAAAAGACCAAAATAAACAGAACCTCACATCCCATCTTACTAAATAACCTAGAAAAAGAGAAAACACTAAATACAGCGGTCTTACCTCCTCCCTCATATAACACAGCAGAAAAGACAAATAATAATAAACAAATAAATGACCCTCACCCAGACACTGATGTGAACAGAGCTAGACTACTGACCATCACCATATTTACAGGAAAATAACACAATTACCAGCTAAAAGACTGAAGCTAAAAGACTGTCAGAGCAGCAGGAAATCCTCAGGGTCCCAAGCTGCCTCAGCGTGACCGCCATTGGCGTGGTGAACACCGCCAGTGTTGCTGCAGCTCCTCAGTAAGGAAAGCAGATGTTGACTGTCCTAAAGGTCGCTAGACGTCGCTAAATGACATCTCCTAATTTGTGTGATTGTCCAAATTTGCATAATTGTGTACAAATGAACTCTGAATAAATGAACTTCTTAAGTTGATCCTTTTTTTGCTTTTGAAATATCCCACATTACATAAATCATTTTTTACATAAATGACATAAATCAGTGTAGCTCTGTGTTGTTAAATGTTAGCATATCAAATTTAATCAGAAGACTGTTCTGTGGGGAGGAGCTGCTACTCTACGCTCAGCCCTCCTCCTTTATCCGGGCTTCAGACCCACAAAGTGACCCTAAAACAGACAGTTTGGCAGAGATACTTATTTTTTTTCCGTTTATTAATTTATTTATTTTGTGTCTCTCTGAAGACGCATTTATATTTACATCCCTCTCTGTAAACAGGGGGCGGGGTCAGCGGCGGCTCTGGGCATGCGCAGTTCATTTGCCTTAAAAGCCAATCAACACATGCGCACAGAGAGAGAGAGAGAGAGAGAGAGAGAGAGAGAGAGAGAGAGAGAGAGAGAGAGAGAGAGAGAGGAGACACAAACTGGTCACCAGATGGCAGCACTAACCGTTTCAGTTAGATTAAACAGATCTTGAAGGAATCTTCAACTTGGGGGTTCATCACCACAATGCGTCTAAACGAGCTCAAACGCTGTGTGATGTGAATCAGTGCATGACAGCAAATCATTTCTGAAAGATTGAGAATCTTGGTAATGGGCATGGGCGAGCTCTCTAGCTAGAACCTCCCTCCCTGTTATTTTGTGTTGTGGTGTGTTTTGGTGTTGTGTTATCGTGGTGTGTTTTGGTGGTGTTATCGTGTTGTGGCTGTGTCATGGTGTTTTTGTGTTGTGGTGGTGTTGTCCTCACAGTGCTGCCGGGCTTCTCCAGGTGAGAAAAAGCTCTGTGTAGAAGACAGATGACAGCATCATCCACCCTGACACCAGACTGGTAGGCAAACTGAAGAGAGTCCATGGATGGGCTCACCAGAGGGCGGATGTGGTTAAAAGACCAGACTCTCCAGTGATTTCATCAGATGTGCCTAAAACACAGCACCCAAAGGATATCCCACAGTGCCACCGGCCTGAAGCTGTTTAGGTCCTTTGGGTGCTGTTTTAGGCACAGGTACCACACAAGATGAGGGAAGAACGGCCTTGTAGCGTCTCCTCAGGGCGCGACACAGAGCTCCAACCCGGCTCCTATGCGGGGGACAGACACAGTCTCCATACTGCAGGGTTTGTCTGAGATACTATGAGGGACACTGATATATTACTTTTTAAATCAAGCAGAGAAATGACAATAAATTATTTTAAAATCCAGTAAATCATGACCTGCCCACTATCCAGTCGTCCACCCTGGGGTCCTGTCTTTTTCCGAGAGGTGTGTGGCAGTGCTCCTTCAGGGCCTCACTGCATCGGGCAGAGAAAAGTGGAGAATGATGGTACTGAAGCCACCTGGAGAGACAGAAAAAAAAATAAAATAAAAAAAAAGAGATTGAGGCATTACTCTTTGGTCCCGATGCTTTTAAGTGTTTTACAGTAAAACCTCCAACAATGAAAAACACCGCCCTGAGGAGCTGTCCTCGGTGAGGGAGCAGGTGAAGAGCTGAGGACCTCGCAGCAGTTAGTAGATGTGAAAACTGGCTGTGGTGGTGGAGGAGCCCTCTGCTTTTCCAGGTCCTCTCCGGTGCGGGAGTGGAGATGATAACCCTCTGTGTCCGCCACGTCGGTAGTGCTGGATTTAAGATGGCCAGCATTAGAGGAGTCTCCAGCCTCACCTTCCGTTGGTGGAGTCTGGACTGCCTCTACAACAATAGCAGTAAAGCTTGATGACCTCCTTGCAGAGCGCCTGGAGATCTCTCCTCCGCGGTCACCAAGTACCTCCAGAGTAAAAACAGAGCAACGCAAACGACGATCAGTGAGACAGTACTGTACAGTAACACAGGGAGCAGAGAGCACAAGCATCACAACAACTGTCTCAGATGAAGACAGAGCTGATATTAAAGACTATAAAGTAGGACAGTCGCTCGACGCGCTGTGTCGAATCACGTCTCGAGCTTCTAAAGCTGAACCACATCAAAACCAAAAAAATAGAAATGTAGAAAATGTGGAGGATGGGATTACTGCATTTAAATGTCAATGTTTTTAGTCATTCAACATTATAACAGGTAGATCACTGAACTTTCATTCTAAATCCAGTGGAGCTGCCATATTAATCAATAAAAACGTCCCTTTTGTTATGCCAGACAGATGCAAATCCATATGGGCTGATATTCTCTCTTCTCTCCTGTACATAAGACACTCCTGAACTGATTCTATTTTTAGACAAAAAGCTTCTTCCTTTAGTGAGTACTTGTGAGTATCAGACAATATTAATATCTGATCATCAGACTGCTGCAAAACAATTCCATCATTTGATGAAGGTATGTCCGGTGTCAAGTCTGAAATATCCACATCGTACACATCCTCATTTTTCTTACATTGTTGTTGTGATGTTGTGGAAGCCATCTGAAGCACTACTGCATTTCCTGACATAGCTGTTTCTAGCCACCTGATCTGAGAATGAATTCACAGCAGGGCTTTTCACCAGTTAATATTTCACATGCAACCATGGTTTCATTTTCCAAAAGGGAATTTATAATTGTGGATAACCCTTCTTCTGCTTCCTGGGACATGGGACATTAAGCATGATGAGGCCTATCAGCTGTTTTGCTTGCAGCACTTTAACCAGAGATGCCCCCTTTATTGACCCATCATCATTCATTCTGAGACCAGAAATGTTTTGGAATATCAACAAAAACTGGTAAGTCATTAGTTTCAGTCTCATTATTCTCACTTGGCTACAAACTAAATTTGGATCCCTGAAAAATTCTCTGCTTTAAACAACCCTGAGAATCAAAATATTCCAAGACAATATCTTAGTTGTCTTCACTGGGATCCAGATTTGTTTTAAATTGGAAAATTCTGTGAGACTGAAATTATTTTAAGGCTTTGGACATCTTCGTCCTTTTAGTCCGGATCGCTACAAAAGGTCAGTGGTATAAAACACATTTGAAAATTAAAATATCAAAGGGATCCGGGTTAAAGTAACCTGAAGGTCTAAGAATACAGCGTCTTGTCTCCTCCCGTTTATTCTAAATTCGTAAGGCAAGTGGTCTAATTAATTTACTTACAGTCACCTCGGATACAGAGTCTCAGAGTCAGTAGAGCGCCTGAATTGACTCAGAATCACTCATTGGGTTGACGGCGGCCGCCTCTGTCGCTTTCTGATCCTGTCTCTGAAAACTCTGGACCCAGAGGAATATTGGGATCTTGCTGGAACTTAAATAGACAATATGGACTCTGAGGATTAATTGGCTGGTAATCACCCAGTCTTAAATCTATTTCACTATTTAAAATTCTGCAGTCATTTACATTTACTCTCTTACCCTTTGTGTTTCTTTGGACACTTGTATGTGCTTTTATAACTTAATATTCAGAAATCACCTGTATTTTTACAGTTAGAGATTTAAGTTAATCATAAATACAGAAACACTCAGCTTCCAGGAGACCCTGTGTGAACCGATTTTATGACCCCCCCAATGTAATAAATAGACCTACACCCTTGATTTAGTTTCACAGAAATCTAGTGAACTAAGGTGGTTCACTTCAGACGGGTCTGGACATGTACTGGCTGGCTTAAGGAGGTTGGAGGTTTGGAGTCTGACTGTTTGAGGCTGTGGACACGTGTCATACAGATAACGAGGTCAAACAGGTGCCATTAATACAGGTAATGAGTGGAGGACAGAAGAGCTTCTTAAAGAAGTTACAGGTCTGTGAGAGCCAGAAATCTTGTTTGTGGGTGACCAAATACTTATTTTCCACCATAATTTACAAATACATTCTTTAAAAATCCTACAATGTGATTTCCTGTTTTTTTAATAAACATTTACAGACCTCTCTCATCTTTCTAAGTAAGAGAACTTGTACAATCAGTGGCTGACTAAATACTTTTTTGCCACACTGTATATTTAACAACCCAAACTCAATACAGAACTGCTTGTACTCTGAAAGATGGAAGAATTTATATGAATTCTATTAAAACTTTTAAAGCAGATTTTCCGACGATACAATTACAAACCATGACCGTCTCAATACTGCAGGATTTGTCTGAAATACTATGAGTGACACTGATGTATTACTTTTTAACACAAGCAGAAAAGTGACAGAATAAATGGGTGGAATCAAGTAAATCATGTAAATCACTCACCTGCCAACTACGCAGTTCACTAACCTGACAGTGTGACTGGGAAGGGCCAGTCAGTCCTGGCCTGGCACCTTCTTGATGTTCCCGGAGAGAACGATAGACCCCAGACAGCTCAGGTGAAGCTCATCTCTGCATTAGAGGACCAGACGCAGCCAAAAGCTCTCCCAGTTCTCTACGAAGTCATCGCAGACAGCAGCGGAACATATCTGTTCATTAAACCACAGTGCTAGGTTTTTCTACCAAATTTGTTGTGGAACAACATTGTCAAGGCTAGAACGGATCACAGTGTGCAGATCATCTGTTACATGCTCTAGATCTTTAGGGTGAAATTGAAAGGAGATGGAGAAATCTGGAAGGTTAATAAAACACGAGCTGTCGAGATTTGGGTTGTGCATAGAAGTGAACTGAATTGTGGTGACTCCGCCATGACCACGTCTGCCTGAGTAACTGCAATAGCTAAACCTTGAGGAGTCGATGCATTCAGAAGGAAATGGCGACAGCCTCTGAACTCTCACCAAGGACGTGATGAACAGCCAAAAATACGGTACCAAGTACAAAAGGTTTTATTACCTGAATGTGGTCAATGATCACAGTGCTGATGGTTGCAGTGTGTTACAATATTCAAACAGCATGAAATCCTTGTTCACGGTCATTATGATGTTTCACATTATGCAGTAGAGAGCATGAAGATCAAGGGTAGGATTGATTAACTGAACTGTGAAGTCTGCAGACAAGAGAAATCTGCTCAGAGTAGAAACAGAACCTGATGCACGAGCAAAAGCAGTACTTGACATTCTTTACATACTGACCTAGCTGCTCCTATAGATCCAGTAAAAAGGGGGGGGGGGGCTAAAGCATGGACCACTGGGCATTAGAAATATGACAGCGTTATGGGTGAAGGATGAATAAGTGAGGAAGAATTGAGGACAGACTGATGAATAAAGACTCTGAAATAAACAGAATACATGCACAATATTAAATAAAAGTTTAGAAAGGTTCCAGGTCTATCAGAGCTACTAAATGACTTCATTCAAAGAGAGATGTGTATACGCTCAACAGGCAGGAGAAACAAAGCTAATAATTACCACTCAAAGCTTCTAGCAAGACACCAGCTTTAACATGCCTCTGACCGTTTCCACTGGTTAAACTATGGGGTTTTAGCGCCCCCACAAGGAAGAAAAGAGGAACAGCAACAGCATCTGAGCAGTAGTTCAATAAACACCAGGATGTTGACTAAGAACACATATTTAGCACATATCCACAGAATTACATCATCCATACTAACCTAAAACAGTTCAGAAGCGTGAAACATGCGAAGAAATGACAGAAACCATGAAGATTCAGTAATACATAGGTAAACACTGAAGCTACATTGCTAAGGAGAAAGCTAGCATAGCAACAGAACTAAGCCATTCCCAAACTAAATGAACAGCAGCTTACTTTGTGTCTCAGACTCTAAATATAAGGCACCCACAGTCACACAGCTTGAGCAGTTTCTAAAGTTCAGTCTTCCAGAGGAGCTACAGAGCTCGGTCACACCGGCTCGTTCACCCTGCACACTGCTGCAAGACCACGCTGCTGATTGACAGAGGAGGCTCCTGATTGGCTGAGACTCCACATTATATACTGACCAATGCGGCTGAAGCTTCGTGAATATTAAATGAGGTTACTGATTTAAGGAGCTTTTGGACAGATCCAGGGTTGGAGATCCACTCAGACATTTACTGAGGATTACTCAGATGCAGGCTGTGAACCTCCTGAAAACTAAGGGTGAAACAGGTTGGTTGATTCTTCTCCACATGGATCAGTAAAATGTATTTGTTTACATAATGGTTCAGAGTTCACAGCAGCAGATTTACAGTCATTGCTCTGTAAGTAGGGGATAAGGCGTGAGACCTTAGCAGCTATATATATGTATTTAATGACTACGTTGACCGAGAGAAAGCCTAACCTTTCAAAGAGGAGAGTATTTGGAGCAGCATGCTACACTTACAAACATGACAGACAGAAGCTAGAGTCAAAATTTGAAAGGGAGTCTTTGTAGGTACGACAAGAACAGTCCATCACAACTAGTCTACTATCCAGACACAGGGAAAGTGTATGACATTTCACAAGCCTGTGTTTAAGCAAAGTGTGTTAAAGAACAGCAAACCCAGACTGACCAGTCAATGGCAGCTGATGATCCCAGGGTGAGAGGTGTGTACCCTCCATTCCAACAGCTAACAATGTTGATCAGACTCCAGAAGAGGTTCAAGAGTCTTAAACTGATGCTCAAGATGGTGCTGAAACAGAGGGAGACAGACATAGTACACACTTTTCAAAGAGAGATAGGAAATCACCTCAGTACTTAGCTGACTGGGTGTCAGATACTGAAGATCAGACAGTGATCAAATTCATTTTTAATACAAGCAGAGAAATGACAGAATAAATGGCTATGAAAACAGGAAAAATGATGTACAGTTACTTACCTGCCAACTATTCAGTTCACTAACTGGAGGAGCAGAACAATAGAGAAGCATTGTGCCAAAGGCATCACGCTCCCAGAGCGCCAAGCAAAGCCACCTGGCGAAGTCCAGGACACGGCATCTGGGAAACAGGAGACAGTGGTGTTACTCTTTGGGCTCAATACTTTTAAGTGGTTTCCATCAATGAGAACACTACCCTGAGGGGTTGTCCTTGAGGGATGAAGCAGGTGAAAGCAAAGTAGAAGAGCTGAGGACCTCAAACTGGTTGGAAGAGATGAAAACTGGCTGTGGTGGTGACGCGTCGGTTTAAACAGCCATGTTTCAAGCGTGTCAATTCCCCGGTCCCACTGTAGACCTGAGCATAATGAGCGGAATATAAACGGACATATGAAAGATTACATAAAAACTAATGTTAAAATTAAGAGAACAAACACAGGCAGTCATCACTGTATGGTGCTCCTGTTTCAGTTTGGACAAAGCTTATGGACACACAAGTGAAGGCTGAGAAGCCTCGACCCATATCCCGGAAGCTCCCATAAAAGATTGAAATTTAGCTTTGTATGACATTAAGAAGTCATCAGAAAGTTTTCAGAAGATCACTAATTTGGATCTACAGCCAACACCACCTCACTGGTTCATATAATGACTAAAAAACTCAGAATTTCCATACAAGGGAAGAAACACTGCAAACAGGCCTAGCAGATAAACCTCGCCATCTAAGCTAACAGACATGGAGGGATTAAGAGATTCTCTGTGCTTTGAAAACTGACATCTCCGAGCTTCTCGGGTCAGAACTAAGGTCCACACTTGCTGAAGAGTTCGAAGGCATAAAAGCAAAACCGCAGAAGTAGTGAATAACAGAACTCTGCTCCGACTTTTAATCACTGTATAATAATAAGAAAAGGAATAACAATATACAGTGCATTAAGATATGAAGTAGGAGTGCGAGTAGGTGCTGGACAGAGAGATAATGAAGAGCTATAGCTAATGTAGGAGCAGGTTATGAAGTAGGAGTGTGAGTAGGTGCTGGACAGAGAGATAATGAAGAGCTATAGCTAATGTAGGAACAGGGTATGAAGTAGGAGTAGGTGCTGGACATTTGTTCAGTGTTAATGTTAAAGTCCATGCTGAGTAGATGGACAGGTCTGATTCCGGAACATGGACGAATGGACACCTCCAGACTGGACGTCAGGGCATCTCAGTACATGTAAAAGAGAGAGAAAAGGGTTAGGATGGTTGTGTTGGAACTCGCAGAGTAGAGGGATAGGCCTGATACCAAGACGCAGGAACTGAACCAAAAAAAGGGCAACTCCAGGCAGGCAGCTCAGGACATGAGGAGAGAGAGAAAAAGATGAAGATTAGAACAAGCTTTACGTTTAGTGAGAGACCTGTAGCAGAAATAGTTAGAGACACCACAATAATAGTAATAAAATGCCTGTAATCAGAGCAGGACAGAACAATGGTGAAATGTAATCAGAGCAGGACAGAACACAGAACTGGAGAGTTCTCTGAAAGCTGGTGTAAAGAGAGAAGTTTTTCATCTAGATTTAAAGACTGAGAGTGTGTCTGATTCCCAGATATTAACAGGTAAAAAGGTAAAGGTGCACGTATTTGGCACGGTACAGCGAAATGTGTCCTCCACATTTAACTCATCTGTGGTAGTGAACACACACACACACACGAACTAGGGGCAGTAAGTACACACACACCCAGAGTGGTGGGCAGCCAACTCCAGCGCCTAGGGAGCAGAGAGGGTAAAGGGCCTTGCTCAAGGGAGGTTGTTCCAAAGTTGGGGGCTTTATAAAAGAACGCTCTTCCTCCTGCACTGTTTTTTCTAATACGTGGGACTGATAATAGGCCAGCATCTTGCAAGCAGAGTGTACGTGGAGGGGTGTAAGGTTGAGAGATTAATGTGTTAGAAGTATTTATAATCTGTACTGAATTTAACAGCTAACCAGTGTAAGGATGAAAGAACTGGACTAATATGATCAGATTTCCTAGCTCTAGTTCGTACCCTGGCAGCAGCATTCTGAACAAGCTGGAGCTTATGAAGAGATTTACCTGAACTTCCAGCCTACAGCACTGCATTAGTCCAGCCTTGAGGTTCTGAATGCGTGCACCAGCTTCTCAGCTTCCCCCTGGGATAGTATGCTGCAGAGTTTAGCAATGTTGCGTAAATGAAAAAGCTGTTTTAAATATACTGCATACAGTGGTATGAAAAAGTTTGGGCACCCCAGATAATTTTGATGATCTTCCTTAATTAATCATTAGCTGTTCGGATCAGCAATTTCAGTTAAATACATTATAAGGCAGATGAACACAGTGATATTTGAGAAGAGAAATGAAGTTTATATGATTTCCAGAAAGTGTGCAATAATTATTTAAACAAAATTAGGCAGGTGCATAAATTTGGGCACCCTTGTTATTTTATTGATTTGAATATGTTTAGCTGGATCTGCAACAACTGGTTAAGAAGACAAAGCTAATATTAAACGCTAAAGTAGGGATGGTCGTCTCTATTGACAATCAGTTTCAAGTAATTGGTTTCAGAGGACATGTCTGGTCATTATATCACGGTGCTAGGAAAATTTTTATACCTAAATTGTATATAAATTTCTTAGATCCATGACCACAGACGGAGTAAAACGCGTGTACATATTCGGGTTACTTTAACCTGGATCCCTTTGATACGGAGTGTCGTCTCCTCCCGCATGTTCTAAATTCTTAACCAATCTTACTAATTTACTTAGTCACCTCGGGTACAGAGTGTCGGAGTCAGTAGAGCGCCTGAATTGACTCAGAATCACTCATTGGGATGTCGGCGGCCGCCTCTGTCGCTTTCTGATCCTGTCTCTGAAAACTCTGGACCCAGAGGAATATTTGGATCTCCGTGGAACCTCCAAAACTGTGGTAGTGGGATTTGCTTCTCCGCGCTTAAAGAATCAACTCGATCAGTCAGTCTTAGGAATGTAGAGAAACACTTTAATCCTGCAGTAAACATAACGCTGGTGAAAGACTTCAGAACTAAGCCTGACAAAAAAAAAAACAACAACAACAACAACAACAACAAAAACACCCCTTGTATTAAAGCAGCAGTAGGTGGAGGATCCATCCGTCCATCAATATATTTACTGAACGGTGGTAAAATATTGTAGATAACTCTCCTCATCTATATGTTTAAACACATTATAATTCAGTTTAAAATAGTGCATTTCTTACACTGGACTAAGGCAAGACTGGCAGAATTGGTTTAAAACATGAATCTAATGTGAGATAGATTTCAAACAGAATCAACAACACAGGCACACGTTCTGGTTTTGTGTAAAAATTACGGTCTTTTGGAATTAGGTTTTCTTCTTTTCAGGAGTCTTCAAACAGCTGATCCAGCCTTCCCCTACAACTGCAATATTTGGGGGGACTCCTCAAGGGCTTTATCTGGGGAAATCTTGTTGAAAAGGTTCTGGCTGCTTAGATTACTGACTGCTTAGATTACTTAAAGGGAAAGAGAAAACCCTCCTACCTAAAACTGGGTGCAGTGGTGAATTTAATACTACTTGGTAACCTGTCTTGACTTAAATAGACAATATAGCCTATGCAGAATTTTAAATAGTGAAACAGATTTTAAACTGGGTGCTAAGCAGCCAATTATCAGTCATTTACATTTACTCTCTTACCCTTTCAGATTCTTTGGACACTTGTATGAGCTTTTATAACTTCATATTCAGAAATTACCTGTATTTTTACAGTTAGAGTTTTAAGTTCATCATAAATACAAAAACACTCCACTTCCAGGAGACCCTGTGTGAACCGATTTTATGACCCCCACCAATGTAATTAACAGACCTACACCCTTGATATAGTTTCACACAGATCTAGTGAACTAAGGTGGTTCACTTCAGATGGGTCTGGACATGTACTGGCTTAAGCAGCGGTTTGGAGTCTGACTGAGGCAGTGGATAGGTGTCCTATACAGATAACGAGGTCAAACAGGTGCCATTAATACAGGTAACGAGTGGAGGACAGAAGAGCTTCTTAAAGAAGTTACAGGTCAGTGAGAGCCAGAAATCTTGACTAGTCCAGAAATACTTATTTCTTACCATAATTTACAAATACATTCTTCCTAAATCCTACAAATGTGATTTCCTGGATTTTATTTTGTCTCTCATATTTGAAGTGAACCTATGATAAATTACAGACCTCTCTCATCTTTCTAAGTAAGAGAACTTGCACAATCAGTGGCTGACTAAATACTTTTTTGCCACACTGTATATTTAACAGCCCAAATTCAATGCAGAATTGCTTGTACTCTGAAAGATGGAAGAATTTATATAAATTCTAATAAGATTTATAAAGCAGATTTTCCAACGTTACAATTACAAACCATGACCGTCTCAATACTGCAGAATTTGTCTGAAATACTATGACACTGATCTATTACTTTTTAATACAAGCAGAAAAGTGACAGAATAAATGGGTGGAATCAAGTAAATCATGTAAATCACTCATCCTGCAAACTATGCAGTTCACTAACCTGATAGTGTGACTGGGAAGGGTCATTCAGTCCTGGCCTGGCACCTTCTTGATGTTCCCAGAGAGAACGATTGCCCCCAGGCGGCACAGGTGAAGCTCATCTCTGAGGTAGAGGACCAGACGCAGCCAAAAGCTCTCCCAGCTGTCCACAAAGACAGAGCAGACGGACCTGTCCCACAGCCAGCAGTGGAGCGAGAGGAGCTGAGGAAACGGCTCCCTCACTGGTCTATAAGTGGTCAGGGGGCTGAAGACGATGATCCTGATCTCTGGCTTTTCTCGAACAGTGTCCAGAAGCGTATGGCAGTGCTTCTTCAGGACCACGCTGCATCAGGAGGAGAACAGTGGAGAACGATGGTGCCAAAGCCACCTGGCAACATCCAGGACACGAGCACCTGATAAAAAGGAGAATGTGGCGTTACTCTTTAGGGTCGATACTTTGAGGGTTTTACAGAAGAATCTTCAACAGTGAGAACACCGCCCTGAGGAGTCTTCCTCTGTGCCGGAGCAGGTCCTTGAACCAGTTAGCAGAGGTGAGAACTTGCTGTGGTGGAAGAGCCCTCTGCTTTTTCCAGCCACACAGACAGTTCCAGGCTCTCTCAGATGTGGGAGTGGAGACGACGACCCTCTGTGTCTGTGGCGCCGGTAGTGTTGGAATTAAGATGGTCACGTTAGAGAAGTCACGGGCAGCCTCCAGCCTCGTCAGCGAAGTTTGACTGCCTCTATAACAGCAGCTGGATCGTCCATACAAGCTTGACGACCTCCTGGAGGGGGTACAGAATACATGCACAATATTAAATAAAAGCTCAGAAAGGTTCCAGGTCTATATCGTAGTGCTACTAAATGACTTCATTTAAAGAGAGATGTGTATACGCTCAACAGGCAGGAGAAACAAAGCTAATAATTACCACTCAAAGCTTCTAGCAAAACACCAGCTTTAACATGCCTCTGACTGTTTCCACAGGTTAAACTATGGGGTTTTAGCGCCCCCACAAGGACAAAAAGAGGAACAACAACAGCCTCTGAGCAGTAGTTCAATAAATTACATTTTATTACAAGCAGAGAAATGACAGAATAAATGATTAGTAAAATAGAAAAAACTATGTAATATTACATACCTGACAACTATTCAGTTCACCAACGTCAGGAACTCGGGAGAAGAATAGTGGAGAAGCATTGTGCCAAGGGAAGCCCTCTTGGTGCAGGAGGGGAGACGACGACCTTCTGTGTCTGCCGTGCTGGAATTAAGATGGCCAGCATTTGAGGAGTCACTGTCAGCCTCCAGCCTCGTCTTCCTTCAGTGGAGTTTACATAGAAAAAAAAATTAAATGTTCAAAGTTCAATGAAAAGAAACACAGGCAGACATCACTGTATGGTGCTCCGGTTTCAGTTTGGACAAAGCTTATGAACACACAAGTGTTTTATTTGTACAACAGGTAGCGCAGTAGAGCTGTGAAGCAGAGAAGCCTTCGACCCATCTCCCAGAATCTGAACACACAGTGGTGGGTAGGTGGGTCTATGATTAAAAGTGTTGATGCATCTGAAACGTACAAAGTCTGATATGATGCTAAACGTGATGAATGTTTGCTTATTTAGATGTTCCATCATGAAGTACAGTAAACTAGCTGTGAAAACAGGAGACAGTGGCGTTACTCTTTGGGCTCAGATACCTGTTTTACAGAAGATCTCCACAGTCACCGTCCTGAGGAGCTGTCCCTCTGTGATGAGCACATGAAGTCAAAAATCTGAGGACGTCTGATTGGCTAGGAGAGGTGAAAACCGTGGTGGTGGAGGAGCCCTCAGCACCAGTGGTGCTTGAATTATGACTGCCTAAGTGAAGGAGTCTCAAGCAGCCTCCAGCCTCGTCTTCAGTCTGGTGAGTTTGGACTGCCTCTACAACAGCAGCTGGATCTGCCGGTCAAGCTTGACGACGTCTGGAGAGGTCGTTCCACCGTGGTCACCATGTTCCTCGAGATTAAACACAGACAGAAACGCAAACGATGTAATTATGATGTTTCACATTATGCAGTAGAGAGCATGAAGATCAAGGGTAAGATTGATGAACTGAACTGTGAAGTCTGCAGACAAGAGAAATCTGCTCAGAGTAGAAACAGAACCTGATGCTCGAGCAAAAGCAGTACTTGAACTAGTACATACTGACCTAGCTGCTCCTATAGATCCAGTGTCCAAAAGAGGGTTGTAGATCCACTCTGGTGTTTACTGAGGATTACTCAGGTGCAGTCTGTGAACTTCCTAAAAACTAAGGATGAAATCATAAAAGCTACTGAGTGATAGTACACACTCTCAAAAGAGAGAGAGGAAAGCACCTCAGTACTTAGCTGACTGATTCAGATATTGGAGATCAGACACTGACCAACACTGACTAAAGCTCTGTGGTTCATTACAGACCCTGTAGCAGTAAAGAGATTATCTAGATGAAAATGGCTTTACACTGAAATCAGGAGGATAACACTGATAATCTGGGTCGATGATCATTTACCAGTTTTCCTACTCTTAGGATGGAGGCAGCAGCAGCACAATCCCTGAACATCATTAAGAGCAGTAGTATTGAATGATGGTGTAGTAAAATAATTTATATCAATTCTAATAAGATTTTTAAAGCAGATTTTCTTAAGCTCTAATTACAAACCATGTGGAGGACAGTCTCCATACTGCAGGGTTAGTCTGAGATACCGATATTCCTGTTTAAAACAAGCAGAAAATTGACAGAAAAAATGATTATTAAATTCAGTTAATAATGTAAATTATTACCTGCCCACTATCCAGCTGCCTAATCTAGGGTCCTGTCTTTTTCCGAGTGGTTTCCAGTGTGTGGCAGTGCTCCTTAAGGGCCTCACTGCATCGGGTAGAGAAAAGTGGAAAAAGTTGGCAATGTCCAGGACTCCTGGAGGAAATAAATAAATAAATAATAATAAAAAAAATTTTAGGGAAAAAGGTGAAGTTGAAGAACTGATAACCTCACGCCAGTACATTTAGATGAAAAGCAGCTGTGGTGGTGGAGGAGCCCTCTGCTTTTCCAGGCCACGCGACAGCCCCAGGCCCTCTCTGGTGCAGGAGTGGAGACAACAACCCTCTGTGTCCGCCATGTCGGTAGTGCTGGATTTAAGATGTCCATCGTTGGAGGAGTCACGAACAGACTCCAGCCTCGTCTTCCGTTGGAGTTTGGACTGCCTCTACAACAGCAGCAGTCAAGCTTGATGACCTCCTTGCAGAGCATCTGGAGATCTCGCTCCTCAGCGTTCACCAAGTTACTTCAGAGTAAACACAGACAAACGCAAACAACGGTCAGCGAGACAGAGAACTGTACAGTAACACAGGGAGCAGAGAGCACAAGCATCACAACAACTGTCTCAGATAAAGAAGACAGCTGATATTAAAGACTATAAAGTAGGGACTCAACTGTGTGTCGAATCAGTTTTAAAAGCAGAACCGCATCGAAATATATATATATATATATATATATATATATATATATATATATATATATATATAAAATGTGTAGGATAGAATTACTGCGTTTATATGTCAATTATTTTAGCCATTCAACATGGTCACAGGTAGACACAGGACATTGAGCATGGTAAGGCCCATCAGCTGTTTTGCTTGCTGGGGGGGGATAAATATATCTATCTATAGTAGATACCTTTATACTTAATAAAGCGTTACTAATCATAACTGTAACTATGTATTAATGTCACCTGTATAGTCTAAACTCTTAAGGTATTATAAACCCCCTTGTCTTAGAACCTTCAAAATGTCTAATTTGAACAGCCCTGAAAAACATTTATTTCCAAAACCTTGCTTTAGAATCTTTGAATTTTCTAAAAAATAAGTGCAGATCCCTTTACAAAATTCTCTAGGTTGAACAGTAATGAATAATTAAATGTCCTAAAAATTTAATTTGAAATAAATTTGGATCCCTGAAAAATTTAAACAACCCTGAGAATAAAACTATTTCAAGACAATATCTTAGAATCTTTCTAGAATCTTAGAATTTAAAACAAATCTGGATCCTGAGAAATTCCCGGTTCAGACAACTGTGAGACTGAAATTATCTTAAGGCAATGCTTTGGACATCTTCATCCTTTGAGTCCGGATCGCTGCAAAAAGCCTAAAACGAATGTTAAAATCAAAATATCAAAAGGGATTCGGGTTTAAGTAACCTGAAGGTCTAAGAATACAGCGTCCCGTCTCCTCCTGTTTATTCTAAATTCGTAAGGCCTAATTAATTTACACAGTCACCTCGGGTACAGAGTCTCAGAGTCAGCAGAGCGCCTGAATGGACTCAGAATCACTCATTGGGATGATGGCGGCCGCCTCTGTCGGTTTCTGATCCTGTCTCTGAAAACTCTGGACCCAGAGGAATATTGGGATCTCAGTAGAACCTCCAAAACTGTGGTAGTGGGATTTTATGACCCCCACCAATGTAAAACAGACCTTAACAGATGAAGATAAACAGATTTAGTTTCACAGAGATCTAGTGAACTAAGGTGGTTAGCAATCATAACTTCATTGACAATGACTGCTTTAGAGGCTAGAGATCATATATTTAACAGCCTAAATCCAAATGAGGAACTACTTGTACTCAGAAAGACGGAAGAATTTATATAAATACTAATGCGATTTTAAGCAGATTTTCTGACGTTACAATTACAAACCATGACCGTCTCAATACTGCAGGATTTGTCTGAGTACTAAATACTATGAGTGACACTGATCTATTACTTTCTAATACAAGCAGAAAAGTGATATAAATGGGTGGAATCAAGTAAATCTTGTAAATCACTTACCTGCCAACTATGCAGACAGTGTGACTGGGAAGGGCAAGTCAGTCCTGGCCTGGCATCTTCATGACGTTCCCGGAGAGAACGATGGACCCCAGGCGGCTCACGTGAAGCTCATCTCTGTGGTCAGTGGTCAGGGGGAGACAATGATCCTGGTGTCTGTCTTTTTCTGAACAGTGTACAAAAGTGTTCAGCCGTGCTTCTTCAAGGCCACGCTGCATCAGGTGGAGAATAGTGGAGAACGATGGTGCCAAAGCCACCTGGTGACGTCCGGAACACTGGCACCTGGAAAACAGGAGACCATGGCATTACTCTTTTGGGTAGATACTTTTCAGTGTTTTACAGAAGAATCTCCAACAGTGAGAACACCACCCTGAGGAGTCGTCCTCGGTGCCGGAGCAGGTGAAGAGCTGAGGTCCTCAAACCAGTTAGCAGAGGAGAAAACCAGCTGTGGTGGTGGAGGAGCCCCCTGCTTTTCCCAGCCATGCTGACACTTCCAGGCCCTCTCAGGTGCGGGAAAGGAGATGACCCTCTGTGCATGCTGTGACTGCCATCTTAATTCCAGCACTACAGTGTCGTCTTACGTGAGTGGAGATTGGACAGCCTCTTTAAAAGCAGCTGGATCTGCCGTACAAGCTTAATGACCTCCTGGAGAGCTCGTTCCTCCATGGTCGCATCTGAGAAAAAACACAGACAGAAACAAGACGGTAAGTGAGAGAGTACTGTACAGTAACACAGGGAGCAGAGAGCACAAGCATCACAAGACAATACAAATAAAAAGAAGACACAGCCAAAAGTGGCACAAAGTTTGTGATTAAAAGAGTACAATAAGCTTTACTACCTGAATGTGGTCAATGATGTGTGGTGAACAGTGGTGATGGTTGCAGTGTGTTACAATATTCAAACACAGCATGAAATCCTTGTTCACTGTAATTATGATGATTCACATTATGCAGTAGAGAGCATGAATGTAGAAAAAGAATGATCAATTCTAATACGATTTTTAAAAGCAGATTTTCTGACCCTCCAATCACAAACCATGCAGAGACAGTCTCCATACTGCAGGGTTTGTCTGAGCAGTAGTTGGCCGCTATTGTGTTGCTTGCTATATTGTTGCAATGGTGTCAGCGGAGGTTGCTATGGTGTGCTATTTTGTTCCTAGGTTGCTGCTACGGTGTTGCTAGGTGGTTCCGATGGTGTCCCAGGTTGTTGCTATGGTGTCACAGGTGGTTGCTATTGTGTTAGATGGTATGTATGAAGTATGTGTATGTACAGCAATGAAGTGTGGAAGGGGTGGATCATTGCAGAACCGTAACACAGCAGGGCAGTGGAGAGCCAGGCTGAGCAAACATCAGGGCACAGCAGGAGGAACAGGGAACCAGAGCACATGCAAAACAGAGAGAGAACAGACAGGAAAGAAAGAAAGAAAAAAAAGGGTTAGGGAGACTTGTGTCAAAAGCTCTGCTAGAGGGACAGGCCTGATTCCAGAACATGGATGAACGGACACCTCCAGACTGGACGGCAGGGCATCTCCGTAGAAGTAAAGACAGTGATCCTGGTGCCTGTCTCAATTGTGTCCAGAAACAAAATAGTGGAGAATGATAGTGCCGAGGCCGCCTGACAACGTACAGCACATGGGCAGCTGAAAAATAAGGAGACTGTGGTGTGACTCGTTGAGAACTTTTCAGTGTTTTAAAGTAGAATCTCCAACAATGAGAACACCGCCCTGAGGAGCTGTCCTCTGTGACTGAGCAGGTGAAGGAGAAGGGGAAGAGCTGAGGACCTTTAACTGCTAAGCAGAGGAAAAAAACAACTGTGATGGAGAAGCCCTTGGCTTTTTTTCTGGCCACGCTGATGCTCCAGGGTCCCTTTCAGTGTGGGAGATGACAACTACCATGTGTTCATCTTCCGTCGGTGGAGTTTGGACAGCCTCTACAACGGCAGCTGGATCTGCCGTACAAGCTTGATGAGTGTAGTACATACTGACCTAGCTGCTCCTATAGATCCAGTAAAGGGGGGGCTGAAGCATGGAGCACTGGGCATTAGACATATGAGAAATATTCTGGTACATATATATGGATTCTAGATCGCAGTGCTACTAAATGACTTCGTTTCTCCTGCCTGTTGAGCGTATACACCTCTCTCTGAATGAAGCTAATAATTACCACTCAAAGCTTCTAGCAAGACACCAGCTATAACATGCCTCTGACTGTTTCCACAAGTTAAACTATGGGGTTTTAGCGCCCCCACAAGGACGAAAAGAGGAATAGCAATAGCCTCTGAGCAGTAGTTCAATAAACACCAGGACGTTGAGTAAGAACACAAATTTAGCACAAACCACAGAATTACACCATCCATACTAACCTAAAACAGCTCAGTAGCGTGAAACATGTGAAGAAATAACAGAAACCATGAAGATTCAGTAATACATAGGTAAACACTGAAGCTACATTGCTAAGGAGAAAGCTAGCATAGCAACAGAACGAAGCCATTCCCAAACTAAATTAACAGCAGCTTACTTTGTGTCACAGACTCTAAATTAAAGGCACCCACAGACTGACCAGTCAATGGCAGCTGATGATCCCAGGGTGAGAGGTGTGTACCCCCCATTCCAACAGCAAACAGTGTTGATCAGACTCCAGAAGAGGTTCAAGAGTCTTAAACTGATGCTTAAGATGGTTCTGAAACAGAGGGAGACCGACATAGTACACACTTTTCAAAGAGAGATAGGAAATCACCTCAGTACTTAGCTGACTGGGTGTCAGATACTGAAGATCAGACACTGATCAAATTCATTTTTAATACAAGCAGAGAAATGACAAATGGCTAGTAAAACAGGATAATGATAGTTACTTACCTGCCAACTATTCAGTTCACTAACTGGAGGAGCAGAACAAGAGAGAAGCATTGTGCCAAAGGCATCACGCTCCCAGAATGCCAAGCAAAGCCACCTGGCGAAGTCCAGGACACGGCATCTGGGAAACAGGAGAAGTGGTTTCAGTAGAATCTCCATCAATGAGAACAGTGCCCTGAGGGGTTGTCCTTGAGGGATGAAGCAGGTGAAGGCAAAGTAGAAGAGCTGAGGACCTCAAACTGGTTAAAAGAGATAAAAACTGGCTGTGGTGGTGACACTTCGGTTTAAACAGTCACGTTTCAAGCATGTCAATTCCCCGGTCCCACTGTAGACCTGAGCATAACGAGATGAATATAAACGGACATATGAAAGATTACATAAAAACTAATGTTAAATTAAGAGAACAAACACAGGCAGACATCACTGTATGGCGCTCCGGTTTCAGTTGGGACAAAGCTTATTGACACAAGTGACTCAGGCAATGGAGGTGAAGCGGAGATGCCTCGACCCATCTCCCAGAAGCTCCCATAAAAGATTGAATTTTAGCTCTGTACGACATTAAGAAGTCATCAGAAAGTTTTCAGAAGATCACTCATTTGGATATACAGCCAAAAACATATTCGAGCTTCTCGGGGTAAGAACTAAGGTCCACACTCGCTGAAGAGTTCGAAGGCATAAGAGCAAACCGCAGAAGCAGTGAATAACATAACTCTGCTCCGACTTTTAAGCACTGTATAATAATAAGAAAAGGAATAACTATATACAGTTATGAAGTAGGAGTGCGAGTAGGTGCTGTACATTTGTTTAGTGTTAATGTCCATGCTGAGAAGAGCAACAGGCCTGATTCCGGAACATGGACACCTCCAGATTGGACGTCAGGGCATCTCAGTACATGTAAAAGAGAGAGAGGGGTTAGGATGGTTGTGTTGGAACTCTGCTGAGTAGAGGGACAGGCCTGATACCAAGACGCAGGAACTGAACCAAAAAAAGGGCAACTCCAGGCAGGCAGCTCAGGACATGAGGAGAGAGAGAAAAAGATGAAGATTAGAACAAGCTTTACGTTTAGTGAGAGACACAACCACAATAATAGTAATAAAAAGCCTGTAATCAGAGCAGGACAGAACAGTGGTGAAATGTAATCAGAGCAGGACAGAACACAGAACTAGAGAGTTCTCTGAAAGCTGGTGTAAAGAGAGAAGTTTTTCATCTAGATTTAAAGACTGAGTGTGTGTGATTCCCGGATATTAACAGGGAGCTTGTTCCAAAGTTGGGGGCTTTATAAAAGAACGCTCTTCCTCCTGCACTGTTTTTTCTAATACGTGGGACTGATAATAGGCCAGCATCTTGTGAGCGGAGTGTACGTGGAGGGTTGTAAGGTGTAAGAAGTTCCTCCAGATAATGTGGGGTCAGACCATTGAGAGATTAATAATAACTGAATTTAACTGGTAACCAGTGTAAGGATGAAAGAACTGGACTAATATGATCAAACTTCCTAGCTCTATTCAAACAGAGTCGCTGGAGGTCTGCTAAAGCACATTTGGACAAGCCAGCTTCATTTTGGAATAAGGTGCTGTGGACTGATGAAAGTATAATTGAGTTATTTGGACATTAGGGGTGGTATACATGGAGGAAAAAGAACAGCATTCCAAGACGAACACTTGCTACCCACAGTAAAATTTGGAGGAGGTTCCATCATGCTGTGGGGCTGTGTGGCCAGTGCAGGTACTAGGAATCGTGTTAAAGTTGAGGGTCATGTGGATTCCAGTCAACATCAACAGATTCTTGAGAACAAAGTTCAAGAATCAGTGAGAAAGCTGAAGTTACGCCGGGGCTGGATACTGCAACAAGACGACGACCCTAAACACTGCTCAAAATCTACTAAGGCATTCATGCAGAGGAACAAGTACAACGTTCTGGGACGGCCATCTCAGTCCCCAGACCTGAATACTACTGAAAATCTGTGGTGTGATTTAAAGCGGGCTGTCCATGCTCAGAAACCATCAAACCTGACTGAACTGGAGAGGTTTTGTGAAGAACGGTCTAAAATACCTTCAACCAGAATCCAGACTCTCACTGGAAGCTATAGGAAGAGTTTAGAGGCTGTTATTTCTGAAAAAGGAGGATCTACTACATATTGATGTAATGTTTCTGTTGGGGTGCCCAAATTTATGCACCTGCCTAATTTCATTTAATTATTACCCACTTTCTGTAAATCCTATAAACTTAAATTCACTTCTCAAATATCACTGTGTTCATCTGCTTTATGATGTATTTAACTGAAATTACTGATCTGAACAGCCAATGATTAATAAAGGAAAATCATTCAAAACAGAATTAATTTCCCAGCAAATCCTGACGTTTAGAATGGGTTCCTCGCTGGGTTTCAAAATCCTCTTTCCAGACTGCCTACATTTTCTCCCACCTTATCCTATTCAACATAGTCTGATTCTGTAACTGAACTCAGGTTATTGCTGCTCTGATCTTCTAGATCTATTTTGCTGATCCCGCGTACGGCTTCTGCCGCGTTGCCACTTTCCTGATCTGCTCGCTCTACAAAACAGTCAGATTTCTGATTAAAACGAGCACATTTTCTCCTACCTTCAGTCTCGCCTGCTCCAGAGTCCCCTGCCTCAGTCCGGCAGTACATTAACTGAGCTTGTAACAATGTCTCCTTATGTATTCATTTCATGTCTAATTTGAACAGCCCTGAAAAATGCCATTTATTTCCAAAACCTTTAAAATCTTTGAATTTTCTATAAAAATAATAACAATAAATAACATACTAACATAATAACATAAAAAAAAAAAAAAATTTCAGATCACTTAAAATCCTCTAGGTTGAACAGTACTAAAAATTAAATCTCCTAAAATTGTGTCTGAATATTAAGATTCTCAGGGTTGTTTAAAACAGAATTTTTCAGGGATCTAAATTCATTAAAATTTGAAGTTTCTAAGATAACAGAGACTGAATTGATCTTAAGGCAATGCTTTGAACATCTTCGTCCTTTGAGTCCGGATCGCTGCAAAAAGTCAGTGGTCTAAAACTAATGTGAAAATGAAAATATAAAAAAGGGATCCGGGTTAAAGTAACCTGAAGGTCTAAGAATACAGCATCTAGTCTCCTCCTGTTTATTCTAAATTGGTAAGACAAGCTGTCTAATTAATTTACTTAGTCACCTCGGGCACAGAGTGTCGGAGTCAGTAGAGCGCCTGAATTGACTCAGAATCACTCATTGGGATGACGGCGGCCGCCTCTGTCAGTTTCTGATCCTGTCTCTCTGAAACTCTGGACCCAGAGGAATATTGGGATCTCTGTGGAACCTCCAAAACTGTGGTAGTGGGATTTGCTTCTCGGTGCTTAAAGAATCAACTCGATCAGTCAGTCTTCGGAATGTAGAGAAACACTTTTATCCTGCAGTAAACGTAACGCCAGTGGAAAGCAAGGTGGGGAAAAAAAAAAAAAAAAAAACCAACAACCTTGTATTAAAGCAGCAGTAGGTGGAGGATCCATCTGTCCATCAATATATTTACTGAACGGTGGTAAAATATTGTAGATAACTCTCCTCATCTATATGTTTAAACACATTATAATTCAGTTTAAAATAGTGCATTTCTTACACTGGACTAAGGCAAGACTGGCAGAATTGGTTTAAAACATGAATCTAATGTGAGATAGATTTCAAACAGAATCAACAACACAGCCACACGTTCTGGTTTTGTCTAAAAATGACGGTCGTTTGGAATTATGTTTTCTACTTCTTTTCAGGAGTCTTCAAACAGCTGATCCAGCCTTCCCCTACAACAGCAATATTCAGGGGGCTTTATCTGGGGAAATCTTGTTGAAAAGGTTCTGGCTAAGACTACTTAGATTACTTAAAGGGAAAGAGAAAACCCTCCTACCTAAAACTGGCTGCAGTGGTAAATTTAATACTACTTGGCAACTGGTCTTGACTTAAATAGACAATATGGACTCTGCAGAATTTTAAATGGTGAAATAGATTTTAAACTGGGTGCTAAGCAGCCAATTATCAGTCACTTACATTTACTCTTACCCTTTGTGTTTCTTTGAACACTTATGAGCTTTTATAACTTCATATTCAGAAATTACCTGTATTTTTACAGTTAGAGTTTTAAGTTCATCATAAATACAGAAACTCCGCTTCCAGGAGACCCTGTGTGAACCTATTTTATGACCCCCACCAATGTAATAAACAGACCTACACCCTTGATTTAGTTTCACAGAGATCTAGTGAATTAAGGTGGTTCACTTCAGATGGGTCTGGACATGTACTGGCTTAAGCAGAAGTTTGGAGTCTGACTGTTTGAAGCAGTGGACAGGTGTCCTATACAGATAACGAGGTCAAACAGGTGCCATTAACACAGGTAACAAGTGGAGGACAGAAGAGCTTCAGGTCAGTGAGAGCCAGAAATCTTGACTAGTCCAGAAAAACCTATTTACCATAATTTACAAATAAATTCTTCATAAATCCTACAATGTGATTTCCTGGATTTTTTTTATTTTTTATTTTGTCTCTCATAGTTGAAATGAACCTATGATAAATTACAGACCTCTCTTATCTTTCTAAGTAAGAGAACTTTTTCCGACGTTACAACTACAAACCATGACAGTCTCAACACTGCAGAATTTGTCTCAGATACTATGAGTGACACTGATATTACTTTTTAATACAAGCAGAAAAGTGATAGAATAAATGGGTGGAATCAAGTAAATCATGTAAATCACTCATCCTGCCAACTACGCAGTTCACTAACCTGACAGTGTGACTGGGAAGGGTCAGTCAGTCCTGGCCTGGCACCTTCTTGATGCTCCTGGAGAGAACGATGGACCCCAGGCGGCACAGGTGAAGCTCATCTCTGAGGTAGAGGACCAGACGCAGCCAAAAGCTCTCCCAGCCGTCCACAAAGTCAGAGCAGACGGACCTGTCCCACAGCCAGCAGTGGAGCGAGAAGAGCTGAGGAAACGGCTCCCTCACTGGTCTATAAGTGGTCAGGGGGCTGAAGATGATGATCCTGATGTCTGGCTTTTCCCGAACAGTGTCCAGAAGCGTACGGCAGTGCTTCTTCAGGACCACGCTGCATCAGGAGGAGAACGATGGTGCCAAAGCCACCTGGCAACATCCAGGAAGCGAGCACCTGGTAAAAAGGAGAACGTGGCGTTACTCTTTAGGATGGATACTTTGAGGGTTTTACAGAAGAATCTTCAACAGTGAGAACACCGCCCTGAGGAGTCTTCCTCTGTGCCGGAGCAGGTGAAGAGCTGAGGTCCTTGAACCAGTTAGCAGAGGTGAGAACTTGCTGTGGTGGAAGAGCCCTCTGCTTTTTCCAGCCACACAGACAGTTCCAGGCTCTCTCAGATGCGGGAGTGGAGACGACGACCCTCTGTGTCTGTGGCGCCGGTAGTGTTGGAATTAAGATGGTCACGTTAGAGGAGTCACGGGCAGCCTCCAGCCTCGTCAGTGAAGTTTGACTGCCTCTAAAACAGCAGCTGGATCGACCGTACAAGCTTGACGACCTCCTGGAGAGCTCGTACCTGAGCAGTCGGACAGAAACAGACAGAAACGCAATAACAGGGAGCAGAGAGCACAAGGATTACAACAACTGGCTCAGATAAAGACAAAGCCACAAAAGTGGTACCAAGTTCCCCATTAAAGAGTACAATAGGCTTTATTACCTGAATGTGGTCAATGATCACAGTGGTGATGGTTGCAGTGTTACAATATTCAAACAGCATGAAATCCTTGTTCACTGTAATTATGATGTTTCACATTATGCAGTAGAGAGCATGAAGATCAAGGGTAAGCTTGATCAACTGAACTGTGAAGTCTGCAGACAAGAGAAATCTGCTCAGAGTAGAAACAGAACCTGATGCACAAGCAAAAGCAGTACTTCAACTAGTACATACTGACCTAGCTGCTCCTATAGATCCAGTGGGGGTGGGGAGGGCAACTCCAGACAGGCAGCTCAGGACATGAGGGGAGAGAGAGAAAAAGATGAAGATTAGAACAAGCTTTACGTTTAGTGAGAGACCTGTAGCAGAAATAGTTAGAGACACAACCACAATAATAGTAATAAAAAGCCTGTAATCAGAGCAGGAGAGAACAGTGGTGAAATGTAATCAGAGCAGGACAGAACACAGAACTGGAGAGTTCTCTGAAAGCTGGTGTAAAGAGAGAAGTTTTTCATCTAGATTTAAAGACTGAGAGTGTGTCTGATTCCCGGATATTAACAGGGAGCTTGTTCTAAAGTTGGAGCTTTATAAAAGAACGCTCTTCCTCCTGCACTGTTTTGTCTAATATGTGGGACTGATAATAGGCCAGCATCTTGCGAGCGGAGTGTACGGGGAGGGCTGTAAGGTGTAAGAAGTTCCTCCAGATAATGTGGGGTCAGACCATTGAGAGATTAATGTTAGAAGTATTTTATAATCTGTACTGAATTTAACAGCTAACCAGTGTAAGGATGAAAGAACTGGACTAATATGATCAGATTTCCTAGCTCTAGTTCGTACCCTGGCAGCAGCATTCTGAACAAGCTGGAGCTTATGAAGAGATTTACCTGGACTTCCAGCCTACAGCACTGCAGTAGTCCAGCCTTGAGCTTCTGAGGGTGCCCAAATTTATGCACCTACCTAATTTTGTTTGAATAATTATTGCACACTTTCTAAAAATCCTATAAACTTCATTTCTCTTCTCAAATATCACTGTGTTCATCTGCTTTATGATATATTTAACTGAAGTTACTGATCAGCACAACCAATGATTTATAAAGGAAAATCATCAAAATTATCAGGGGTGCCCAAACTTTTTCATACCACTGAAAAAGGTATTACCCAATTTCACCTTCACGGGACTGCAGAAATGTTCCGAGAGTGGTAAGCCTGAAACATCCACTGTTAGAATTGTGTCCCTACTGACGGATAGGGGTACTGAAGTTTAAGTGTTTCTTTGCTGCTTTGGACATCTTCGTCCTTTGAGTCCGGATCACATCAAAAAATCAATGGTCTAAAATAAATATGAAAATTAAAATATCAAAAGGGATCCGGGTTAAAGTAACCTGAAGGTCTAAGAATATGGCGACCCGTATTTCTTAAGACAAACGATCTAATTTATTTACTTAGTCACCTCGGGTACAGAGTCTCAGAGTCAGTAGAGCGCCTGAATTGACTCAGAATCACTCATTGGGATGACGGCGGCCGCCTCTGTCGCTTTCTGATCCTGTCTCTGAAAACTCTGGACCCAGAGGAATATTGGGATCTCGGTGGAACCTCCAAAACTGTGATAGTCTGATTTACTTTTCTGCGCATTGTTTCAAAGTAACAAAACGTACAAGACAAGAAAACCAGATTCACCATTTGACATTTTTTGACTGATGGAATTTGGCTTCCCTCTGTAACTCAGCTGTGCTGTGAACACACGTGCCTGGAGCGGTGGGCAAAAGTTAGTAAAGGTCTTGCTAAAGAGTGGCAGTTTGCAGAGCCCAGGGATCGAACACACAATGCTGTCAAATAGCCAGGAGCTCTAAACGCTGATCCACCACTGGCCCCTACAGCCACCACTGGCCCCTACAAAATCTAATAATATTTTTAAAGCAGATTTTCCGACGTTACAACTACAAACCATGACAGTCTCAACACTGCAGAATTTGTCTCAGATACTATGAGTGACACTGATATTACTTTTTAATACAAGCAGAAAAGTGATAGAATAAATGGGTGGAATCAAGTAAATCATGTAAATCACTCATCCTGCCAACTACGCAGTTCACTAACCTGACAGTGTGACTGGGAAGGGTCAGTCAGTCCTGGCCTGGCACCTTCTTGATGCTCCTGGAGAGAACGATGGACCCCAGGCGGCACAGGTGAAGCTCATCTCTGAGGTAGAGGACCAGACGCAGCCAAAAGCTCTCCCAGCCGTCCACAAAGTCAGAGCAGACGGACCTGTCCCACAGCCAGCAGTGGAGCGAGAAGAGCTGAGGAAACGGCTCCCTCACTGGTCTATAAGTGGTCAGGGGGCTGAAGATGATGATCCTGATGTCTGGCTTTTCCCGAACAGTGTCCAGAAGCGTACGGCAGTGCTTCTTCAGGACCACGCTGCATCAGGAGGAGAACGATGGTGCCAAAGCCACCTGGCAACATCCAGGAAGCGAGCACCTGGTAAAAAGGAGAACGTGGCGTTACTCTTTAGGATGGATACTTTGAGGGTTTTACAGAAGAATCTTCAACAGTGAGAACACCGCCCTGAGGAGTCTTCCTCTGTGCCGGAGCAGGTGAAGAGCTGAGGTCCTTGAACCAGTTAGCAGAGGTGAGAACTTGCTGTGGTGGAAGAGCCCTCTGCTTTTTCCAGCCACACAGACAGTTCCAGGCTCTCTCAGATGCGGGAGTGGAGACGACGACCCTCTGTGTCTGTGGCGCCGGTAGTGTTGGAATTAAGATGGTCACGTTAGAGGAGTCACGGGCAGCCTCCAGCCTCGTCAGTGAAGTTTGACTGCCTCTAAAACAGCAGCTGGATCGACCATACAAGCTTGACGACCTCCTGGAGAGCTCGTACCTGAGCAGTCGGACAGAAACAGACAGAAACGCAATAACAGGGAGCAGAGAGCACAAGGATTACAACAACTGGCTCAGATAAAGACAAAGCCACAAAAGTGGTACCAAGTTCCCCATTAAAGAGTACAATAGGCTTTATTACCTGAATGTGGTCAATGATCACAGTGGTGATGGTTGCAGTGTTACAATATTCAAACAGCATGAAATCCTTGTTCACTGTAATTATGATGTTTCACATTATGCAGTAGAGAGCATGAAGATCAAGGGTAAGCTTGATCAACTGAACTGTGAAGTCTGCAGACAAGAGAAATCTGCTCAGAGTAGAAACAGAACCTGATGCACAAGCAAAAGCAGTACTTCAACTAGTACATACTGACCTAGCTGCTCCTATAGATCCAGTGGGGGTGGGGAGGGCAACTCCAGACAGGCAGCTCAGGACATGAGGGGAGAGAGAGAAAAAGATGAAGATTAGAACAAGCTTTACGTTTAGTGAGAGACCTGTAGCAGAAATAGTTAGAGACACAACCACAATAATAGTAATAAAAAGCCTGTAATCAGAGCAGGAGAGAACAGTGGTGAAATGTAATCAGAGCAGGACAGAACACAGAACTGGAGAGTTCTCTGAAAGCTGGTGTAAAGAGAGAAGTTTTTCATCTAGATTTAAAGACTGAGAGTGTGTCTGATTCCCGGATATTAACAGGGAGCTTGTTCTAAAGTTGGAGCTTTATAAAAGAACGCTCTTCCTCCTGCACTGTTTTGTCTAATATGTGGGACTGATAATAGGCCAGCATCTTGCGAGCGGAGTGTACGGGGAGGGCTGTAAGGTGTAAGAAGTTCCTCCAGATAATGTGGGGTCAGACCATTGAGAGATTAATGTTAGAAGTATTTTATAATCTGTACTGAATTTAACAGCTAACCAGTGTAAGGATGAAAGAACTGGACTAATATGATCAGATTTCCTAGCTCTAGTTCGTACCCTGGCAGCAGCATTCTGAACAAGCTGGAGCTTATGAAGAGATTTACCTGGACTTCCAGCCTACAGCACTGCAGTAGTCCAGCCTTGAGCTTCTGAGGGTGCCCAAATTTATGCACCTACCTAATTTTGTTTGAATAATTATTGCACACTTTCTAAAAATCCTATAAACTTCATTTCTCTTCTCAAATATCACTGTGTTCATCTGCTTTATGATATATTTAACTGAAGTTACTGATCAGCACAACCAATGATTTATAAAGGAAAATCATCAAAATTATCAGGGGTGCCCAAACTTTTTCATACCACTGAAAAAGGTATTACCCAATTTCACCTTCACGGGACTGCAGAAATGTTCCGAGAGTGGTAAGCCTGAAACATCCACTGTTAGAATTGTGTCCCTACTGACGGATAGGGGTACTGAAGTTTAAGTGTTTCTTTGCTGCTTTGGACATCTTCGTCCTTTGAGTCCGGATCACATCAAAAAATCAATGGTCTAAAATAAATATGAAAATTAAAATATCAAAAGGGATCCGGGTTAAAGTAACCTGAAGGTCTAAGAATATGGCGACCCGTATTTCTTAAGACAAACGATCTAATTTATTTACTTAGTCACCTCGGGTACAGAGTCTCAGAGTCAGTAGAGCGCCTGAATTGACTCAGAATCACTCATTGGGATGACGGCGGCCGCCTCTGTCGCTTTCTGATCCTGTCTCTGAAAACTCTGGACCCAGAGGAATATTGGGATCTCGGTGGAACCTCCAAAACTGTGATAGTCTGATTTACTTTTCTGCGCATTGTTTCAAAGTAACAAAACGTACAAGACAAGAAAACCAGATTCACCATTTGACATTTTTTGACTGATGGAATTTGGCTTCCCTCTGTAACTCAGCTGTGCTGTGAACACACGTGCCTGGAGCGGTGGGCAAAAGTTAGTAAAGGTCTTGCTAAAGAGTGGCAGTTTGCAGAGCCCAGGGATCGAACACACAATGCTGTCAAATAGCCAGGAGCTCTAAACGCTGATCCACCACTGGCCCCTACAGCCACCACTGGCCCCTACAAAATCTAATAATATTTTTAAAGCAGATTTTCCGACGTTACAACTACAAACCATGACAGTCTCAACACTGCAGAATTTGTCTCAGATACTATGAGTGACACTGATATTACTTTTTAATACAAGCAGAAAAGTGATAGAATAAATGGGTGGAATCAAGTAAATCATGTAAATCACTCATCCTGCCAACTACGCAGTTCACTAACCTGACAGTGTGACTGGGAAGGGTCAGTCAGTCCTGGCCTGGCACCTTCTTGATGCTCCTGGAGAGAACGATGGACCCCAGGCGGCACAGGTGAAGCTCATCTCTGAGGTAGAGGACCAGACGCAGCCAAAAGCTCTCCCAGCCGTCCACAAAGTCAGAGCAGACGGACCTGTCCCACAGCCAGCAGTGGAGCGAGAAGAGCTGAGGAAACGGCTCCCTCACTGGTCTATAAGTGGTCAGGGGGCTGAAGATGATGATCCTGATGTCTGGCTTTTCCCGAACAGTGTCCAGAAGCGTACGGCAGTGCTTCTTCAGGACCACGCTGCATCAGGAGGAGAACGATGGTGCCAAAGCCACCTGGCAACATCCAGGAAGCGAGCACCTGGTAAAAAGGAGAACGTGGCGTTACTCTTTAGGATGGATACTTTGAGGGTTTTACAGAAGAATCTTCAACAGTGAGAACACCGCCCTGAGGAGTCTTCCTCTGTGCCGGAGCAGGTGAAGAGCTGAGGTCCTTGAACCAGTTAGCAGAGGTGAGAACTTGCTGTGGTGGAAGAGCCCTCTGCTTTTTCCAGCCACACAGACAGTTCCAGGCTCTCTCAGATGCGGGAGTGGAGACGACGACCCTCTGTGTCTGTGGCGCCGGTAGTGTTGGAATTAAGATGGTCACGTTAGAGGAGTCACGGGCAGCCTCCAGCCTCGTCAGTGAAGTTTGACTGCCTCTAAAACAGCAGCTGGATCGACCGTACAAGCTTGACGACCTCCTGGAGAGCTCGTACCTGAGCAGTCGGACAGAAACAGACAGAAACGCAATAACAGGGAGCAGAGAGCACAAGGATTACAACAACTGGCTCAGATAAAGACAAAGCCACAAAAGTGGTACCAAGTTCCCCATTAAAGAGTACAATAGGCTTTATTACCTGAATGTGGTCAATGATCACAGTGGTGATGGTTGCAGTGTTACAATATTCAAACAGCATGAAATCCTTGTTCACTGTAATTATGATGTTTCACATTATGCAGTAGAGAGCATGAAGATCAAGGGTAAGCTTGATCAACTGAACTGTGAAGTCTGCAGACAAGAGAAATCTGCTCAGAGTAGAAACAGAACCTGATGCACAAGCAAAAGCAGTACTTCAACTAGTACATACTGACCTAGCTGCTCCTATAGATCCAGTGGGGGTGGGGAGGGCAACTCCAGACAGGCAGCTCAGGACATGAGGGGAGAGAGAGAAAAAGATGAAGATTAGAACAAGCTTTACGTTTAGTGAGAGACCTGTAGCAGAAATAGTTAGAGACACAACCACAATAATAGTAATAAAAAGCCTGTAATCAGAGCAGGAGAGAACAGTGGTGAAATGTAATCAGAGCAGGACAGAACACAGAACTGGAGAGTTCTCTGAAAGCTGGTGTAAAGAGAGAAGTTTTTCATCTAGATTTAAAGACTGAGAGTGTGTCTGATTCCCGGATATTAACAGGGAGCTTGTTCCAAAGTTGGAGCTTTATAAAAGAACGCTCTTCCTCCTGCACTGTTTTGTCTAATATGTGGGACTGATAATAGGCCAGCATCTTGCGAGCGGAGTGTACGGGGAGGGCTGTAAGGTGTAAGAAGTTCCTCCAGATAATGTGGGGTCAGACCATTGAGAGATTAATGTTAGAAGTATTTTATAATCTGTACTGAATTTAACAGCTAACCAGTGTAAGGATGAAAGAACTGGACTAATATGATCAGATTTCCTAGCTCTAGTTCGTACCCTGGCAGCAGCATTCTGAACAAGCTGGAGCTTATGAAGAGATTTACCTGAACTTCCAGCCTACAGCACTGCAGTAGTCCAGCCTTGAGCTTCTGAGGGTGCCCAAATTTATGCACCTACCTAATTTTGTTTGAATAATTATTGCACACTTTCTAAAAATCCTATAAACTTCATTTCTCTTCTCAAATATCACTGTGTTCATCTGCTTTATGATATATTTAACTGAAATTACTGATCAGCACAACCAATGATTTATAAAGGAAAATCATCAAAATTATCAGGGGTGCCCAAACTTTTTCATACCACTGAAAAAGGTATTACCCAATTTCACCTTCACGGGACTGCAGAAATGTTCCGAGAGTGGTAAGCCTGAAACATCCACTGTTAGAATTGTGTCCCTACTGACGGATAGGGGTACTGAAGTTTAAGTGTTTCTTTGCTGCTTTGGACATCTTCGTCCTTTGAGTCCGGATCACATCAAAAAATCAATGGTCTAAAATAAATATGAAAATTAAAATATCAAAAGGGATCCGGGTTAAAGTAACCTGAAGGTCTAAGAATATGGCGACCCGTATTTCTTAAGACAAACGATCTAATTTATTTACTTAGTCACCTCGGGTACAGAGTCTCAGAGTCAGTAGAGCGCCTGAATTGACTCAGAATCACTCATTGGGATGACGGCGGCCGCCTCTGTCGCTTTCTGATCCTGTCTCTGAAAACTCTGGACCCAGAGGAATATTGGGATCTCGGTGGAACCTCCAAAACTGTGATAGTCTGATTTACTTTTCTGCGCATTGTTTCAAAGTAACAAAACGTACAAGACAAGAAACCCAGATTCACCATTTGACATTTTTTGACTGATGGAATTTGGCTTCCCTCTGTAACTCAGCTGTGCTGTGAACACACGTGCCTGGAGCGGTGGGCAAAAGTTAGTAAAGGTCTTGCTAAAGAGTGGCAGTTTGCAGAGCCCAGGGATCGAACACACAATGCTGTCAAATAGCCAGGAGCTCTAAACGCTGATCCACCACTGGCCCCTACAGCCACCACTGGCCCCTACAAAATCTAATAATATTTTTAAAGCAGATTTTCTGACGTTACAACTACAAACCATGACAGTCTCAACACTGCAGAATTTGTCTCAGATACTATGAGTGACACTGATATTACTTTTTAATACAAGCAGAAAAGTGATAGAATAAATGGGTGGAATCAAGTAAATCATGTAAATCACTCATCCTGCCAACTACGCAGTTCACTAACCTGACAGTGTGACTGGGAAGGGTCAGTCAGTCCTGGCCTGGCACCTTCTTGATGCTCCTGGAGAGAACGATGGACCCCAGGCGGCACAGGTGAAGCTCATCTCTGAGGTAGAGGACCAGACGCAGCCAAAAGCTCTCCCAGCTGTCCACAAAGTCAGAGCAGACGGACCTGTCCCACAGCCAGCAGTGGAGCGAGAAGAGCTGAGGAAACGGCTCCCTCACTGGTCTATAAGTGGTCAGGGGGCTGAAGATGATGATCCTGATGTCTGGCTTTTCCCGAACAGTGTCCAGAAGCGTACGGCAGTGCTTCTTCAGGACCACGCTGCATCAGGAGGAGAACGATGGTGCCAAAGCCACCTGGCAACATCCAGGAAGCGAGCACCTGGTAAAAAGGAGAACGTGGCGTTACTCTTTAGGATGGATACTTTGAGGGTTTTACAGAAGAATCTTCAACAGTGAGAACACCGCCCTGAGGAGTCTTCCTCTGTGCCGGAGCAGGTGAAGAGCTGAGGTCCTTGAACCAGTTAGCAGAGGTGAGAACTTGCTGTGGTGGAAGAGCCCTCTGCTTTTTCCAGCCACACAGACAGTTCCAGGCTCTCTCAGATGCGGGAGTGGAGACGACGACCCTCTGTGTCTGTGGCGCCGGTAGTGTTGGAATTAAGATGGTCACGTTAGAGGAGTCACGGGCAGCCTCCAGCCTCGTCAGTGAAGTTTGACTGCCTCTAAAACAGCAGCTGGATCGACCGTACAAGCTTGACGACCTCCTGGAGAGCTCGTACCTGAGCAGTCGGACAGAAACAGACAGAAACGCAATAACAGGGAGCAGAGAGCACAAGGATTACAACAACTGGCTCAGATAAAGACAAAGCCACAAAAGTGGTACCAAGTTCCCCATTAAAGAGTACAATAGGCTTTATTACCTGAATGTGGTCAATGATCACAGTGGTGATGGTTGCAGTGTTACAATATTCAAACAGCATGAAATCCTTGTTCACTGTAATTATGATGTTTCACATTATGCAGTAGAGAGCATGAAGATCAAGGGTAAGCTTGATCAACTGAACTGTGAAGTCTGCAGACAAGAGAAATCTGCTCAGAGTAGAAACAGAACCTGATGCACAAGCAAAAGCAGTACTTCAACTAGTACATACTGACCTAGCTGCTCCTATAGATCCAGTGGGGGTGGGGAGGGCAACTCCAGACAGGCAGCTCAGGACATGAGGGGAGAGAGAGAAAAAGATGAAGATTAGAACAAGCTTTACGTTTAGTGAGAGACCTGTAGCAGAAATAGTTAGAGACACAACCACAATAATAGTAATAAAAAGCCTGTAATCAGAGCAGGAGAGAACAGTGGTGAAATGTAATCAGAGCAGGACAGAACACAGAACTGGAGAGTTCTCTGAAAGCTGGTGTAAAGAGAGAAGTTTTTCATCTAGATTTAAAGACTGAGAGTGTGTCTGATTCCCGGATATTAACAGGGAGCTTGTTCCAAAGTTGGAGCTTTATAAAAGAACGCTCTTCCTCCTGCACTGTTTTGTCTAATATGTGGGACTGATAATAGGCCAGCATCTTGCGAGCGGAGTGTACGGGGAGGGCTGTAAGGTGTAAGAAGTTCCTCCAGATAATGTGGGGTCAGACCATTGAGAGATTAATGTTAGAAGTATTTTATAATCTGTACTGAATTTAACAGCTAACCAGTGTAAGGATGAAAGAACTGGACTAATATGATCAGATTTCCTAGCTCTAGTTCGTACCCTGGCAGCAGCATTCTGAACAAGCTGGAGCTTATGAAGAGATTTACCTGAACTTCCAGCCTACAGCACTGCAGTAGTCCAGCCTTGAGCTTCTGAGGGTGCCCAAATTTATGCACCTACCTAATTTTGTTTGAATAATTATTGCACACTTTCTAAAAATCCTATAAACTTCATTTCTCTTCTCAAATATCACTGTGTTCATCTGCTTTATGATATATTTAACTGAAATTACTGATCAGCACAACCAATGATTTATAAAGGAAAATCATCAAAATTATCAGGGGTGCCCAAACTTTTTCATACCACTGAAAAAGGTATTACCCAATTTCACCTTCA
Organism: Salminus brasiliensis; assembly: GCF_030463535.1. NCBI lineage: Eukaryota > Metazoa > Chordata > Actinopteri > Characiformes > Bryconidae > Salminus > Salminus brasiliensis. The sequence continues at coordinate 15,139,725 of NC_132890.1, read as the reverse complement.
CGGGACTGCAGAAATGTTCCGAGAGTGGTAAGCCTGAAACATCCACTGTTAGAATTGTGTCCCTACTGACGGATAGGGGTACTGAAGTTTAAGTGTTTCTTTGCTGCTTTGGACATCTTCGTCCTTTGAGTCCGGATCACATCAAAAAATCAACGGTCTAAAATAAATATGAAAATTAAAATATCAAAAGGGATCCGGGTTAAAGTAACCTGAAGGTCTAAGAATATGGCGACCCGTATTTCTTAAGACAAACGATCTAATTTATTTACTTAGTCACCTCGGGTACAGAGTCTCAGAGTCAGTAGAGCGCCTGAATTGACTCAGAATCACTCATTGGGATGACGGCGGCCGCCTCTGTCGCTTTCTGATCCTGTCTCTGAAAACTCTGGACCCAGAGGAATATTGGGATCTCGGTGGAACCTCCAAAACTGTGATAGTCTGATTTACTTTTCTGCGCATTGTTTCAAAGTAACAAAACGTACAAGACAAGAAACCCAGATTCACCATTTGACATTTTTTGACTGATGGAATTTGGCTTCCCTCTGTAACTCAGCTGTGCTGTGAACACACGTGCCTGGAGCGGTGGGCAAAAGTTAGTAAAGGTCTTGCTAAAGAGTGGCAGTTTGCAGAGCCCAGGGATCGAACACACAATGCTGTCAAATAGCCAGGAGCTCTAAACGCTGATCCACCACTGGCCCCTACAGCCACCACTGGCCCCTACAAAATCTAATAATATTTTTAAAGCAAATTTTCTGACGTTACAACTACAAACCATGACAGTCTCAACACTGCAGAATTTGTCTCAGATACTATGAGTGACACTGATATTACTTTTTAATACAAGCAGAAAAGTGATAGAATAAATGGGTGGAATCAAGTAAATCATGTAAATCACTCATCCTGCCAACTACGCAGTTCACTAACCTGACAGTGTGACTGGGAAGGGTCAGTCAGTCCTGGCCTGGCACCTTCTTGATGCTCCTGGAGAGAACGATGGACCCCAGGCGGCACAGGTGAAGCTCATCTCTGAGGTAGAGGACCAGACGCAGCCAAAAGCTCTCCCAGCTGTCCACAAAGTCAGAGCAGACGGACCTGTCCCACAGCCAGCAGTGGAGCGAGAAGAGCTGAGGAAACGGCTCCCTCACTGGTCTATAAGTGGTCAGGGGGCTGAAGATGATGATCCTGATGTCTGGCTTTTCCCGAACAGTGTCCAGAAGCGTACGGCAGTGCTTCTTCAGGACCACGCTGCATCAGGAGGAGAACGATGGTGCCAAAGCCACCTGGCAACATCCAGGAAGCGAGCACCTGGTAAAAAGGAGAACGTGGCGTTACTCTTTAGGATGGATACTTTGAGGGTTTTACAGAAGAATCTTCAACAGTGAGAACACCGCCCTGAGGAGTCTTCCTCTGTGCCGGAGCAGGTGAAGAGCTGAGGTCCTTGAACCAGTTAGCAGAGGTGAGAACTTGCTGTGGTGGAAGAGCCCTCTGCTTTTTCCAGCCACACAGACAGTTCCAGGCTCTCTCAGATGCGGGAGTGGAGACGACGACCCTCTGTGTCTGTGGCGCCGGTAGTGTTGGAATTAAGATGGTCACGTTAGAGGAGTCACGGGCAGCCTCCAGCCTCGTCAGTGAAGTTTGACTGCCTCTAAAACAGCAGCTGGATCGACCGTACAAGCTTGACGACCTCCTGGAGAGCTCGTACCTGAGCAGTCGGACAGAAACAGACAGAAACGCAATAACAGGGAGCAGAGAGCACAAGGATTACAACAACTGGCTCAGATAAAGACAAAGCCACAAAAGTGGTACCAAGTTCCCCATTAAAGAGTACAATAGGCTTTATTACCTGAATGTGGTCAATGATCACAGTGGTGATGGTTGCAGTGTTACAATATTCAAACAGCATGAAATCCTTGTTCACTGTAATTATGATGTTTCACATTATGCAGTAGAGAGCATGAAGATCAAGGGTAAGCTTGATCAACTGAACTGTGAAGTCTGCAGACAAGAGAAATCTGCTCAGAGTAGAAACAGAACCTGATGCACAAGCAAAAGCAGTACTTCAACTAGTACATACTGACCTAGCTGCTCCTATAGATCCAGTGGGGGTGGGGAGGGCAACTCCAGACAAGCAGCTCCAGACAGGCAGCTCAGGACATGAGGGGAGAGAGAGAAAAAGATGAAGATTAGAACAAGCTTTACGTTTAGTGAGAGACCTGTAGCAGAAATAGTTAGAGACACAACCACAATAATGGTAATAAAAAGCCTGTAATCAGAGCAGGAGAGAACAGTGGTGAAATGTAATCAGAGCAGGACAGAACACAGAACTGGAGAGTTCTCTGAAAGCTGGTGTAAAGAGAGAAGTTTTTCATCTAGATTTAAAGACTGAGAGTGTGTCTGATTCCCAGATATTAACAGGGAGCTTGTTCTAAAGTTGGAGCTTTATAAAAGAACGCTCTTCCTCCTGCACTGTTTTGTCTAATATGTGGGACTGATAATAGGCCAGCATCTTGCGAGCGGAGTGTACGTGGAGGGCTGTAAGGTGTAAGAAGTTCCTCCAGATAATGTGGGGTCAGACCATTGAGAGATTAATGTTAGAAGTATTTTATAATCTGTACTGAATTTAACAGCTAACCAGTGTAAGGATGAAAGAACTGGACTAATATGATCAGATTTCCTAGCTCTAGTTCGTACCCTGGCAGCAGCATTCTGAACAAGCTGGAGCTTATGAAGAGATTTACCTGGACTTCCAGCCTACAGCACTGCAGTAGTCCAGCCTTGAGCTTCTGAGGGTGCCCAAATTTATGCACCTACCTAATTTTGTTTGAATAATTATTGCACACTTTCTAAAAATCCTATAAACTTCATTTCTCTTCTCAAATATCACTGTGTTCATCTGCTTTATGATATATTTAACTGAAATTATTGATCAGCACAACCAATGATTTATAAAGGAAAATCATCAAAATTATCAGGGGTGCCCAAACTTTTTCATACCACTGAAAAAGGTATTACCCAATTTCACCTTCACGGGACTGCAGAAATGTTCCGAGAGTGGTAAGCCTGAAACATCCACTGTTAGAATTGTGTCCCTACTGAGGGATAGGGGTACTGAAGTTTAAGTGTTTCTTTGCTGCTTTGGACATCTTCGTCCTTTGAGTCCGGATCACGTCAAAAAAATCAACGGTCTAAAATAAATATGAAAATTAAAATATCAAAAGGGATCCGGGTTAAAGTAACCTGAAGGTCTAAGAATATGGCGACCCGTAACTCGTAAGACAAACGATCTAATTTATTTACTTAGTCACCTCGGGTACAGAGTCTCAGAGTCAGTAGAGCGCCTGAATTGACTCAGAATCACTCATTGGGATGACGGCGGCCGCCTCTGTCGCTTTCTGATCCTGTCTCTGAAAACTCTGGACCCAGAGGAATATTGGGATCTCGGTGGAACCTCCAAAACTGTGATAGTCTGATTTACTTTTCTGCGCATTGTTTCAAAGTAACAAAACGTAAAGATAAGAAAACCAGATTCACCATTTGACATTTTTTGACTGATGGAATTTGGCTTCCCTCTGTAACTCAGCTGTGCTGTGAACACACGTGCCTGGAGCGGTGGGCAAAAGTTAGTAAAGGTCTTGCTAAAGAGTGGCAGTTTGCAGAGCCCAGGAATCGAACACACAATGCTGTCAAATAGCCAGGAGCTCTAAACGCTGATCCACCACTGGCCCCTACAGCCACCACTGGCCCCTACAAAATCTAATAATATTTTTAAAGCAGATTTTCCGACGTTACAACTACAAACCATGACAGTCTCAATACTGCAGGATTTGTCTGAAATACTATGAGTGACACTGATATTACTTTTTAATACAAGCAGAAAAGTGACAGATTAAATGGGTGGAATCAAGTAAATCATGTAAATCACTTACCTGCCAACTACGCAGTTCACTAACCTGACAGTGTGACTGGGAAGGGCCAGTCAGTCCTGGCCTTAAACCTTCTTGATGTTCCTGGAGAACGATGGACCATCTCTGTGTTAGAGGACCGGACGCAGCCGAAAGCTCTTCCAGTTTTCTACAAAGTCAGTGCAGACGGACCTATCCCACAGCCAGCAGTGGCCCGAAGGCGATGATCCGACTGTCTGTTTTTTCCGAAAAGAGGACAGAAGAGTACTGCAGTGCTTTTTCAGGGCCACGCTGCATCAGATGGAGAATAGTGGAGAACAATGGTGCCAAAGCCACCTGGCGACGTCCAGGTGAAAACGGCTGTGCCGGTGGAAGAGTCCTCCAGACTTTTCCCAGCCACACTGACATTTCCAGGCCCTTTCAGGTGCAGGAGAGGAAATTATGACCTTCTGTGTCTGCCTCGCTGGTAGAGCTGGAATTAAGACGGTCACACCTCGTCTTCAGTCGGTGGAATTTGGACTGCCTCTACAAAAGCAGCTGGATCTTCTGCACAAGCTTGACGACCTCCTGGAGAGCTCATTCCTCTGTGGTCGCCTCTGAGTAAAAACACAGACAGAAACGCAAACAATGGTCAGTGAGAGAGTACTGTACAGTAACAGGGAGCAGAGAGCACACGCATCACAACAACTGGCTCAAATAAAAAAGACAAAGCCACAAAAGTGGTAACAAGTTCACCATTGAAGAGTACAATAGGCTTTATTACCTGATGAAGCATGAAGATCAAGGGTAAGACTGATGAACTGAACTGTGAAGTCTGCAGGCAAGAGAAATCTGCTCAGAGTAGAAACAGAACCTGATGCTCGAGCAAAAGCAGTACTTGAACTAGTACATACTGACCTAGCTGCTCCTAAAGATCCAGTGTCCAAAAGAGGGTTGTAGATCCACTCTGGTGTTTACTGAGGATTACTCAGGTGCAGTCTGTAAACTTCCTAAAAACTAAGGATGAAATCATAAAAGCTACTGAGTGATAGTACACATTCTCCAAAGAGAGAGAGGAAAGCACCTCAGTACTTAGCTGACTGATTCAGATATTGGAGATCAGACACTGACCAACACTGACTACTGCTACAGGGTCTGTAATGAACCACAGAGCTTTAAAGAGATTCAGCTAAATCAACATTCTGGGTTGAGGCTATGAAAGAGGAGAGAACTTCCCTCACTGAAAATGACACATTTACTCTGACCCCTCTCCCAGAAGCTGAACATGCAGTGAGGGGAAGGTGGGTCTAAGATTAAAAACTGTAGATGGAGCAGAAACGTGATCTAGATGAAAATGGCTTTAAACTGAAATCAGGAGGATAACACTGATAATCTGGGTCGATGATCATTTACCAGTTTTCCTACTCTTAGGATGGAGGCAGCAGCAACACAATCCCTGAATATCATTAAGAGCAGTAGGACTGAATGATGGTGTAGTAAAATAATTTATATCAATTCTAATAAGATTTTTAACGCAGATTTTCTGAAGCTCCAATTATAAACCATGTGGAGGACAGACAGTCTCCATACTGCAGGGTTAGTCTGAGACACTATGAGGGACACTGATTTATTACTTTTTAAAACAAGCAGAGAAACGACAGAATAAATTATTATTAAATCCAGTAAATCATGTAAATCACTTACCTGCCCACTATCCAGCTCACTGACCTGTAGGAGGGCAGGGGGCTGAAGACGATGATCCTCTCGTCTGGGTTTTTCTGAAGCGGCAGGGCTCCTTCAGGACCTCCGCGTCGGGCCGAGAATAGCACCAAGGGAGGCCGGCCGGCGACGTCCAGCACACGGGCAGCTGGAAAACAGGAGACCGTGGTTCCTCTTTGGGCTCCGAGGACCTCGAACCGGTCAGCAGAGGTGAAAACCGGCGGTGGAGGTGGAGGAGTCCTCGGCTTTTTCAAGGCCACGCGGACGCCCCCACAGGCCCTCTCCGGTGCGGGAGAGGAGACGACGACCCTCCGTGAGACAGAGGACTGTACAGCAGCACAGGGAGCAGAGAGCTGCAGGACCACAGCAGCTGTCTCAGAGGAAGGAGACAGAGCTGAGAGTAAAGGCTGTAAAGGAGGGCCGGTCGCTCGACGCTCTGTGAAGAATCACAGCTCGAGCTTCTAAAGCAGAACCGCGTCCAAACACGCGCTCAAACATACCGGAGATCACGTGAACGCCGGAAGTGACGCTTCGTTACGCAATCAGGTTTCAAGGCGCGTCAGTTCCCCGGTCCCGCTGCAGACCCGAGCAACGAGCTAGCAGTGTGAAGCTAGCAACACTGACAGAGTAGCGAACGAAATCCTGTCAAAATAAAAGTCCCTCCTAAACCTGAATAAAAATATTTCTGACTCTCTAAACTGAAAATGATAAACTAGTTTAAGAAAACAGTGTTTACAACTATTTAAAAGATTATTAAAAGTAACTCTAATTAATAACTGTAAATAATAACAGATATAAATGAAAAATGTTTCTATACTGAGTGTTGCTGGGAATAGTTTTTCTTTCTCTGGCACTTTATTAATATAATCTTAATCAGAAAACATAAATCTTTAATAAAAGTGGCAAAATATACAGCTTTAGACACTGGCACTATGTTTATCCTGCAATGACAAAGTGAAAACAGAGTTTTCCAATAAATTTCTGCAAAAAAAAAAAAAAAAACTAAAATGTTGCAGTGACATAAGTATTCAGACCCTTTACTTAGTACTTAGTTGAAGCACCTTTGGCAGTGATTACAGCCTCCAGTCTTCTTGGGTATGATGCCGCAAGGTTTGCTCACCTGGATTTGGGGATTTTCGGCCTTTCTTCTCTGCAGATCTTCTCCGTAAGGTTGGATGGGGACGTTGGTGGACAGCTATTCTCGGGTCTCTTTAGAGATTTTAATAGGGTGTAAAGCAGGGCTCTAGTTGTCCATTCAGGAGCATTCGCAGGGTCGTCTCTAAGCCACTCCTGTGTTGTGTTGAGTCACTGTCTCGTTGGAAGGTGATCCTTTGCCCCGTCTGAGGTCCTGAGTGCTCTGGATCAGGTTTCCTTTAAGAATATATCTGTACTCCATTCAGCTTTCCCTCAACCCTGACCCAGTCTCCCTGTCCCAGACCCTGAAAAATACCCCCACAGCCTGAAGCTTCACTGAAAGAATGGTGTTGGGCAGGTGAGGAGCAGGACCTGGTTTCCACCAGACATGACTCTTAGAACTGAGGCCAAAAGGTTCAATCCTGGTTGCATCAGACCAGAGAACCTTGTTTCTTATAGTCTGAGGGTCCTTTAGGGGCTCTCCTGTATCTGACCACTCTGCCATAAAGCCCAGATTGGTGGAGTGCTGCAGTGATGGTTGAGCTTCTGGACGTTTCTGTAAAAAGGATCTTTTTGAACCAGAGTGACCGTTTGGGTTCTTGGTCACCTCTCTTACCAAGGCCCTTCTCCCCTGATTACTTAGTTTGGTGGGAGGTCAGCGCTGGGAAGAGTGCTGCTTATTCCAAACTCCTTCATTTAAGAGTTGTGTAATAATTATTCAAGCTTATTTAACTTTAAATATATCATCTACTGAGAATGAGGCCACAGTGTGGGAGTTCACTTCATTTTACAGTATTGGACCCAAAAGAGGAAAAGACAGACACAGATCAGAATTCATTTGAAGGATTAACTAAAAATATTTTATGTACACAAATAAAATATTCACCAAATAACTCCTCACATTCTTTCAATCTTTTTTTAAACAAGGACAGAAGTGTTCATGTTGAGCCTCCTCTCGTTGAGCTCTGGCAGCTTCCTCTCTCAGAAACTCCAGCACCTCTGCAGAGTCAGTACACCTTCTCCTTTTAGCTGCTGGACTTCCTGAGGGGGGACAGGAGGCACTCCTGCTGGTGGAGGGGACTGACTGGCTCACAGGGTCAGACTTGGCACAGGAGGGCGCGTCATCTTCCCCTTTGTAGGCCCCCTCTGTGTCTGAGCCTTTACTTGTTGAGGCCACTGAAGGTTTGCCTCCTAAAAAGACATACATGTGATGGTACAGTGTTGTCCCTATTAGCTGCTCGTACAGAAAAGATACCTCATCATTCTGTGCTCACCCTTTGCCCAGCACCAGTGAAAAGTTGGGAATCTCTGAAAACACACTTTCTAAACACTGTTTTTCTGGTTAGGATAATGTAACATAACAGACACCAGTGCAAGCCCTTATACCTACAGTCATTACCATTATGTGGAACATGACATGCACCTTATATATATTTAAGTTGTCCCATTTTTTGGTCATTTGCTCAGGAGAACCCTTATTCTCCAGGCCTACGTCTCTGTGAATTGTCCTGTAAACCAGGCACCCTGAGTCCGACATGAATAAAGATGCAGGTTATTTTTGGACAGGCGGCATGATGGAGCCACAAACCCAGTTTCCGGGTCTCGGAGGAGAGGAGGAGGTTTGGGGGTTTCTGGATGCAGCCCAGTAGCAGCAGTGAGGAGACCGGCCTTAAGCAGCGTGGCTGACGTTTCCCTCATAATGCCGCTAAAATCATTTTCCATAGTGAATTACTTCTGCTCCACTTTATGAAAATAAACTGAAATAAAATAGAAATGTAGAAACTGTGTGAATCTGCTGGACTTTCATTTAAAAACACAACAAAACATGCAGCAGTTTCTCTCTGAAGGTCAGGTGTTGTTTCCAAACCGACTAAAGAGAATAAAAGTGCTTGATAAAGCTCCTCCGTATTGGAGGGTTTTAACTGGAGACGATGTGAAATGAGCTCTAATAAAACACTGAAGTGTTTCTGTTTATTTCTGTGTTCAACAGATGTTCAGTCTACATGCAGATTAAACAGGGGGATTTTTCACATCATCAAATATTATCAAACGTGACTATTTTTATTTACGAGGAGAACAAAGCAGTTACACACTCAGATCAAATACATGCAGTTAAATGTAGATAAAATGACATTCAGTGAAGAGAAGAAACACAGGCAGACATCACTGTATGGAGCTCCCGTCTCAGTCTGGACGAAGCTGATGAACACAAGTGAATCAGGCGATGGAGGTGTAGTGTTTTATTACAACAGCAGGTGGCGCAGTAGAGCTGAGGAGCTGAGAAGCACTTTGACTTCAACCGTGTTAAAAAGCCTGAAAGGGAGTTTTTACACTGTTTTTACACTGTTTTTACACCGTAACCGGACACACACACACACACTCACACACACACACACACACACACACACTCACACACACACACACACACACACTCACACACACACACCACAAAACGCTGATGATGATAATGATTGTGAGGATGATGGTGAGGATGATGGTGATGATGATGATGATGGTGATGATGATGATGGTAATGATGATGATGATGATGATGGTGAAGGTGATGATGATGATGATGATGATGATGGTGAAGGTGATGATGATGATGGTGAAGGTGATGATGATGATGATGATGATGATGGTGATGATGATGATGGTAATGATGATGATGATGATGATGGTGATGATGATGATGATGATGATGATGATGATGGTGATGATGATGATGATGGTGATGATGATGGTGAAGGTGATGATGATGATGGTGAGGGTGATGGTGATGCTGATGATGGTGATGTGATGATGATGATGATGATGATGGTGAAGGTGATGATGATGATGATGATGGTGATGATGGTGGTGATGATGGTGATGATGGTGGTGTCTGAAGGTCTGTGGAAAACGTCCTGAAGCCCTTTCTGTCTGTCAGCGTTTTCTTTTACTCACATCTGAAGCTTTATTTCATAAATAAAAAAGATATCAAATGTTCAAATATGGATGATGTGCTGATCTGGTTTCACTGCTACATTAAATGTGGATTGTTCATAAAATAAATAACTTGTTAAACTACACAGAATAAACTACGACATATTCTGCACTGATTTTCTACATTTAATGAAAATATGCTAATGAAGTCGTGGATGTACAGTTTCATACGGGTCTCTTCAGCATGTCTGTGTGTTTATGGGATATGAAAGCATGTGGGTTTGATATGTTAATGGTAATAATGAACTCTGGAGATTTTAGTAGTGAATAATCCCTCATCGTCGCTCCAGCTTCACCCAGAAGAAGCTGCAGCGCAGTCCCCGCTAACGCCCCTTCCAGCCTGTCCGTCTCCTGCAGGGAGGCTCCCAGCACAGACGCTCCGATACAGCCAGGTGAGTTCATGTTAGCTCGCTGCTTTAAGCAGATATTTCACCATATATGAGAGCATAAAGCTACAGAGAATATTTGAAATATGAGTATTATCGTTAGGTGTGTGTCTGTGCTGCAGCTGTACGACTGTAGGAGCTAACCTGCTAGCGCTAGCTCCGTTAAGACCTGCGGGCCACAGGGAACAGGGGGGTGAGGGTGTGTGTGGGTGGTCGGGTGGTCGGGTGGTGATGTACGGAGTTCACTCAGAAACTTCTCTGAAACACTTTTAGTAACGTTTCTAAAAGAAAGACTAACTTTTATTTAGTGCTTCATCCAACAACACAGACTTTCTGCCCTGAGTTGTTTGAGCTGCTCCTGCTGTGTGAAGATCAGCTGGAGTGAAGAGCTGAGCTGAGCTGCATTAGCCATGTCTCACTAAACTTCACCTCCAGATTTGATCAGTTCTTATTAAAGTGTGAAGAAGCTGAATTTAAAACCTCCAGCCTCACATTTGTTTCTTTGAAATGAAGTAAGGATTGTTGTACAGTGTGTGAAAGTAGCTCTCCTCCTAAACTAAGTCGGAGCAGCGAGAATGAAACAGCTTCAGGAGCGGCTGTTTGTCTAGATGTTGATGAGGAGGACAACATTTGCTCTCCTGCTCATACCTGGATCTTTAGCTTTAGCAGCACAAGGTAAGCATGAGTTTGTGGGTTTTATTAGACACTGAGATGTATTAGCAGAGACGCTGAATTAACTGGAGCTGACTGTATCATTTTATTAAGAAATATGTGTTTCAGGAGCTGACTGGACTTGGGACAGACTGCTGTACCACAACATACCGGCAGAGCTGAAACAGTGAACAGTGAGTATCACTGCAGCCTCAGCTTCATTTAATGTTCAGATGTTTGTGCAGTTTTCCACCTTATAATAATATCATTTATGACTGCAATTCTTTTTAAGGAGAAAAAAATGACACAATTGTTAATATTATCAATAATGACACAATATGTAGTTTATCAGCCGAGATGTTTGTTCACAGTTTGCGTCTATAATTTAACAGAGAAACTGCTTCTAGGTCTTCATTAAGGTTGTGCGGACTCGTCAGTGTGGTCGAGGACACAGAATTGACTCATAAAAATGGACAGAACATCAGTGTGGAGCCAAATGCTGTGGACGGTCTTTTTAGACATCAGGGTCTGTGTTCTGAAACTGTCTCAGGAGCAGGACTGCTGATCTTGACTGGTGTTTATGTGTATTAAGTGCGTCATGAATACTGATCCTAGATCAGTTCTCTGCAAGCATGGTGTTGTCTAAGATTTCTGCAGATTGATTTTGTTGGTTTTTATTTCTCAGGCATACGATGTCCTGCACTATACTGACAGATCTACTGGCTGAATAAAGACCTGTATGTGGTCTGAACGGGTTGAGGGGGTTTAGAGGATTTTGGGTTAATATTGTTTAGTGTTTGTTTGTGACGTTAGACTTGTAGCTCAGTGCTGAACTAAAGAAGCAGAACTTCAACATGTCTTAAGTCTGGGGGAAGTGAATTTGTGTAGAATTAAGTATTGTTATTTTATTTTATTTTTAAATTCACCTTTTGTAAGGATGCACAGCATTTAAGGCTGTGTCTGCCGCCACCTACCAGCAGAGGGCGACAGCGGCGAGGCACGGTTACCCAAGGGAACTCCAATTCCCAGAGATCCTAGGGGTAATCAGTGCCAACCAGACACACCTGGTGGTCACAGCAAATGGCGCTTCTCTGTCAAACCGTTGTAGAGCGGTGACCAGTATGGTACACAGAAGTGAAGGAAAGAGAGAAATTGTAAAAATAGAAAACAGGGTTGCAAAATGAAGTAGCTGAAGAGAGAACAGCTCATAAGTAAAAGAGTTTGAGTTAAGGGTTGAAGTTCCCTCTCCAGAGAGCGAGGTGCATTTGCTTTTCTTCAGTTGTTTTAGTGTTAACTGTTCTAAGTCTGAGCTGGTGGTGCAAGGTTGCTGGTTCAAACCCAGCTGGGAGCAACTGTTCTCCCACAAGTACACAAAAGCACCCCCATCAACCACACATACATTAACCCTACATCTCACATTAAGGCTTGTCCTTACAGGCTTTCCTCTCTGCACTTGGGTCCCTGATTGTCCTGTAACACCTTTTTAATGGGTCTTTTGGACCAGTGTTTCTTAATCAGAATCAGAATCAGAATCTCTTTATTTCACCAAGTATGTTACACATACAAGGAATTAATCACAGAACTACAAGTGGCCTCCAGCACACAGTATCTGAAAAGATAGAGAAGCTGAATGGCTGAAGTAAACACTGTAGCAGCTTTTGAACCGTCACCCCATCTGCTAGATGAAGTTAATGAGGCTGTAAGTGTGTAAACTAATGCCAGTATGAATCTAGATTTTCCAGACATAACCTTGAATTCTGATTCTAGTGTGCATCCAGAGTCTACAGACTATGGTTCTTCTAAAAATGTGTAGTAGTCAGGGAAAATGAGTAGTAGACACAGATGCAGAAACACAGCTGGGAATGGGCCTGACCTTGCCTCAGACCTGCAGGGAATGGGCCTCAAAGAAAATGGCAACTCAAAGCAGCGTTAATGAACTTTTAGGAATTCTTAGAGATCGTGGACACAATCTACCCAAAGACGTACTCTGCTTTCAACCCTCTCAGATGTTTAGGTCAAATTAAAATGTGGAGGACAATGTGTTTATGGCCTAGAATCCTACATTTACCTCAGACTGGGTCAGTGTTAATGCCTGACACATTCAGATAGCACAGTTGATTTAGTAGTTAATGTTGATGGGCTTATTATTTTTAAGTCTAGCAGCACAGTTTTGGCCTGTTTGAGTGAAATTCCACAACGTGGAGCCATTTGTAGGTGAACTGTTCTGTGGACAGTCAAAGCCTCATCCACTAGTGGACTACCTCAGTGACTTCCTAGAAGATCTGGAAAACTACAGAATGACGGGTTTATCTTTCAGGGAAACGCCTACACTGGACACGTCTAAGCATTTCCATGTGATGCTCCTGCTAGAGCTTTTTAAAATGTACCAAAACTTTTAAATGTACCAGACTTTGAATCAAAGAACAGATAAAGAGGTCAGTCAGTTTGCACACAATGAGAACCACCAGTTTGACAAAAGCCCCCTTATTACAGCTGGAATACCTTGTCAGTGCTTTTGCATTAGGCTACATGCATTTGGTGTGTTTAGGTGTTGTGAAATGTGTGCTTGTGTTTTCGGGCAGAGAACCCAGTACCTGGCGTTAGACAGAAAAATGAAATTTCTTACAAACTTGTGAGGTTGAATGGATCTATGCCCACTGAATTTACCAGACCGCCTCATTCATTACAGGAAGTTAATCGGTGGAAAGCCACTGAATTCAGGCAGTTCGTTCTGTACACTGGACGTATGCAGTGCTTACCTTGGATATGTAAATTAACTCTTGAGGTACTTTGTTCCAGTTCCGGGTTTATAGAGACAGGCCATTGAACTCATTTTATCTTCAAATAATGAAATCAAAATCAATTCTGTATCACAGTATTGAAACGTTCTTCCATTTACAGGGCTTCAAGGTGCTAGATGACCTCAGTAAAGGAAGATTCAGCCAGGTTAAGCTGACCACAGTCGAGGTAAGGACCATAATTAACCCACTGTGGTGGAGGTGGAGTATCCAGTTCCAGGTTTTTATATCAATATAATTGTTTTATAGAAAGAATTTATTCTGTATTATAACAGTATTATAATTTATATCTGAATTAAAGCAGATTTTCACACAGTGAGCTCAAAGTCTGTCATTACTATAGTAACAGTGTATTGAAATATGTAACATTTTATTTAATGTAACATTAAATAAATGTTTAATTTTCAAAAGAACTAAAATTGTTTATGAATGTATTACTGATGTGTATATTTATAATAATTGTTTATTGATACTCATTGATTGGTTTGTTTTGGTAAATGGTTTGGTTGTGTGTCTGAGACTGAGGAAGCTAGCCAATGGTAACACTTAACACAATAAGCACTTAGCAGAATAATCAAACCCTGCTGATGCTTTTAGATCACTGTTCCATCAAGGTTCACAGGAAAAACTGCTAACGCAGTGTTTATCTCCAACTTACTAAACTCCTGAACACGCAATTTTTAACCAGGAGACCGAGGCTTCAATTCAACTCAATTTTATTGATATAGAGCTTTTTACAACAAATGTCACAAAGCAGCTTTACAGAGATATGTGTCAGAGCCTCTTTTGAGCAAGCCAGTGGCAACAGTGGCAAGGAAAAACTTTCCTTTGGGTCGAGAAGAAGAAACCTTGAGAGGAACCAAGACTCAAAAGGGGAACCCAAAATCCCCAAAACAGGGAAAACAAAAATCAAAAGAGGAATAAATACAATAAAACAAAACTGAATTAAGAACAAAAATATGGTAAATGTGGCGTCAAGCCAAACAAGATGAAAACGTGAGTGAAATGAAAAAGTACATTCAGGTGAACAGTCAGAGTCATGCAGTGAGGTGAGGATGAGTCAATGCGAGGCCCCAGAGCAGGACAGCAGGCAGGAGGGTAGTGGAGAGCCAGGTCAGGAGGAGACAATGATGATGTGTTTAGGAGATGTCTGATTAGACTGATGTACGACCTGTAAAGGAAGGAGATTAGAGAGACTGCAGAACTGATCAGGAACCTGTGAACAGAGAGCAGAACAGTCCAAACCTGTTAGTGTTCATATAAGCTACATCAGCAAGGAGCTTTCTCTCCCTTTCAGATGATCTAGACTGAGATTCATTTGCTATTGGGGGACATCTGCAATAGCGCCACCTTCAGCTGAGTTGTTAATAAACTGTACAGTTAGCCATTGTTGTTTTGTAGAAAAGAGTTATTGTTTGTGTGCAGTGTGTAGAGTACAGCCTAAATAACCCTCATGGTTGGAGATGAAAGTGTATGAAGTGTTTAATATATGTGTGTGTGTGTGTGTGTGTGTTTCCATTTTAGGAAGAAAAGGGGCTGAGATCCAAACTGGAGAAAAGTGTTTTCCTCCTTTTCATCACAACTCGTCCACAGAAAAGCTCACAACTAATCAGTGAATCAGTTTCTGTCCCGCCTGTCCTGGTCTCCTCTGTTCTGGTCTCACCCTGCCTGTTTTATTTCTAGCTGTGCCGTTTCAGTTGTTCTAGCCTGACCTTGTTTTGCCCTGCCTCGTGCTTTTGTCTCTCGTCAGTTCTGGTCCCTCCTGTGCCTGAGTGTTCACACCTGTACCCCGTTCCTCGCCACGCCCTCGTCCTTGCTTGTGTATATCTACCCCTGTGTTTCACGCTGGCCTTTGTCTGTCTTTGCACATCGTGCACGTGTTTGTTTGCCCTGTCCTTGATGTGTTCCTGTCAGTCAGCGGTTTGTTAATTCATTGTCCAGTGGTACCTTACCTTAGTTCTCTTGTCTGGTTGTACCAATGGTTCAGTTTATTTCTGTGTTTCCAGTCAGTGTGTCATTGTTGCCTCCCTCAGTTTGTGTTCTTAATGTTTCATCTTTTCCAAACAACTGTGAAGTTTATAATATTCATATGTTCAGGAACAGAGCCTGAATGAACAGCTGACCTGCATTACTGATGTGTTCTGGATGTTTCTTTGTTTTGAACTTCTCTCTGTATCTTGATGTGAAACACTGAGTCTGAGCTCTGAGGAGAAAACTCATTAGTGTAGCAGTAATTAGGGAAATGGGACAGCTGATCTCTTTTAGATATTTAATAAAGCTGAACTGAACAGACAGTGCTTGCGGTTGTTCACTGAATAAAGATCATTTCAGCTCAGTTCCAGTAAATAAGCCAGGTGTAGAGAAGCAGGGGAGCGGGTTCGTCTCTCTAAACTCTACATTTCTAGGACTGCTTTACTGCTCATTGGATCAGATCAGTAATATTAGTGAATCTGAGCGTTTAGGACTTGTGTGCTGCTTCCTCTATTTGCTGTGGTCTCTGGGAGCACTCAGTGATCTCACTCCTAAATCTTTAACACTCTTCCTGGGTGGGATCCTCTCATGTCTCCTCCGCTGGAAGCCGCTTCTTTCGTCTCCTCCGGTTTTTGGACAGGCGGCATGATGGAGCCACAAACCCAGTTTCCGGGTCCCGGAGGAGAGAAGGAGGATCAGTAGGAAAAAGCAGTAAATTTGGGGGTTTCTGGAAGCAGCCCGAGGCTTTTTAACACAGTTGAAGTCAAAGTGCTTCTCAGCTCCTCAGCTCTACTGCGCCACCTGCTGTTGTAATAAAACACTACACCTCCATCGCCTGATTCACTTGTGTTCATCAGCTTCGTCCAGACTGAGACGGGAGCTCCATACAGTGATGTCTGCCTGTGTTTCTTCTCTTCACTGAATGTCATTTTATCTACATTTAACTGCATGTATTTGATCTGAGTGTGTAACTGCTTTGTTCTCCTCGTAAATAAAAATAGTCACGTTTGATAATATTTGATGATGTGAAAAATCCCCCTGTTTAATCTGCATGTAGACTGAACATCTGTTGAACACAGAAATAAACAGAAACACTTCAGTGTTTTATTAGAGCTCATTTCACATCGTCTCCAGTTAAAACCCTCCAATACGGAGGAGCTTTATCAAGCACTTTTATTCTCTTTAGTCGGTTTGGAAACAACACCTGACCTTCAGAGAGAAACTGCTGCATGTTTTGTTGTGTTTTTAAATGAAAGTCCAGCAGATTCACACAGTTTCTACATTTCTATTTCATTTCAGTTCATATTTCAGTTCATATTCAGCTCGTTGCTCCCGGGAAAGTGACGCGCCTTGAACGTCATTACGTTCAGTGACGTGCGAAGCGTCACTTCGGGCGATCACGTGATCTCCGGTATTTTGAGCGAGATTCTGAACCGCTGTTTGGATTCGGTTCTTCTTTAGAAGCTCGACTCGTAACAACCTGATTAAATCAACATTAGCGCTTCGTGTTTCCCGCATTAAGTTTGGGCTGTTAAATGTATGATCTCTAGAAGCTAAAGCAGTCCCTGTCACTGAGATTATTACTGAAAACCTCCTCAGTTCACTGTGTCTTTGTGAAACGGGGCTTAAACCTAATGAATCATTGCTTTGAATGAATCGACTCCCCCAGGCTTGAACTCCTGCAGTTCTCCTCGCAGGTCTGGTCACAGCAGTGGAGTAGCCTCGATCTCTGATCCAGTTCTGGACATAAACCCAAAACTCAGGTTCTGAAGTGAACTTCTAGATTGGATGACTGTAAAGCTCTTCTGGTTGGAAGTTCATGTAAACCATTAAAAAAAGCTCCAACTAGTTCAGAATGCAGCTGCTAGAGAGCTCACTAGGGCTCAGAGATTTGACCTTATTAGTCCCATTCTCTCGTCCCTGCACTGGTTACCAGTTCAATTCTGCACTGATTATAAAATACTCCTTCTGACCTATAAGTCACTAAACGGTTTGGACCTACAATGTCTTGGAGAACCTACAAGCAGTCACGTACACTTTGTTGGCAGGACGTTGGCCTTCTGTCAGTTCCTCTCTTTAGGAGAATCAACGCTGGAGGAGGAGCTTTCTCTTATCAGGCTCCTCAACTCTGGAATAAACCTCCTGTTGCTGTTCGGGACTCAGACACACTCTCTGTGTTTAAATCCAGATTAAAAACTTACCTTTAAGCTCAAGCTTTCAGAGAATCCATCAGTGCACTGTACTGTTCTCCTTGCTGATGTAGCTTATATGAACACTAACAGGTTTGGACTGTTCTGCTCTCTGTTCACAGGTTCCTGATCAGTTCTGCAGTCTCTCTAATCTGCTTCCTTTACAGGCCGGACATCAGTCTGATCTGACCTCTCCTGAACACCCCTCCTCCTGTAACCTTTTCCTGCGCTCCTCCTAACCCTCTGTTTTCCCTCCTTTCTGTTTTCTGTCTCTTTCACATGTACTGAGAAGCCCGGGGCCAACTGTTCCATCCTGGTACCGCCTGACCTGACCTGGCTCCTCACTGCCCTCCTACCCGCTGTTCTGCTCTGGGGCCTCGCATTGACTCCTCACCTCCCTGCATGACTCTTCTTCTGACTGTTTACCTGCATGGACTTTATCACTCTCACTCACATTCTCATCTTGTTTGTCTTGATGTAAAATTGACCTTTTTGTTTTATTATTGTTTTTATTCCTGTTTTGATTTTTATGATGATCCAGTGTCGACCGGAGGAGGATGGGTTCCCCCTTTCAGTCTTGGTTTCTCTCAAGAGAGTTTTTCCTTGCCACTGTTGCCACTGTCTTGCTGAAAAGAGGCTCTGACACGTATCTCTGTAAAGCTGCTTTGTGGCTACATTTGTTGTGAAAATCTCTATTTAAATAAAAGTGAGCTGAATGATCTGGCTGTGTGTATTTAGGGGATTCAGATTGATGCCATTGATGGGCAAGATTCCAGATTGACTCTACAAGAACCAAACCAAGGCATCGTCCTGCTTCCTGCACTGGATCCAGAGAGCATTGAGCTGTTAGATTAGCTGTACGAATAACGTCCTCATCAGAGCTTCGGCCATGATATCTGTGTGTGTTTCTGTTCTGTACCACAGTGGGAAAGACGTGAGCAGGATTGTGCTTTCCAGGTTAAACTGATGAACTTCTACAAAAGCAGACATTCAGAGCTGTGGGAACGTCAGTGTAAATGGACTTGGTCTAAAATGAAGATCCTGATCCTGCTTCTGGACTCACAGCACTGCACATTTCAACCTGACCAGCAAACTGATGGACAGTGACTGCTGGCATGTTTCAGGGCTTGTGAATGATAATTGTCGGCTCTTCACACCCAGTTTCTGAAAGTTTCACTTGTATCTTTTTCCTCCTGAACCTTTTATTTAAGAAAGGACCGACCGTGTTACTTCTACAATTAAGAGTCACAGAACTGCACCAACGGTAGCAGGGTAGGAGGCTGTGGATCATTGAGGCTGGTAAGAGATGCTCATTCAGGTTCATTAGAAAACTCCTCCTACATTAAACAGCATTAATTACTGCTTTAGTTTATCACCTCAACATATAACTTAAAGCCCACTGACAGCCGTAGATTAGCTACAACTGCTTTCTGAAACCTGGGCTAATTTATTTACAACATTAAAAGTGAACTTCTGACCCCATTCATAACACCGTTAATAATATAGTAAAGTTCAGGTCTAGAGCTTTGGGGAGAGAAATAAAGGAACCAGCACAACAGATCTGATGCTCAAGTGAAATCTTTTATTATTTCCAACACAAACAAACAACGGTCAACATCATAAACCTTCAGGGTGAGAAAAGACCAAAATAAACAGAACCTCACATCCCATCTTACTAAATAACCTAGAAAAAGAGAAAACACTAAATACAGCGGTCTTACCTCCTCCCTCATATAACACAGCAGAAAAGACAAATAATAATAAACAAATAAATGACCCTCACCCAGACACTGATGTGAACAGAGCTAGACTACTGACCATCACCATATTTACAGGAAAATAACACAATTACCAGCTAAAAGACTGAAGCTAAAAGACTGTCAGAGCAGCAGGAAATCCTCAGAGTCCCAAGCTGCCTCAGCGTGACCGCCATTGGCGTGGTGAACACCGCCAGTGTTGCTGCAGCTCCTCAGTAAGGAAAGCAGATGTTGACTGTCCTAAAGGTCGCTAGACGTCGCTAAATGACATGCAAATTTGGACAATCACACAAATTAGGAGATAATTGTGTACAAATGAACTCTGAATAAATGAACTTCTTAAGTTGATCCTTTTTTTGCTTTTGAAATATCCCACATTACATAAATCATTTTTTACATAAATGACATAAATCAGTGTAGCTCTGTGTTGTTAAATGTTAGCATATCAAATTTAATCAGAAGACTGTTCTGTGGGGAGGAGCTGCTACTCTACGCTCAGCCCTCCTCCTTTATCCGGGCTTCAGACCCACAAAGTGACCCTAAAACAGACAGTTTGGCAGAGATACTTATTTTTTTTCCGTTTATTAATTTATTTATTTTGTGTCTCTCTGAAGACGCATTTATATTTACATCCCTCTCTGTAAACAGGGGGCGGGGTCAGCGGCGGCTCTGGGCATGCGCAGTTCATTTGCCTTAAAAGCCAATCAACACATGCGCACACAGAGAGAGAGAGAGAGAGAGAGAGAGAGAGAGAGAGAGAGGAGAAACAAACTGGTCACCAGATGGCAGCACTAACCGTTTCAGTTAGATTAAACAGATCTTGAAGGAATCTTCAACTTGGGGGTTCATCACCACAATGCGTCTAAACGAGCTCAAACGCTGTGTGATGTGAATCAGTGCATGACAGCAAATCATTTCTGAAAGATTGAGAATCTTGGTAATGGGCATGGGCGAGCTCTCTAGCTAGAACCTCCCTCCCTGTTATTTTGTGTTGTGGTGTGTTTTGGTGTTGTGTTATCGTGGTGTGTTTTGGTGGTGTTATCGTGTTGTGGCTGTGTCATGGTGTTTTTGTGTTGTGGTGGTGTTGTCCTCACAGTGCTGCCGGGCTTCTCCAGGTGAGAAAAAGCTCTGTGTAGAAGACAGATGACAGCATCATCCACCCTGACACCAGACTGGTAGGCAAACTGAAGAGAGTCCATGGATGGGCTCACCAGAGGGCGGATGTGGTAAAAGACCAGACTTTCCAGTGATTTCATCAGATGTGCCTAAAACACAGCACCCAAAGGATATCCCACAGTGCCACCGGCCTGAAGCTGTTTAGGTCCTTTGGGTGCTGTTTTAGGCACAGGTACCACACAAGATGAGGGAAGAACGGCCTTGTAGCGTCTCCTCAGGGCGCGACACAGAGCTCCAACCCGGCTCCTATGCGGGGGACAGACACAGTCTCCATACTGCAGGGTTTGTCTGAGATACTATGAGGGACACTGATATATTACTTTTTAAATCAAGCAGAGAAATGACAATAAATTATTTTAAAATCCAGTAAATCATGACCTGCCCACTATCCAGTCGTCCACCCTGGGGTCCTGTCTTTTTCCGAGAGGTGTGTGGCAGTGCTCCTTCAGGGCCTCACTGCATCGGGCAGAGAAAAGTGGAGAATGATGGTACTGAAGCCACCTGGAGAGACAGAAAAAAAAATAAAATAAAAAAAAAGAGATTGAGGCATTACTCTTTGGTCCCGATGCTTTTAAGTGTTTTACAGTAAAACCTCCAACAATGAAAAACACCGCCCTGAGGAGCTGTCCTCGGTGAGGGAGCAGGTGAAGAGCTGAGGACCTCGCAGCAGTTAGTAGATGTGAAAACTGGCTGTGGTGGTGGAGGAGCCCTCTGCTTTTCCAGGTCCTCTCCGGTGCGGGAGTGGAGATGATAACCCTCTGTGTCCGCCACGTCGGTAGTGCTGGATTTAAGATGGCCAGCGTTAGAGGAGTCTCCAGCCTCGCCTTCCGTTGGTGGAGTCTGGACTGCCTCTACAACAATAGCAGTAAAGCTTGATGACCTCCTTGCAGAGCGCCTGGAGATCTCTCCTCCGCGGTCACCAAGTACCTCCAGAGTAAAAACAGAGCAACGCAAACGACGATCAGTGAGACAGTACTGTACAGTAACACAGGGAGCAGAGAGCACAAGCATCACAACAACTGTCTCAGATGAAGACAGAGCTGATATTAAAGACTATAAAGTAGGACAGTCGCTCGACGCGCTGTGTCGAATCACGTCTCGAGCTTCTAAAGCTGAACCACATCAAAACCAAAAAAATAGAAATGTAGAAAATGTGGAGGATGGGATTACTGCATTTAAATGTCAATGTTTTTAGTCATTCAACATTATAACAGGTAGATCACTGAACTTTCATTCTAAATCCAGTGGAGCTGCCATATTAATCAATAAAAACGTCCCTTTTGTTATGCCAGACAGATGCAAATCCATATGGGCTGATATTCTCTCTTCTCTCCTGTACATAAGACACTCCTGAACTGATTCTATTTTTAGACAAAAAGCTTCTTCCTTTAGTGAGTACTTGTGAGTATCAGACAATATTAATATCTGATCATCAGACTGCTGCAAAACAATTCCATCATTTGATGAAGGTATGTCCGGTGTCAAGTCTGAAATATCCACATCGTACACATCCTCATTTTTCTTACATTGTTGTTGTGATGTTGTGGAAACCATCTGAAGCACTACTGCATTTCCTGACATAGCTGTTTCTAGCCACCTGATCTGAGAATGAATTCACAGCAGGGCTTTTCACCAGTTAATATTTCACATGCAACCATGGTTTCATTTTCCAAAAGGGAATTTATAATTGTGGATAACCCTTCTTCTGCTTCCTGGGACATGGGACATTAAGCATGATGAGGCCTATCAGCTGTTTTGCTTGCAGCACTTTAACCAGAGATGCCCCCTTTATTGACCCATCATCATTCATTCTGAGACCAGAAATGTTTTGGAATATCAACAAAAACTGGTAAGTCATTAGTTTCAGTCTCATTATTCTCACTTGGCTACAAACTAAATTTGGATCCCTGAAAAATTCTCTGCTTTAAACAACCCTGAGAATCAAAATATTCCAAGACAATATCTTAGTTGTCTTCACTGGGATCCAGATTTGTTTTAAATTGGAAAATTCTGTGAGACTGAAATTATTTTAAGGCTTTGGACATCTTCGTCCTTTTAGTCCGGATCGCTACAAAAGGTCAGTGGTATAAAACACATTTGAAAATTAAAATATCAAAGGGATCCGGGTTAAAGTAACCTGAAGGTCTAAGAATACAGCGTCTTGTCTCCTCCCGTTTATTCTAAATTCGTAAGGCAAGTGGTCTAATTAATTTACTTACAGTCACCTCGGATACAGAGTCTCAGAGTCAGTAGAGCGCCTGAATTGACTCAGAATCACTCATTGGGTTGACGGCGGCCGCCTCTGTCGCTTTCTGATCCTGTCTCTGAAAACTCTGGACCCAGAGGAATATTGGGATCTTGCTGGAACTTAAATAGACAATATGGACTCTGAGGATTAATTGGCTGGTAATCACCCAGTCTTAAATCCATTTCACTATTTAAAATTCTGCAGTCATTTACATTTACTCTCTTACCCTTTGTGTTTCTTTGGACACTTGTATGTGCTTTTATAACTTAATATTCAGAAATCACCTGTATTTTTACAGTTAGAGATTTAAGTTAATCATAAATACAGAAACACTCAGCTTCCAGGAGACCCTGTGTGAACCGATTTTATGACCCCCCCAATGTAATAAATAGACCTACACCCTTGATTTAGTTTCACAGAAATCTAGTGAACTAAGGTGGTTCACTTCAGACGGGTCTGGACATGTACTGGCTGGCTTAAGGAGGTTGGAGGTTTGGAGTCTGACTGTTTGAGGCTGTGGACACGTGTCATACAGATAACGAGGTCAAACAGGTGCCATTAATACAGGTAATGAGTGGAGGACAGAAGAGCTTCTTAAAGAAGTTACAGGTCTGTGAGAGCCAGAAATCTTGTTTGTGGGTGACCAAATACTTATTTTCCACCATAATTTACAAATACATTCTTTAAAAATCCTACAATGTGATTTCCTGTTTTTTTAATAAACATTTACAGACCTCTCTCATCTTTCTAAGTAAGAGAACTTGTACAATCAGTGGCTGACTAAATACTTTTTTGCCACACTGTATATTTAACAACCCAAACTCAATGCAGAACTGCTTGTACTCTGAAAGATGGAAGAATTTATATGAATTCTATTAAAACTTTTAAAGCAGATTTTCCGACGATACAATTACAAACCATGACCGTCTCAATACTGCAGGATTTGTCTGAAATACTATGAGTGACACTGATGTATTACTTTTTAACACAAGCAGAAAAGTGACAGAATAAATGGGTGGAATCAAGTAAATCATGTAAATCACTCACCTGCCAACTACGCAGTTCACTAACCTGACAGTGTGACTGGGAAGGGCCAGTCAGTCCTGGCCTGGCACCTTCTTGATGTTCCCGGAGAGAACGATAGACCCCAGACAGCTCAGGTGAAGCTCATCTCTGCATTAGAGGACCAGACGCAGCCAAAAGCTCTCCCAGTTCTCTACGAAGTCATCGCAGACAGCAGCGGAACATATCTGTTCATTAAACCACAGTGCTAGGTTTTTCTACCAAATTTGTTGTGGAACAACATTGTCAAGGCTAGAACGGATCACAGTGTGCAGATCATCTGTTACATGCTCCAGATCTTTAGGGTGAAATTGAAAGGAGATGGAGAAATCTGGAAGGTTAATAAAACACGAGCTGTCGAGATTTGGGTTGTGCATAGAAGAGAACTGAATTGTGGTGAATCCGCCACGACCACGTCTGCCTGAGTAACTGCAATAGCTAAACCTTGAGGAGTCGATGCATTCAGAAGGAAATGGCGACAGCCTCTGAACTCTCACCAAGGACGTGATGAACAGCCAAAGATACGGTACCAAGTACAAAAGGTTTTATTACCTGAATGTGGTCAATGATCACAGTGCTGATGGTTGCAGTGTGTTACAATATTCAAACAGCATGAAATCCTTGTTCACGGTCATTATGATGTTTCACATTATGCAGTAGAGAGCATGAAGATCAAGGGTAGGATTGATTAACTGAACTGTGAAGTCTGCAGACAAGAGAAATCTGCTCAGAGTAGAAACAGAACCTGATGCACGAGCAAAAGCAGTACTTGACATACTTTACATACTGACCTAGCTGCTCCTATAGATCCAGTAAAAAGGGGGGGGGGGGCTAAAGCATGGAGCACTGGGCATTAGAAATATGACAGCGTTATGGGTGAAGGATGAATAAGTGAGGAAGAATTGAGGACAGACTGATGAATAAAGACTCTGAAATAAACAGAATACATGCACAATATTAAATAAAAGTTCAGAAAGGTTCCAGGTCTATCAGAGCTACTAAATGACTTAATTCAAAGAGAGATGTGTATACGCTCAACAGGCAGGAGAAACAAAGCTAATAATTACCACTCAAAGCTTCTAGCAAGACACCAGCTTTAACATGCCTCTGACCGTTTCCACTGGTTAAACTATGGGGTTTTAGCGCCCCCACAAGGAAGAAAAGAGGAACAGCAACAGCATCTGAGCAGTAGTTCAATAAACACCAGGATGTTGACTAAGAACACATATTTAGCACATATCCACAGAATTACATCATCCATACTAACCTAAAACAGTTCAGAAGCGTGAAACATGCGAAGAAATGACAGAAACCATGAAGATTCAGTAATACATAGGTAAACACTGAAGCTACATTGCTAAGGAGAAAGCTAGCATAGCAACAGAACTAAGCCATTCCCAAACTAAATGAACAGCAGCTTACTTTGTGTCTCAGACTCTAAATATAAGGCACCCACAGTCACACAGCTTGAGCAGTTTCTAAAGCTCAGTCTTCCAGAGGAGCTACAGAGCTCGGTCACACCGGCTCGTTCACCCTGCACACTGCTGCAAGACCACGCTGCTGATTGACAGAGGAGGCTCCTGATTGGCTGAGACTCCACATTATATACTGACCAATGCGGCTGAAGCTTCGTGAATATTAAATGAGGTTACTGATTTAAGGAGCTTTTGGACAGATCCAGGGTTGGAGATCCACTCAGACATTTACTGAGGATTACTCAGATGCAGGCTGTGAACTTCCTGAAAACTAAGGGTGAAACAGGTTGGTTGATTCTTCTCCATATGGATCAGTAAAATGTATTTGTTTACATAATGGTTCAGAGTTCACAGCAGCAGATTTACAGTCATTGCTCTGTAAGCAGGGGATAAGGCGTGAGACCTTAGCAGCTATATATATGTATTTAATGACTACGTTGACCGAGAGAAAGCCTAACCTTTCAAAGAGGAGAGTATTTGGAGCAGCATGCTACACTTACAAACATGACAGACAGAAGCTAGAGTCAAAATTTGAAAGGGAGTCTTTGTAGGTACGACAAGAACAGTCCATCACAACTAGCCTACTATCCAGACACAGGGAAAGTGTATGACATTTCACAAGCCTGTGTTTAAGCAAAGTGTGTTAAAGAACAGCAAACCCAGACTGACCAGTCAATGGCAGCTGATGATCCCAGGGTGAGAGGTGTGTACCCTCCATTCCAACAGCTAACAATGTTGATCAGACTCCAGAAGAGGTTCAAGAGTCTTAAACTGATGCTCAAGATGGTGCTGAAACAGAGGGAGACAGACATAGTACACACTTTTCAAAGAGAGATAGGAAATCACCTCAGTACTTAGCTGACTGGGTGTCAGATACTGAAGATCAGACAGTGATCAAATTCATTTTTAATACAAGCAGAGAAATGACAGAATAAATGGCTATGAAAACAGGAAAAATGATGTACAGTTACTTACCTGCCAACTATTCAGTTCACTAACTGGAGGAGCAGAACAATAGAGAAGCATTGTGCCAAAGGCATCACGCTCCCAGAGCGCCAAGCAAAGCCACCTGGCGAAGTCCAGGACACGGCATCTGGGAAACAGGAGACAGTGGTGTTACTCTTTGGGCTCAATACTTTTAAGTGGTTTCCATCAATGAGAACACTACCCTGAGGGGTTGTCCTTGAGGGATGAAGCAGGTGAAAGCAAAGTAGAAGAGCTGAGGACCTCAAACTGGTTGGAAGAGATGAAAACTGGCTGTGGTGGTGACGCGTCGGTTTAAACAGCCATGTTTCAAGCGTGTCAATTCCCCGGTCCCACTGTAGACCTGAGCATAACGAGCGGAATATAAACGGACATATGAAAGATTACATAAAAACTAATGTTAAAATTAAGAGAACAAACAGGCAGTCATCACTGTATGGTGCTCCTGTTTCAGTTTGGACAAAGCTTATGGACACACAAGTGAAGGCTGAGAAGCCTCGACCCATATCCCGGAAGCTCCCATAAAAGATTGAAATTTAGCTTTGTACGACATTAAGAAGTCATCAGAAAGTTTTCAGAAGATCACTAATTTGGATCTACAGCCAACACCACCTCACTGGTTCATATAATGACTAAAAAACTCAGAATTTCCATACAAGGGAAGAAACACTGCAAACAGGCCTAGCAGATAAACCTCGCCATCTAAGCTAACAGACATGGAGGGATGAAGAGATTCTCTGTGCTTTGAAAACTGACATCTCCGAGCTTCTCGGGTCAGAACTAAGGTCCACACTTGCTGAAGAGTTCGAAGGCATAAAAGCAAAACCGCAGAAGTAGTGAATAACAGAACTCTGCTCCGACTTTTAATCACTGTATAATAATAAGAAAAGGAATAACAATATACAGTGCATTAAGATATGAAGTAGGAGTGCGAGTAGGTGCTGGACAGAGAGATAATGAAGAGCTATAGCTAATGTAGGAGCAGGTTATGAAGTAGGAGTGTGAGTAGGTGCTGGACAGAGAGATAATGAAGAGCTATAGCTAATGTAGGAACAGGGTATGAAGTAGGAGTAGGTGCTGGACATTTGTTCAGTGTTAATGTTAAAGTCCATGCTGAGTAGATGGACAGGTCTGATTCCGGAACATGGACGAATGGACACCTCCAGACTGGACGTCAGGGCATCTCAGTACATGTAAAAGAGAGAGAAAAGGGTTAGGATGGTTGTGTTGGAACTCGCAGAGTAGAGGGATAGGCCTAATACCAAGACGCAGGAACTGAACCAAAAAAAGGGCAACTCCAGGCAGGCAGCTCAGGACATGAGGAGAGAGAGAAAAAGATGAAGATTAGAACAAGCTTTACGTTTAGTGAGAGACCTGTAGCAGAAATAGTTAGAGACACCACAATAATAGTAATAAAATGCCTGTAATCAGAGCAGGACAGAACAATGGTGAAATGTAATCAGAGCAGGACAGAACACAGAACTGGAGAGTTCTCTGAAAGCTGGTGTAAAGAGAGAAGTTTTTCATCTAGATTTAAAGACTGAGAGTGTGTCTGATTCCCAGATATTAACAGGTAAAAAGGTAAAGGTGCACGTATTTGGCACGGTGCAGCGAAATGTGTCCTCCACATTTAACTCATCTGTGGTAGTGAACACACACACACACACGAACTAGGGGCAGTAAGTACACACACACCCAGAGTGGTGGGCAGCCAACTCCAGCGCCTAGGGAGCAGAGAGGGTAAAGGGCCTTGCTCAAGGGAGGTTGTTCCAAAGTTGGGGGCTTTATAAAAGAACGCTCTTCCTCCTGCACTGTTTTTTCTAATACGTGGGACTGATAATAGGCCAGCATCTTGCAAGCAGAGTGTACGTGGAGGGGTGTAAGGTTGAGAGATTAATGTGTTAGAAGTATTTATAATCTGTACTGAATTTAACAGCTAACCAGTGTAAGGATGAAAGAACTGGACTAATATGATCAGATTTCCTAGCTCTAGTTCGTACCCTGGCAGCAGCATTCTGAACAAGCTGGAGCTTATGAAGAGATTTACCTGAACTTCCAGCCTACAGCACTGCATTAGTCCAGCCTTGAGGTTCTGAATGCGTGCACCAGCTTCTCAGCTTCCCCCTGGGATAGTATGCTGCAGAGTTTAGCAATGTTGCGTAAATGAAAAAGCTGTTTTAAATATACTGCATACAGTGGTATGAAAAAGTTTGGGCACCCCAGATAATTTTGATGATCTTCCTTAATTAATCATTAGCTGTTCGGATCAGCAATTTCAGTTAAATACATTATAAGGCAGATGAACACAGTGATATTTGAGAAGAGAAATGAAGTTTATATGATTTCCAGAAAGTGTGCAATAATTATTTAAACAAAATTAGGCAGGTGCATAAATTTGGGCACCCTTGTTATTTTATTGATTTGAATATGTTTAGCTGGATCTGCAACAACTGGTTAAAAAGACAAAGCTAATATTAAACGCTAAAGTAGGGATGGTCGTCTCTATTGACAATCAGTTTCAAGTAATTGGTTTCAGAGGACATGTCTGGTCATTATATCACGGTGCTAGGAAAATTTTTATACCTAAATTGTATATAAATTTCTTAGATCCATGACCACAGACGGAGTAAAACGCGTGTACATATTCGGGTTACTTTAACCTGGATCCCTTTGATACGGAGTGTCGTCTCCTCCCGCACGTTCTAAATTCTTAACCAATCTTACTAATTTACTTAGTCACCTCGGGTACAGAGTGTCGGAGTCAGTAGAGCGCCTGAATTGACTCAGAATCACTCATTGGGATGTCGGCGGCCGCCTCTGTCGCTTTCTGATCCTGTCTCTGAAAACTCTGGACCCAGAGGAATATTTGGATCTCCGTGGAACCTCCAAAACTGTGGTAGTGGGATTTGCTTCTCCGCGCTTAAAGAATCAACTCGATCAGTCAGTCTTAGGAATGTAGAGAAACACTTTAATCCTGCAGTAAACATAACGCCGGTGAAAGACTTCAGAACTAAGCCTGACAAAAAAACCAAACAACAACAACAACAACAAAAAAAAACACCCCTTGTATTAAAGCAGCAGTAGGTGGAGGATCCATCCGTCCATCAATATATTTACTGAACGGTGGTAAAATATTGTAGATAACTCTCCTCATCTATATGTTTAAACACATTATAATTCAGTTTAAAATAGTGCATTTCTTACACTGGACTAAGGCAATACTGGCAGAATTGGTTTAAAACATGAATCTAATGTGAGATAGATGTCAAAAAGAATCAACAACACAGGCACACGTTCTGGTTTTGTGTAAAAATTACGGTCTTTTGGAATTATGTTTTCTACTTCTTTTCAGGAGTCTTCAAACAGCTGATCCAGCCTTCCCCTACAACTGCATTATTTGGGGGGACTCCTCAAGGGCTTTATCTGGGGAAATCTTGTTGAAAAGGTTCTGGCTAAGACTGCTTAGATTACTTAAAGGGAAAGAGAAAACCCTCCTACCTAAAACTGGGTGCAGTGGTAAATTTAATGCTACTTGGCAAATAGACAATATGGCCTATGCAGAATTTTAAATAGTGAAATAGATTTCAAACTGGGTGCTAAGCAGCCAATTATCAGTCATTTACATTTACTCTCTTACCCTTTGTGTTTCTTTGGACACGTGTATGAGCTTTTATAACTTCATATTCAGAAATTATCTGTATTTTTACAGTTAGAGTTTTAAGTTCATCATAAATAAAGAAACACTCAGCTTCCAGGAGACCCTGTGTGAACCGATTTTATGACCCCCACCAACGTAATTAACAGACCTACACCCTTGATTTAGTTTCACAGAGATCTAGTGAATTAAGGTGGTTCACTTCAGATGGGTCTGGACATGTACTGGCTTAAGCAGCGGTTTGGAGTCTGACTGTTTGAGGCTGTGGGCAGGTGTCATACAGATAACGAGGTCAAACAGGTGCCATTAATACAGGTAACGAGTGGAGGACAGAAGAGCTTCTTAAAGAAGTTACAGGTCAGTGAGAGCCAGAAATCTTGACTAGTCCAGAAAAACTTCTTTTTTACCATAATTTACAAATAAATTCTTTCTAAATCCTACAAATGTGATTTCCTGGATTTTATTTTTTTTATTTTGTCTCTCATATTTGAAGTGAACCTATGATAAATTACAGACCTCTCATCTTTCTAGGCAAGAGAACTTGCACAATCAGTGGCTGACTAAATACTTTTTTGCCACACTGTATATTTAACAGCCCAAACTCAATACAGAACTGCTTGTACTCTGAAAGATAGAAGAATTTATATAAATTCTAATAAGATTTATAAAGCAGATTTTCCAACGTTACAATTACAAACCATGACCGTCTCAATACTGCAGAATTTGTCTGAAATACTGTGAGTGACACTGATATTACTTTTTAATACAAGCAGAAAAGTGATAGAATAAATGGGTGGAATCAAGTAAAACATGTAAATCACTTACCTGCCAACTACGCAGTTCACTAACCTGACAGTGTGACTGGGAAGGGTCACCAGGTCCTGGCCTGGCACCTTCTTGATGCTCCTGGAGAGAACGATGGACCCCAGGG
The DNA here is from genome assembly GCF_030463535.1 of Salminus brasiliensis. Lineage (NCBI taxonomy): Eukaryota > Metazoa > Chordata > Actinopteri > Characiformes > Bryconidae > Salminus > Salminus brasiliensis. The sequence goes on along the minus strand of NC_132890.1, from coordinate 15,108,723 downwards.
GGCACAGGTGAAGCTCATCTCTGAGGTAGAGGACCAGACGCAGCCAAAAGCTCTCCCAGCTGTCTACAAAGACAGAAGACCGACCTGTCCCACAGCCAGCAGTGGAGCGAGAAGAGCTGAGGAAACGGCTCCCTCACTGGTCTATGAGTGGTCAGGGGGCTGAAGACGATGATCCTGATGTCTGGCTTTTCCCGAACAGTGTCCAGAAGTGTACAGCAGTGCTTCTTCAGGACCACGCTGCATCAGCAGGAGAACAGTGGAGAACGATGGTGCCAAAGCCACCTGGCAATATCCAGGACACGAGCACCTGGTAAAAAGGAGAACGTGGCGTTACTCTTTAGGGTCAATACTTTGAGGGTTTTACAGAAGAATCTTTAACAGTGAGAACACCACCCTGAGGAGTCTTCCTCTGTGCCGGAGCAGGTGAAGAGCTGAGGTCCTTAAATCAGTTAGCAGAGGTGAGAACTGGGTATTAGAAATATGGCCGTGTTCTGGGTGAAGGATGAATAAGTGAGGAAGAGTTGAGGACAGGCTGATGAATAAAGACTCTGAAATAAACAGAATACATGCACAATATTAAATAAAAGTTCAGAAAGGTTACAGGTCTATATCGTAGTGCTACAAAATGACTTCATTCAAAGAGAGGTTTTAGCACCCCCACGAAGATGAAAAGAGGAACAGCAACAGCCTCTGAGCAGTAGTTCAATAAACACCAGGACGTTGAGTAAGAACACAAATTTAGCACATATCCACAGAATTACACCATCCATACTAACCTAAAACAGCTCAGTAGCGTGAAACATGTGAAGAAACAACTTGAGCAGTTTCTAAAGTTCAGTCTTCTAGAGGAGCTACAGAGCTACTCTCAAAGAGGAGAGTATTTGGAGCAGCATGCTACACTTACAAACATGACAGATAGAAGCTAGAGTCAAAATGTGAAAGGGAGTCTTTGTAAGAACGACAAGAACAGTCCATCATACCTACTCTACTATCCAGACACAGGGAAAGTGCTTAAACACAGGCTTGTGAAACTTCATACAAAGTGTGTTAAAGAACAGTAAACCCAGACTGACCAGACAATGGCAGCTGATGATCCCAGGGTGAGAGGGGTGTACCCCACATTCCAACCACCAGCAGTGTTGATCAGACTCCAGAAGAGGTTCAAGAGTCTTAAACTGTTAAAACGTTAGTCTAAAACATTTTCTAGATGAAAGTGGCTTTACACTGAAATCAGGAGGATGATACTGATAATCTGGGTTTATGATCATTTACCAATTTTCCTACCCTTAGGATGGCGGCAGCAGCAACACAATCCCCGAATATCATTAAGAGTAGTAGCATTGCATGGTGGTGTTGTAGCAAAAGAAGCAGATTTTCTGAAGCTCCAATCACAAACCATGCAGATGACAGACAGTCTCCAACCCTGCAGGGTTTGTCTGAGATACTATGAGGGACACTGATTTATTACTTTTTAAAACAAGCAGAGAAATGACAGAATAAATGATTATAAAATCTAGTAAATCATGTAAATCACTTACCTGCCTATTATGCAACGCATCTGTCCTGCAGCCAGCAGTGGAGCTCAAAGAGCTGGGCAAACTGCTCGCTCACTCATCGGTAGGTGGGCAGGGGGCTGAAGACTATACCCAGAAGAACTATAGCTAATGTAGGAGCAGGTTATGAAGTAGGAGTGTGAGTAGGTGCTGGACAGAGAGATAATGAAGAGCTATAGCTAATGTAGGAACAGGGTATGAGTAGGTGCTGGACATTTGCTCAGTGTTAATGTTAAAGTCCATGCTGAGTAGAGGGACAGGCCTGATTCCAAAACATGGATATATGGACACCTCCAGAATGGACGGCAGGGCAGCTCACTACGAGAGAGAGAGAGAGAGAGAGAGAGAGAGAGAGAGAGAGAGAGAGACACACAAATAAAACAATGTAAAAATGGAGGATTTTCCCCATTCAACCTTTGACAGAGCTCCATGTGATGCATCAGGTTCTCTGCTCTGTCAGATCAAGAATATTCTACTGGGTCTATTAGAAGTGGAAATCTCCCTATACTAGGACCATCAGCAGAAAAACCTGAATCTGTACTTTGTAGGTTTTGACTGAAAGCTCCCAATAAGTCACGTACTAGTAAATTCACAGGGCAATGTGTGGAGACTAGAAACCGGTGTTTTACTGTTCTATTACCCAATTTCACCTTCACATCACTGCAGAAATGTTCTGTGAGTGGTAAGCCTGAAACATCCACTGTTACAATTGTGTCCCTACTGAGGGATAGGGGTACTGAAGTTTCTAAGTGTTTCTTTGCTGCTTTGGACATCTTCGTCCTTTGAGTCCGGATCACGTCAAAAAGTCAATGGTCTAAAACAATTGCCGAGCTCAAACACACAACGCTGTCAAATAGCCAGGAGCTCTAAACGCTGAGCCACCACTGGCCCATACAGCCACCAGGCAGTGCTTCTTCAGGGCCACGCTGCATCAGATGGAGAATAGTGGAGAACAATGGTGCCAAAGTCACCTGGCGACGTCCAGGTGAAAATGGCTGTGGTGGTGGAAGAGTCCTCCAGACTTTTCCCAGCCACACTGACATTTCCAGGCCCTCTCAGGTGCAGGAGAGGAAATGATGACCTTCTGTGTCTGCCTCGCTGGTAGAGCTGGAAAGAAGACGGTCACACCTCGTATTTAGTCGGTGGAATTTGGACTGCCTCTACAAAAGCAGCTGGATCTGCCGCACAAGCTTGACGACCTCCTGGAGAGCTCATTCCTCTGTGGTCGCCTCTGAGTAAAAACACACAGACAGAAACGCAAACAATGGTCAGTGAGAGAGTACTGTACAGTAACAGGGAGCAGAGAGCACACGCATCACAACTGGCTCAAATAAAAAAGACAAAGCCACAAAAGTGGTACCAAGTTCACCATTAAAGAGTACAATAGGCTTTATTACCTGATGAAGCATGAAGATCAAGGGTAAGACTGATGAACTGAACGCAGTAGAGTAGAGCTGTGAAGCAGAGAAGCCTTCGACCCATCTCTCAGAAGCGGAACACACAGTGGTGGGTAGGTGGGTCTATGATTAAGAAAAGTGTTGATGGATCTGAAACGTACAAAGTCTGATATGATGCTAAACGTGATAAATGTTTGCTTATTTAGATGTTCAATCATGAAGTACAGTAAACTAGCTGTGAAAACAGGAGACAGTGGCGTTACTCTTTGGGCTCAGATACCTTCAAGTGTTTTACAGAAGATCTCCAGTCACCGTCCTGAGGAGCTGTCCTCTGTGATGAGCACATGAAGTCGAAAATCTGAGGACCTCTGATTGGCTAGGAGGGGTGAAAACCGTGGTGGTGGAGGAGCCCTCAGCACCAGTGGTGCCAGAATTAAGACTGCCTAAGTGAAGGAGTCTCATGCAGCCTCCAGCCTCGTCTTCAGTCTGGTGAGTTTGGACTGCCTCTACAACAGCAGCTGGATCTGCCGGTCAAGCTTGACGACGTCTGGAGAGGTCGTTCCACCGTGGTCACCATGTTCCTCGAGATTAAACACAGACAGAAACGCAAACGATGTAATTATGACGTTTCACATTATGCAGTAGAGAGCATGAAGATCAAGGGCAAGATTGATGAACTGAGCTGTGAAGTCTGCAGACAAGAGAAATCTGCTCAGAGTAGAAACAGAACCTGATGCTCGAGCAAAAGCAGTACTTGAACTAGTACATACTGACCTAGCTGCTCCTATAGATCCAGTGTGCAAAAGAGGGTTGTAGATCCACTGGTGTTTACTGAAGATTACTCAGGTGCAGTCTGTAAACTTCCTAAAACTAAGGATGAAATCATAAAAGCTACTGAGTGATAGTACACACTCTCCAAAGAGAGAGAGGAAAGCACCTCAGTACTTAGCTGACTGATTCAGATATTGGAGATCAGACACTGACCAACACTGACTACTGCTACAGGGTCTGTAATGAACCACAGAGCTTTAAAGAGATTCAGCTAAATCAACATTCTGGGTTGATGCTATGAAAGAGGAGAGGACTTCCCTCATTGAAAATGACACATTTACTCTGACCCCTCTCCCAGAAGCTGAACATGCAGTGAGGGGAAGGTGGGTCTAAGATTAAAAACTGTAGATGGAGCAGAAACGTTATCTAGATGAAAATGGCTTTAAACTGAAATCAGGAGGATAACACTGATAATCTGGGTTGATGATCATTTACCAGTTTTCCTACTCTTAGGATGGAGGCAGCAGCAACACAATCGCTGAATATCGTTAAGAGTAGTAGTATTAAATGACGGTGTAGCAAAAGAATTTATATCAATTCTAATAAGATTTTTAAAGCAGATTTTCTGAAGCTCTAATTATAAACCATGTGGAGGACAGACAGTCTCCATACTGCAGGGTTAGTCTGAGACACTATGAGGGACACTGATTTATTACTATTTAAAACAAGCAGAGAAATGACAGAAAAAATGAAAGTGTAAATTATTACCTGCCCACTATGCAGCTGCCTAATCTAGGGTCCTGTCTTTTTCCAAGTGGTGTCCAGAAGTGTGTGGCAGTGCTCCTTAAGGGCCTCACTGCATCGGGTAGAGAAAAGTGGAGAAAGTTGGCAATGTCCAGGACTCCTGGAGGAAAAAAAAAAAAAATTTAAGGAAAAGGTAAAAGGTGAAGTTGAAGAACTGAACCTCACGCCAGTACATTTAGATGAAAAGCAGCTGTGGTGGAGGAGCCCTCTGCTTTTCCAGGCCACACCGACGGCCCCAGGCCCTCTCTGGTGCAGGAGTGGAGACAACAATCCTCTGTGTCCGTCATTCCGGTAGTGCTGGATTTAAGATGACCATCGTTGGAGGAGTCACGAACAGACTCCAGCCTCGTCTTCCGTTGGAGTTTGGACTGCCTCTACAACAGCAGCAGTCAAGCTTGATGACCTCCTTGCAGAGCATCTGGAGATCTCGCTCCTCTGCGGTCACCAAGTTACTCCAGAGTAAACACAGAAACGCAAACAACGGTCAGTGAGACAGAGTACTGAACAGTAACACAGGGAGCAGAGAGCACAAGCATCACAACAACTGTCTCAGATAAAGAAGACAGCTGATATTAAAGACTATAAAGTAGGGACTCAACTGTTTGTGTCGAATCAGTTTTAAAAGCAGAACCGAATCGGAAAAATATATACGTAGAAAATGTGTAGGATAGAATTACTGCGTTTATATGTCAATTATTTTAGGCATTCAACATGGTCACAGGTAGACATAGGACACTAAGCATGGTAAGGCCCATCAGCTGTTTTGCTTGCTGGGGGGGGGGGGGGGGAGAGGAGGAGTAGATACCTTTATACTTAATAAAGCGTTACTAATCATAACTGTAACTATGTATTAATGTCATGTGTATAGTCTAAACCTTCAAAATGTCTAATTTGAACAGCCCTGAAAAACATTTATTTCCAAAAGCTTGCTTTAGAATCTTTGAATTTTCTAAAAAATAAGTGCAGATCCCTTTACAAAATTCTCTAGGTTGAACAGTAATGAATAATTAAATGTCCTAAAAATTTAATTTGTAATAAATTTGGATCCCTGAAAAATTTAAACAACCCTGAGAAGAAAACTATTTCATGACAATATTTTAGAATCTTTCTAGAATCTTAGAATTTAAAACAAATCTGGATCCTGAGAAATTCCCAGTTCGGACAACTGTGAGACTAAAATTATCTTAAGGCAATGCTTTGGACATCTTCATCCTTTGAGTCCGGATCGCTGCAAAAAGCCTAAAACGAATGTTAAAATTAAAATATCAAAGGGAATTCGGTTTAAAGTAACCTGAAGGTCTAAGAATACAGCGTCCCATCTCCTCCTGTTTATTCTAAATTCGTAAGGCCTAATTAATTTACACAGTCACCTCGGGTACAGAGTGTCGGAGTCAGTAGAGCGCCTGAATGGACTCAGAATCACTCATTGGGATGATGGCGGCCGCCTCTGACGCTTTCTGATCCTGTCTCTGAAAACTCTTGACCCAGAGGAATATTGGGATCTCTGTGGAACCTCCAGAACTGTGGTAGTGGGATTTGCTTCTCTGCGCTTAAAGAATCAACTCGATCAGTCAGTCTTAGGAATGTAGAGAAACACCTGCAGTTTAATCCTGCAGTAAACATAACGCCAGTGGAAGACTTCAGAACTGCGTCTGACAAAAACCTTGCTGTACAGTCAGTTACACTGAAATCTTGTTTAAAAGGTTCTGGCTAAGACTGCTTATATTACTTAAAGGGAAAGAGAAAACCCTCCTACCTAAAATTGGCTGCAGTGGTAAATTTAATACTACTTGGCAACCTGTCTTGACTTAAATAGACAATATGGGGACAAAATGAGGATTAATTGGCCGGTTAGCACCCAGTCTGAAATCTATTTCACTATTTAAAGTGAAAGTCATTTATTTACATTTACATTTACTCTCTTACCCTTTGTGTTTCTTTGGACACTTGTATGTGCTTTTATAACTTCATATTCAGAAATTACCTGTATTTTTAGAATTAGAGCTTTAAGTTATTCATAAATGCAAAAAGACTCAGGGGGGCCTTTTGTGAACCGATTTTATGACCCCCACCAATGTAATAAACAGACCCTAACAGAAAGATAAGCAGATTTAGTTTCACAGAGATCTAGTGAACTAAGGTGGTTAGCAATCATAACTTCATTGACAATGACTGCTTTAGAGGCTAGAGACCATATATTTAACAGCCTAAATCCAAATGAGGAACTGCTTGTACTCAGAAAGACGGAAGAATTTATATAAATTCTAATAAGATTTTTTTAAGCAGATTTTCTGACGTTACAATTACAAACCATGACAGTCTCAACACTGCAGGATTTGTCTGAGTACTAAATACTATGAGTGACACTGATCTATTACTTTAATACAAGCAGAAAAGTGACAAAATAAATGGGTGGAATCAAGTAAATCTTGTAAATCACTTACCTGCCAACTATGCAGACAGTGTGACTGGGAAGGGCAAGTCAGTCCTGGCCTGGCATCTTCATGATGTTCCCGGAGAGAACGATGGACCCCAGGCGGCTCACGTGAAGCTCATCTCTGTGGTCAGTGGTCAGGGGGAGACAATGATCCTGGTGTCTGTCTTTTTCTGAACAGTGTACAAAAGTGTTCAGTCGTGCTACTTCAGGGCCACGCTGCATCAGGTGGAGAATAGTGGAGAACGATGGTGCCAAAGCCACCTGGTGACGTCCAGAACACTGGCACCTGGAAAACAGGAGACCATGGCATTACTCTTTTGGGTAGATACTTTTCAGTGTTTTACAGAAGAATCTCCAACAGTGAGAACACCACCCTGAGGAGTCGTCCTCTGTGCCGGAACAGGTGAAGAGCTGAGGTCCTCAAACCAGTTAGCAGAGGAGAAAACCAGCTGTGGTGGTGGAGGAGCCCCCTGCTTTTCCCAGCCATGCTGACACTTCCAGGCCCTCTCAGGTGCGGGAAAGGAGATGACCCTCTGTGCATGCTGTGACTGCCATCTTAATTCCAGCACTACAGTGTTGGACGAGGCACGGGCAGCCTCCAGCCTCGTCTTACGTGAGTGGAGTTTGGACAGCCTCTACAAAAGCAGCTTGATCTGCCGTACAAGCTTAATGACCTCCTGGAGAGCTCGTTCCTCCGTGGTCGCATCTGAGAAAAAACAGACAGAAACGCAAACAACGGTCAGTGAGAGAGTACTGTACAGTAACACAGGGAGCAGAGAGCACAAGGATCACAAGACAAAACAAATAAAAAGAAGACAGCCAAAAGTGGTACAAAGTTTGTGATTAAAAGAGTACAATAAGCTTTACTACCTGAATGTGGTCAATGATGTGTGGTGAACAGTGGTGATGGTTGCAGTGTGTTGCAATATTCAAACACAGCATGAAATCCTTGTTCACTGTAATTATGATGATTCACATTATGCAGTAGAGAGCATGAATGTAGAAAAAGAATGATCAATTCTAATACGATTTTTAAAAGCAGATTTTCTGACTCTCCAATCACAAACCATGCAGAGACAGTCTCCATACTGCAGGGTTTGTCTGAGCAGTAGTTGCCCGCTATTGTGTTGCTTGGTGCTTGCTATATTGTTGCAATGGTGTCACCGGAGGTTGCTATGGTGTGCTATTTTGTTCCTAGGTTGCTGCTATGGTGTTGCTAGGTGGTTCCGATGGTGTCCCAGGTTGTTGCTATGGTGTCACAGGTGGTTGCTATTGTGTTAGATGGTATGTATGAAGTATGTGTATGTACAACAATGAAGTGTGGAAGGGGTGGATCATTGCAGAACCGTAACACAGCAGGGCAGTGGAGAGCCAGGCTGAGCAAACATCAGGGCACAGCAGGAGGAACAGGGAACCAGAGCACATGCAAAACAGAGAGAGAACAGATAGGAAAGAAAGAAAGAAAAAAAATGGTTAGGAGACTTGTGTCAAAAGCTCTGCTAGAGGGACAGGCCTGATTCCAGAACATGGATGAATGGACACCTCCAGACTGGATGGCAGGGCATCTCCATAGAAGTAAAGACAGTGATCCTGGTGCCTGTCTTTCAATTGTGTCCAGAAACAGAATAGTGGAGAATGATAGTGCCGAGGCCGCCTGACAAAGTACAGCACATGGGCAGCTGAAAAATAAGGAGACTGTGGTGTGACTCGTTGAGAACTTTTCAGTGTTTTAAAGTAGAATCTCCAACAATGAGAACACCGCCCTGAGGAGCTGTCCTCTGTGACTGAGCAAGTGAAGGGGAAGAGCTGAGGACCTTTAACTGTTAAGCAGAGGAAAAAAACAACTGTGATGGAGAAGCCCTTGGCTTTTTTTCTGGCCACGCTGATGCTCCAGGGTCCCTTTCAGTGTGGGAGATGACAACTACCATGTGTTCATCTTCCGTCGGTGGAGTTTGGACAGCCTCTACAACGGCAGCTGGATCTGCCGTACAAGCTTGACGAGTGTAGTACATACTGACCTAGCTGCTCCTATAGATCCAGTAAAGGGGGGGCTGAAGCATGGAGCACTGGGCATTAGACATATGAGAAATATTCTGGTATATATATGGATTCTAGATCGTAGTGCTACTAAATGACTTCGTTTCTCCTGCCTGTTGAGCGTATACACCTCTCTCTGAATGAAGCTAATAATTACCACTCAAAGCTTCTAGCAAGACACCAGCTATAACATGCCTCTGACTGAAGTTAAACTATGGGGTTTTAGCGCCCCCACAAGGACGAAAAGAGGAATAGCAACAGCCTCTGAGCAGTAATTCAATAAACACCAGGACGTTGAGTAAGAACACAAATTTAGCACAGAATTACACCATCCATACTAACCTAAAACAGCTCAGTAGCGTAAAACATGTGAAGAAATAACAAACCATGAAGATTCAGTAATACATAGGTAAACATTGAAGCTACATTGCTAAGGAGAAAGCTAGCATAGCAACAGAACTAAGCCATTCCCAAACTAAATGAACAGCAGCTTACTTTGTGTCACAGACTCTAAATTAAAGGCACCCACAGACTGACCAGTCAATGGCAGCTGATGATCCCAGGGTGAGAGGTGTGTACCTTCCATTCCAACAGCTAACAGTGTTGATCAGACTCCAGAAGAGGTTCAAGGGTCTTAAACTGATGCTCAAGATGGTGCTGAAACAGAGGAAGACAGACATAGTACACACTTTTCAAAGAGAGATAGGAAATCACCTAAGTACTTAGCTGACTGGGTGTCAGATACTGAAGTTCAGACACTGATCAAATTCATTTTTAATACAAGCAGAGAAATGACAATAAATGGCTATGAAAACAAGAAAAATGATGTAAAGTTACTTAGTTGCCAACTATTCAGTTCACTAACTGGAGGAGCAGAACATTAGAGAAGCATTGTGCCAAAAGCATCACTCTCCCAGAGAGCCAAGCAAAGCCACCTGGCGAAGTCCAGGACACGGCATCTGGGAAACAGGAGACCGTGGTGTTAATTTTTGGGCTCGATACTTTTAAGTGGTTTGAGTAGAATCTCTATCAATGATAACACTGCCCTGAGAGGTTGTCCTTGAGGGATGAAGCAGGTTGGAAGAGATGAAAACTGGCTGTGGTGGTGACACTTCGTCTTAAGCAATCATGTTTCAAGCGTGTCAGTTCCCCGGTCCCACTGTAGACCTGAGCATAATGAGTTGAATATAAATGGACATATGAAAGATTACATAAAAACTAATGTTAAATTAAGAGAACAAACACAGGCAGACCACTGTATGGCGCTCCGGTTTCAGTTTGGACAAAGCTTATGGACACAAGTGACTGAGAAGCCTCGACCCATCTCCCAGAAGCTCCCATAAAAGATTGAAATTAAGCTCTGTACGACATTAAGTCATCAGAAAGTTTTCAGATCATCACTAATTTGGATCTACAGCCCAAAACCCCTCACTGGTTCATATAATGACTGAAAATCTCAATTTCCATACAAGGGAAGAAACGCTGCAAACAGGCCTAGCAGATCAACCTCGACATCTAAGTTAACAGACACGGAGGGATGAAGAGATTCTCTGTGCTTTGAAAACAGACATCTCCGAGCTTCTCGAGTCAAAACTAAGGTCCACACTCGCGGAAGAGTTCGAAGGCATAAAAGCAAAACCGCAGAAATAGTGAATAACAGAACTCTGCTCCGACTTTTAAGCACTGGATAATAATAAGAAAAGCAATAACAATATACAGTGAATTAAGATATAAGGTAGGAGTGTGAGTAGGTGCTGGACAGAGATCATGAAGAGCTATAGCTAATGTAGGAGCAGGTTATGAAGTAGGAGTGTGAGTAGGTGCTGGACAGAGAGATAATGAAGAGCTATAGCTAATGTAGGAACAGGGTATGAAGTAGGAGTAGGTGCTGGACATTTGTTTGGTGTTAATGTTAAAGTCCATGCTGAGAAGAGGGACAGGCCTGATTCCGGAACATGGACGAATGGACACCTCCAAACTGGACGTCAGGGCATCTCAGTACATGTAAAAGAGAGAGAGGGGTTAGGATGGTTGTGCTGGAACTCTGCTGAGTAGAGGGACAGGTCTGATACCAAGACGCAGGAATGGAACCAAAAAAGGGCAACTCCAGGCAGGCAGCTCAGGACATGAGGAGAGAGAGAAAAAGATGAAGATTAGAACAAGCTTTACGTTTAGTGAGAGACCTGTAGCAGAAATAGTTAGAGACACAACCACAATAATAGTAATAAAAAGCCTGTAATCAGAGCAGGACAGAACAGTGGTGAAATGTAATCAGAGCAGGACAGAACACAGAACTGGAGAGTTCTCTGAAAGCTGGTGTAAAGAGAGAAGTTTTTCATCTAGATTTAAAGACTGAGATTTACCTGAACTTCCAGCCTACAGCACTGCATTAGTCCAGCCTTGAGGTTTTGAAGGCGTGCACCAGCTTGTCAGAATCCCCCTGGGATAGTATGCTGCAGAGTTACTTCAACCTGGATCCCTTTGATACGGAGTGTCGTCTCCTCCCGCATGTTCTAAATTCTTAACCAATCTCACTAATTTACTTAGTCACCTTGGGTACAGAGTGTCGGAGTCAGTAGAGCGCCTGAATTGACTCAGAATCACTCATTAGGATGACGGCGGCCGCCTCTGTCGGTTTCTGATCCTGTCTCTGAAAACTCTGGACCCAGAGGAATATTGGGATCTCTGTGGAACCTCCAGAACTGTGGTAGTGGGATTTGCTTCCCTGCGCTTAAAGAATCAACTTGATCAGTCAGTCTTAGGAATGTAGAGAAACACTTTAATTCTGCAGTAAACAACCTGTGATGAGGCTGGTGTGAAGTTGATAGACCCCCATTGTTTCAAAGTAACAAAAGCCACCATCTGTCTGTTCCTGAAAACAACGTATACATAGAATATTGAAACACCTGAAAAGATTCCCCACAATACTGAAACACACCCCAGTGGACAGTGAGCACACGTGTCTGGAGCGGTGAGCAGCCATTGCTGCGGCCCACACAAAAGTGTGTGCTCAAGAGTGGTTTTGCAGAGCCTAGGTATCGAACCCACAACACTGTCATCAATATCCCAGAGCTCTAACCGCTGAGCCACCACTGGCCCCCTACAGCCACCACTGGCCCCCTACAGCCGCTTATTGTTACCAGATTTCTGCTATTATTGGCCTTCGAACATCAGGGCTGTTCCTGCAGGTTACATGTATTGCTCTGTTCAAAACTACTCATACCAGAATCTTTGTCTTGCTGTTCACTAAACCAGACTGTGAAACAGTCCCTGAAAATCTGGCTGCAGTTTGTTAGAGCCTTTTCACTAAATGAATGATCTATATACAGCCTGATGATAAAAGACCTCCTCTCCCTCTACCATTGATGAGGCCATTTCATCTTGGAGAGAAAAAGGAAGAAATGTCTTAAAGGATCTGTTTATTGATCAAAGCTTTGAATCTTTTGAACTTAGAACTGAATTTAATCCTCAAGCTCATTTTTTCAGGTATTTGCAACTACGTAGTTGTGTGTCCACAAACTTCCTCTTCATTATTAGATACGGTTCTGAACGTCAACCCACAGATAAAAAAAATGTATTCGGCACCAAATCTGTTACTGAACTCCTTTCATATGAAACCCTTACAAGTACTAAAGCAGCAGTAGGTGGAGGATCCATCTGTCTATCAATATATTTACTGAATGGAGGTAAAATATTGTAGATAACTCTCCTCATCTATATGTTTAAACACATTATAATTCAGTTTAAAATTGCATTTCTTACACTGGACTAAGGCAAGACTGGCAGAATTGGTTTAAAACATGAATCTAATGTGAGATAGATTTCAAACAGAATCAACAACACAGGCACACGTTCTGGTTTTGTGTAAAAATTACGGTCTTTTGGAATTAGGTTTTCTTCTTTTCAGGAGTCTTCAAACAGCTGATCCAGCCTTCCCCTACAACTGCAATATTTGGGGGGACTCCTCAAGGGCTTTATCTGGGGAAATCTTGTTGAAAAGGTTCTGGCTAAGACTGCTTAGATTACTTAAAGGGAAAGAGAAAACCCTCCTACCTAAAACTGGGTGCAGTGGTGAATTTAATACTACTTGGTAACCTGTCTTGACTTAAATAGACAATATAGCCTATGCAGAATTTTAAATAGTGAAACAGATTTTAAACTGGGTGCTAAGCAGCCAATTATCAGTCATTTACATTTACTCTCTTACCCTTTCAGATTCTTTGGACACTTGTATGAGCTTTTATAACTTCATATTCAGAAATTACCTGTATTTTTACAGTTAGAGTTTTAAGTTCATCATAAATACAAAAACACTCCACTTCCAGGAGACCCTGTGTGAACCGATTTTATGACCCCCACCAATGTAATTAACAGACCTACACCCTTGATATAGTTTCACACAGATCTAGTGAATTAAGGTGGTTCACTTCAGATGGGTCTGGACATGTACTGGCTTAAGCAGCGGTTTGGAGTCTGACTGAGGCAGTGGATAGGTGTCCTATACAGATAACGAGGTCAAACAGGTGCCATTAATACAGGTAACGAGTGGAGGACAGAAGAGCTTCTTAAAGAAGTTACAGGTCAGTGAGAGCCAGAAATCTTGACTAGTCCAGAAATACTTATTTCTTACCATAATTTACAAATACATTCTTCCTAAATCCTACAAATGTGATTTCCTGGATTTTATTTTGTCTCTCATATTTGAAGTGAACCTATGATAAATTACAGACCTCTCTCATCTTTCTAAGTAAGAGAACTTGCACAATCAGTGGCTGACTAAATACTTTTTTGCCACACTGTATATTTAACAGCCCAAATTCAATGCAGAATTGCTTGTACTCTGAAAGATGGAAGAATTTATATAAATTCTAATAAGATTTATAAAGCAGATTTTCCAACGTTACAATTACAAACCATGACCGTCTCAATACTGCAGAATTTGTCTGAAATACTATGACACTGATCTATTACTTTTTAATACAAGCAGAAAAGTGACAGAATAAATGGGTGGAATCAAGTAAATCATGTAAATCACTCATCCTGCAAACTATGCAGTTCACTAACCTGATAGTGTGACTGGGAAGGGTCATTCAGTCCTGGCCTGGCACCTTCTTGATGTTCCCAGAGAGAACGATTGCCCCCAGGCGGCACAGGTGAAGCTCATCTCTGAGGTAGAGGACCAGACGCAGCCAAAAGCTCTCCCAGCTGTCCACAAAGACAGAGCAGACGGACCTGTCCCACAGCCAGCAGTGGAGCGAGAGGAGCTGAGGAAACGGCTCCCTCACTGGTCTATAAGTGGTCAGGGGGCTGAAGACGATGATCCTGATCTCTGGCTTTTCTCGAACAGTGTCCAGAAGCGTATGGCAGTGCTTCTTCAGGACCACGCTGCATCAGGAGGAGAACAGTGGAGAACGATGGTGCCAAAGCCACCTGGCAACATCCAGGACACGAGCACCTGATAAAAAGGAGAATGTGGCGTTACTCTTTAGGGTCGATACTTTGAGGGTTTTACAGAAGAATCTTCAACAGTGAGAACACCGCCCTGAGGAGTCTTCCTCTGTGCCGGAGCAGGTCCTTGAACCAGTTAGCAGAGGTGAGAACTTGCTGTGGTGGAAGAGCCCTCTGCTTTTTCCAGCCACACAGACAGTTCCAGGCTCTCTTAGATGCGGGAGTGGAGACGACGACCCTCTGTGTCTGTGGCGCCGGTAGTGTTGGAATTAAGATGGTCACGTTAGAGAAGTCACGGGCAGCCTCCAGCCTCGTCAGCGAAGTTTGACTGCCTCTATAACAGCAGCTGGATCGTCCATACAAGCTTGACGACCTCCTGGAGGGGGTACAGAATACATGCACAATATTAAATAAAAGCTCAGAAAGGTTCCAGGTCTATATCGTAGTACTACTAAATGACTTCATTTAAAGAGAGATGTGTATACGCTCAACAGGCAGGAGAAACAAAGCTAATAATTACCACTCAAAGCTTCTAGCAAAACACCAGCTTTAACATGCCTCTGACTGTTTCCACAGGTTAAACTATGGGGTTTTAGCGCCCCCACAAGGACAAAAAGAGGAACAACAACAGCCTCTGAGCAGTAGTTCAATAAATTACATTTTATTACAAGCAGAGAAATGACAGAATAAATGATTATTAAAATAGAAAAAACTATGTAATATTACATACCTGACAACTATTCAGTTCACCAACGTCAGGAACTCGGGAGAAGAATAGTGGAGAAGCATTGTGCCAAGGGAAGCCCTCTTGGTGCAGGAGGGGAGACGACGACCTTCTGTGTCTGCCGTGCTGGAATTAAGATGGCCAGCATTTGAGGAGTCACTGTCAGCCTCCAGCCTCGTCTTCCTTCAGTGGAGTTTACATAGAAAAAAAAATTAAATGTTCAAAGTTCAATGAAAAGAAACACAGGCAGACATCACTGTATGGTGCTCCGGTTTCAGTTTGGACAAAGCTTATGAACACACAAGTGTTTTATTTGTACAACAGGTAGCGCAGTAGAGCTGTGAAGCAGAGAAGCCTTCGACCCATCTCCCAGAATCTGAACACACAGTGGTGGGTAGGTGGGTCTATGATTAAAAGTGTTGATGCATCTGAAACGTACAAAGTCTGATATGATGCTAAACGTGATGAATGTTTGCTTATTTAGATGTTCCATCATGAAGTACAGTAAACTAGCTGTGAAAACAGGAGACAGTGGCGTTACTCTTTGGGCTCAGATACCTGTTTTACAGAAGATCTCCACAGGCACCGTCCTGAGGAGCTGTCCCTCTGTGATGAGCACATGAAGTCGAAAATCTGAGGACGTCTGATTGGCTAGGAGAGGTGAAAACCGTGGCGGTGGAGGAGCCCTCAGCACCAGTGGTGCTTGAATTATGACTGCCTAAGTGAAGGAGTCTCAAGCAGCCTCCAGCCTCGTCTTCAGTCTGGTGAGTTTGGACTGCCTCTACAACAGCAGCTGGATCTGCCGGTCAAGCTTGACGACGTCTGGAGAGGTCGTTCCACCGTGGTCACCATGTTCCTCGAGATTAAACACAGACAGAAACGCAAACGATGTAATTATGATGTTTCACATTATGCAGTAGAGAGCATGAAGATCAAGGGTAAGATTGATGAACTGAACTGTGAAGTCTGCAGACAAGAGAAATCTGCTCAGAGTAGAAACAGAACCTGATGCTCGAGCAAAAGCAGTACTTGAACTAGTACATACTGACCTAGCTGCTCCTATAGATCCAGTGTCCAAAAGAGGGTTGTAGATCCACTCTGGTGTTTACTGAGGATTACTCAGGTGCAGTCTGTGAACTTCCTAAAAACTAAGGATGAAATCATAAAAGCTACTGAGTGATAGTACACACTCTCAAAAGAGAGAGAGGAAAGCACCTCAGTACTTAGCTGACTGATTCAGATATTGGAGATCAGACACTGACCAACACTGACTAAAGCTCTGTGGTTCATTACAGACCCTGTAGCAGTAAAGAGATTATCTAGATGAAAATGGCTTTACACTGAAATCAGGAGGATAACACTGATAATCTGGGTCGATGATCATTTACCAGTTTTCCTACTCTTAGGATGGAGGCAGCAGCAGCACAATCCCTGAACATCATTAAGAGCAGTAGTATTGAATGATGGTGTAGTAAAATAATTTATATCAATTCTAATAAGATTTTTAAAGCAGATTTTCTTAAGCTCTAATTACAAACCATGTGGAGGACAGTCTCCATACTGCAGGGTTAGTCTGAGATACCGATATTCCTGTTTAAAACAAGCAGAAAATTGACAGAAAAAATGATTATTAAATTCAGTTAATAATGTAAATTATTACCTGCCCACTATCCAGCTGCCTAATCTAGGGTCCTGTCTTTTTCCGAGTGGTTTCCAGTGTGTGGCAGTGCTCCTTAAGGGCCTCACTGCATCGGGTAGAGAAAAGTGGAAAAAGTTGGCAATGTCCAGGACTCCTGGAGGAAATAAATAAATAAATAATAATAAAAAAAATTTTAGGGAAAAAGGTGAAGTTGAAGAACTGATAACCTCACGCCAGTACATTTAGATGAAAAGCAGCTGTGGTGGTGGAGGAGCCCTCTGCTTTTCCAGGCCACGCGACAGCCCCAGGCCCTCTCTGGTGCAGGAGTGGAGACAACAACCCTCTGTGTCCGCCATGTCGGTAGTGCTGGATTTAAGATGTCCATCGTTGGAGGAGTCACGAACAGACTCCAGCCTCGTCTTCCGTTGGAGTTTGGACTGCCTCTACAACAGCAGCAGTCAAGCTTGATGACCTCCTTGCAGAGCATCTGGAGATCTCGCTCCTCAGCGTTCACCAAGTTACTTCAGAGTAAACACAGACAAACGCAAACAACGGTCAGTGAGACAGAGTACTGTACAGTAACACAGGGAGCAGAGAGCACAAGCATCACAACAACTGTCTCAGATAAAGAAGACAGCTGATATTAAAGACTATAAAGTAGGGACTCAACTGTTTGTGTCGAATCAGTTTTAAAAGCAGAACCGCATCGAAATATATATATATATATATATATATATATATATATATATATATATATATATATATAAAATGTGTAGGATAGAATTACTGCGTTTATATGTCAATTATTTTAGCCATTCAACATGGTCACAGGTAGACACAGGAGATTGAGCATGGTAAGGCCCATCAGCTGTTTTGCTTGCTGGGGGGGGATAAATATATCTATCTATAGTAGATACCTTTATACTTAATAAAGCGTTACTAATCATAACTGTAACTATGTATTAATGTCACGTGTATAGTCTAAACTCTTAAGGTATTATAAACCCCCTTGTCTTAGAACCTTCAAAATGTCTAATTTGAACAGCCCTGAAAAACATTTATTTCCAAAACCTTGCTTTAGAATCTTTGAATTTTCTAAAAAATAAGTGCAGATCCCTTTACAAAATTCTCTAGGTTGAACAGTAATGAATAATTAAATGTCCTAAAAATTTAATTTGAAATAAATTTGGATCCCTGAAAAATTTAAACAACCCTGAGAATAAAACTATTTCAAGACAATATCTTAGAATCTTTCTAGAATCTTAGAATTTAAAACAAATCTGGATCCTGAGAAATTCCCAGTTCAGACAACTGTGAGACTGAAATTATCTTAAGGCAATGCTTTGGACATCTTCATCCTTTGAGTACGGATCGCTGCAAAAAGCCTAAAACAAATGTTAAAATTAAAATATCAAAAGGGATTCGGGTTTAAGTAACCTGAAGGTCTAAGAATACAGCGTCCCGTCTCCTCCTGTTTATTCTAAATTCGTAAGGCCTAATTAATTTACACAGTCACCTCGGGTACAGAGTCTCAGAGTCAGCAGAGCGCCTGAATGGACTCAGAATCACTCATTGGGATGATGGCGGCCGCCTCTGTCGCTTTCTGATCCTGTCTCTGAAAACTCTGGACCCAAAGGAATATTGGGATCTCAGCAGAACCTCCAAAACTGTGGTAGGGGGATTTTATGACCCCCACCAATGTAAAACAGACCTTAACAGATGAAGATAAACAGATTTAGTTTCACAGAGATCTAGTGAACTAAGGTGGTTAGCAATCATAACTTCATTGACAATGACTGGTTTAGAGGCTAGAGATCATATATTTAACAGCCTAAATCCAAATGAGGAACTACTTGTACTCAGAAAGACGGAAGAATTTATATAAATACTAATGCGATTTTAAGCAGATTTTCTGACGTTACAATTACAAACCATGACCGTCTCAATACTGCAGGATTTGTCTGAGTACTAAATACTATGAGTGACACTGATCTATTACTTTCTAATACAAGCAGAAAAGTGATATAAATGGGTGGAATCAAGTAAATCTTGTAAATCACTTACCTGCCAACTATGCAGACAGTGTGACTGGGAAGGGCAAGTCAGTCCTGGCCTGGCATCTTCATGACGTTCCCGGAGAGAACGATGGACCCCAGGCGGCTCACGTGAAGCTCATCTCTGTGGTCAGTGGTCAGGGGGAGACAATGATCCTGGTGTCTGTCTTTTTCTGAACAGTGTACAAAAGTGTTCAGCCGTGCTTCTTCAAGGCCACGCTGCATCAGGTGGAGAATAGTGGAGAACGATGGTGCCAAAGCCACCTGGTGACGTCCGGAACACTGGCACCTGGAAAACAGGAGACCATGGCATTACTCTTTTGGGTAGATACTTTTCAGTGTTTTACAGAAGAATCTCCAACAGTGAGAACACCACCCTGAGGAGTCGTCCTCGGTGCCGGAGCAGGTGAAGAGCTGA
Organism: Salminus brasiliensis; assembly: GCF_030463535.1. Lineage (NCBI taxonomy): Eukaryota > Metazoa > Chordata > Actinopteri > Characiformes > Bryconidae > Salminus > Salminus brasiliensis. The sequence continues at coordinate 15,089,441 of NC_132890.1, read as the reverse complement.
GGTCCTCAAACCAGTTAGCAGAGGACAAAACCAGCTGTGGTGGTGGAGGAGCCCCCTGCTTTTCCCAGCCATGCTGACACTTCCAGGCCCTCTCAGGTGCGGGAAAGGAGATGACCCTCTGTGCATGCTGTGACTGCCATCTTAATTCCAGCACTACAGTGTCGTCTTACGTGAGTGGAGATTGGACAGCCTCTTTAAAAGCAGCTGGATCTGCCGTACAAGCTTAATGACCTCCTGGAGAGCTCGTTCCTCCATGGTCGCATCTGAGAAAAAACACAGACAGAAACAAGACGGTAAGTGAGAGAGTACTGTACAGTAACACAGGGAGCAGAGAGCACAAGCATCACAAGACAATACAAATAAAAAGAAGACAGCCAAAAGTGGTACAAAGTTTGTGATTAAAAGAGTACAATAAGCTTTACTACCTGAATGTGGTCAATGATGTGTGGTGAACAGTGGTGATGGTTGCAGTGTGTTACAATATTCAAACACAGCATGAAATCCTTGTTCACTGTAATTATGATGATTCACATTATGCAGTAGAGAGCATGAATGTAGAAAAAGAATGATCAATTCTAATACGATTTTTAAAAGCAGATTTTCTGACTCTCCAATCACAAACCATGCAGAGACAGTCTCCATACTGCAGGGTTTGTCTGAGCAGTAGTTGGCCGCTATTGTGTTGCTTGCTATATTGTTGCAATGGTGTCAGCGGAGGTTGCTATGGTGTGCTATTTTGTTCCTAGGTTGCTGCTACGGTGTTGCTAGGTGGTTCCGATGGTGTCCCAGGTTGTTGCTATGGTGTCACAGGTGGTTGCTATTGTGTTAGATGGTATGTATATGTACAGCAATGAAGTGTGGAAGGGGTGGATCATTGCAGAACCGTAACACAGCAGGGCAGTGGAGAGCCAGGCTGAGCAAACATCAGGGCACAGCAGGAGGAACAGGGAACCAGAGCACATGCAAAACAGAGAGAGAACAGACAGGAAAGAAAGAAAGAAAAAAAAGGGTTAGGGAGACTTGTGTCAAAAGCTCTGCTAGAGGGACAGGCCTGATTCCAGAACATGGATGAACGGACACCTCCAGACTGGACGGCAGGGCATCTCCGTAGAAGTAAAGACAGTGATCCTGGTGCCTGTCTCAATTGTGTCCAGAAACAAAATAGTGGAGAATGATAGTGCCGAGGCCGCCTGACAACGTACAGCACATGGGCAGCTGAAAAATAAGGAGACTGTGGTGTGACTCGTTGAGAACTTTTCAGTGTTTTAAAGTAGAATCTCCAACAATGAGAACACCGCCCTGAGGAGCTGTCCTCTGTGACTGAGCAGGTGAAGGAGAAGGGGAAGAGCTGAGGACCTTTAACTGCTAAGCAGAGGAAAAAAACAACTGTGATGGAGAAGCCCTTGGCTTTTTTTCTGGCCACGCTGATGCTCCAGGGTCCCTTTCAGTGTGGGAGATAACAACTACCATGTGTTCATCTTCCGTCGGTGGAGTTTGGACAGCCTCTACAACGGCAGCTGGATCTGCCGTACAAGCTTGATGAGTGTAGTACATACTGACCTAGCTGCTCCTATAGATCCAGTAAAGGGGGGGCTGAAGCATGGAGCACTGGGCATTAGACATATGAGAAATATTCTGGTACATATATATGGATTCTAGATCGCAGTGCTACTAAATGACTTCGTTTCTCCTGCCTGTTGAGCGTATACACCTCTCTCTAAATGAAGCTAATAATTACCACTCAAAGCTTCTAGCAAGACACCAGCTATAACATGCCTCTGACTGTTTCCACAAGTTAAACTATGGGGTTTTAGCGCCCCCACAAGGACGAAAAGAGGAATAGCAATAGCCTCTGAGCAGTAGTTCAATAAACACCAGGACGTTGAGTAAGAACACAAATTTAGCACAAACCACAGAATTACACCATCCATACTAACCTAAAACAGCTCAGTAGCGTGAAACATGTGAAGAAATAACAGAAACCATGAAGATTCAGTAATACATAGGTAAACACTGAAGCTACATTGCTAAGGAGAAAGCTAGCATAGCAACAGAACGAAGCCATTCCCAAACTAAATTAACAGCAGCTTACTTTGTGTCACAGACTCTAAATTAAAGGCACCCACAGACTGACCAGTCAATGGCAGCTGATGATCCCAGGGTGAGAGGTGTGTACCCCCCATTCCAACAGCAAACAGTGTTGATCAGACTCCAGAAGAGGTTCAAGAGTCTTAAACTGATGCTTAAGATGGTTCTGAAACAGAGGGAGACCGACATAGTACACACTTTTCAAAGAGAGATAGGAAATCACCTCAGTACTTAGCTGACTGGGTGTCAGATACTGAAGTTCAGACACTGATCAAATTCATTTTTAATACAAGCAGAGAAATGACAAATGGCTATTAAAACAGGATAATGATGTAAAGTTACTTACCTGCCAACTATTCAGTTCACTAACTGGAGGAGCAGAACAAGAGAGAAGCATTGTGCCAAAGGCATCACGCTCCCAGAATGCCAAGCAAAGCCACCTGGCGAAGTCCAGGACACGGCATCTGGGAAACAGGAGAAGTGGTTTCAGTAGAATCTCCATCAATGAGAACAGTGCCCTGAGGGGTTGTCCTTGAGGGATGAAGCAGGTGAAGGCAAAGTAGAAGAGCTGAGGACCTCAAACTGGTTAAAAGAGATAAAAACTGGCTGTGGTGGTGACACTTCGGTTTAAACAGTCACGTTTCAAGCATGTCAATTCCCCGGTCCCACTGTAGACCTGAGCATAACGAGCTGAATATAAATGGACATATGAAAGATTACATAAAAACTAATGTTAAATTAAGAGAACAAACACAGGCAGACATCACTGTATGGCGCTCCGGTTTCAGTTGGGACAAAGCTTATTGACACAAGGGACTCAGGCAATGGAGGTGAAGCGGAGATGCCTCGACCCATCTCCCAGAAGCTCCCATAAAAGATTGAATTTTAGCTCTGTACGACATTAAGAAGTCATCAGAAAGTTTTCAGAAGATCACTCATTTGGATATACAGCCAAAAACATATTCGAGCTTCTCGGGGTAAGAACTAAGGTCCACACTCGCTGAAGAGTTCGAAGGCATAAGAGCAAACCGCAGAAGCAGTGAATAACATAACTCTGCTCCGACTTTTAAGCACTGTATAATAATAAGAAAAGGAATAACTATATACAGTTATGAAGTAGGAGTGCGAGTAGGTGCTGTACATTTGTTTAGTGTTAATGTCCATGCTGAGAAGAGCAACAGGCCTGATTCCGGAACATGGACACCTCCAGATTGGACGTCAGGGCATCTCAGTACATGTAAAAGAGAGAGAGAGAGAGAGAGAGAGAGAGAGAGAGAGAGAGAGAGAGAGAGAGAGGGGTTAGGATGGTTGTGTTGGAACTCTGCTGAGTAGAGGGACAGGCTTGATACCAAGACGCAGGAACTGAACCAAAAAAAGGGCAACTCCAGGCAGGCAGCTCAGGACATGAGGAGAGAGAGAAAAAGATGAAGATTAGAACAAGCTTTACGTTTAGTGAGAGACCTGTAGCAGAAATAGTTAGAGACACAACCACAATAATAGTAATAAAAAGCCTGTAATCAGAGCAGGACAGAACAGTGGTGAAATGTAATCAGAGCAGGACAGAACACAGAACTAGAGAGTTCTCTGAAAGCTGGTGTAAAGAGAGAAGTTTTTCATCTAGATTTAAAGACTGAGAGTGTGTCTGATTCCCGGATATTAACAGGGAGCTTGTTCCAAAGTTGGGGGCTTTATAAAAGAACGCTTTTCCTCCTGCACTGTTTTTTCTAATATGTGGGACTGATAATAGGCCAGCATCTTGTGAGCGGAGTGTACGTGGAGGGTTGTAAGGTGTAAGAAGTTCCTCCAGATAATGTGGGGTCAGACCATTGAGAGATTAATAATAACTGAATTTAACAGCTAACCAGTGTAAGGATGAAAGAACTGGACTAATATGATCAAACTTCCTAGCTCTATTCAAACAGAGTCGCTGGAGGTCTGCTAAAGCACATTTGGACAAGCCAGCTTCATTTTGGAATAAGGTGCTGTGGACTGATGAAAGTATAATTGAGTTATTTGGACATTAGGGGTGGTATACATGGAGGAAAAAGAACAGCATTCCAAGACGAACACTTGCTACCCACAGTAAAATTTGGAGGAGGTTCCATCATGCTGTGGGGCTGTGTGGCCAGTGCAGGTACTAGGAATCGTGTTAAAGTTGAGGGTCATGTGGATTCCAGTCAACATCAACAGATTCTTGAGAACAAAGTTCAAGAATCAGTGAGAAAGCTGAAGTTACGCCGGGGCTGGATACTGCAACAAGACGACGACCCTAAACACTGCTCAAAATCTACTAAGGCATTCATGCAGAGGAACAAGTACAACGTTCTGGGACGGCCATCTCAGTCCCCAGACCTGAATACTACTGAAAATCTGTGGTGTGATTTAAAGCGGGCTGTCCATGCTCAGAAACCATCAAACCTGACTGAACTGGAGAGGTTTTGTGAAGAACGGTCTAAAATACCTTCAACCAGAATCCAGACTCTCACTGGAAGCTATAGGAAGAGTTTAGAGGCTGTTATTTCTGAAAAAGGAGGATCTACTACATATTGATGTAATGTTTCTGTTGGGGTGCCCAAATTTATGCACCTGCCTAATTTCATTTAATTATTACCCACTTTCTGTAAATCCTATAAACTTAAATTCACTTCTCAAATATCACTGTGTTCATCTGCTTTATGATGTATTTAACTGAAATTACTGATCTGAACAGCCAATGATTAATAAAGGAAAATCATTCAAAACAGAATTAATTTCCCAGCAAATCCTGACGTTTAGAATGGGTTCCTCGCTGGGTTTCAAAATCCTCTTTCCAGACTGCCTACATTTTCTCCCACCTTATCCTATTCAACATAGTCTGATTCTGTAACTGAACTCAGGTTATTGCTGCTCTGATCTTCTAGATCTATTTTGCTGATCCCGCGTACGGCTTCTGCCGCGTTGCCACTTTCCTGATCTGCTTGCTCTACAAAACAGTCAGATTTCTGATTAAAACGAGCACATTTTCTCCTACCTTCAGTCTCGCCTGCTCCAGAGTCCCCTGCCTCAGTCCGGCAGTACATTAACTGAGCTTGTAACAATGTCTCCTTATGTATTCATTTCATGTCTAATTTGAACAGCCCTGAAAAATGCCATTTATTTCCAAAACCTTTAAAATCTTTGAATTTTCTATAAAAATAATAACAATAAATAACATACTAACATAATAACATAAAAAAAAAAAAAAATTTCAGATCACTTAAAATCCTCTAGGTTGAACAGTACTAAAAATTAAATCTCCTAAAATTGTGTCTGAATATTAAGATTCTCAGGGTTGTTTAAAACAGAATTTTTCAGGGATCTAAATTCATTAAAATTTGAAGTTTCTAAGATAACAGAGACTGAATTGATCTTAAGGCAATGCTTTGAACATCTTCGTCCTTTGAGTCCGGATCGCTGCAAAAAGTCAGTGGTCTAAAACTAATGTGAAAATGAAAATATAAAAAAGGGATCCGGGTTAAAGTAACCTGAAGGTCTAAGAATACAGCATCTAGTCTCCTCCTGTTTATTCTAAATTGGTAAGACAAGCGGTCTAATTAATTTACTTAGTCACCTCGGGCACAGAGTGTCGGAGTCAGTAGAGCGCCTGAATTGACTCAGAATCACTCATTGGGATGACGGCGGCCGCCTCTGTCAGTTTCTGATCCTGTCTCTGAAAACTCTGGACCCAGAGGAATATTGGGATCTCTGTGGAACCTCCAAAACTGTGGTAGTGGGATTTGCTTCTCGGTGCTTAAAGAATCAACTCGATCAGTCAGTCTTCGGAATGTAGAGAAACACTTTAATCCTGCAGTAAACGTAACGCCAGTGGAAAGCAAGGTGGGGAAAAAAAAAAAAACAACAACCTTGTATTAAAGCAGCAGTAGGTGGAGGATCCATCTGTCCATCAATATATTTACTGAACGGTGGTAAAATATTGTAGATAACTCTCCTCATCTATATGTTTAAACACATTATAATTCAGTTTAAAATAGTGCATTTCTTACACTGGACTAAGGCAAGACTGGCAGAATTGGTTTAAAACATGAATCTAATGTGAGATAGATTTCAAACAGAATCAACAACACAGCCACACGTTCTGGTTTTGTCTAAAAATGACGGTCGTTTGGAATTATGTTTTCTACTTCTTTTCAGGAGTCTTCAAACAGCTGATCCAGCCTTCCCCTACAACAGCAATATTCAGGGGGCTTTATCTGGGGAAATCTTGTTGAAAAGGTTCTGGCTAAGACTACTTAGATTACTTAAAGGGAAAGAGAAAACCCTCCTACCTAAAACTGGCTGCAGTGGTAAATTTAATACTACTTGGCAACTGGTCTTGACTTAAATAGACAATATGGACTCTGCAGAATTTTAAATGGTGAAATAGATTTTAAACTGGGTGCTAAGCAGCCAATTATCAGTCACTTACATTTACTCTTACCCTTTGTGTTTCTTTGAACACTTATGAGCTTTTATAACTTCATATTCAGAAATTACCTGTATTTTTACAGTTAGAGTTTTAAGTTCATCATAAATACAGAAACTCCGCTTCCAGGAGACCCTGTGTGAACCTATTTTATGACCCCCACCAATGTAATAAACAGACCTACACCCTTGATTTAGTTTCACAGAGATCTAGTGAATTAAGGTGGTTCACTTCAGATGGGTCTGGACATGTACTGGCTTAAGCAGAAGTTTGGAGTCTGACTGTTTGAAGCAGTGGACAGGTGTCCTATACAGATAACGAGGTCAAACAGGTGCCATTAACACAGGTAACAAGTGGAGGACAGAAGAGCTTCAGGTCAGTGAGAGCCAGAAATCTTGACTAGTCCAGAAAAACCTATTTACCATAATTTACAAATAAATTCTTCATAAATCCTACAATGTGATTTCCTGGATTTTTTTTATTTTTTATTTTGTCTCTCATAGTTGAAATGAACCTATGATAAATTACAGACCTCTCTTATCTTTCTAAGTAAGAGAACTTTTTCCAACGTTACAATTACAAACCATGACCGTCTCAATACTGCAGGATTTGTCTGAAATACTATGAGTGACACTGATATTACTTTTTAATACAAGCAGAAAAGTGACAGAATAAATGGGTGGAATCAAGTAAATCATGTAAATCACTCACCTGCCAACTATGCAGTTCACTAACCTGATAGTGTGACTGGGAAGGGTCAGTCAGTCCTGGCCTGTCACCTTCTTGATGCTCCTGGAGAGAACGATGGACCCCAGGCGGCACAGGTGAAGCTCATCTCTGAGGTAGAGGACCAGACGCAGCCAAAAGCTCTCCCAGCTGTCCACAAAGTCAGAGCAGACGGACCTGTCCCACAGCCAGCAGTGGAGCGAGAAGAGCTGAGGAAACGGCTCCCTCACAGGTCTTTAAGTGGTCAGGGGGCTGAAGATGATGATCCTGATGTCTGGCTTTTCCCGAACAGTGTCCAGAAGCGTACGGCAGTGCTTCTTCAGGACCACGCTGCATCAGGAGGAGAACGATGGTGCCAAAGCCACCTGGCAACATCCAGGAAGCGAGCACCTGGTAAAAAGGAGAATGTGGCGTTACTCTTTAGGATGGATACTTTGAGGGTTTTACAGAAGAATCTTCAACAGTGAGAACACCGCCCTGAGGAGTCTTCCTCTGTGCCGGAGCAGGTGAAGAGCTGAGGTCCTTGAACCAGTTAGCAGAGGTGAGAACTTGCTGTGGTGGAAGAGCCCTCTGCTTTTTCCAGCCACACAGACAGTTCCAGGCTCTCTCAGATGCGGGAGTGGAGACGACGACCCTCTGTGTCTGTGGCGCCGGTAGTGTTGGAATTAAGATGGTCACGTTAGAGGAGTCACGGGCAGTCTCCAGCCTCGTCAGTGAAGTTTGACTGCCTCTAAAACAGCAGCTGGATCGACCGTACAAGCTTGACGACCTCCTGGAGAGCTCGTACCTGAGCAGTCGGACAGAAACAGACAGAAACGCAATAACAGGGAGCAGAGAGCACAAGGATTACAACAACTGGCTCAGATAAAGACAAAGCCACAAAAGTGGTACCAAGTTCCCCATTAAAGAGTACAATAGGCTTTATTACCTGAATGTGGTCAATGATCACAGTGGTGATGGTTGCAGTGTTACAATATTCAAACAGCATGAAATCCTTGTTCACTGTAATTATGATGTTTCACATTATGCAGTAGAGAGCATGAAGATCAAGGGTAAGTTTGATCAACTGAACTGTGAAGTCTGCAGACAAGAGAAATCTGCTCAGAGTAGAAACAGAACCTGATGCACAAGCAAAAGCAGTACTTCAACTAGTACATACTGACCTAGCTGCTCCTATAGATCCAGTGGGGGTGGGGAGGGCAACTCCAGACAAGCAGCTCCAGACAGGCAGCTCAGGACATGAGGGGAGAGAGAGAAAAAGATGAAGATTAGAACAAGCTTTACGTTTAGTGAGAGACCTGTAGCAGAAATAGTTAGAGACACAACCACAATAATGGTAATAAAAAGCCTGTAATCAGAGCAGGAGAGAACAGTGGTGAAATGTAATCAGAGCAGGACAGAACACAGAACTGGAGAGTTCTCTGAAAGCTGGTGTAAAGAGAGAAGTTTTTCATCTAGATTTAAAGACTGAGAGTGTGTCTGATTCCCAGATATTAACAGGGAGCTTGTTCTAAAGTTGGAGCTTTATAAAAGAACGCTCTTCCTCCTGCACTGTTTTGTCTAATATGTGGGACTGATAATAGGCCAGCATCTTGCGAGCGGAGTGTACGTGGAGGGCTGTAAGGTGTAAGAAGTTCCTCCAGATAATGTGGGGTCAGACCATTGAGAGATTAATGTTAGAAGTATTTTATAATCTGTACTGAATTTAACAGCTAACCAGTGTAAGGATGAAAGAACTGGACTAATATGATCAGATTTCCTAGCTCTAGTTCGTACCCTGGCAGCAGCATTCTGAACAAGCTGGAGCTTATGAAGAGATTTACCTGGACTTCCAGCCTACAGCACTGCAGTAGTCCAGCCTTGAGCTTCTGAGGGTGCCCAAATTTATGCACCTACCTAATTTTGTTTGAATAATTATTGCACACTTTCTAAAAATCCTATAAACTTCATTTCTCTTCTCAAATATCACTGTGTTCATCTGCTTTATGATATATTTAACTGAAATTACTGATCAGCACAACCAATGATTTATAAAGGAAAATCATCAAAATTATCAGGGGTGCCCAAACTTTTTCATACCACTGAAAAAGGTATTACCCAATTTCACCTTCACGGGACTGCAGAAATGTTCCGAGAGTGGTAAGCCTGAAACATCCACTGTTAGAATTGTGTCCCTACTGACGGATAGGGGTACTGAAGTTTAAGTGTTTCTTTGCTGCTTTGGACATCTTCGTCCTTTGAGTCCGGATCACATCAAAAAATCAATGGTCTAAAATAAATATGAAAATTAAAATATCAAAAGGGATCCGGGTTAAAGTAACCTGAAGGTCTAAGAATATGGCGACCCGTATTTCTTAAGACAAACGATCTAATTTATTTACTTAGTCACCTCGGGTACAGAGTCTCAGAGTCAGTAGAGCGCCTGAATTGACTCAGAATCACTCATTGGGATGACGGCGGCCGCCTCTGTCGCTTTCTGATCCTGTCTCTGAAAACTCTGGACCCAGAGGAATATTGGGATCTCGGTGGAACCTCCAAAACTGTGATAGTCTGATTTACTTTTCTGCGCATTGTTTCAAAGTAACAAAACGTACAAGACAAGAAAACCAGATTCACCATTTGACATTTTTTGACTGATGGAATTTGGCTTCCCTCTGTAACTCCGCTGTGCTGTGAACACACGTGCCTGGAGCGGTGGGCAAAAGTTAGTAAAGGTCTTGCTAAAGAGTGGCAGTTTGCAGAGCCCAGGGATCGAACACACAATGCTGTCAAATAGCCAGGAGCTCTAAACGCTGATCCACCACTGGCCCCTACAGCCACCACTGGCCCCTACAAAATCTAATAATATTTTTAAAGCAGATTTTCCGACGTTACAACTACAAACCATGACAGTCTCAACACTGCAGAATTTGTCTCAGATACTATGAGTGACACTGATATTACTTTTTAATACAAGCAGAAAAGTGATAGAATAAATGGGTGGAATCAAGTAAATCATGTAAATCACTCATCCTGCCAACTACGCAGTTCACTAACCTGACAGTGTGACTGGGAAGGGTCAGTCAGTCCTGGCCTGGCACCTTCTTGATGCTCCTGGAGAGAACGATGGACCCCAGGCGGCACAGGTGAAGCTCATCTCTGAGGTAGAGGACCAGACGCAGCCAAAAGCTCTCCCAGCCGTCCACAAAGTCAGAGCAGACGGACCTGTCCCACAGCCAGCAGTGGAGCGAGAAGAGCTGAGGAAACGGCTCCCTCACTGGTCTATAAGTGGTCAGGGGGCTGAAGATGATGATCCTGATGTCTGGCTTTTCCCGAACAGTGTCCAGAAGCGTACGGCAGTGCTTCTTCAGGACCACGCTGCATCAGGAGGAGAACGATGGTGCCAAAGCCACCTGGCAACATCCAGGAAGCGAGCACCTGGTAAAAAGGAGAACGTGGCGTTACTCTTTAGGATGGATACTTTGAGGGTTTTACAGAAGAATCTTCAACAGTGAGAACACCGCCCTGAGGAGTCTTCCTCTGTGCCGGAGCAGGTGAAGAGCTGAGGTCCTTGAACCAGTTAGCAGAGGTGAGAACTTGCTGTGGTGGAAGAGCCCTCTGCTTTTTCCAGCCACACAGACAGTTCCAGGCTCTCTCAGATGCGGGAGTGGAGACGACGACCCTCTGTGTCTGTGGCGCCGGTAGTGTTGGAATTAAGATGGTCACGTTAGAGGAGTCACGGGCAGCCTCCAGCCTCGTCAGTGAAGTTTGACTGCCTCTAAAACAGCAGCTGGATCGACCGTACAAGCTTGACGACCTCCTGGAGAGCTCGTACCTGAGCAGTCGGACAGAAACAGACAGAAACGCAATAACAGGGAGCAGAGAGCACAAGGATTACAACAACTGGCTCAGATAAAGACAAAGCCACAAAAGTGGTACCAAGTTCCCCATTAAAGAGTACAATAGGCTTTATTACCTGAATGTGGTCAATGATCACAGTGGTGATGGTTGCAGTGTTACAATATTCAAACAGCATGAAATCCTTGTTCACTGTAATTATGATGTTTCACATTATGCAGTAGAGAGCATGAAGATCAAGGGTAAGCTTGATCAACTGAACTGTGAAGTCTGCAGACAAGAGAAATCTGCTCAGAGTAGAAACAGAACCTGATGCACAAGCAAAAGCAGTACTTCAACTAGTACATACTGACCTAGCTGCTCCTATAGATCCAGTGGGGGTGGGGAGGGCAACTCCAGACAGGCAGCTCAGGACATGAGGGGAGAGAGAGAAAAAGATGAAGATTAGAACAAGCTTTACGTTTAGTGAGAGACCTGTAGCAGAAATAGTTAGAGACACAACCACAATAATGGTAATAAAAAGCCTGTAATCAGAGCAGGAGAGAACAGTGGTGAAATGTAATCAGAGCAGGACAGAACACAGAACTGGAGAGTTCTCTGAAAGCTGGTGTAAAGAGAGAAGTTTTTCATCTAGATTTAAAGACTGAGAGTGTGTCTGATTCCCGGATATTAACAGGGAGCTTGTTCTAAAGTTGGAGCTTTATAAAAGAACGCTCTTCCTCCTGCACTGTTTTGTCTAATATGTGGGACTGATAATAGGCCAGCATCTTGCGAGCGGAGTGTACGGGGAGGGCTGTAAGGTGTAAGAAGTTCCTCCAGATAATGTGGGGTCAGACCATTGAGAGATTAATGTTAGAAGTATTTTATAATCTGTACTGAATTTAACAGCTAACCAGTGTAAGGATGAAAGAACTGGACTAATATGATCAGATTTCCTAGCTCTAGTTCGTACCCTGGCAGCAGCATTCTGAACAAGCTGGAGCTTATGAAGAGATTTACCTGAACTTCCAGCCTACAGCACTGCAGTAGTCCAGCCTTGAGCTTCTGAGGGTGCCCAAATTTATGCACCTACCTAATTTTGTTTGAATAATTATTGCACACTTTCTAAAAATCCTATAAACTTCATTTCTCTTCTCAAATATCACTGTGTTCATCTGCTTTATGATATATTTAACTGAAATTACTGATCAGCACAACCAATGATTTATAAAGGAAAATCATCAAAATTATCAGGGGTGCCCAAACTTTTTCATACCACTGAAAAAGGTATTACCCAATTTCACCTTCACGGGACTGCAGAAATGTTCCGAGAGTGGTAAGCCTGAAACATCCACTGTTAGAATTGTGTCCCTACTGACGGATAGGGGTACTGAAGTTTAAGTGTTTCTTTGCTGCTTTGGACATCTTCGTCCTTTGAGTCCGGATCACATCAAAAAATCAATGGTCTAAAATAAATATGAAAATTAAAATATCAAAAGGGATCCGGGTTAAAGTAACCTGAAGGTCTAAGAATATGGCGACCCGTAACTCGTAAGACAAACGATCTAATTTATTTACTTAGTCACCTCGGGTACAGAGTCTCAGAGTCAGTAGAGCGCCTGAATTGACTCAGAATCACTCATTGGGATGACGGCGGCCGCCTCTGTCGCTTTCTGATCCTGTCTCTGAAAACTCTGGACCCAGAGGAATATTGGGATCTCGGTGGAACCTCCAAAACTGTGATAGTCTGATTTACTTTTCTGCGCATTGTTTCAAAGTAACAAAACGTACAAGACAAGAAAACCAGATTCACCATTTGACATTTTTTGACTGAAGGAATTTGGCTTCCCTCTGTAACTCAGCTGTGCTGTGAACACACGTGCCTGGAGCGGTGGGCAAAAGTTAGTAAAGGTCTTGCTAAAGAGTGGCAGTTTGCAGAGCCCAGGGATCGAACACACAATGCTGTCAAATAGCCAGGAGCTCTAAACGCTGATCCACCACTGGCCCCTACAGCCACCACTGGCCCCTACAAAATCTAATAATATTTTTAAAGCAGATTTTCCGACGTTACAACTACAAACCATGACAGTCTCAACACTGCAGAATTTGTCTCAGATACTATGAGTGACACTGATATTACTTTTTAATACAAGCAGAAAAGTGATAGAATAAATGGGTGGAATCAAGTAAATCATGTAAATCACTCATCCTGCCAACTACGCAGTTCACTAACCTGACAGTGTGACTGGGAAGGGTCAGTCAGTCCTGGCCTGGCACCTTCTTGATGCTCCTGGAGAGAACGATGGACCCCAGGCGGCACAGGTGAAGCTCATCTCTGAGGTAGAGGACCAGACGCAGCCAAAAGCTCTCCCAGCCGTCCACAAAGTCAGAGCAGACGGACCTGTCCCACAGCCAGCAGTGGAGCGAGAAGAGCTGAGGAAACGGCTCCCTCACTGGTCTATAAGTGGTCAGGGGGCTGAAGATGATGATCCTGATGTCTGGCTTTTCCCGAACAGTGTCCAGAAGCGTACGGCAGTGCTTCTTCAGGACCACGCTGCATCAGGAGGAGAACGATGGTGCCAAAGCCACCTGGCAACATCCAGGAAGCGAGCACCTGGTAAAAAGGAGAACGTGGCGTTACTCTTTAGGATGGATACTTTGAGGGTTTTACAGAAGAATCTTCAACAGTGAGAACACCGCCCTGAGGAGTCTTCCTCTGTGCCGGAGCAGGTGAAGAGCTGAGGTCCTTGAACCAGTTAGCAGAGGTGAGAACTTGCTGTGGTGGAAGAGCCCTCTGCTTTTTCCAGCCACACAGACAGTTCCAGGCTCTCTCAGATGCGGGAGTGGAGACGACGACCCTCTGTGTCTGTGGCGCCGGTAGTGTTGGAATTAAGATGGTCACGTTAGAGGAGTCACGGGCAGCCTCCAGCCTCGTCAGTGAAGTTTGACTGCCTCTAAAACAGCAGCTGGATCGACCGTACAAGCTTGACGACCTCCTGGAGAGCTCGTACCTGAGCAGTCGGACAGAAACAGACAGAAACGCAATAACAGGGAGCAGAGAGCACAAGGATTACAACAACTGGCTCAGATAAAGACAAAGCCACAAAAGTGGTACCAAGTTCCCCATTAAAGAGTACAATAGGCTTTATTACCTGAATGTGGTCAATGATCACAGTGGTGATGGTTGCAGTGTTACAATATTCAAACAGCATGAAATCCTTGTTCACTGTAATTATGATGTTTCACATTATGCAGTAGAGAGCATGAAGATCAAGGGTAAGCTTGATCAACTGAACTGTGAAGTCTGCAGACAAGAGAAATCTGCTCAGAGTAGAAACAGAACCTGATGCACAAGCAAAAGCAGTACTTCAACTAGTACATACTGACCTAGCTGCTCCTATAGATCCAGTGGGGGTGGGGAGGGCAACTCCAGACAGGCAGCTCAGGACATGAGGGGAGAGAGAGAAAAAGATGAAGATTAGAACAAGCTTTACGTTTAGTGAGAGACCTGTAGCAGAAATAGTTAGAGACACAACCACAATAATGGTAATAAAAAGCCTGTAATCAGAGCAGGAGAGAACAGTGGTGAAATGTAATCAGAGCAGGACAGAACACAGAACTGGAGAGTTCTCTGAAAGCTGGTGTAAAGAGAGAAGTTTTTCATCTAGATTTAAAGACTGAGAGTGTGTCTGATTCCCGGATATTAACAGGGAGCTTGTTCTAAAGTTGGAGCTTTATAAAAGAACGCTCTTCCTCCTGCACTGTTTTGTCTAATATGTGGGACTGATAATAGGCCAGCATCTTGCGAGCGGAGTGTACGGGGAGGGCTGTAAGGTGTAAGAAGTTCCTCCAGATAATGTGGGGTCAGACCATTGAGAGATTAATGTTAGAAGTATTTTATAATCTGTACTGAATTTAACAGCTAACCAGTGTAAGGATGAAAGAACTGGACTAATATGATCAGATTTCCTAGCTCTAGTTCGTACCCTGGCAGCAGCATTCTGAACAAGCTGGAGCTTATGAAGAGATTTACCTGAACTTCCAGCCTACAGCACTGCAGTAGTCCAGCCTTGAGCTTCTGAGGGTGCCCAAATTTATGCACCTACCTAATTTTGTTTGAATAATTATTGCACACTTTCTAAAAATCCTATAAACTTCATTTCTCTTCTCAAATATCACTGTGTTCATCTGCTTTATGATATATTTAACTGAAATTACTGATCAGCACAACCAATGATTTATAAAGGAAAATCATCAAAATTATCAGGGGTGCCCAAACTTTTTCATACCACTGAAAAAGGTATTACCCAATTTCACCTTCACGGGACTGCAGAAATGTTCCGAGAGTGGTAAGCCTGAAACATCCACTGTTAGAATTGTGTCCCTACTGACGGATAGGGGTACTGAAGTTTAAGTGTTTCTTTGCTGCTTTGGACATCTTCGTCCTTTGAGTCCGGATCACATCAAAAAATCAATGGTCTAAAATAAATATGAAAATTAAAATATCAAAAGGGATCCGGGTTAAAGTAACCTGAAGGTCTAAGAATATGGCGACCCGTAACTCGTAAGACAAACGATCTAATTTATTTACTTAGTCACCTCGGGTACAGAGTCTCAGAGTCAGTAGAGCGCCTGAATTGACTCAGAATCACTCATTGGGATGACGGCGGCCGCCTCTGTCGCTTTCTGATCCTGTCTCTGAAAACTCTGGACCCAGAGGAATATTGGGATCTCGGTGGAACCTCCAAAACTGTGATAGTCTGATTTACTTTTCTGCGCATTGTTTCAAAGTAACAAAACGTACAAGACAAGAAAACCAGATTCACCATTTGACATTTTTTGACTGAAGGAATTTGGCTTCCCTCTGTAACTCAGCTGTGCTGTGAACACACGTGCCTGGAGCGGTGGGCAAAAGTTAGTAAAGGTCTTGCTAAAGAGTGGCAGTTTGCAGAGCCCAGGGATCGAACACACAATGCTGTCAAATAGCCAGGAGCTCTAAACGCTGATCCACCACTGGCCCCTACAGCCACCACTGGCCCCTACAAAATCTAATAATATTTTTAAAGCAGATTTTCCGACGTTACAACTACAAACCATGACAGTCTCAACACTGCAGAATTTGTCTCAGATACTATGAGTGACACTGATATTACTTTTTAATACAAGCAGAAAAGTGATAGAATAAATGGGTGGAATCAAGTAAATCATGTAAATCACTCATCCTGCCAACTACGCAGTTCACTAACCTGACAGTGTGACTGGGAAGGGTCAGTCAGTCCTGGCCTGGCACCTTCTTGATGCTCCTGGAGAGAACGATGGACCCCAGGCGGCACAGGTGAAGCTCATCTCTGAGGTAGAGGACCAGACGCAGCCAAAAGCTCTCCCAGCCGTCCACAAAGTCAGAGCAGACGGACCTGTCCCACAGCCAGCAGTGGAGCGAGAAGAGCTGAGGAAACGGCTCCCTCACTGGTCTATAAGTGGTCAGGGGGCTGAAGATGATGATCCTGATGTCTGGCTTTTCCCGAACAGTGTCCAGAAGCGTACGGCAGTGCTTCTTCAGGACCACGCTGCATCAGGAGGAGAACGATGGTGCCAAAGCCACCTGGCAACATCCAGGAAGCGAGCACCTGGTAAAAAGGAGAACGTGGCGTTACTCTTTAGGATGGATACTTTGAGGGTTTTACAGAAGAATCTTCAACAGTGAGAACACCGCCCTGAGGAGTCTTCCTCTGTGCCGGAGCAGGTGAAGAGCTGAGGTCCTTGAACCAGTTAGCAGAGGTGAGAACTTGCTGTGGTGGAAGAGCCCTCTGCTTTTTCCAGCCACACAGACAGTTCCAGGCTCTCTCAGATGCGGGAGTGGAGACGACGACCCTCTGTGTCTGTGGCGCCGGTAGTGTTGGAATTAAGATGGTCACGTTAGAGGAGTCACGGGCAGCCTCCAGCCTCGTCAGTGAAGTTTGACTGCCTCTAAAACAGCAGCTGGATCGACCGTACAAGCTTGACGACCTCCTGGAGAGCTCGTACCTGAGCAGTCGGACAGAAACAGACAGAAACGCAATAACAGGGAGCAGAGAGCACAAGGATTACAACAACTGGCTCAGATAAAGACAAAGCCACAAAAGTGGTACCAAGTTCCCCATTAAAGAGTACAATAGGCTTTATTACCTGAATGTGGTCAATGATCACAGTGGTGATGGTTGCAGTGTTACAATATTCAAACAGCATGAAATCCTTGTTCACTGTAATTATGATGTTTCACATTATGCAGTAGAGAGCATGAAGATCAAGGGTAAGCTTGATCAACTGAACTGTGAAGTCTGCAGACAAGAGAAATCTGCTCAGAGTAGAAACAGAACCTGATGCACAAGCAAAAGCAGTACTTCAACTAGTACATACTGACCTAGCTGCTCCTATAGATCCAGTGGGGGTGGGGAGGGCAACTCCAGACAGGCAGCTCAGGACATGAGGGGAGAGAGAGAAAAAGATGAAGATTAGAACAAGCTTTACGTTTAGTGAGAGACCTGTAGCAGAAATAGTTAGAGACACAACCACAATAATGGTAATAAAAAGCCTGTAATCAGAGCAGGAGAGAACAGTGGTGAAATGTAATCAGAGCAGGACAGAACACAGAACTGGAGAGTTCTCTGAAAGCTGGTGTAAAGAGAGAAGTTTTTCATCTAGATTTAAAGACTGAGAGTGTGTCTGATTCCCGGATATTAACAGGGAGCTTGTTCTAAAGTTGGAGCTTTATAAAAGAACGCTCTTCCTCCTGCACTGTTTTGTCTAATATGTGGGACTGATAATAGGCCAGCATCTTGCGAGCGGAGTGTACGGGGAGGGCTGTAAGGTGTAAGAAGTTCCTCCAGATAATGTGGGGTCAGACCATTGAGAGATTAATGTTAGAAGTATTTTATAATCTGTACTGAATTTAACAGCTAACCAGTGTAAGGATGAAAGAACTGGACTAATATGATCAGATTTCCTAGCTCTAGTTCGTACCCTGGCAGCAGCATTCTGAACAAGCTGGAGCTTATGAAGAGATTTACCTGAACTTCCAGCCTACAGCACTGCAGTAGTCCAGCCTTGAGCTTCTGAGGGTGCCCAAATTTATGCACCTACCTAATTTTGTTTGAATAATTATTGCACACTTTCTAAAAATCCTATAAACTTCATTTCTCTTCTCAAATATCACTGTGTTCATCTGCTTTATGATATATTTAACTGAAATTACTGATCAGCACAACCAATGATTTATAAAGGAAAATCATCAAAATTATCAGGGGTGCCCAAACTTTTTCATACCACTGAAAAAGGTATTACCCAATTTCACCTTCACGGGACTGCAGAAATGTTCCGAGAGTGGTAAGCCTGAAACATCCACTGTTAGAATTGTGTCCCTACTGACGGATAGGGGTACTGAAGTTTAAGTGTTTCTTTGCTGCTTTGGACATCTTCGTCCTTTGAGTCCGGATCACATCAAAAAATCAATGGTCTAAAATAAATATGAAAATTAAAATATCAAAAGGGATCCGGGTTAAAGTAACCTGAAGGTCTAAGAATATGGCGACCCGTAACTCGTAAGACAAACGATCTAATTTATTTACTTAGTCACCTCGGGTACAGAGTCTCAGAGTCAGTAGAGCGCCTGAATTGACTCAGAATCACTCATTGGGATGACGGCGGCCGCCTCTGTCGCTTTCTGATCCTGTCTCTGAAAACTCTGGACCCAGAGGAATATTGGGATCTCGGTGGAACCTCCAAAACTGTGATAGTCTGATTTACTTTTCTGCGCATTGTTTCAAAGTAACAAAACGTACAAGACAAGAAAACCAGATTCACCATTTGACATTTTTTGACTGAAGGAATTTGGCTTCCCTCTGTAACTCAGCTGTGCTGTGAACACACGTGCCTGGAGCGGTGGGCAAAAGTTAGTAAAGGTCTTGCTAAAGAGTGGCAGTTTGCAGAGCCCAGGGATCGAACACACAATGCTGTCAAATAGCCAGGAGCTCTAAACGCTGATCCACCACTGGCCCCTACAGCCACCACTGGCCCCTACAAAATCTAATAATATTTTTAAAGCAGATTTTCCGACGTTACAACTACAAACCATGACAGTCTCAACACTGCAGAATTTGTCTCAGATACTATGAGTGACACTGATATTACTTTTTAATACAAGCAGAAAAGTGATAGAATAAATGGGTGGAATCAAGTAAATCATGTAAATCACTCATCCTGCCAACTACGCAGTTCACTAACCTGACAGTGTGACTGGGAAGGGTCAGTCAGTCCTGGCCTGGCACCTTCTTGATGCTCCTGGAGAGAACGATGGACCCCAGGCGGCACAGGTGAAGCTCATCTCTGAGGTAGAGGACCAGACGCAGCCAAAAGCTCTCCCAGCCGTCCACAAAGTCAGAGCAGACGGACCTGTCCCACAGCCAGCAGTGGAGCGAGAAGAGCTGAGGAAACGGCTCCCTCACTGGTCTATAAGTGGTCAGGGGGCTGAAGATGATGATCCTGATGTCTGGCTTTTCCCGAACAGTGTCCAGAAGCGTACGGCAGTGCTTCTTCAGGACCACGCTGCATCAGGAGGAGAACGATGGTGCCAAAGCCACCTGGCAACATCCAGGAAGCGAGCACCTGGTAAAAAGGAGAACGTGGCGTTACTCTTTAGGATGGATACTTTGAGGGTTTTACAGAAGAATCTTCAACAGTGAGAACACCGCCCTGAGGAGTCTTCCTCTGTGCCGGAGCAGGTGAAGAGCTGAGGTCCTTGAACCAGTTAGCAGAGGTGAGAACTTGCTGTGGTGGAAGAGCCCTCTGCTTTTTCCAGCCACACAGACAGTTCCAGGCTCTCTCAGATGCGGGAGTGGAGACGACGACCCTCTGTGTCTGTGGCGCCGGTAGTGTTGGAATTAAGATGGTCACGTTAGAGGAGTCACGGGCAGCCTCCAGCCTCGTCAGTGAAGTTTGACTGCCTCTAAAACAGCAGCTGGATCGACCGTACAAGCTTGACGACCTCCTGGAGAGCTCGTACCTGAGCAGTCGGACAGAAACCGACAGAAACGCAATAACAGGGAGCAGAGAGCACAAGGATTACAACAACTGGCTCAGATAAAGACAAAGCCACAAAAGTGGTACCAAGTTCCCCATTAAAGAGTACAATAGGCTTTATTACCTGAATGTGGTCAATGATCACAGTGGTGATGGTTGCAGTGTTACAATATTCAAACAGCATGAAATCCTTGTTCACTGTAATTATGATGTTTCACATTATGCAGTAGAGAGCATGAAGATCAAGGGTAAGCTTGATCAACTGAACTGTGAAGTCTGCAGACAAGAGAAATCTGCTCAGAGTAGAAACAGAACCTGATGCACAAGCAAAAGCAGTACTTCAACTAGTACATACTGACCTAGCTGCTCCTATAGATCCAGTGGGGGTGGGGAGGGCAACTCCAGACAGGCAGCTCAGGACATGAGGGGAGAGAGAGAAAAAGATGAAGATTAGAACAAGCTTTACGTTTAGTGAGAGACCTGTAGCAGAAATAGTTAGAGACACAACCACAATAATAGTAATAAAAAGCCTGTAATCAGAGCAGGAGAGAACAGTGGTGAAATGTAATCAGAGCAGGACAGAACACAGAACTGGAGAGTTCTCTGAAAGCTGGTGTAAAGAGAGAAGTTTTTCATCTAGATTTAAAGACTGAGAGTGTGTCTGATTCCCGGATATTAACAGGGAGCTTGTTCTAAAGTTGGAGCTTTATAAAAGAACGCTCTTCCTCCTGCACTGTTTTGTCTAATATGTGGGACTGATAATAGGCCAGCATCTTGCGAGCGGAGTGTACGGGGAGGGCTGTAAGGTGTAAGAAGTTCCTCCAGATAATGTGGGGTCAGACCATTGAGAGATTAATGTTAGAAGTATTTTATAATCTGTACTGAATTTAACAGCTAACCAGTGTAAGGATGAAAGAACTGGACTAATATGATCAGATTTCCTAGCTCTAGTTCGTACCCTGGCAGCAGCATTCTGAACAAGCTGGAGCTTATGAAGAGATTTACCTGAACTTCCAGCCTACAGCACTGCAGTAGTCCAGCCTTGAGCTTCTGAGGGTGCCCAAATTTATGCACCTACCTAATTTTGTTTGAATAATTATTGCACACTTTCTAAAAATCCTATAAACTTCATTTCTCTTCTCAAATATCACTGTGTTCATCTGCTTTATGATATATTTAACTGAAATTACTGATCAGCACAACCAATGATTTATAAAGGAAAATCATCAAAATTATCAGGGGTGCCCAAACTTTTTCATACCACTGAAAAAGGTATTACCCAATTTCACCTTCACGGGACTGCAGAAATGTTCCGAGAGTGGTAAGCCTGAAACATCCACTGTTAGAATTGTGTCCCTACTGACGGATAGGGGTACTGAAGTTTAAGTGTTTCTTTGCTGCTTTGGACATCTTCGTCCTTTGAGTCCGGATCACATCAAAAAATCAATGGTCTAAAATAAATATGAAAATTAAAATATCAAAAGGGATCCGGGTTAAAGTAACCTGAAGGTCTAAGAATATGGCGACCCGTATTTCTTAAGACAAACGATCTAATTTATTTACTTAGTCACCTCGGGTACAGAGTCTCAGAGTCAGTAGAGCGCCTGAATTGACTCAGAATCACTCATTGGGATGACGGCGGCCGCCTCTGTCGCTTTCTGATCCTGTCTCTGAAAACTCTGGACCCAGAGGAATATTGGGATCTCGGTGGAACCTCCAAAACTGTGATAGTCTGATTTACTTTTCTGCGCATTGTTTCAAAGTAACAAAACGTACAAGACAAGAAAACCAGATTCACCATTTGACATTTTTTGACTGATGGAATTTGGCTTCCCTCTGTAACTCAGCTGTGCTGTGAACACACGTGCCTGGAGCTGTGGGCAAAAGTTAGTAAAGGTCTTGCTAAAGAGTGGCAGTTTGCAGAGCCCAGGGATCGAACACACAATGCTGTCAAATAGCCAGGAGCTCTAAACGCTGATCCACCACTGGCCCCTACAGCCACCACTGGCCCCTACAAAACCTAATAATATTTTTAAAGCAGATTTTCCGACGTTACAACTACAAACCATGACAGTCTCAACACTGCAGAATTTGTCTCAGATACTATGAGTGACACTGATATTACTTTTTAATACAAGCAGAAAAGTGACAGAATAAATGGGTGGAATCAAGTAAATCATGTAAATCACTTACCTGCCAACTACGCAGTTCACTAACCTGACAGTGTGACTGGGAAGGGTCAGTCAGTCCTGGCCTGGCACCTTCTTGATGCTCCTGGAGAGAACGATGGACCCCAGGCGGCACAGGTGAAGCTCATCTCTGAGGTAGAGGACCAGACGCAGCCAAAAGCTCTCCCAGCCGTCCACAAAGTCAGAGCAGACGGACCTGTCCCACAGCCAGCAGTGGAGCGAGAAGAGCTGAGGAAACGGCTCCCTCACTGGTCTATAAGTGGTCAGGGGGCTGAAGATGATGATCCTGATGTCTGGCTTTTCCCGAACAGTGTCCAGAAGCGTACGGCAGTGCTTCTTCAGGACCACGCTGCATCAGGAGGAGAACGATGGTGCCAAAGCCACCTGGCAACATCCAGGAAGCGAGCACCTGGTAAAAAGGAGAACGTGGCGTTACTCTTTAGGATGGATACTTTGAGGGTTTTACAGAAGAATCTTCAACAGTGAGAACACCGCCCTGAGGAGTCTTCCTCTGTGCCGGAGCAGGTGAAGAGCTGAGGTCCTTGAACCAGTTAGCAGAGGTGAGAACTTGCTGTGGTGGAAGAGCCCTCTGCTTTTTCCAGCCACACAGACAGTTCCAGGCTCTCTCAGATGCGGGAGTGGAGACGACGACCCTCTGTGTCTGTGGCGCCGGTAGTGTTGGAATTAAGATGGTCACGTTAGAGGAGTCACGGGCAGCCTCCAGCCTCGTCAGTGAAGTTTGACTGCCTCTAAAACAGCAGCTGGATCGACCGTACAAGCTTGACGACCTCCTGGAGAGCTCGTACCTGAGCAGTCGGACAGAAACCGACAGAAACGCAATAACAGGGAGCAGAGAGCACAAGGATTACAACAACTGGCTCAGATAAAGACAAAGCCACAAAAGTGGTACCAAGTTCCCCATTAAAGAGTACAATAGGCTTTATTACCTGAATGTGGTCAATGATCACAGTGGTGATGGTTGCAGTGTTACAATATTCAAACAGCATGAAATCCTTGTTCACTGTAATTATGATGTTTCACATTATGCAGTAGAGAGCATGAAGATCAAGGGTAAGCTTGATCAACTGAACTGTGAAGTCTGCAGACAAGAGAAATCTGCTCAGAGTAGAAACAGAACCTGATGCACAAGCAAAAGCAGTACTTCAACTAGTACATACTGACCTAGCTGCTCCTATAGATCCAGTGGGGGTGGGGAGGGCAACTCCAGACAGGCAGCTCAGGACATGAGGGGAGAGAGAGAAAAAGATGAAGATTAGAACAAGCTTTACGTTTAGTGAGAGACCTGTAGCAGAAATAGTTAGAGACACAACCACAATAATAGTAATAAAAAGCCTGTAATCAGAGCAGGAGAGAACAGTGGTGAAATGTAATCAGAGCAGGACAGAACACAGAACTGGAGAGTTCTCTGAAAGCTGGTGTAAAGAGAGAAGTTTTTCATCTAGATTTAAAGACTGAGAGTGTGTCTGATTCCCGGATATTAACAGGGAGCTTGTTCTAAAGTTGGAGCTTTATAAAAGAACGCTCTTCCTCCTGCACTGTTTTGTCTAATATGTGGGACTGATAATAGGCCAGCATCTTGCGAGCGGAGTGTACGGGGAGGGCTGTAAGGTGTAAGAAGTTCCTCCAGATAATGTGGGGTCAGACCATTGAGAGATTAATGTTAGAAGTATTTTATAATCTGTACTGAATTTAACAGCTAACCAGTGTAAGGATGAAAGAACTGGACTAATATGATCAGATTTCCTAGCTCTAGTTCGTACCCTGGCAGCAGCATTCTGAACAAGCTGGAGCTTATGAAGAGATTTACCTGGACTTCCAGCCTACAGCACTGCAGTAGTCCAGCCTTGAGCTTCTGAGGGTGCCCAAATTTATGCACCTACCTAATTTTGTTTGAATAATTATTGCACACTTTCTAAAAATCCTATAAACTTCATTTCTCTTCTCAAATATCACTGTGTTCATCTGCTTTATGATATATTTAACTGAAATTACTGATCAGCACAACCAATGATTTATAAAGGAAAATCATCAAAATTATCAGGGGTGCCCAAACTTTTTCATACCACTGAAAAAGGTATTACCCAATTTCACCTTCACGGGACTGCAGAAATGTTCCGAGAGTGGTAAGCCTGAAACATCCACTGTTAGAATTGTGTCCCTACTGACGGATAGGGGTACTGAAGTTTAAGTGTTTCTTTGCTGCTTTGGACATCTTCGTCCTTTGAGTCCGGATCACATCAAAAAATCAATGGTCTAAAATAAATATGAAAATTAAAATATCAAAAGGGATCCGGGTTAAAGTAACCTAAAGGTCTAAGAATATGGCGACCCGTATTTCTTAAGACAAACGATCTAATTTATTTACTTAGTCACCTCGGGTACAGAGTCTCAGAGTCAGTAGAGCGCCTGAATTGACTCAGAATCACTCATTGGGATGACGGCGGCCGCCTCTGTCGCTTTCTGATCCTGTCTCTGAAAACTCTGGACCCAGAGGAATATTGGGATCTCGGTGGAACCTCCAAAACTGTGATAGTCTGATTTACTTTTCTGCGCATTGTTTCAAAGTAACAAAACGTACAAGACAAGAAAACCAGATTCACCATTTGACATTTTTTGACTGATGGAATTTGGCTTCCCTCTGTAACTCAGCTGTGCTGTGAACACACGTGCCTGGAGCTGTGGGCAAAAGTTAGTAAAGGTCTTGCTAAAGAGTGGCAGTTTGCAGAGCCCAGGGATCGAACACACAATGCTGTCAAATAGCCAGGAGCTCTAAACGCTGATCCACCACTGGCCCCTACAGCCACCACTGGCCCCTACAAAACCTAATAATATTTTTAAAGCAGATTTTCCGACGTTACAACTACAAACCATGACAGTCTCAACACTGCAGAATTTGTCTCAGATACTATGAGTGACACTGATATTACTTTTTAATACAAGCAGAAAAGTGACAGAATAAATGGGTGGAATCAAGTAAATCATGTAAATCACTTACCTGCCAACTACGCAGTTCACTAACCTGACAGTGTGACTGGGAAGGGTCAGTCAGTCCTGGCCTGGCACCTTCTTGATGCTCCTGGAGAGAACGATGGACCCCAGGCGGCACAGGTGAAGCTCATCTCTGAGGTAGAGGACCAGACGCAGCCAAAAGCTCTCCCAGCTGTCCACAAAGTCAGAGCAGACGGACCTGTCCCACAGCCAGCAGTGGAGCGAGAAGAGCCGAGGAAACGGCTCCCTCACTGGTCTATAAGTGGTCAGGGGGCTGAAGATGATGATCCTGATGTCTGGCTTTTCCCGAACAGTGTCCAGAAGCGTACGGCAGTGCTTCTTCAGGACCACGCTGCATCAGGAGGAGAACGATGGTGCCAAAGCCACCTGGCAACATCCAGGAAGCGAGCACCTGGTAAAAAGGAGAATGTGGCGTTACTCTTTAGGGTGGATACTTTGAGGGTTTTACAGAAGAATCTTCAACAGTGAGAACACCGCCCTGAGGAGTCTTCCTCTGTGCCGGAGCAGGTGAAGAGCTGAGGTCCTTGAACCAGTTAGCAGAGGTGAGAACTTGCTGTGGTGGAAGAGCCCTCTGCTTTTTCCAGCCACACAGACAGTTCCAGGCTCTCTCAGATGCGGGAGTGGAGACGACGACCCTCTGTGTCTGTGGCGCCGGTAGTGTTGGAATTAAGATGGTCACGTTAGAGGAGTCACGGGCAGCCTCCAGCCTCGTCAGTGAAGTTTGACTGCCTCTAAAACAGCAGCTGGATCGACCGTACAAGCTTGACGACCTCCTGGAGAGCTCGTACCTGAGCAGTCGGACAGAAACAGACAGAAACGCAATAACAGGGAGCAGAGAGCACAAGGATTACAACAACTGGCTCAGATAAAGACAAAGCCACAAAAGTGGTACCAAGTTCCCCATTAAAGAGTACAATAGGCTTTATTACCTGAATGTGGTCAATGATCACAGTGGTGATGGTTGCAGTGTTACAATATTCAAACAGCATGAAATCCTTGTTCACTGTAATTATGATGTTTCACATTACGCAGTAGAGAGCATGAAGATCAAGGGTAAGCTTGATCAACTGAACTGTGAAGTCTGCAGACAAGAGAAATCTGCTCAGAGTAGAAACAGAACCTGATGCACAAGCAAAAGCAGTACTTCAACTAGTACATACTGACCTAGCTGCTCCTATAGATCCAGTGGGGGTGGGGAGGGCAACTCCAGACAAGCAGCTCCAGACAGGCAGCTCAGGACATGAGGGGAGAGAGAGAAAAAGATGAAGATTAGAACAAGCTTTGCGTTTAGTGAGAGACCTGTAGCAGAAATAATTAGAGACACAACCACAATAATAGTAATAAAAAGCCTGTAATCAGAGCAGGAGAGAACAGTGGTGAAATGTAATCAGAGCAGGACAGAACACAGAACTGGAGAGTTCTCTGAAAGCTGGTGTAAAGAGAGAAGTTTTTCATCTAGATTTAAAGACTGAGAGTGTGTCTGATTCCCGAATATTAACAGGGAGCTTGTTCCAAAGTTGGAGCTTTATAAAAGAACGCTCTTCCTCCTGCACTGTTTTGTCTAATATGTGGGACTGATAATAGGCCAGCATCTTGCGAGCGGAGTGTACGTGGAGGGCTGTAAGGTGTAAGAAGTTCCTCCAGATAATGTGGGGTCAGACCATTGAGAGATTAATGTTAGAAGTATTTTATAATCTGTACTGAATTTAACAGCTAACCAGTGTAAGGATGAAAGAACTGGACTAATATGATCAGATTTCCTAGCTCTAGTTCGTAACCTGGCAGCAGCTTTCTGAACAAGCTGGAGCTTATGAAGAGATTTACCTGGACTTCCAGCCTACAGCACTGCAGTAGTCCAGCCTTGAGCTTCTGAGGGTGCCCAAATTTATGCACCTACCTAATTTTGTTTGAATAATTATTGCACACTTTCTAAAAATCCTATAAACTTCATTTCTCTTCTCAAATATCACTGTTCATCTGCTTTATGATATATTTAACTGAAATTACTGATCAGCACAACCAATGATTTATAAAGGAAAATCATCAAAATTATCAGGGGTGCCCAAACTTTTTCATACCACTGAAAAAGGTATTACCCAATTTCACCTTCACGGGACTGCAGAAATGTTCCGAGAGTGGTAAGCCTGAAACATCCACTGTTAGAATTGTGTCCCTACTGACGGATAGGGGTACTGAAGTTTAAGTGTTTCTTTGCTGCTTTGGACATCTTCGTCCTTTGAGTCCGGATCACATCAAAAAATCAATGGTCTAAAATAAATATGAAAATTAAAATATCAAAAGGGATCCGGGTTAAAGTAACCTGAAGGTCTAAGAATATGGCGACCCGTAACTCGTAAGACAAGCGGTCTAATTAATTTACTTAAGGTCACCTCGGGTACAGAGTCTCAGAGTCAGTAGAGCGCCTGAATTGACTCAGAATCACTCATTGGGATAACGGCGGCCGCCTCTGTCGCTTTCTGATCCTGTCTCTGAAAACTCTGGACCCAGAGGAATATTGGGATCTCGGTGGAACCTCCAAAACTGTGATAGTCTGATTTACTTTTCTGCGCATTGTTTCAAAGTAACAAAACGTAAAGATAAGAAAACCAGATTCACCATTTGACATTTTTTGACTGATGGAATTTGGCTTCCCTCTGTAACTCAGCTGTGCTGTGAACACACGTGCCTGGAGCGGTGGGCAAAAGTTAGTAAAGGTCTTGCTAAAGAGTGGCAGTTTGCAGAGCCCAGGGATCGAACACACAATGCTGTCAAATAGCCAGGAGCTCTAAACGCTGATCCACCACTGGCCCCTACAGCCACCACTGGCCCCTACAAAATCTAATAATATTTTTAAAGCAGATTTTCCGACGTTACAACTACAAACCATGACAGCCTCAATAATGCAGGATTTGTCTGAAATACTATGAGTGACACTGATATTACTTTTTAATACAAGCAGAAAAGTGACAGATTAAATGGGTGGAATCAAGTAAATCATGTAAATCACTTACCTGCCAACTACGCAGTTCACTAACCTGACAGTGTGACTGGGAAGGGCCAGTCAGTCCTGGCCTTAAACCTTCTTGATGTTCCCGGAGAGAACGATGGACCATCTCTGTGTTAGAGGACCGGACGCAGCCGAAAGCTCTTCCAGTTTTCTACAAAGTCAGTGCAGACGGACCTATCCCACAGCCAGCAGTGGCCCGAAGGCGATGATCCGACTGTCTGTTTTTTCCGAAAAGAGGACAGAAGAGTACTGCAGTGCTTTTTCAGGGCCACGCTGCATCAGATGGAGAATAGTGGAGAACAATGGTGCCAAAGCCACCTGGCGACGTCCAGGTGAAAACGGCTGTGCCGGTGGAAGAGTCCTCCAGACTTTTCCCAGCCACACTGACATTTCCAGGCCCTTTCAGGTGCAGGAGAGGAAATTATGACCTTCTGTGTCTGCCTCGCTGGTAGAGCTGGAATTAAGACGGTCACACCTCGTCTTCAGTCGGTGGAATTTGGACTGCCTCTACAAAAGCAGCTGGATCTTCTGCACAAGCTTGACGACCTCCTGGAGAGCTCATTCTTCTGTGGTCGCCTCTGAGTAAAAACACAGACAGAAACGCAAACAATGGTCAGTGAGAGAGTACTGTACAGTAACAGGGAGCAGAGAGCACAAGCATCACAACAACTGGCTCAGATAAAGAAGACAAAGCCACAAAAGTGGTACCAAGTTCACCATTGAAGAGTACAATAGGCTTTATTACCTGATGAAGCATGAAGATCAAGGGTAAGACTGATGAACTGAACTGTGAAGTCTGCAGACAAGAGAAATCTGCTCAGAGTAGAAACAGAACCTGATGCTCGAGCAAAAGCAGTACTTGAACTAGTACATACTGACCTAGCTGCTCCTAAAGATCCAGTGTGCAAAAGAGGGTTGTAGATCCACTCTGGTGTTTACTGAGGATTACTCAGGTGCAGTCTGTAAACTTCCTAAAAACTAAGGATGAAATCATAAAAGCTACTGAGTGATAGTACACACTCTCCAAAGAGAGAGAGGAAAGCACCTCAGTACTTAGCTGACTGATTCAGATATTGGAGATCAGACACTGACCAACACTGACTACTGCTACAGGGTCTGTAATGAACCACAGAGCTTTAAAGAGATTCAGTTAAATCAACATTCTGGGTTGATGCTATGAAAGAGGAGAGGACTTCCCTCACTGAAAATGACACATTTACTCTGACCCCTCTCCCAGAAGCTGAACATGCAGTGAGGGGAAGGTGGGTCTAAGACTAAAAACTGTAGATGGAGCAGAAACGTTATCTAGATGAAAATCCCTGAATATCATTAAGAGTAGTAGGACTGAATGATGGTGTAGTAAAATAATTTATATCAATTCTAATAAGATTTTTAACGCAGATTTACTGAAGCTCCAATTATAAACCATGTGGAGGACAGACAGTCTCCATACTGCAGGGTTAGTCTGAGACACTATGAGGGACACTGATTTATTACTTTTTAAAACAAGCAGAGAAACGACAGAATAAATTATTATTAAATCCAGTAAATCATGTAAATCACTCACCTGCCCACTATCCAGCTCACTGACCTGAACGCCGGACCCAGACCGGACCGGGTGGAGCTCATCTCTGCGGTAGAGGACCGGACACAGCCGAAAGCTCTCCCAGTTCTCTCCACAGTCAGCGTGGACGGACCTGTCCCGCAGCAGCAGTGGAGCGAGAGGAGCTGGGGAAGCGGCTCGCTCACTCGTCGGTAGGAGGGCAGGGGGCTGAAGACGATGATCCTCTCGTCTGGGTTTTTCTGAAGCGGCAGGGCTCCTTCAGGACCTCCGCGTCGGGCCGAGAATAGCACCAAGGGAGGCCGGCCGGCGACGTCCAGCACACGGGCAGCTGGAAAACAGGAGACCGTGGTTCCTCTTTGGGCTCCGAGGACCTCGAACCGGTCAGCAGAGGTGAAAACCGGCGGTGGAGGTGGAGGAGTCCTCGGCTTTTTCAAGGCCACGCGGACGCCCCCACAGGCCCTCTCCGGTGCGGGAGAGGAGACGACGACCCTCCGTGAGACAGAGGACTGTACAGCAGCACAGGGAGCAGAGAGCTGCAGGACCACAGCAGCTGTCTCAGAGGAAGGAGACAGAGCTGAGAGTAAAGGCTGTAAAGGAGGGCCGGTCGCTCGACGCTCTGTGAAGAATCACAGCTCGAGCTTCTAAAGCAGAACCGCGTCCAAACACGCGCTCAAACATACCGGAGATCACGTGAACGCCGGAAGTGACGCTTCGTTACGCAATCAGGTTTCAAGGCGCGTCAGTTCCCCGGTCCCGCTGCAGACCCGAGCAACGAGCTAGCAGTGTGAAGCTAGCAACACTGACAGAGTAGCGAACGAAATCCTGTCAAAATAAAAGTCCCTCCTAAACCTGAATAAAAATATTTCTGACTCTCTAAACTGAAAATGATAAACTAGTTTAAGAAAACAGTGTTTACAACTATTTAAAAGATTATTAAAAGTAACTCTAATTAATAACTGTAAATAATAACAGATATAAATGAAAAATGTTTCTATACTGAGTGTTGCTGGGAATAGTTTTTCTTTCTCTGGCACTTTATTAATATAATCTTAATCAGAAAACATAAATCTTTAATAAAAGTGGCAAAATATACAGCTTTAGACACTGGCACTATGTTTATCCTGCAATGACAAAGTGAAAACAGAGTTTTCCAATAAATTTCTGCAAAAAAAAAAAAAAAAACTAAAATGTTGCAGTGACATAAGTATTCAGACCCTTTACTTAGTACTTAGTTGAAGCACCTTTGGCAGTGATTACAGCCTCCAGTCTTCTTGGGTATGATGCCGCAAGGTTTGCTCACCTGGATTTGGGGATTTTCGGCCTTTCTTCTCTGCAGATCTTCTCCGTAAGGTTGGATGGGGACGTTGGTGGACAGCTATTCTCGGGTCTCTTTAGAGATTTTAATAGGGTGTAAAGCAGGGCTCTAGTTGTCCATTCAGGAGCATTCGCAGGGTCGTCTCTAAGCCACTCCTGTGTTGTGTTGAGTCACTGTCTCGTTGGAAGGTGATCCTTTGCCCCGTCTGAGGTCCTGAGTGCTCTGGATCAGGTTTCCTTTAAGAATATATCTGTACTCCATTCAGCTTTCCCTCAACCCTGACCCAGTCTCCCTGTCCCAGACCCTGAAAAATACCCCCACAGCCTGAAGCTTCACTGAAAGAATGGTGTTGGGCAGGTGAGGAGCAGGACCTGGTTTCCACCAGACATGACTCTTAGAACTGAGGCCAAAAGGTTCAATCCTGGTTGCATCAGACCAGAGAACCTTGTTTCTTATAGTCTGAGGGTCCTTTAGGGGCTCTCCTGTATCTGACCACTCTGCCATAAAGCCCAGATTGGTGGAGTGCTGCAGTGATGGTTGAGCTTCTGGACGTTTCTGTAAAAAGGATCTTTTTGAACCAGAGTGACCGTTTGGGTTCTTGGTCACCTCTCTTACCAAGGCCCTTCTCCCCTGATTACTTAGTTTGGTGGGAGGTCAGCGCTGGGAAGAGTGCTGCTTATTCCAAACTCCTTCATTTAAGAGTTGTGTAATAATTATTCAAGCTTATTTAACTTTAAATATATCATCTACTGAGAATGAGGCCACAGTGTGGGAGTTCACTTCATTTTACAGTATTGGACCCAAAAGAGGAAAAGACAGACACAGATCAGAATTCATTTGAAGGATTAACTAAAAATATTTTATGTACACAAATAAAATATTCACCAAATAACTCCTCACATTCTTTCAATCTTTTTTTAAACAAGGACAGAAGTGTTCATGTTGAGCCTCCTCTCGTTGAGCTCTGGCAGCTTCCTCTCTCAGAAACTCCAGCACCTCTGCAGAGTCAGTACACCTTCTCCTTTTAGCTGCTGGACTTCCTGAGGGGGGACAGGAGGCACTCCTGCTGGTGGAGGGGACTGACTGGCTCACAGGGTCAGACTTGGCACAGGAGGGCGCGTCATCTTCCCCTTTGTAGGCCCCCTCTGTGTCTGAGCCTTTACTTGTTGAGGCCACTGAAGGTTTGCCTCCTAAAAAGACATACATGTGATGGTACAGTGTTGTCCCTATTAGCTGCTCGTACAGAAAAGATACCTCATCATTCTGTGCTCACCCTTTGCCCAGCACCAGTGAAAAGTTGGGAATCTCTGAAAACACACTTTCTAAACACTGTTTTTCTGGTTAGGATAATGTAACATAACAGACACCAGTGCAAGCCCTTATACCTACAGTCATTACCATTATGTGGAACATGACATGCACCTTATATATATTTAAGTTGTCCCATTTTTTGGTCATTTGCTCAGGAGAACCCTTATTCTCCAGGCCTACGTCTCTGTGAATTGTCCTGTAAACCAGGCACCCTGAGTCCGACATGAATAAAGATGCAGGTTATTTTTGGACAGGCGGCATGATGGAGCCACAAACCCAGTTTCCGGGTCTCGGAGGAGAGGAGGAGGTTTGGGGGTTTCTGGATGCAGCCCAGTAGCAGCAGTGAGGAGACCGGCCTTAAGCAGCGTGGCTGACGTTTCCCTCATAATGCCGCTAAAATCATTTTCCATAGTGAATTACTTCTGCTCCACTTTATGAAAATAAACTGAAATAAAATAGAAATGTAGAAACTGTGAGAATCTGCTGGACTTTCATTTAAAAACACAACAAAACATGCAGCAGTTTCTCTCTGAAGGTCAGGTGTTGTTTCCAAACCGACTAAAGAGAATAAAAGTGCTTGATAAAGCTCCTCCGTATTGGAGGGTTTTAACTGGAGACGATGTGAAATGAGCTCTAATAAAACACTGAAGTGTTTCTGTTTATTTCTGTGTTCAACAGATGTTCAGTCTACATGCAGATTAAACATGGGGATTTTTCACATCATCAAATATTATCAAACGTGACTATTTTTATTTACGAGGAGAACAAAGCAGTTACACACTCAGATCAAATACATGCAGTTAAATGTAGATAAAATGACATTCAGTGAAGAGAAGAAACACAGGCAGACATCACTGTATGGAGCTCCCGTCTCAGTCTGGACGAAGCTGATGAACACAAGTGAATCAGGCGATGGAGGTGTAGTGTTTTATTACAACAGCAGGTGGCGCAGTAGAGCTGAGGAGCTGAGAAGCACTTTGACTTCAACCGTGTTAAAAAGCCTGAAAGGGAGTTTTTACACTGTTTTTACACTGTTTTTACACCGTAACCGGACACACACACACACACTCACACACACACACACACACACACACACTCACACACACACACACACACACACTCACACACACACACCATATAAAACGCTGATGATGATAATGATTGTGAGGATGATGGTGAGGATGATGGTGATGATGATGATGA
Source organism: Salminus brasiliensis (assembly GCF_030463535.1). Classification (NCBI taxonomy): domain Eukaryota; kingdom Metazoa; phylum Chordata; class Actinopteri; order Characiformes; family Bryconidae; genus Salminus; species Salminus brasiliensis. The sequence continues at coordinate 15,055,697 of NC_132890.1, read as the reverse complement.
TGGTGATGATGATGATGGTAATGATGATGATGATGATGATGGTGAAGGTGATGATGATGATGATGATGATGATGGTGAAGGTGATGATGATGATGATGATGATGGTGATGATGATGATGGTAATGATGATGATGATGATGATGATGATGGTGATGATGATGGTAATGATGATGATGATGATGGTGAAGGTGATGATGATGATGATGATGATGATGGTGATGATGATGATGGTAATGATGATGATGATGATGATGGTGATGATGATGATGATGATGATGATGATGGTGAAGGTGATGATGATGATGGTGAGGGTGATGGTGATGCTGATGATGGTGATGTGATGATGATGATGATGATGATGGTGAAGGTGATGATGATGATGATGATGGTGATGATGGTGGTGATGATGGTGATGATGGTGGTGTCTGAAGGTCTGTGGAAAACGTCCTGAAGCCCTTTCTGTCTGTCAGCGTTTTCTTTTACTCACATCTGAAGCTTTATTTCATAAATAAAAAAGATATCAAATGTTCAAATATGGATGATGTGCTGATCTGGTTTCACTGCTACATTAAATGTGGATTGTTCATAAAATAAATAACTTGTTAAACTACACAGAATAAACTACGACATATTCTGCACTGATTTTCTACATTTAATGAAAATATGCTAATGAAGTCGTGGATGTACAGTTTCATACGGGTCTCTTCAGCATGTCTGTGTGTTTATGGGATATGAAAGCATGTGGGTTTGATATGTTAATGGTAATAATGAACTCTGGAGATTTTAGTAGTGAATAATCCCTCATCGTCGCTCCAGCTTCACCCAGAAGAAGCTGCAGCTCAGTCCCCGCTAACGCCCCTTCCAGCCTGTCCGTCTCCTGCAGGGAGGCTCCCAGCACAGACGCTCCGATACAGCCAGGTGAGTTCATGTTAGCTCGCTGCTTTAAGCAGATATTTCACCATATATGAGAGCATAAAGCTACAGAGAATATTTGAAATATGAGTATTATCGTTAGGTGTGTGTCTGTGCTGCAGCTGTACGACTGTAGGAGCTAACCTGCTAGCGCTAGCTCCGTTAAGACCTGCGGGCCACAGGGAACAGGGGGGTGAGGGTGTGTGTGGGTGGTCGGGTGGTCGGGTGGTGATGTACGGAGTTCACTCAGAAACTTCTCTGAAACACTTTTAGTAACGTTTCTAAAAGAAAGACTAACTTTTATTTAGTGCTTCATCCAACAACACAGACTTTCTGCCCTGAGCTGTTTGAGCTGCTCCTGCTGTGTGAAGATCAGCTGGAGTGAAGAGCTGAGCTGAGCTGCATTAGCCATGTCTCACTAAACTTCACCTCCAGATTTGATCAGTTCTTATTAAAGTGTGAAGAAGCTGAATTTAAAACCTCCAGCCTCACATTTGTTTCTTTGAAATGAAGTAAGGATTGTTGTACAGTGTGTGAAAGTAGCTCTCCTCCTAAACTAAGTCGGAGCAGCGAGAATGAAACAGCTTCAGGAGCGGCTGTTTGTCTAGATGTTGATGAGCAGGACAACATTTGCTCTCCTGCTCATACCTGGATCTTTAGCTTTAGCAGCACAAGGTAAGCATGAGTTTGTGGGTTTTATTAGACACTGAGATGTTTTAGCAGAGACGCTGAATTAACTGGAGCTGACTGTATCATTTTATTAAGAAATATGTGTTTCAGGAGCTGACTGGACTTGGGACAGACTGCTGTACCACAACATACCGGCAGAGCTGAAACAGTGAACAGTGAGTATCACTGCAGCCTCAGCTTCATTTAATGTTCAGATGTTTGTGCAGTTTTCCACCTTATAATAATATCATTTATGACTGCAAACCTTTTTAAGGAGAAAAAAATGACACAATTGTTAATATTATCAATAATGACGCAACATGTAGTTTATCAGCCGAGATGTTTGTTCACAGTTTGCGTCTATAATTTAACAGAGAAACCGCTTCTAGGTCTTCATTAAGGTTGTGCGGACTCGTCAGTGTGGTCGAGGACACAGAATTGACTCATAAAAATGGACAGAACATCAGTGTGGAGCCAAATGCTGTGGACGGTCTTTTTAGACATCAGGGTCTGTGTTCTGAAACTGTCTCAGGAGCAGGACTGCTGATCTTGACTGGTGTTTATGTGTATTAAGTGCGTCATGAATACTGATCCTAGATTAGTCCTCTGCAAGCATGGTGTTGTCTAAGATTTCTGCAGATTGATTTTGTTGGTTTTTATTTCTCAGGCATACGATGTCCTGCACTATACTGACAGATCTACTGGCTGAATAAAGACCTGTATGTGGTCTGAACGGGTTGAGGGGGTTTAGAGGATTTTGGGTTAATATTGTTTAGTGTTTGTTTGTGACGTTAGACTTGTAGCTCAGTGCTGAACTACAGAAGCAGAACTTCAACATGTCTTAAGTCTGGGGGAAGTGAATTTGTGTAGAATTAAGTATTGATATTTTATTTTATTTTTAAATTCACCTTTTGTAAGGATGCACAGCATTTAAGGCTGTGTCTGCCGCCACCTACCAGCAGAGGGCGACAGCGGCGAGGCACGGTTACCCAAGGGAACTCCAATTCCCAGAGATCCTAGGGGTAATCAGTGCCAACCAGACACACCTGGTGGTCACAACAAATGGCGCTTCTCTGTCAAACCGTTGTAGAGCGGTGACCAGTATGGTACACAGAAGTGAAGGAAAGAGAGAAATTGTAAAAATAGAAAACAGGGTTGCAAAATGAAGTAGCTGAAGAGAGAACAGCTCATAAGTAAAAGAGTTTGAGTTAAGGGTTGAAGTTCCCTCTCCAGAGAGCGAGGTGCATTTGCTTTTCTTCAGTTGTTTTAGTGTTAACTGTTCTAAGTCTGAGCTGGTGGTGCAAGGTTGCTGGTTCAAACCCAGCTGGGAGCAACTGTTCTCCCACAAGTACACAAAAGCACCCCCATCAACCACACATACATTAACCTTACATCTCACATTAAGGCTTGTCCTTACAGGCTTTCCTCTCTGCACTTGGGTCCCTGATTGTCCTGTAACACCTTTTTAATGGGTCTTTTGGATCAGTGTTTCTTAATCAGAATCAGAATCAGAATCTCTTTATTTCATCAAGTATGTTACACATACAAGGAATTAATCACAGAACTACAAGTGGCCTCCAGCACACAGTATCTGAAAAGATAGAGAAGCTGAATGGCTGAAGTAAACACTGTAGCAGCTTTTGAACCGTCACCCCATCTGCTAGATGAAGTTAATGAGGCTGTAAGTGTGTAAACTAATGCCAGTATGAATCTAGATTTTCCAGACATAACCTTGAATTCTGATTCTAGTGTGCTTCCAGAGTCTACAGACTATGGTTCTTCTAAAAATGTGTAGTAGTCAGGGAAAATGAGTAGTAGACACAGATGCAGAAACACAGCTGGGAATGGGCCTGACCTTGCCTCAGACCTGCAGAATGGGCCTCAAAGAAAATGGCAACTCAAAGCAGTGTTAATGAACTTTTAGGAATTCTTAGAGATCGTGGACACAATCTACCCAAAGACGTACTCTGCTTTCAACCCTCTCAGATGTTTAGGTCAAAATATAATGTGGAGGACAATGTGTTTATGGCCTAGAATCCTACATTTACCTCAGACTGGGTCAGTGTTAATGCCTGACATTCAGATAGCACAGTTGATTTAGTAGTGAATGTTGATGAGCTTATCATTTTTAAGTCTAGCAGCACAGTTTTGGCCTGTTTGAGTGAAATTCCACAATGTGGAGCCATTTGTAGGTGAACTGTTCTGTGGACAGTCAAAGCCTCATCCACTAGTGGACTACCTCAGTGACTTCCTAGAAGATCTGGAAAACTACAGAATGACGGGTTTATCTTTCAGGGAAACGCCTACACTGGACACGTCTAAGCATTTCCATGTGATGCTCCTGCTAGAGCTTTTTAAAATGTACCAAAACTTTTAAATGTACCAGACTTTGAATCAAAGAACAGATAAAGAGGTCAGTCAGTTTGCACACAATGAGAACCACCAGTTTGACAAAAGCCCCCTTATTACAGCTGGAATACCTTGTCAGTGCTTTTGCATTAGGCTACATGTATTTGGTGTGTTTAGGTGTTGTGAAATGTGTGCTTGTGTTTTCGGGCAGAGAACCCAGTACCTGGCGTTAGACAGAAAAATGAAATTTCTTACAAACTTGTGAGGTTGAATGGATCTATGCCCACTGAATTTACCAGACCGCCTCATTCATTACAGGAAGTTAATCGGTGGAAAGCCACTGAATTCAGGCAGTTCGTTCTGTACACTGGACGTATGCAGTGCTTACCTTGGATATGTAAATTAACTCTTGAGGTACTTTGTTCCAGTTCCGGGTTTATAGAGACAGGCCATTGAACTCATTTTATCTTCAAATAATGAAATCAAAATCAATTCTGTATCACAGTATTGAAACGTTCTTCCATTTACAGGGCTTCAAGGTGCTAAATGACCTCAGTAAAGGAAGATTCAGCCAGGTTAAGCTGACCACAGTCGAGGTAAGGACCATAATTAACCCACTGTGGTGGAGGTGGAGTATCCAGTTCCAGGTTTTTATATCAATATAATTGTTTTATAGGAAGAATTTATTCTGTATTATAACAGTATTATAATTTATATCTGAATTAAAGCAGATTTTCACACAGTGAGCTCAAAGTCTGTCATTACTATAGTAACAGTGTATTGAAATATGTAACATTTTATTTAATGTAACATTAAATAAATGTTTAATTTTCAAAAGAACTAAAATTGTTTATGAATGTATTACTGATGTGTATATTTATAATAATTGTTTATTGATACTCATTGATTGGTTTGTTTTGGTAAATGGTTTGGTTGTGTGTCTGAGACTGAGGAAGCTAGCCAATGGTAACACTTAACACAATAAGCACTTAGCAGAATAATCAAACCCTGCTGAGGATTTTTAGATCACTGTTCCATCAAGGTTCACAGGAAAAACTGCTAACGCAGTGTTTATCTCCAACTTACTAAACTCCTGAACACACAATTTTTAACCAGGAGACCGAGGCTTCAATTCAACTTAATTTTATTGATATAGAGCTTTTTACAACAAATGTCACAAAGCAGCTTTACAGAGATATGTGTCAGAGCCTCTTTTGAGCAAGCCAGTGGCAACAGTGGCAAGGACAAACTCCCTTGGGTCGAGAAGAAGAAACCTTGAGAGGAACCAAGACTCAAAAGGGGAACCCAAAATCCCCAAAACAGGGAAAACAAAAATCAAAAGAGGAATAAATACAATAAAACAAAACTGAATCAAGAACAAAAATATGGTAAATGTGGCGTCAAGCCAAACAAGATGAAAACGTGAGTGAAATGAAAAAGTACATTCAGGTGAACAGTCAGAGTCATGCAGTGAGGTGAGGATGAGTCAATGCGAGGCCCCAGAGCAGGACAGCAGGCAGGAGGGCAGTGGAGAGTCAGGTCAGGAGGAGACAATGATGATGTGTTTAGGAGATGTCTGATCAGACTGATGTACGACCTGTAAAGGAAGTAGATTAGAGAGACTGCAGAACTGATCAGGAACCTGTGAACAGAGAGCAGAACAGTCCAAACCTGTTAGTGTTCATATAAGCTACATCAGCAAGGAGCTTTCTCTCCCTTTCAGATGATCTAGACTGAGATTCATTTGCTATTGGGGGACATCTGCAATAGCGCCACCTTCAGCTGAGTTGTTAATAAACTGTACAGTTAGCCATTGTTGTTTTGTAGAAAAGAGTTATTGTTTGTGTGCAGTGTGTAGAGTACAGCCTAAATAACCCTCATGGTTGGAGATGAAAGTGTATAAAGTGTTTAATATATATATATATATATATATGTGTGTGTGTGTGTGTGTGTGTGTTTCCATTGTAGGAAGAAAAGGGGCTGAGATCCAAACTGGAGAAAAGTGTTTTCCTCCTTTTCATCACAACTCGTCCACAGAAAAGCTCACAACTAATCAGTGAATCAGTTTCTGTCCCGCCTGTCCTGGTCTCCTCTGTTCTGGTCTCACCCTGCCTGTTTTATTTCTAGCTGTGCCGTTTCAGTTGTTCTAGCCTGACCTTGTTTTGCCCTGCCTCGTGCTTTTGTCTCTCATCAGTTCTGGTCCCTCCTGTGCCTGAGTGTTCACACCTGTACCCCGTTCCTCGCCACGCCCTCGTCCTTGCTTGTGTATATCTACCCCTGTGTTTCATGCTGGCCTTTGTCTGTCTTTGCACATGGTGCACGTGTTTGTTTGCCCTGTCCTTGATGTGTTCCTGTCAGTCAGCGGTTTGTTAATTCATTGTCCAGTGGTACCTTACCTTAGTTCTCTTGTCTGGTTGTACCAATGGTTCAGTTTATTTCTGTGTTTCTAGTCAGTGTGTCATTGTTGCCTCCCTCAGTTTGTGTTCTTAATGTTTCATCTTTTCCAAACAACTGTGGCGTTTATAATATTCATATGTTCAGGAACAGAGCCTGAATGAACAGCTGACCTGCATTACTGATGTGTTCTGGATGTTTCTTTGTTTTGAACTTCTCTCTGTATCTTGATGTGAAACACTGAGTCTGAGCTCTGAGGAGAAAACTCATTAGTGTAGCAGTAATTAGGGAAATGGGACAGCTGATCTCTTTTAGATATTTAATAAAGCTGAACTGAACAGACAGTGCTTGCGGTTGTTCACTGAATAAAGATCATTTCAGCTCAGTTCCAGTAAATAAGCCAGGTGTAGAGAAGCAGGGGAGCGGGTTCGTCTCTCTAAACTCTACATTTCTAGGACTGCTTTACTGCTCATTGGATCAGATCAGTAATATTAGTGAATCTGAGCGTTTAGGACTTGTGTGCTGCTTCCTCTATTTGCTGTGGTCTCTGGGAGCACTCAGTGATCTCACTCCTAAATCTTTAACACTCTTCCTGGGTGGGATCCTCTCAGGTCTCCTCCGCTGGAAGCCGCTTCTTTCGTCTCCTCCGGTTTTTGGACAGGCGGCATGATGGAGCCACAAACCCAGTTTCCGGGTCCCGGAGGAGAGAAGGAGGATCAGTAGGAAAAAGCAGTAAATTTGGGGGTTTCTGGAAGCAGCCCGAGGCTTTTTAACACAGTTGAAGTCAAAGTGCTTCTCAGCTCCTCAGCTCTACTGCGCCACCTGCTGTTGTAATAAAACACTACACCTCCATCGCCTGATTCACTTGTGTTCATCAGCTTCGTCCAGACTGAGACGGGAGCTCCATACAGTGATGTCTGCCTGTGTTTCTTCTCTTCACTGAATGTCATTTTATCTACATTTAACTGCATGTATTTGATCTGAGTGTGTAACTGCTTTGTTCTCCTCGTAAATAAAAATAGTCACGTTTGATAATATTTGATGATGTGAAAAATCCCCCTGTTTAATCTGCATGTAGACTGAACATCTGTTGAACACAGAAATAAACAGAAACACTTCAGTGTTTTATTAGAGCTCATTTCACATCGTCTCCAGTTAAAACCCTCCAATACGGAGGAGCTTTATCAAGCACTTTTATTCTCTTTAGTCGGTTTGGAAACAACACCTGACCTTCAGAGAGAAACTGCTGCATGTTTTGTTGTGTTTTTAAATGAAAGTCCAGCAGATTCACACAGTTTCTACATTTCTATTTCATTTCAGTTCATATTTCAGTTCATATTCAGCTCGTTGCTCCCGGGAAAGTGACGCGCCTTGAACGTCATTACGTTCAGTGACGTGTGAAGCGTCACTTCGGGCGATCACGTGATCTCCGGTATTTTGAGCGAGACTCTGAACCGCTGTTTGGATTCGGTTCTTCTTTAGAAGCTCGACTCGTAACAACCTGATTAAATCAACATTAGCGCTTCGTGTTTCCCGCATTAAGTTTGGGCTGTTAAATGTAGGATCTCTAGAAGCTAAAGCAGTCCCTGTCACTGAGATTATTACTGAAAACCTCCTCAGTTCACTGTGTCTTTGTGAAACGGGGCTTAAACCTAATGAATCATTGCTTTGAATGAATCGACTCCCCCAGGCTTGAACTCCTGCAGTTCTCCTCGCAGGTCTGGTCACAGCAGTGGAGTAGCCTCGATCTCTGATCCAGTTCTGGACATAAACCCAAAACTCAGGTTCTGAAGTGAAATCGTTTCTAGTGCTGAGTCTGAAAGTGGCAGACTCTTCCCCAGCTTCTAAAAAGCAGCTCTCTCTTCTGTTTATTACAGTCTGTCGTCCTCCTGGACTTTATACAGATTTACTGAGTGAATTTACTGACTTCTTATCAGAGGGAGCTTTCTCTACTGATAAGACTTTAAATGTTGGAGATTTCAATATTCACTTGGAGACTCAGGACCCCTCAGAACTGGTTTAATCAATCTTAGACGTCCAACTCCGAGATGCAACCATACACACCTAGTTCTGACCCTGGGTATTGAGACAGTCAGCATAGTCAGCATCTCTCAGCCTGACTCCATCTCTGACCACTACCTAACCATGTAGTCTTAAAGCAGGAGATCCCCCTGCAGCCTCGCTTTATGAGCAAGCGTACCAGAACAACCTCTACAGCTAGTGTCTTTATTAATAACCCTCCAGATTTAACCATCTCCTGCCCATCTCCTCCTCTAGATCCTGAGCATGAAACACGATCTGCTGTCTGTGCTCCGCTCTGATCTTGACCATGTTGCATTAATTAGGAAAAGGTCAGTGTCTTGGTGACCATGATGACCATCTGCGTCCTCTAAAACAGAGAACTCGTATTTACTCTTTATTTGCTGCAGCTGGGCAAAATAATCTGTAAACATGGCATTGACTTGACTTTCATTGACACCCAGCTCTACTTATCCACCTTAATAAAATATCAGACTGTCTGAAAGACAGAGAGAGGTCTTACTTATTGATCCAAACATGCAAATATTGCTGTAGATTTAGACGGATTCTCAGTCTTACCCAGTAGCACTGTACAAAACCTAGGAGCTGTTTCTGACTCTGTCCTCTCGTTTGATGCACACATCTGTTACATGGTTAAAGCTGACTTCTTCCACCTACGTAATATTGCTAAACTGGGTAATGTTCTCTCCTTACATCACGCAGAGAAGCAGGTGCAGCATTCATAACTTCTAGATTGGATGACTGTAAAGCTCTTCTGGTTGGAAGTTCATGTAAACCATTAAAAAAAGCTCCAACTAGTTCAGAATGCAGCTGCTAGAGAGCTCACTAGGGCTCAGAGATTTGACCTTATTAGTCCCATTCTCTCGTCCCTGCACTGGTTACCAGTTCAATTCTGCACTGATTATAAAATACTCCTTCTGACCTATAAGTCACTAAACTTCTTAAACCTACAAGCAGTCACGTACACTTCGCTCGCAGGACGCTGGCCTTCTGTCAGTTCCTCTCTTTAGGAGAATCAACGCTGGAGGAGGAGCTTTCTCTCATCAGGCTCCTCAACTCTGGAATAAACCTCCTGTTGCTGTTCGGGACTCAGACACACTCTCTGTGTTTAAATCCAGATTAAAAACTTACCTTTAAGCTCAAGCTTTCAGAGAATCCATCAGTGCACTGTACTGTTCTCCTTGCTGATGTAGCTTATATGAACACTAACAGGTTTGGACTGTTCTGCTCTCTGTTCACAGGTTCCTGATCAGTTCTGCAGTCTCTCTAATCTCCTTCCTTTACAGGCCGGACATCAGTCTGATCTGACCTCTCCTGAACACCCCTCCTCCTGTAACCTTTTCCTGCGCTCCTCCTAACCCTCTGTTTTCCCTCCTTTCTGTTTTCTGTCTCTTTCACATGTACTGAGAAGCCCGGGGCCAACTGTTCCATCCTGGTACCGCCTGACCTGACCTGGCTCTCCACTGCCCTCCTGCCCGCTGTTCTGCTCTGGGGCCTCGCATTGACTCATCCTCACCTCCCTGCATGACTCTACTTCTGACTGTTCTGTTGTTTTATTGTGTTGTTGTGTTGTGTTGTTATTTTGTTGTGTTGTCGTGTTGTGGTGTGGTGTGTTTTGGTTTTGTGTTGTTGTGTTGATGTGTTGCATTGTGTTGTTGTGTTGTGTTGTGGTGTTGGGTTATGGTGTTGTGTTGTGATTTTGAGTTGTGTTTTTGTGTTGTGTTGTTGTGGTGTTGTGGTGTTGTGCTGTGGTGTTTTGTTGTGTCGTGGTGTTGTGCATATGACTTGGGAGCGTTTGAGCACAAGCCACGCCCCCTTGTTAATCCCAGGTGTTCCTGGTTGTCTCTCTGTACAAGTACCCCTTTGTTTCAACCTTCCTGTCTTGTGTTGTTGTGTTTCTGCTTGTTGTCTTTGTTGCTTTCAGTGTTGCTTTATTTCTAGTTTGTATCTTTGTTTGGGTCTTGATCTCCTTGTTTAGATAAACGCCTGCGTTTACGTCCACCTTCAGCCTCTCCTCACTAACAGTGTGCCTTTCAGAATTGTTTCATTCATGTTTTAAATCATTCTAAATGTTCTGCTGCAAATTTATTTTCATATTAAAGTTATGTCCTGTTTATACTGATTGGGATTGTGTTGTGTTGTTGTGTTGTGGTGCTGTGTTGTGATTTTGTGTTGTGGTGTTGTTATGTTGTGTTGTGTTGTGTGTTTGTTTTGTGGAGTTGTGTTATGCTGTGTTGTGTTGTTGTGTTATGGTGTTGTGTTGTGTTGTTGTGTTATTGTATTGTGTTGTTGAGTTGTATTGTTGTGTTGTGTTGTGGTGTTGTGTTGTGGTGCTGTGTTGTGTTGTGATTTTGTGTTGTGGTGTTATGTTGTGTTGTGTGTTTGTTTTGTGGAGTTGTGTTATGTTGTGTTGTGTTGTGTTATGGTGTTGTGTTGTGTTATGTTGTTGTGTTATTGTATTGTGTTGTTGAGTTGTATTGTTGTGTTGTGGTGTTATTTTGTGGGGTGTTTTGGTGTTGTGTTGTTGTGTTGTGTTCTTGTTGTGTTGTTGTTGTTGTGTTATGGTGTTGTGTTGTGTTGTTGAGGTGTTGTGTTGTTGTCATGATGTGTTTTGTGTTGTGTTGTTGTGGTGTTCTGTTGTTGTGTTGTTTTGTATTGTTGTTGTGTTATGGTGTTGTGTTGTTGTGGTGCTGTGTTGTGTTTTTGTGTTGTTGTGGTATTATGTTGTGTTGTGATGTTTTGTGGTGTTGGTTTGGTTTTGTGTTGTTTTGATGTGTTGCATTGTGTTGTTGTGCTGTGTTGTTGTTTTGCGTTGTGTTGTGTTGTGTTTTTGTATTGTGTTCTTGTTTGGTGGTGTTGTGTTGTGTTGTTGTTGTGTCATGTTGTTGTGTTATGTTGTGGTGTTGTGTTGTGTTCTTGTGTTGTGTTGTTGTGTGGTGTTGTGTTGTTATGGTTTGTGTTGTGGTGCTGTGTTGTTGTGGTGTTGTGTTGTTGTTGTGGTGTTGTGTTGTGTTGTGTTCTTGTTTGGTGGTGTTTGTGTTGTGTTGTGATGTTGTATCATGTTGTTGTGTTATGTTGTTGTGTTGTGGTGTTGTTGTGTTGTGGTGCTGTGTTGTGAAGTGGTTTTGTGTTGTTGTGTTGTTTTGGTGTTGTGTTGTGTTGTGATTTTGAGTTGTGTTTTTGTGTTGTGTTGTTATTTTGAGTTGTGTTTTTTTGTTGTGGTGTTGTGGTGTGTTGTTTTGTGTTGTTGTGTTGTGTTGTTGTGGTATTGTGTTGTTGTGTTGTGTTGTGATTTTGAGTTGTGTTTTTGTGTTGTGTTGTTGTGGTGTTGTGTTGCATTGTGTTGTGGTGTTTTTTCAGCCAAACTAAGCATTTCAGTCATACAACACTAGATGAAACAGATCTTGAAGGAATCTTGAACTTGGGGCTTCATCACCACAATGCGTCTAAACGAGCTCAAACGCTGTGTGATGTGAATCAGTGCAGGACAGCAAATCATTTCTGAAAGATTGAGAATCTTGGTAATGGACATGGGCGAGCTCTCTAGCTAGAACCTCCCTCCCTGTCCAGAAGTTTAGCAGCTTTTGACCTCATCAGGTGAAGCTGGGAAAGGAAAAGCATGTAAAAGAGCTTAATGTGTAAATCCTGTAACCAGTTTAACACAAGATCAAACACTTAACTTAGGTTGTGTTGTGGTGTTGTGTTGTGGTGGTGTGCTGTGTTGTGGTGTTATTTTGTTGTGTTGTGTTGTTGTGACGTGGTGTGGTGGTGTTGTGTTGTGATTTTGTTGTGTTGTGTGGTGGTGTGTTGTGTTGTGTTATTTTGTTGTGGTGTTGTGTTGTGTTGTTGTGTCGTTGTGGTTTGTGTTGTGTTGTTGTGTTGTGTTGTTATGGTTTGTGTTGTGGTGTTGTGTTGTCGTGTTGTTATGGTGTTGTGTTGTGGTTTTGTGTTGTGTTGTGGTGTTGTGTTTTTGTATTGTGTTGTGTTGTTGTGTTGTGTTTTTGTGTTGTGTTCTTGTTTGATGGTGTTGTGTTGTTGTGTTGTGGTGTTTTGTTGTGTCATGTTGTGTTGTGGTGTTGTGTTGTTGTGTAGTGGTGGTGTGTTGTGGTGTTGTGTTGTGGTGTTCTGTTGTTGAGTTGTGGTGTTGTGTTGCATTGTGCTGTTGTGTTGTTGTGTTCTTATGTTGTGTTGTGTTTTTTTGTTGTTATGTTGTGTTTTTGTGTTGTGTTGTTTTGTGGTGTTGTGTTGTGGTGTTGTCGTGATGTGCTGTGTTGTGGTGTTGTGGTGTGTTTTGGTGTTGTGTTGTTGTGTTGATGTGTTGCATTGTGTTGTTGTGTTGTGGTGTTGTGTTGTGATGTTGTGTTGTGTTCTTTTGTGGTGTTTTAGTGTTTTAGTGTTGTGTTGTGTTTTTGTGTTGTGTTGTGTTATTGTGGTGTTGTGTTATTGTGGTGTTGTGTTGTTGTGTTGTGATGTTGTGTTGTTGTGTTGCATTGTCTTGTTGTGTTGTGGTGTTATGTTTTTATGTTATGTTGTGTTGTGTTGTGTTGTGATGTTGTGTTGTGGTGTTGTGGTGTGTTTTGGTTTTGTGTTGTTGTGTTGTGTTTTTGTGTTGTGTTCTTGTTTGATGGTGTTGTGTTGTTGTGTTGTGGTGTTTTGTTGTGTCATGTTGTGTTCTGTTGTTGTGTTGTGTTGTTGTGGTGTTGTGTTGTGTTGTTGTGTAGTGGTGGTGTGTTGTGGTGTTGTGTTGTTGTGGTGTTCTGTTGTTGTGTTGTGGTGTTGTGTTGCATTGTGATGTTGTGTTGTTGTGTTCTTATGTTGTGTTGTGTTTTTTGTTGTTGTGTTGTGTTTTTGTGTTGTGTTGTTTTGTGGTGTTGTGTTGTGGTGTTGTCGTGATGTGCTGTGTTGTGGTGTGTTTTGGTTTTGTGTTGTGTTGATGTGTTGCATTGTGTTGTTGTGTTTTGGTTTTGTGTTGTTGTGTTGATGTGTTGCATTGTGTTGTTGTGTTGTGGTGTTGTGTTGTGGTGTTGTGGTGTGTTTTGGTTTTGTGTTGTTGTGTTGTGTTTTTGTGTTGTGTTCTTGTTTGATGGTGTTGTGTTGTGGTGTTTTGTTGTGTCATGTTGTGTTGTGTTGTTGTGGTGTTGTGTTGTGTTGTTGTGTAGTGGTAGTGTGTTGTGGTGTTGTGTTGTTGTGGTGTACTGTTGTTGTGTTGTGGTGTTGTGTTGTGTTGCATTGTGCTGTTGTGTTGTTGTGTTCTTATGTTGTGTTTTTTGGTTGTTGTGTTGTGTTTTTGTGTTGTGTTGTTTTGTGGTGTTGTGTTGTGGTGTTGTCGTGATGTGCTGTGTTGTGGTGTTGTGGTGTGTTTTGGTTTTGTGTTGTGTTCTTTTGTGGTGTTTTAGTGTTTTAGTGTTGTGTTGTGTTTTTGTGTTGTGTTTTTGTGTTGTGTTGTTATTGTGGTGTTGTGTTGTGGTGTTGTGTTGTGATGTTGTGTTGTTGTGTTGCATTGTCTTGTTGTGTTGTGGTGTTGTGTTTTTATGTTATGTTGTGTTGTTTTGTTGTGTTGTGTTGTCGTGTTGTGTTGTGGTGTGTTTTGGTTTTGTGTTGTGTTGATGTGTTGCATTGTGTTGTGTTGTGTTGTGGTGTTGTAATTTTGTATTGAGTTGTTGTGGTGTTGTGTTGTGTTGCATTGTGTTGTGTTGTTGTGTTGTGTTGCATTGTCTTGTTGTGTTGTTGTTGTTGTGTTATGGTGTTGTGTTGTGTTGTTGAGGTGTTCTGTTGTCATGATGTGTTTTGTGTTGTGTTGTTGTGGTGTTCTGTTGTTGTGTTGTGTTGCATTGTGTTGTTGTGTTGTTATTTTGTGTTGTTGTGTTGTGTTTTTGTGTTGTGTTTTTTGTGTTGTGTTGTGGTGTTGTGTTTTTGTGTTGTCCTGTTGTGTTGTGGTGGGTTTTGGTTTTGTGTTGTTGTGTTGATGTGTTGCATTGTGTTGTTGTGTTGTGTTGTTGTGATTTTGAGTTGTGTTGTTGTGGTGCTGTGTTGTGTTGTTTTTTGGTGTTGTGTTGATGTGTTGCATTGTGTTGTGGTGTTGTGTTGTGTTATGTTGTCGTGTTGCGATATTGTGTTGTGTTGGATTGTTGTTGTGTTATGGTGTTGTGGTATTGTGTTGCAATGTGTTGTTGTGTTGTGTTGTTCTGTTGTGTTGTTGTGGTGCTGTGTTGTGTTGTTGTGTTGTTATGGTTTGTGTTGTGTTGTGTTGCATTGTGTTGTTGTTTGTGTTTTTGTGTTGTGTTGTGTTCTTGTTTTGTTTTGTTGTGTTGTATTGTGTTGTTATGGTTTGTGTTGTGTTGTATTGTTGTTGTGTTATGATGTTGTGTTGTGGTGTTGTGCAGTTGTGTTGTGGTGTTGTGCTGTTGTGTTGTTGTGTTGTTATGGTTTGTGTTGTGTTGTGTTGTTGTGTTGTATTGTTGTTGTGTTATGGTGTTGTGTTGTGGTGTTGTGCAGTTGTGTTGTGGTGTTGTTGTTTTGTTTTGTGGTGTTGTGTTTTGGTGTTGTGGTGTGTTTTGGTTTTGTGTTGATGTGTTGCATTGTGTTGTTTTGTATTGTTGTTGTGTTATGGTGTTGTGTTGTTGTGGTGCTGTGTTGTGTTTTTGTGTTGTTGTGGTATTATGTTGTGTTGTGATGTTTTGTGGTGTTGGTTTGGTTTTGTGTTGTTTTGATGTGTTGCATTGTGTTGTTGTGCTGTATTGTTGTGTTGTGATTTTGAGTTGTGTTTTGTGTTGTGTTGTTATGTTGTGTTGTATTGTTTTGTTGTGTTGTGTTGTTGTTTTGCGTTGTGTTGTGTTGTGTTTTTGTATTGTGTTCTTGTTTGGTGGTGTTGTGTTGTGTTGTTGTTGTGTCATGTTGTTGTGTTATGTTGTGGTGTTGTGTTGTGTTCTTGTGTTGTGTTGTTGTGTGGTGTTGTGTTGTTATGGTTTGTGTTGTGGTGCTGTGTTGTTGTGGTGTTGTGTTGTTATGGTTTGTGTTGTGTTGTTGTTGTGGTGTTGTGTTGTGTTGTGTTCTTGTTTGGTGGTGTTTGTGTTGTGTTGTGATGTTGTTGTATCATGTTGTTGTGTTATGTTGTTGTGTTGTGGTGTTGTTGTGTTGTGGTGCTGTGTTGTGAAGTGGTTTTGTGTTGTTGTGTTGTTTTGGTGTTGTGTTGTGTTGTGATTTTGAGTTGTGTTTTTGTGTTGTGTTGTTATTTTGAGTTGTGTTTTTTTGTTGTGGTGTTGTGGTGTGTTGTTTTGTGTTGTTGTGTTGTGTTGTTGTGGTATTGTGTTGTTGTGTTGTGTTGTGATTTTGAGTTGTGTTTTTGTGTTGTGTTGTTGTGGTGTTGTGTTGCATTGTGTTGTGGTGTTTGTTCAGCCAAACTAAGCATTTCAGTCATACAACACTAGATGAAACAGATCTTGAAGGAATCTTGAACTTGGGGCTTCATCACCACAATGCGTCTAAACGAGCTCAAACGCTGTGTGATGTGAATCAGTGCAGGACAGCAAATCATTTCTGAAAGATTGAGAATCTTGGTAATGGACATGGGCGAGCTCTCTAGCTAGAACCTCCCTCCCTGTCCAGAAGTTTAGCAGCTTTTGACCTCATCAGGTGAAGCTGGGAAAGGAAAAGCATGTAAAAGAGCTTAATGTGTAAATCCTGTAACCAGTTTAACACAAGATCAAACACTTAACTTAGGTTGTGTTGTGGTGTTGTGTTGTGTTGCTATGGTTTGTGTTGTGGTGTTGTGTTTTTGTATTGTGTTGTGTTGTTGTGTTGTGTTTTTGTGTTGTGTTCTTGTTTGATGGTGTTGTGTTGTTGTGTTGTGGTGTTTTGTTGTGTCATGTTGTGTTGTGGTGTTGTGTTGTGTTGTTGTGTAGTGGTGGTGTGTTGTGGTGTTGTGTTGTTGTGGTGTTCTGTTGTTGTGTTGTGGTGTTGTGTTGTGTTGCATTGTGCTGTTGTGTTGTTGTGTTCTTATGTTGTGTTGTTTTTTTGTTGTTATGTTGTGTTTTTGTGTTGTGTTGTTTTGTGGTGTTGTGTTGTGGTGTTGTCGTGATGTGCTGTGTTGTGGTGTTGTGGTGTGTTTTGGTTTTGTGTTGTTGTGTTGATGTGTTGCATTGTGTTGTTGTCTTGTGGTGTTGTGTTGTGATGTTGTGTTGTGTTCTTTTGTGGTGTTTTAGTGTTTTAGTGTTGTGTTGTGTTTTTGTGTTGTGTTGTGTTATTGTGGTGTTGTGTTGTTGTGTTGTGATGTTGTGTTGTTGTGTTGCATTGTCTTGTTGTGTTGTGGTGTTATGTTTTTATGTTGTTGTGTTGTTTTGTGGTGTTGTGTTGTGTTGTGATGTGGTGTTGTGGTGTGTTTTGGTTTTGTGTTGTTGTGTTGTGTTTTTGTGTTGTGTTCTTGTTTGATGGTGTTGTGTTGTTGTGTTGTGTCATGTTGTGTTCTGTTGTTGTGTTGTGTTGTTGTGGTGTTGTGTTGTGTTGTTGTGTAGTGGTGGTGTGTTGTGGTGTTGTGTTGTTGTGGTGTTCTGTTGTTGTGTTGTGGTGTTGTGTTGCATTGTGATGTTGTGTTGTTGTGTTCTTATGTTGTGTTGTGTTTTTTGTTGTTGTGTTGTGTTTTTGTGTTGTGTTGTTTTGTGGTGTTGTGTTGTGGTGTTGTCGTGATGTGCTGTGTTGTGGTGTGTTTTGGTTTTGTGTTGTTGTGTTGATGTGTTGCATTGTGTTGTGTTTTGGTTTTGTGTTGTTGTGTTGATGTGTTGCATTGTGTTGTTGTGTTGTGGTGTTGTGGTGTGTTTTGGTTTTGTGTTGTTGTGTTGTGTTTTTGTGTTGTGTTCTTGTTTGATGGTGTTGTGTTGTTGTGTTGTGGTGTTTTGTTGTGTCATGTTGTGTTGTGTTGTTGTGTTGTGTTGTTGTGGTGTTGTGTTGTGTTGTTGTGTAGTGGTGGTGTGTTGTGGTGTGGTGTACTGTTGTTGTGTTGTGGTGTTGTGTTGTGTTGCATTGTGCTGTTGTGTTGTTGTGTTCTTATGTTGTGTTGTGTTTTTTGGTTGTTGTGTTGTGTTTTTGTGTTGTGTTGTTTTGTGGTGTTGTGTTGTCGTGTTGTCGTGATGTGCTGTGTTGTGGTGTTGTGGTGTGTTTTGGTTTTGTGTTGTGTTCTTTTGTGGTGTTTTAGTGTTTTAGTGTTGTGTTGTGTTTTTGTGTTGTGTTTTTGTGTTGTGTTGTGTTATTGTGGTGTTGTGGTGTTGTGTTGTGATGTTGTGTTGTTGTGTTGCATTGTCTTGTTGTGTTGTGGTGTGTTTTGGTTTTGTGTTGTGTTGATGTGTTGCATTGTGTTGTGTTGTGTTGTGGTGTTGTAATTTTGTATTGAGTTGTTGTGGTGTTGTGTTGTGTTGCATTGTGTTGTGTTGTTGTGTTGTGTTGCATTGTCTTGTTGTGTTGTGGTGTTGTGTTTTTGTGTTGTTATGTTGTGTTGTTTTGTGGTGTTGTGTTGTGATGTGTTTTGTGTGGTTGTGTTGATGTGTTGCATTGTGTTGTTTTGTATTGTTGTTGTGTTATGGTGTTGTGTTGTTTTATATTGTTGTTGTGTTATGGTGTTGTGTTGTATTGTTTTGTTGTTGTGTTGTGGTGTTGTGTTGTGTTGTTGTGTTTTTGTGTTGTGGTGTTGTTGTGTTGCGCTGTTTTGTGTTTTTGTGTTGTGTTGTCATGTTATGTTGTTGTGTTATTGTGATATGTTGTGGTGTTGTTGTGTTGTATTGTGTTGTGTTGTGTTTTTGTGTTGTGTTGTGTTTTTGTGTTGTGTTGTTTTGTGGTGTTGTGTTGTCATGTTGTGGTGTTGTGTTGTGGTGTTGTTTCGTGGTGTGATTTTGAGTTGTGTTTTTGTGTTGTGTTGTTGTGTTGATGTGTTGCATTGTGTTGTGTTGTTGTGGTGCTGTGTTGTGATGTTGTGTTGTTATGGTTTGTGTTGTGTTGTTGTGTTGTTATGGTTTGTGTTGTGGTGTTGTGATGTAGTGTTGATGTGTTGTGGTGTTGTGGTGTGTTGTTGTGTTGTGGTGTGTTGTGTTGTGTTTTTGTGTTGTGTTGTGTTCTTTTTTGGTGGTGTTGTGTTGTTGTGTTGTCATGGTGTGGTGTTATTTTGTGTTGTGTTGTTATGTTGTGTTGTGACGTGGTGTTGTGTTGTGTTGTTATTTTGTTGCATTGTTGTGTTGTGGTGTAGTGTGTTGTGTTGTTTTGTGTTGTGTAGTGGCGCTCTGTTGTCGTGTTGTGGTGTTGTGTTATGGTTTTGTGGTGTGTTTTGGTCTTGTGTTGTGTTGATGTGTTGCATTGTGTTGTTGTGTTGTGTTGTGATTTTGTGTTGTGTTGTTGTGTTGATGTGTTGCATTTTGTGTTGTGTTGTGGTGTTGTGTTGTGTTATTGTGGTGTTCTGTTGTGTTGTGGTGTTGTGTTGTTGTGTTGCATTGTCTTGTTGTGTTGTGGTGTTGTGTTATTGTGGTGTTCTGTTGTGTTGTGGTGTTGTGTTGTTGTGTTGCATTGTCTTGTTGTGTTGTGGTGTTATGTTATGTTGTGTTGTTTTGTTGTGTTGTGTTGATGTGTTGTGGTGTTGTGGTGTGTTTTGGTTTTGTGTTGTTGTGTTGATGTGTTGCATTGTGTTGTGTTCTTGTGTTTTGGTGTTGTGTTCTCGTGTTGTGTTGTGGTGTTATTTTGTGGTGTGTTTTGGTGTTGTGTTGCGTTGTGTTGTGGTGTTGTGTTGTTGTTTTGATTTTGTGTTGTGTTGTTGTGGTGTTGTGTTGTCATGTTGTGTTGTGTTATTGTGGTGTTCTGTTGTTGTGTGGTGTTGTGTTGTGGTTTTGTGTTGTCGCATTGCATTCTCTTGTTGTGTTGTGGTGTTGTGTTTTTGTGTTGTTATGCTGTGTTGTTTTGTGGTGTTGTGTTGTCGTGTTGTGTTGTTGTGTTATATTTTGTGTTGTGTTGTTTTGTGGTGTAGTGTTGTGTTGTCGTGGTGTGTTTTGGTTTTGTGTTGTGTTGATGTGTTGCATTGTGTTGTTGTATTGTGTTGTGGTGTTGTGTCATGGTGTTGTGTTGTGATTTTGAGTTGCGTTTTTGTGTTGTGTTGTTGTGTTATTGTTGTGTTGTGTTGTTCTTGTGTTATGGTGTTGTGTTGTGGTGCTGTGTTGTCTTGTTGTGTGTTGTGTTCTTTTGTGGTGTGGTGTTGTGGTGTTGTGGTGTTTTAGTGTTGTAGTGTTGTGTTGTGTTTTTGTGTTGTCATGTTGTGTTGTCATGTTGTGGTGTTGTGTTGTGTCATTGTGGTGTTCTGTTGTGTTGTGGTGTTGTGTTGTTGTGTTGTGTTGCATTGTCTTGTTGTGTTGTGGTGTTGTGTTTTTATGTTATGTTGTGTTGTGTTGTGGTGTTGTGTTGTGGTGTTGTGGTGTGTTTTGGTTTTGTGTTGTTGTGTTGATGTGTTGCATTGTGTTGTGTTGTGATTTTGTGTTGTGTTTTTGTGTTGTGTTGTTGTGGTGTTGTGTGGTTGTGTTGTTGTGATTTTGTATTGTGTTGTTGTGGTGTTGTATTGTTGTGTTGTGTTGTCTTGTTGTGGTGTGTTTTGGTGTTGTGTTGCGTTGTGTTGTTGTGTTTTTGTGTTGCATTGTGTTGTGTCTTGGTTTTGTGTTGTTGTGTTGCATTGTGTTGTGTTCTTGTGTTTTGGTGTTGTGTTCTTGTGTTGTGTTGTTGTGTTGTGGTGTTATTTTGTGGTGTGTTTTGGTGTTGTGTTGTTGTGTTGTTGTTGTGTTGTGGTGTTGTGTTATTGTGGTGTTCTGTTGTTGTGTGGTGTTGTGGTGTGGTGTTGTGTTGTGGTGTTGTCGTGTTGCATTCCCTTGTTGTGTTGTCTTGTTGTGTTTTTGTGTTATGTTGTGTTGTTGTGGTGTTGTGTTGTCATGTTGTGTTGTGGTGTTGTGTTGTGTTATTGTGGTGTTCTGTTGTTGTGTGGTGTTGTGGTGTTGTGTTGTGGTGTTTTGTTGTCGTGTTGCATTACCTTGTTGTGTTGTCGTGTTGTGTTTTTGTGTTGTTATGCTGTGTTTTGTGGTGTTGTGTTGTCGTGTTGTGTTGTGTTATATTTTGTGTTGTGTAATTTTGTGGTGTAGTGCTGTGTTGTCTTGGTGTGTTTTGGTTTTGTGTTGTGTTGATGTGTTGCATTGTGTTGTTGTATTGTGTTGTGGTGTTGTGTTGTGGTGTTGTGTTGTGATTTTGAGTTGCGTTTTTGTGTTGTGTTGTTGTGTTGTGTTGTTCTTGTGTTATGGTGTTGTGTTGTGTTGTGGTGCTTTGTTGTCTTGTTGTGTGTTGTATTGTTTTGTGTTGTTGTGTTGTGGTTTTGTGTTGTGTAGTTTTTGTGGTGTTGTGTTGTTGTGCTGTTGTTTTGTGGTAGTGTTGTGTTGTTATTTTGTTTTGTGTTGTGATGTTGTGTTGATGTGTTGTAGTGTTGTGTTGTGTTGTGGTGTTGTGTTGCTGTGGTGTTGTGATGTTGTGTTTTGGTTTTGTGTTGTTGTTGTGGTGTTGTGGTGTAGTGTTGTTGTGTTGTGATGTGTTGTGGTTTTGTGTTGTTGTTGTGTTTGTTGTGGTTTGTTTTTTTTGTGTTGTTTTGTTTTGTGGTGTTTTGTTGTTTTGGTGTTGTGGTGTTATGTTGTGGTATTGTGTTGTGGTGTTGCTGTGTTGTGTTGTGTAGTGTTGTTTTGTGTATTTGTGTTGTCTTGTGGTGTTGTGTTGTTGTGGTATTGTGTTGTGTTGCTGTTTTGTGATTTTGTGTTGTATTTTTGTGTTGTGGTGTTGTCATGTTGTGTTGCGTTGTGTTGTTGTGTCATGGTATGGTTGTAGTGGTGTTGTTGTTGTGTTGTGTTGTTGTGTTTTGGTATTGTGTTGTGTTGTTGTGATGTTGTGTTTTGGTGTTGTATTGTGTTGTTGTGGTGTTGTGTTGTGTTGTGTTGTTGTGATTTTGTGTTTTGGTGTTGTATTGTGTTGTTGTGGTGTTGTGTTGTGTTGTGGTGTTGTGTTGTGTTTTGGTGTTGTATTGTGTTGTTGTGGTGTTGTGTTGTGTTGTGTTGTTGTGATGTTGTGTTTTGGTGTTGTATTGTGTTGTTGTGGTGTTGTGTTGTGTTGTGGTGTTGTGTTGTTGTGTTTTGGTGTTGTATTGTGTTGTTGTGGTGTTGTGTTGTGTTGTGTTGTTGTGATGTTGTGTTTTGGTGTTGTATTGTGTTGTTGTGGTGTTGTGTTGTGTTGTGGTGTTGTGTTGTTGTGTTTTGGTGTTGTATTGTGTTGTGGTGTTGTGGTGTTGTATTGTGTTGTGTTGTGTTGTGCTGTTGTGTTGTGTTGTTGTATTTTGTGTTGTCTGGCTCTCCACCAGGGCGATCCCCGGAATCCGCCCCCAAGTCCAAATAAGGAGCGGGGGATTGTGGGAGTGGGCAGGTCAGGCGCTCTGTGGCCGGCTCTCCTCGCTGGTGCAGCTCTGAGCAGCTGAGACTGGAGCTTCTTCAGCCGCAGCGTTTCACTCAGTCGCTGTGGTGAAGCAGAGCTGCTGCAGCCTCTGCAGCACTGCGCTCTGCGGGCTGCTGTCGTCTGTTGTCCTCGTTACTCTGTCTGCTCTGGTACTTCCTGTTTGTTTCTGTCAGCGTTTCCAGCTCTCTGGTTTTGGAAGTCTTGCTTCGTAGTTTCAGGTTCTTGGTTTTTGTTTATGGTTTTTATCTGAAGTCGTTTTTTTTTGGTGGTTATTTCTGAAGCTCTGCTTCACAGTGTTTCCTTCATAAGTCTCGATTCCTTTTGTATCCCCGTCCAAACCCCTCACAGTGTGTTAGTTTAGTTTAGGGTCCCGTTCTCTCGTATACCGCTCAGCTACCTCCCAGTCCCAGGTGTGCTGCTTTACCCGGTTTGTGTTTCTGCTCCTTACTTTCCAGTTTAGTTCACTAGATTGCTGAACCTCTGATTTAGCTTTGTGTGTCTGTTTTGTTTCCCCGTGTCCCGTTTTATCATTAAAGTCCTGCAACCCTGCAAGTGTTTCCCTGTGTTCACTGACCCTGACCCAGCATGACACACATACAATATTACTAAAATCAGTCCAGTCACGTATTTTTACTAAAATAATTTGATACATAATCTAATCTAATTCTGGTGAAATGTAAATATTCTTAGATCAAAAACATTCAAATATTTACATTAATCTCAAAGATTTCTTTAGTAAACAGAACAAGTCTTACTGACTCAACACATGGACGGCATGTCATTTTGTTTAGAGACCAACAGTGCATTAAGTATTAAAAATAAAAATGCATGTTTACAGTTCTTCACTGAAAGAAAGTTACATGACAAGAATTTATTAAAAGATGTGCTGAGTCTGAAAAACTGAAAACCAAAGAATTACGTGACTTTCCTAACGACTTTAGGAAAATGTGTTCATCATGAAAATCCACATCACTAAATCTGAAAACACGTCTCTGACTAACTGTACTGTGTGTGTGTGTGTGTGTGTGTGTGTGTGTGTGTGTTTTATTTATTTATTTAATTCTTTTTACAGAACCAACTCTCAAGAACATGAAAGTCTTTGGACTAAGCTGCAATAAACAACACTGATTTATATTCCTTATTTTTTAATGTGAACATGAGCGGTTATTGGTGTAGCTGAAGGTGAACACTGCAGCACTCACATCATCAAAGGTTTCTTTGAACAGTCATATTTACAAAGGTTTTGAAGAACAAGTCATATCTTAACGCTTTTTAATTTATAGTAAAATAACAAAGTAAAAACTCATTCAGTAAATATGTGAACATTAAAAAGCATTTTTCTTCTTGGCAGATTTCTAGAAACATGAACTCGAGTTTTCACCAGATTTCAGCAAAAGCCTCAGACACAGTGAACAGCAGGACAGCAGCTCAGTAAAGCTGCTTTTTAGAGTGAAGAAACAACTTCCTCCATCTAGAAGTTTAGGACTCTCTGCTGCACACAGTTCTCTTCAGGACAGGAGTAACGTAGCTGTCGCTCAGCTCCTCTTTATTCACGTCCTGCAGATTCATCAACAAAACAGCAGATAAGCATAATGTTATATCCCATGCAGTGCTGAACAGTAACTCAGTAAATGTAATTCATTAAATAAACAATTACTTCAGTACAGTTTCTTTACTCAAGTATTTCTATTCTGAGTGACGTTTTACTTCAGCTCCTACGTTTTTAAGACATAAGGGGGGTCCATGTCCTGAACGGGGCAAGAACGGGGCATCACTGTATAAACATGGTCCTGACAGGCGCTGACCCCCATGTCCAGACTTCAGTCTGTAGTGTCTCAGCAGTTCTAGTCTTCAGGATTATTAAAGCTACAGATTTTACATGAGCAGCTCATTTAAGGTGACCTAGAAAACAGTACAAATCTGTGAGCAGACGATTTAGTCTATTTAATTAGGGACAATTTAATTATGCTCTTTTAAAATGAAATAGACAACATTTGCTGTAAAAACTGGAAAATTCATTCTAATGATTTACGTACCTTCACATGCAGTCGTAACTGCAAATCCTCAGGTTTTCTACCAATAGTCTGTTTAAAATAGCATGAAAGAGCGAGTTAGACAGTGAAGAACTAGAAAACATATATATTAGAAAAGCCCAGTTTAAACACTGCAAAGCCTGAAGATCAAGCTGAACATCTCTCTGACAGAACTGAGGGTTTCACCTCTATTTGAACCTGATAGAGGATCAATACTCTGATCAGCTGCTGTTCAATAAAGAAGGGCTGTGGCACTTCAGACCTTTTAGGATTTATTAAGCTGCTTTTAGATAAAAAGGGTCAAAATGCCACACAGCAGTAAGAGGCTACATTAAGTCAGTTGTTCTCAAAGTGTTCAGAGCTTTATTTCAGGCGGTCTGTAGAGCAGAGCTCCCTCACACACAGACCTGCTCTCAGTGCTTTATACAGCCTGCAGACCAGCACTGAAGGGCTGGGAAGCAGCTTTGCCCGATCACGTCTCCAAACAGTAATGTCGATGGTGTAAAGCCTCGTATCTCCAGTCTCTGAGTGTAAATGTGAGAACTGCTCCAGGAGCTGAACTCCAGGCTGAAAGCTGATGTTGTTGGTCAGGCGGTTTGAGTCTCCCGCTCACGGAGAGCAGCGGAGAGAGTGGAGCTCCATCACCACACACAGAGAGAAAGCCTGTTAGTCAGAGGAGGTGAGATCGGGTTAAAACTGTTCATTAGTTTTATTACTTCTCATTTCTGCTCAGAAAACTGGTCTTTAATGGTGAAGGTGTGATATTATCAGTGCTGCCGCTCTGGCAGAGCTGAGCTGATTTAGAGAGACGGGCTCTAGGTTCAGTCAGTCAGGAGCACAGCTCTCCTCTCTGAGTCCATTATACTGATTTATCTTCATCTAGATGGAAATAAACACGTGTGGAGAGTTGATCACATTCCCTTTAGTCTCGTTTGTTTAGTAGTTTGTAAAGTTTGCAGCAGTTTTACACAAATAAGTGAATAGTAGTGAACCAAGCTAAGATCAGCTAAACTAAGCTAAGCTAATCTAGCTCTACCAGAGCTGTTGCAGTCTGCAGCTCTGGGGTTAAAACAAGCTGCTCAGCAAACTTTAAAAAATATTATATTTATGTAAGATTATATTTATGTGAGTAAGATTATCTGTATTTAATATTAAAATCAGTTATATCATAATATCATTGTTTTAGCTTTACAGTGAAGTGACTGGCTAAAGTAAGTTAGCTGAGGCAGAAAGCATAGAGGACATCATGTCAGTCTGGGTCATTTATAACTTATTTTTATAGTATATTTTATCTGTGGAAATTTGTACTTATAATGGAGAAATAATATTAATTTATTTTTATTTTATCAATAAAATATTTGTCAAATTTGCATCATTTTCTAAAATATTGCTCGTGCTACATTTATTTGAAAGAGACTAAAGTATGCTATGCTACCATATAGGTGGACAACATGTCATTCTGGGCTATTTATATATATATATGGACATTAACTTCTCTGACAAAACAAAGTATTTTTGATTGAATTCTACATATATGTAATTATTTTGGTGTTTATTGTAATCTCTTTATTTTTATTATTCTGAGATGAATGGAGACAAGGCTCAATATGCACGTCTTATGGAAAGGAGACGGTGACTAGGCCCTGACAAGTTTAGGCATGAAGGCATGACCATTGAAAAAGAGGACTTTATGAACATGGAGCTCCTGGATGAAGAGGATGATGAAGAGCAAGATGAGCAGAGGGATCAACCAACTTCCTGTTATAGGTAAATACATGTAAGCAGGCAGCGTGTACCGTCAGCCACCAGCAGGGGGCCTGGCTAGCACACTAGGAAAGCTGTTGGAGCTGGAGCAAAGAACTCCAAGCCCCAGAATCCCAAGCGGTAATCAGTGCTGACTTGACCCACCTGTGTGGCATGGTATAAATACACCCAGCCAAACACAGTGGTTCTAATTTGTGAACAGTCAGAGAAGAATGTGAGAGCTAAAAAAGAAAAGAGTTCATGCTGCAAATAGTGAAGAAAAGCAAGAGCTAAAAAGAGTTGTGAACAGTGAAGAAAAGCTGAAGCTAGAAATGAAGGAGTTTGTTGTAATTAGTGGTGAAAAGGAAAACTAGAAAAAGTAGATAAAATAGTTTGAGTTGGAAAAGGTTAGATTGTCTTGTTTGAGTTCACACCACTCCTGCTGTTTCCTTTGTTTGTTTTCTATATAGCTTTTAAAGTTTTTATACGGCCACTTCTCACAGCTGTGGTGGTGCAGTGGAAATGCACTGGGTTCTCATTACCAGGGTTGGAAGTTAAGCCCTTTCACAGTCTCACCAATCACCAATCTTATATTGAGTTAAGACATTCACCATCTGTTACATGCACTATAAAATGATGCCCCCCAAAAAGGGGTAGTATCATTAAATAAATAAATTATGGAATAGGCAGTTTTATGCAAACCATCATGGGGCATGGGGAAGAAGGGACCCCAGATGAATTCTACCGTTGTTTGGGCTCTTCATTTACATATTGGGGAACCAGATCTTTTCAGGGTTCATAGGCCAAGTTATTCATTTCCTGTGACTGTTTCAAGGAATTGATGGCAGCCCTTCATGTTGTAGATCCTGCCACAGAACTATGATCATCTTAGGAAGTTACCTGATGGACCACCTCAAAACCAAGTGTCAGTAGCTTTTCCAGGCTGATGAAAATCTGAGCATAGACGAGAGAATGGTAAAATCAAAAGGTCGCTCAGGATTAAAGCAGTATATGAAGGGCAAACCTCCTCACTGTGGTTTTAAATTGTGGGTCATTGCAACTTCAGATTCGGTTTATACCTTAGACTATGATGTAAACACAGGCAGTCTTGATGGGTGCATAACTGATTTGACTAAGTAATTGAAGACCTTGTGCAGCCATTTAAAATTGAAGGTCACACAGTTTGGTTTGACAACTTCTATACATTACCAACTGTTATAGTCCGACTCAAGCAGTGGGGAATCGGTGCATGTGGGACATGAAGGATTAATCGTAAGAAATTCCCAGTGGATTTCAAAGATGTAAAAAAATAGGAGCGATAAGCTTAATGTGGTGATTTGAGGTGGTGTAGAATTGATGGCAACATCTTAGTTGTTCAGCAGAAGAACATGCAAGCAGTTACATCCCTCTCCACAATGCTAATGATCCATCAGAGGTTTTTAGGATGGTAAAAAATGGTGCCACACAGGACAGAAAAGTAGTCTATCAACCAGCTGCAGTAAAGGACTACATTAAACACATGGGAGGTGTTGGCAGATCTGATCAAATGTTAAACACATACAGTCTGCTTCAGAAAACTCAAAAGTGGTGGAGAACACTTTTCTTCCATTTTGTGGACATAGTCTTTGTTAATAGTTTCATTTTGTTTCAGGACTGGCATCATTCCAATGGAGGAAGTTTGCAGACATTGCCATCGATGCAATTTTGCCATTTCAGCCTTCAGTAGCTCCAACCACTTCCACAAAGATTGCATGCTCGGCTCCTGAGTGCCAAGGTAGAAGATTTTGTTTAGTCGAAACTGTCTTCAGTCTTGGCATTCTAGTGAAGGAGATGAGTTTCACAGTAGACCTAAAAAGAGCTTCTGTCTTCTACTGTCAGCTCTTCTCATCGATCCTCAAGCCCTGTGTTTGTGTATGTGTTCTTTGTTTTTCTTTTTCTTCACAGGTCAAATTTCAGTGTGCATTGTTCATTGGAAGGGGGTAATTTGAGGTAATTATATATTGGAAATTGTCTGTTAAATATTTTGTAGTGAATTTTTAAGGTAAATTAGGGATTTGAATTGAATTGGATTTGTTGAGAGTTTGTTTTATGAAGTAATGCATTGTTCATTGTTCTTTAATAATGCTGAACTATATTGTAGTTATTTTCAAGAAAATATACAGCTTGAATGATTTGATGTAATGATACTGTGTCTATGTTAATGTGTGGTTTTGAAATTATTTATAGAATGAGAAGAGTATATAATTCTAATATGTTTTATAATTTATTTTTATTATGCACTGTTGTTGGAGTGCTTATTTTGTTAAATATATTTTATCTGCTGTCTTTTTTCCAAAATATGGATGTTGACAGTATGCTGACATTGTTAAAAAGTGAGGTAAAAAGGAGCTACACGAACTTTCTAAATTGCTAAATAACACCTTTGGCTAAATTGACTGAAACATTTGATATATTTAATATATGATTTGCTCATAAAATGGCAAATATTTCATATACTCTGTATATTTCTCTATATTGTATAAATGTGTTAAATGTAAGTATTAATGAATTAAATAAAAATTGAGAGATTCTTTTTTAGGTTGATTTTGAAGGTGTTTTATGAACATGTTAAAAACATTGAGTTTTATTTCATTTTAAAGAACTGATTCTCCTGGTTATAATGGTGTGTGTATGTAGTCTTTAATGTCCACAGAAGTACACTTTTATTGGTTTATAGTGTGTGCTGACATGACATTGGTAAAAAGGGAGTTAAAAAAGGAGCTACACAAACATTCTCAATTGCTAAATGACACATTCTGCTAAATTGATTATAACCTCTGAATAAAAGATGATAGATTCAAAATTATTTATTGACAAATGACTCATAAATTACTAACTACTAATGTAACTAAAATACTAGTTAGCACTGTATGTCTCCTAAAAACATACCACTCTGAGAACTTAATAGGTAGCTAAAAGCATTAGCAAAAACAGTCTAGTGTAAAACGTTGACTACGATTTACAAGATTTTTCACTGGAAATGTTTGAAGAATAGAAAGTGGTGGGATTTCTGTCATGTGACCATGGGATTTATCAGCATATGCATTTTTTGGTGTGCACATGCATGTTGTGATGTGAAGTTTCCTTGTCCTGATTTTGCAGTGTGATGGCATTGCCCTTACTAAGACAGAAGTGGTCTTACATGGACTTTGACTTATTGAAAGCTTGCAGGTGGTGCATCCACTGAATTTGCACACTGCTCTTCCTTGCCGATATGGACGATAATTTTTTCGAGAGTGTGCTTTTCTCACTCTGAGCTAGAAAACTGATGCTAAAATGTAAGGGACGGCTTGGTGTGTTCTTTGCAGTATTTGATGGTTTACTGCAATTTTCTTCTCGTCTTCATCATCCTCATCAACAGTACTCTCAACAACGTCAGCTTCCTCTTCTTCACTGAACTAAAATCATCGCTTTCTTGCTTTTCTTGTACCTGTGGTTGGTTTTCCCTTCAGCTTTAGAGTATCTAAACATTCTGGACAGTACCATGAAGAAATCACATGGATGTCATCTTTGCTTTTTTAGCCAACACATAAAGGGTGAAATCAGTCTGTGCATGCCTCACACTGTGCGTATGGCTCATTAGGGTCATTAGCTGTTTTGCAGACACAGAAAACCTGCTCCTCTTTAACAGGTTGGTCAGCATCGCTAGGAAACTTCCTTTCTAATCTACGTTTTAAATGAAGATAGAAATTCATTTGCTCTTGATTTGAAATGTTGCCTGTCCTGATGTGAACTACTGTGAAGTTACTTTCTGCTGGAAAACTAAGAAGCATCTTCTTAAGGACTCTTGGATGATGCATTTGTTAAACACCTGAGTGGTGGCATGGATCATGGTCCAGCTGAAATAAGTTTCAACCTTTTATGGTTGCAGCTGAATCCTAAATTCATTCAGTCAATCTCTGCATAGACAAGCTGACCAGTTCTAAATTGTTGGTGAACTCTGGTCAGAGCTAAGCATCTCTGCAACAGGAAGCGTGGTTCTGGTTGTAGACTGTGTTCATATGCACACAGCATAATACAAACTGGCATGCTGGCAGTACCCAGGCTTTGATACAATGGCTCCTGTGGAATCCAGATAAAATAGGCATGATTTTCTCTCAAGAGATGGAGTTGAGCATCAGAATACATTTGTATCACAAAAGGAGAAATGTGCCAAATGTGATGGAGCCATTTTCTAATGAATAACTTGTTTTTGTCTGTACATCAGTAGCTATTTTCTCCCATACAGAGTTTGGGGTTTTGTAGTCTTTTAAAAGACTGATAATTGTCTCTTCAGTGTTATTTTGATTTGTAAAATATCTTCATGGCATTGTAAAGTGGAAAACATAACCTACTTGATATGTTAACCACCTCTATTAATCATTCAGGTGCTTTTGAAGTCCAGCAGAAAGTAGTAGACTTCTAGCTTACTGTGTTTGAACTGAATTAACTGTTTTAGAGACGTGAAAAGATAATGTCAGATTATCTGCAAGGATCCGTTCAGAGTCCAGAGTTTTTTAACACTTTGTGACGGCACTTCTGCAGTTGAGAACTGTGGTGAATCAGCAGATAAACAACATCAGATTACACGTGTTTTTGATATTTAATTTTTTTTTTATGTTTTATACTGGGGTGATGATTAATGACTATTAACACTAAAAGCACAGAGAACCGGTTATTTCAGTGACCATTACATTTATGGCATTTAGCAGACGCTCTTATCCAGACTTATAAGGTTACTCATATTACAGAGGTGGGTCAGTGTAGTGTTAGGAGTCTTTCCCAAGGACTCTTATTGGTGTAGCACAGCATAGTCACCCAGACTAGGAATCGAACCCCAGTCTCCCACATGGTGTGGTAGCTCAGTGGCAGGTGTTATCTGGTGTTATCTGTTGCGCCACACCAACCGCATATATATACTGTATATATATAACCTACCTTTCATTACTTTTCCCAGGACCTGTTTTATAATAATTATTTTAGGATCCTTACATTTGTTTTATATTTTCTGTGTGAGCTTGTTTAAACTGATTTCGCTCTAATAAATGTCCTGAAATTACCGGCTGGCCCGCTGTTAGCAAGGAGAGCTCCTGTATTTCAAGGCTGTGATTCTGCCTCCAGGCGTCGCAAAGGTTTGCTGTTCTAAAGTTTTGTTATTCACACATGCTAGTAAGATTTCAATTTATAGCAGCACAATGTTCATTCTATATACAAATAAACTACACATACATGCATACATCATACATACATAGACTATGTACATTTATGAATGCAACCCAACAACCTACGAAACTCACCTTTATATTCTGGGAATAATAAAGAAAACTTACTCTAAATAACCAAAACATAGATAAAGATAAAATGGCAAAAGCACTGAAAAGAGATTCTAGGCTTTAATAGGGTACCTTTGCTGCCTATATTGTACCTGTAATGCTCCAGATATACAAATATTCACAGTGATTGATTTTTGGCCCGCTGACAGGCCATTGATTGATTTTGGAGGATCATTGCTGTCAAAGTCAGAGTGAACTTTGTTGTCATTTAGACTATACAGCAGGAGTGCATAGCTAAACGAGACTGCGTTTCTCCAGATTACACTAGACAAGTAGACCCATCAGATAGCACTGACAGACATAAAAGCATACATTGAATAGAATAGAATAAATAAATAGCATAGAACAAATTTACAGTCATTATTTTATTTGTTTACAGTTATTATTTTATTTGTTTACAGTTATTCTTTCACTTGTTTGTTCATGTATGTTTCTGATCAACAGTCCTGAGGTCATCATGTTGTGTGTTGTGTTAGTGGGTGATTAGTAATCTGATGGCTTGTGGAACAAAGCTTAGAGCTTTCTGTGGTGAAGTGGTGCAGCAGCCATATCAGACTAGGAGGCTGCTGGACTGGATGCTCTCAATAATGCCTCTGTAGAAAGTTGTGAGGATTGGAGGTGGGAGGTTTGCTCTCCTCATCCGTCTTAGGAAGGATGAACAGCAGAGGAGCACAGAAGCATCTAATGAGTGTAAGGAGAAGGAGGATGAGGGAGAAGAATGTATTAGACTCACAGGTAATCAAATTAGTAATTGGCAATGGGGTTTAGATCCTAGTTAATGCAACAGCACCGTGAATTTGTTAAGGGAGTTTGGGGGATTAACCACTTTCAATAAAGATAAACCCATTTGGAGACCTGATTGGTACTGGCACTGTTGGCTGTGACAAAGAACTGGGGCTGGGTCCTTTGTTTGATTAAAGTAATCTGTAAATATGATTGATTAGAATCAAAGGGGGGGGTTGTGATGGAACTTGTTTATTAAAGTGATTCATTATCAGTAAGAGGGCATTATTAATTTATTTTAATCAGTGATGATCATGTATGCTTGTATAACTAGAACGGTTAGTTTTCGAACTCTCTGTACAGGCAGCAGACTTATGTGTAGCAGATAGCAGTGTGCTGACATCCTGTTTCTCTCTTCCTCTTTCACCTCCAGGTGCAAAGATATGCTGGCCGAGGGTATAAAGACTCTGAGAAACTGTTCTGCACTGAGGAAGATTTTATGCATTGCATTGTCTTACTCCAATAAATTTGTTCCTCACTTTGATTCTGACTCAGAGACTCAGCTTTTCATTTCTGTCATGATTTTTCCACCACAAGTGAAATTTAACTTATATTTCTTTTTTCCCCCTTTCTTTGTCCTTGTCTTCTTTGTCTTGTTTGTATTTTCCATCTTGGTATTTTGTCTTGTTTTTATTTGTCTTCTTTTATCTTTGTCTTCTTTGTATTTTTCTTCTTTATCTGTTTCTTCTTTGTCTTTCTTTTTTGTCTTTTTCTTCTTTCTGTTTTCTTAGTCTTCATCTTTTTCATTTGTTTTTCTTCTTTTTCTTTTCTTCAAATTTGTCTTCTTTGTCTTAGTTTTTTCTTTGTCTTCATCTTTTTTTTTCTTTTTGTATTTTATCTTTGTCTTGTTTTTATTTGTATTTTATATGTGTCTACTTCGTCTTATTCTTCTTTATCTTTTCCTTCTATGTCTTTCTTCTTTGTCTTCTTTGTCTTTTCTTATTGTTTTCTTTGTATTTTTCTTTTTTGTATTTCATCTTTGTCTTGCTTTTATTTGTCTTTTTTATCTTTGTCTTCTTTATCCTCTTTTTTTTCTTTGTATTTCTCTTCTTTTTTTCTTTTTTTTTTAACTTTGTCTTATTTTTATTTGTCTTTTTTTTTTTTTTCATTTTCTTCTTTGTCTTTTTCTTCTTTCTTTGTCTTTCTCTCCTTTGTCTGTCTTCTTTTTGGTCTTTCTTTGTCTTTTTCTTTGTCTTCCTTTTTAAATTGTATTTTTTTGGTCTTTGTTTTTTTTTGTCTTTCGTTGTGTTCTTTGTCTTTTCTTTGTCTTCTTTATCGTTTTTTTCTATGTATTTTAAATGTTTTTTTGTCTTCTGTTATCTTTGTTTTCTTCATCTTTTTCTTCCTTGTTTTTTGTTTCTTTTTTGTCTTCATGCTCTTTTTTTCTTTTCTTTTTTCCTTGTCTTTGTCTTAGTCTTGTTTGTCTTTTTCTGTCTTCTTTGTCTTTTCTTTGTCTTTTTGTTTTGGTCTTTGTCTTTTTTGTCTTTGTCTTCTTTTTTGTTATCTTTATCTTTTTCTTCTTTGTATTTTATCTTTGTCTTGTTTTTATTTGTCTTGTTTTATCTTTGTCTTTTTCTTCTTAGTGTTTTCTTAGTCTTCATATTTTCTATTGTTTTTCTTGTTTTCTTCTTTTTCCTCTTTGTGTTTGTATTTGTCTTCTTTTATCTTTGTCTTCTTGGTCTTTTTCATCTTTGTCTTTGTCTTTCTTTCTTTTTTTCTTTTTCTCTTTTGTCTTTATTTTCTTTGTTTTTTCATCATTTTTCTTAGTCTTTTTTTGTCTTCTTTAATTTTTTTCTTCTTCTTTGTCTTTTTGTCTTCTTTATCTTTTTCTTCTTTGTATTTTCTTTTTGTCATTTTATTTGTCTTCTTTTATCTTTTGTCTTTGTCTTTTTCTTCATTTTCTTTGTATTTGATTTCTTTGTCTTTTCATTCTTGCTTTTTTTTCTTTGTCTTCTTATTTGTCTTCATCTTCTTTTTCTTGTTGTTTCTTTTTTTCTTTTTGTGGTCTTTGTCTTCTTTGTCTTTTTGTTGTCTTCTTCATTTCCTTTTATTCTTCTTTTTTCTTTTGTGGTCTTCATCTTTGTCTTTTCTTTGTCTTTTTTGTCTTCTTTATCTTTTTCTTCTTTGTATTTTGTATTTTTCATTTTTATTTGCCTTTTTTATCCTTTTGTCTTCTTTGTCTTCATTTTCTTTGTATTTCTCTTCTTTGTCCTTGTCTTGTTTTGTCTTTTTCTTTTTTGTATTTTCTTTGTCTTCTTCTTTTCCTTTGTTTTTGTTCCTTTTCTTTTTCTTTGTCATCATTGTATTTTCTTTGTCTTTTTCCTCTTTTCGTTGTAGTCTTCTTTTTTGTTTGTCTTTTCTATCTTCTTTTCTTTTGTTTTTTTCTTTTCTTTGTCTTCTTTGTCTAGTTTAAGTTTTTTTTATTCTTTGCCTGTCGTCTTTGTCTTTTTTGTCTTCTTTGTCTTCTTTGTTTTTGTTTTCTTTGTATTTCTCTTCTCTGTGTTTGTCGTGTTTGTCCTTTTCTTCTTTGTATTTTATTTGTCTTCTTTTTCTTTTTTTGGTCTTTGTCTTCATTGTCTTTTATTAGTTATTTTTCCTCTTGTCTTTGTCTTTTTTGTCTTTGTCTTCTTTGTCTTCTTTCCTTTGTTTTTTCTTTTCTTTGTCTTTATCTTCTTTGTCTTTTTGTTGTCTTCTTTGTTTCCTTTTATCCTTCTTTTTCTTGGTCTTCATCTTTCATCTTTTTCTTCTTTGTATTTTCTATTTGTCATTTTTATTTGTCTTTTTTATCTTTTGTCTTTATCTTTTTCTTCTTTGTCTGTCATCTTTGTGTTCATTTTCTTTGTATTTCTCTTCTTTGTCTTTTTATTCTTGCTGTTCTTCATTTTCTTCTTGTCCTCTTTGTCTTTTTCTTCTTTGTCCTTTATCTTTGTCTTCTTTCTTTTATTTCTAAAAGAAATGAAGGACAATGTCTACAGCAGCATTCATCTTACATCAGCCCAACCCTAAGCCCATTTGGTCTGCAGCAGTTTATCTCCGCCTATTCTGTCTATAGTATTTTAGTCCCGCCCATGTTATTAGAATCAGACAATCAGATTAGAGCTCATTTATTTAGTAAGTTTAGTAAGTGTAAAGGATGAAGAAAGGTTGATGTAGAAAAGAATTCTGATGAGTTCTGGTTTAGAAACACAGACTAAGTGGATGTCAGAGGAAAGTTCACATCATAAAAAAAGTTATTTTGTTTTTTAACAGGACCTCTCCTTTTTAAATGGGATCAACTGGATTAGGGTTAAGGTCTGCTCTCTGTTCTGATGATCAATGACATTATTAGACTCTTTTAGTGACAGACAGGCCTAGAAGAAGAATCATCTAGTAGAAGAAATGAGAGGAGAGATGAGTAAGGGAAACAGGTTTGGACTCACAGAGCTGACGCCTCCGTTGGGTTTTGCTGCTACGTTCTTCAGTGTTCTCCCACTCTAACATATTGGTTCCAACAGCGTCTGGAAGTTCCTCTGAACGGAGAACTATTTAAGGTCCTGCAGGAGGTCAGCAGGAGGACACCTACTGACCCTGGTCTCGCTGCGATGTCACGGATGATGTCATAAAGGAGGGTTCAGACCCAGGTCCACCGATGCAGCTGCACTTGGATCAGTGCCAGGAGCTCACTGCTGACTGGACTTTCCCTTACCAGCAGCTCTGCCTCTAAACCAGTACAGACCTCCCAGTAAGACCAGTGCAGGCTGGGGTCAGCTGGTTTAGTGAAACAGAAGAGCTGAGAGAATTATTTATTTATTTGTCTATTTAGTCTTAAAGGAATCGTAAAAGCTAAAATCTCACATTGAGAGAGTGTGTGTGTGATTCTGCACTGTGATGCTTTACTGTGTGGGTTTAATAGAGCAACAGCTGGTAAACAGCAAACCTGGTTACAGAGTGAAGACCAGAGTGAGGAGTAAGAGAAGATCAAACCCATCAGATCTTTATTATAGAGAATCTGCTGTTCAGGACGTTCAGATTCAGCAGTGATTCAGAGAGCTGGACAGGTCAGACAGGGTCACTGCAGTGAAATTGTGCTTCACTGTAGAGAAACCTACCCAGTGGTGTTGAATGGAACCAGACGTCGGGCGCCATGACTACAACTCAGATATAGCCATTTTATTTCCTATCCAAACCTACCTCCCAGTGGATGGGATAGAAGCAGAAGCCAAATTCCATCGCAAATGGTCAATTTGGTTGTCTTGTTTGAAAGGGACTAAAATATGGTATCAAACTTTGTCAGAAAGCATACAGGTGCATAACATTTCAGTCTGTGACTATTTGCAACATTTTTAATTATAACCAGAGCATCAAGTTTTAATTATACAAATAATTATACAAAGTTGTAATTATTGCTCCTCTTAGATAATCGTTTTATGTATAAACCATGACTCAGATTGGTTCAATGGACTTAAGTATGCACTGTCTATGTTGCATGGTCCTGGAGGAACGTTGTTTCGTTTCACTGTGTACTCTGTATGTAGTTGAAATAACAATAAAACCCACTTGACTTGATTTGACTTGAGTGTACTTCAGGCTTATTGCTGAACATGACCGCAATGAAAATCATGAAAGCATGATCATTGAAGAAGAGGACTTCATGGACATGGAGCATGAAGGAGATGAGTTTCACAGTTAGACCTACATAGAGCTTCTGTCGTCTACTGTCAGCTCTTCTCATCCTTCCTCAACCCCTGTGTTTGGGTATATGTTCTTTGTTTCTCTTTTTCTTCACATTTTATACAGTTGGTCAAGTAGAGTTAGGTAAGACCCTCCATTCATTATTTACTTTCATGCTTAGTTCCTTTTGGTTCGACACAATTTCAAGTTCAAACAAACTCTCCTAAATAAATTAAAAAAAAGGACAAAGGCAGCTTATTAGGTCTCATCACCTGGTGTCTGGAACCCTCTTCTCACTTAGCCTTGGAGAGGCAATCTGCCTGCACCCTCCCATGATCCTTTGCAAAGTCTAGGCAACAGCGACCAGCTAGAGCATTTTTCTTTAGTTCCAGTGCATTTAAAACATACAGAGAGTGAATTCTACATATTGACCAATTCTTCTGTTTTCTTCTGTCCCTTTTTCCAGGACTGTCATGAACTTTACATCCTGTTTTTTTCTTATTTATTATTTTGATATATGGTTCTTCTCATCCCACCTTACCTCAATGACGACTTCCAAGTATTTCAAAGCTTACTTTAGATGATAGCCAAAATCATAGGTTAATATATGCTCTAAATTCAGTTCAAGAGAAGATTACAGAAAAAATAAACAAATACATAAGGGGTAAAGATAAATTTACCATCAAAGCGTATGTAAATTTGTGTTCAGTGAATTAATTAATATGTAGTATTCACTCCCTTAGTGAATTAATTAATATGTAGTATACACCCCTTTAGTGAATTGATTAATATGAAGTAATTCATAACTGTTATGCAACCAATTGTCAATTACCATACTGTGACATGCTCTGGCTTTTAGTCTGAGTAAGATGCCTGTTGTGAAAATCCCATTTGTGACCAGTTCAGGTTTCATATTTTTATGGCTATAAATGGCATAAAGCAGTTGGCATCATAACTTGGTTATATATGTTCGAAGTGTCAATAATAAGAAAAAAAACACATAGGAAAATAGTGTGATTATATTGAAAAATAGGCAAAAATATGAACAATTGTTAAAAGGAAATGAATCATTAAAAATCAAAAGTTTATTTATACAGCACTTTACAACAAATGTCACAAAGCAGCTTTACAGAGACCTGGAAGAAAACTTGAGATGGGGAACCCATCCTTCTCTGGTTGACACCAGATAGCACAATAATTGAATTAAGAGAATATGGAAATTTGCTGTTAAGCCATAGAAGATGAAGGCGAGTGAAATGTTAAAGAGATACAGAGAGAGAGAGAGATACAGAGAGAGAGAGAGACAGAGAGAGACAGAGAGATACAGACATACAGAGAGAGAGAGAGAGAGAGAGATACACACACACACAGAGAGAGAGACAGAGAGAGAGACAGAGAGATACAGACATACAGATAGATAGAGAGAGATACACAGAGAGAGAGAGAGATACAGAGAGAGAGAGAGAGAAAGAGAGATACAGAGAGAGTGAGAGAGAGACATTCAGAGATACAGAGAGAGAGAGAGAGATAGAGACAGAGAGAGAGAGAGAGAGAAAAGAAAAGAAAAGAAAAGAAAAGAAAAGAAAGGAGAGAAAACAAGAGTTAGGAGGAGCGCGGCAACATTAGATGAGGGTGGAGAGGGTAGTTGTGGGAGGGGTTACAGGGGGACAAGATCACGGTGAGCAGAAAATACTAAAGGTTTCAAGCCAAATTAAAACATCTTAGAGAAAACAAGGACTGACTACACATTTATACTCAAAGGATTTGATACAATAAAATGTCCTTTCCTAAACACAGGCCTCCTTTAGCATGGGACTGTACAAATGACACAGGCAGAAGTAATCAAGGTCATTACAGTAGAAACAGAATTGTGGCCAAAATACACTTGGAAAGAACCACAGAGTCCTGGGTTCCTGAAAGGATGCCAAGGGTGCACAATGTTCTGGGCCATATTCCTCAGAAAGTGTTCAAAATAGTCCAGAGTTCATTTCTGTTCTGGACACATCCCCAACCTAAAAGTCCATTTCTGTTCAAACTGAAAAAGCGTCCTGGATCAGATCTGATCAGATGGTGGGAAGCAAGCAACACAATCAGTCCAATGACGTTGTTCAAATGATGCTGTGTCCAGACTTGTCCTGTCACAGTCTTTGCCCTTCAGAGCTAAAAGTTTCAAAGTGTGGAGTGCCAGAGTCATCGCAGGCAGCAAAGGCGGCGCTAGGCTCACACCTTATACTGTCGTCAACGTAGGATGGAGTCAGGATGACTGTTTACCAGCTGTTGCCATTGACTCTTCAGATGGTCACATCTTCTGATCACACACATCTTAAAATCCAAACTATAACAACAAGTGCCAGAACTACACAGAATACATTGATCAAGTACATAAGGAGTTACATACAGTCAAGCCAGAGTCTGCACACTCCTTTCACCTTCTCCACATTTCATTTTGTTACACACTTATTCTACAATAGACAGTTCTACACAACTCCACACAATGACGAAGTCAAAGCAGGGTTTTAGACATATGTGGTAATTTATCATAAAATAAAGTCAAATCTCATATGTTCAAAAGTAGAAGAGGAAGAAACCCTGAGAGGAACCAAGACTCAAAAGGGGAACCAGTCCTCCCCTGGTCAACACCGGATAGCACAACAAATGACAGAACAAGAATAAAAATCAACAAAAGAAACAATAGTGAATTTTAAGAGCTGCTGCAAAGGTGACAAAAATAAGAGTGAGCAATGTGAAAGTGCATGCAGGTAAATAGTCATATACACAGCTATGCAGTGAAGAGAGAATGACTCAATATGAGAACCCAGAGCAGGACAGCATATCAGTGGTCAGCGAGAAAGAGGTGAAAGGAAAAACATTAGGATTAGGAGGAGCGCAGCAAAATAGGGGGATTTACAGTGGGAGTCTGACCCAGACGGTAGGCACCAGCACCCAACCTTTAATGGACTCATGTCAGCAGCGAGCGGCTCAGCACAAGGGGAGAGAGAAGAAAGGAGAAAATGAAGAAAGGGCTTTAGGAGTAAGAGTAGACTGGTGTACGGCCTGTAAAAAAGTAGATTAGAAAGACAACAATAATGTTCAGAACCTGTAATCAGAGCAGTACAGAACAGTGTTCATATGGAAACATGCTACAGCAGCATGATTTAAACACTGTTTAAACACTGTGTCTGAGTCCCAAACAGCAACAGGTTTATTCCACAGTTGGAGGCTTCAGAAGAGAAAGCTCTTCCCCCAGCTTTGCTTCTTCTGAAGTGGAAAACTGATCGTAGTCCAGCATCCTGCAAAACAAATGTATGTGTAAGAAGTTCTCCAAGATACTGTGGTGCCAAACCATCAAGAGACTTAAGTCAGGAGGAGTATTTTATAGTAAATGTGGAATTGAACTGAAATCCAGTGCAGGGATGAGAGAATAAGAACAAAGTGGTCACATGTTCTAGCTCTAGTGAGCATTTTAGACGCTGCTTTCTGAACTTATTTAATGACTCTGAGCTTATTTAATAATTTGCATGATCTCCCTACCAGAGCGGCATTACATTAATTCAATCAGCCCTCAGATAAAGGCTGCTGAGGCCTCATCATGTAAAGAGTGCGACTTAGCTGGTTTGGGTTTCATTTTGTATAAACTTTCCCTTTACTTTTTTCATTATATTCTATCAGTTTAGTATCACTGGAACTTACCTGAAAGTATTTGGCTGTGTCAGCTTGAAGCCACACTACCACATCACAGAGACAGCCAACCAGCTACAGACCTGTAGGCAGGTAAAACAGAATGAATTGCTGATGGACAGCCAGACAGCCAGATTTGCACACGGCTAGCCAAACAGCCAGCCACACTTGCACAGACAGACAGACAGCTAGCCAGAACTGCACACAGACAGCCAGCGTTGCCCATGGATAGACAGCCATCCAACCAGATAGAATTGCACAAAGTTGCACACTGACAGCCAGCTAGCCACAGCTGTAGACAGACCAAAAGTTACAGACTAACAGACATCCAAAAAGCTGTAGAACAGACAGCCACACAGTTGCACATAGTCAGACTGCCAGCCAGCTTTATGCACGGTCAGACAGCCAGATAGTCAAAGAGTTCCACATGGATAGACAGCCAGCCGCACACTATTGTAGATGGATAGTCACAGTTTTACACGTATAAACAGCCAGCTAGAGTAGCACACGGATGGACAGAAAACCAGAGTTGCACATGGGCATGCAGACAGCCACACAGTTGCATTCGGACATCAAGCCAGCTAGAGTTGCAGATGGACATGCAGACAGCCATAAACAGTTGTACAGGGACCCAGCCAGCCATGAAGTTGTAGACTGACATCTAGTCAGCCAGAGTTGAAGATAGATATACAGAAAGTATATAGACAGCCACAGATGGATGGACAGCCAGATTTTTACACTGACAAAAAGACACAGAGAGACAGTCATCCAGACAGTTGTACATGTATAGACAGCCAGCCAGCCACAGCTGTAGATGGACAAAGTTAGACAGGGCTATAAAGCCACACACAGCTGCACATGGATACACAGCCAGCCAGCCAGACTGCCATATAGTTCTACATGGATAGACAGCTTGCCACACACAGTTGTAGTTAATTTATGTAGTTCTACTCCTGCTGCAGCGAGTGTCAGGGGGCAAAAGGGACGCAAAGGGAGCTGGGATACCTTATCCTTGTTGGATGGATCCACCTTCAGCCAGGGAGGCGGTCCTGAGAACCTGTATGACAAAAAAGAAAGTCAATACATGTATGGAAACTGAATGATCACTTACCTGTTATGTCTTGAGGAATGTGTATGGTAATAGCGCTGTGGGTGTTTGCATGTTTAAACATAATTGACGTCATCCCTCTAAGGACGTACTGGCTTATCCTGGGGCAGGGCTTAAAACCTGAATTCTCAGCAGGTGTATTTAGCGGCTGTTGACTCTCTCTAATGCAGGTCAGACTCTACCCGTGCAACTGTGTCTGGATTGTCACACACAGTTGCAGATGGTCTTGGATGGGCAGCCAGACAGACCGCCAGCCAGAGTTGCCTATGAATAGACAGTCAGTCACACACAGTTGCCCACCAACAGTCAGCCAGTGTAAATAAGTATCTAGGGTGGAGGACATCTTAAATGTATTATTGTAAACAGGTTACATGTACTTACCTTTTAATCCTGCTGTGGTGAGCGTCAGGGGGCTAAAGGGAAGCAAAGGGAGCCGGGCCGGGACCACTTGATGGCCGGATCCACCTTCGGTGAAGGAGGTGCTACTGGAGTCCTGAGAACCTGTAAGACAAAAAAGAAAGTCAGTGGTCACTTACAGACGTAACCGACAGTCTCTGACTGTGGTGTCTGACAGTGATGTGGATCTAAAACACACAGACAAACCCTTTTGCTGTATCTTGACTTTAGTAAAATTATGAAGCATTCATAACTTGCAGCTGTAGTTACACTCAATAATATACATTTGTATTGCTAATTAAGCTGGTTTAAAGCCCTATTTGGACCGGATTAGTTTTACCTGGCAAACATCGATTGCCTTGATTTTGTGTGTTCCTGTAGTGACCACAAATATTAGCTAAAACTTTTAATTAATTGTTTTCAGTTTGTTTCACAATAGGTGTTTGTAGTCTCAGGGTTAACTTGAGGTTTCTTATGCTCCTTGACCAACAAATAAATAAATAAATAAATAAATAAATAAATAAACAGGGGTCACACTTTCTGGCAGTGTCACATGGCAGAATGTATTTCTATAAAAAACAGTGCAGTCACATAATCTGATAATGGCCAACTGTGACTGCACACAATACATAATCTGCATAAAATGCCCTTGCACACAAGTAGAAATCTCAGAAACCATTTACTGAGGTCAAAGAATTAGACTGTCACAGATTATGGTCCAACAGCTCCTTGGCTTTTTTTTTCTGTAGTGTTTTTTTTTATAATCTTCATATTGAGCACAGTGGTTAGTTTGCAGATGGTAAAATATGAATGTCAAGCTGTCTTCAATTGCAACCAATTTTTGAACCACCTCCAAGCTAATGATGATGATCCATGTCTAGCGACTAGCGAATATGTTAACACCTGGGTGTGGTTTTGAGGGGTTTCTGCGAAGTGAGTGACCTACTCGATAATGTCTGCTTACAGATTGTTATAACAACAATTAAGATATTATTGTAGATTATGCTCCTTGCTTTAGGATCCTCCCTTGCTTTAGGATCCTCCCAGCAGGCCATCAGCAACTTCAAGGACAAGAAGCTAATACCAAGCCAGGGAAGGACCTTGTTGGCAGTATTCGATGAACTTTTTCAAGGTTTGCTTTGAATATTGTTGAATAATGTTACATTTGCAGATCACTGCATGATACACCTGGCACCTTCATTCGGTATATTAAGTTGTTGCATGGTTCATGTGCAGGAAAAAAAAATTGGTCTGATGTGCTTATGATGGTTGTTCTCTGCAGGTTCAAAGTTTTGCAGTCTTTAGAAAACACCTGAAAATTGTTCATGCAAGATATACGTTTGAAGCCACATCTACCAGTAGTGTCTCAGTGAAACTAAAATCTAGGGGTTTCAAGCACTTGTATTTCTCCTTGTAAAGAACAGGTGTTGCTCTTTTAATATCGAATACACTGTTATTTGAACATCAGATATTTCTGATTAAGATGGGAGATATGTGATATCACAGGGAAAATATAAGGATTAGTAATAACACTATATATATATATATATATATATATATATATATATATATATATATATATATATATATATATATATATGCCCCTCTGGAAGTGAACTGAATTTCTATAAAAGATGGTTTGGTATGATGACTAGCTCACAGAGTACACTGATTTGTGGTGGGGGCTGGAATGTTTGTTTAAACCCAAATTGATTCTTCTAGAGTGACAACAAAGTATGTTATTAAAATAATAACAATAAATAAATAAATAAATTGGATGATGAAAGAATTGGAATCAACAGACATCTGGAGGGAGATGTACCCATCCGGTAAGGACTATACACATTAATCTTCTCCAAATTTGCCCTACTCAACAATAGACTTTTCTTATTTTTTGCAGAGCTTGAGATAAGGTGGGGGCAGTGATACTGGTACAAAAGATCTTTCCGATCATGCCCCAATCTTGAATCATGAAATGAATTAAGATATATAGTTTAAAAACACAGGAGGCAGTTTTATACCTTAAACAAAGACATTATAAGGTAGGATGAAGACAGCAAAACTCAGCTTATAAACATACAAGAAACACGGAAACATCAAGCGGATAATATTATTGATAAAATTAGAAATCCAAAAGACTAGAAGAGCTAGAATCTAAAACGCAGAAAATTAAAGCAAGTTTTGAAATATTTTATAAGAATTTATGCTCCTAATCACTAGCATCAAATGATCTACAGATTGATTCCTAGACTTAGAATTGCCCAGAGTAACAGATTAACAAAATGAAAGACCAATACAGAAGGTCACTGCTGAGGAGTTGTACGTAGCCGTTTCTAGATTAAAACCAGAAAAATCTCCAGGACTGGACGGATATACCTCTCAGTGAGAGTTTGTTTGCCTAACAACTGTTAATGCCAAATTAATATAATGTGTGAAATTATGGGTCCAAAATACAGTTTACAGTATGTAGTTGGAACATCACAAAATCTTGTCACTTACAGTGGAGGAAATAAGTATTTGATCCCCCACTGATTTTGAAAGTTTGTACTCTGACAAATAATTAAACAGTCTATGATTTTTATGATAGCTTCATTTTAACAGTAAAAGATGGAATATCAAAAAGAAAATCTAGAAAATGAAATAATATTTAAATAAAAAATAATTAGCATTTCATTGAGGGAACTAAGTATTTGATCCCCTAAAAACCATGACTAATGTTGGCTCCCACAGACCACTGACACATCCTAATCTCAGTGAAGTCATTGCCTGCATGAGAGACACCTGTCCCAAATTGTCACCTGTGTAAAAGGCCACCTGCCAAAAGACTCAGTGACACTCCAACATCTCCATCATGGGCAAGACTAAAGAGCTGTCTAAAGATGTCCGGGACAAAACTGTTGACCTACACAAGGCTGGAATGGGCTACAAAGCCATAAGAAGCTGGATGAGAAGGTGACAACTGTGGTGCAATTATTCGGAAGTGGAAGAAGTACAACATTAATTTCAGTCGACCTAGACCTGGAGCTCCATGCAAGATATCACCTCGTGGAGTCTCATTGATCATGAGAAAGGTTCAAAATCAGCCAAGAACTACACAGGAGGAGCTGGCTAATGATCTCAAGGCAGCTGGGACCACAGTCTCCAAAAAAAACATTGGTAATACACTGAGACGTAATGGTTTAAAATCCTGCAGTGCACGCAAGGTTCCTCTGCTCAAGAAGGCTCATGTCCAGGCCCGCCTAAAGTTCACCATTGAACATATTAATGACTCTGAGAGAGACTGGGAGAAGGTGCTGTGGTCAGATGAGACCAAAATTGAGCTATTTGG
Organism: Salminus brasiliensis; assembly: GCF_030463535.1. Taxonomy (NCBI): domain Eukaryota; kingdom Metazoa; phylum Chordata; class Actinopteri; order Characiformes; family Bryconidae; genus Salminus; species Salminus brasiliensis. Next base: position 15,010,769 of record NC_132890.1, on the reverse strand, counting down.
CCTCAACTCAACGTGTTTGGAGGAAGAAAAATATAGAACATGACCCTAAGAACACCATTCCCACCGTCAAGCATGGTGGTGGAAGTATTATGTTTTGGGGGTGTTTTTCTTTTAAGGGCACAGTTTAACTTCACCGCATCGACGGGAAGATGAACCGGGCCATGTATCGTAAAATCCTGGGTGACAACCTCCTTGCCTCTGCAAGGGCACTGAAAATGGGTCGTGGATGGGTCTTCCAGCACGACAACGACCCAAAACATACAGCCAAGGAAACAAAGGAGTGGCTCCATAAGAAGCATATCAAGGTCATGGAATGGTCTAGCCAGTCTCCTGACCTCAATCCCATAGAAAATCTATGGAGAGAGCAGAAGCTTCACGTTTCCAAATGCACACCTAAAAACCTTAAGGATTTGGAGATGATCTGCAGAGAGGAGTGGGCCAAAATTACTCCTGAAGTGTGTGCAAACCTTATAAAACGCTACAAGAAACGTCTGACCAACAAGGGTTTTGTCACCAAGTATTAAATGATGATTTTCACTGAAGTATTTGAGCCCCTAGTAAAATAAGTTCATTTTTATTTCTCATTTCATGTAATTTTCTCAGTTTTTCTTTTGATATTCTGTGTGTCAATGTTAAAATAAAGCTGGCATAAAATTATGAGACATTTCATTTATTTTTTTTGTATTAAAACTTTTAAAGTCAGTGGGGGGTCAAATACTTATTTCCTCCACTGTATATGTTGTCAATAAATGTCAACATTTGCATCTAACAAAAGAGTGCAGACTCTGATGTAGAAATATTGAAATGCTCCTCTGCAGTCATATCTAGCATGATTTAAGCCACTGCAATGGCTGGCTTTGCTAAAAATAAAAGAGAATGAAACAAGAATTGCATGCTCGGCTCCTGAGTGCCAAGGGAGAAGATTTTGTTTAGTTGGCAGTCGAAACTTTCTTCAGTCCTGGCATTCTAGTGAAGGAGATGAGTTTCACAGTAGACCTACAAAGAGCTTCTGTCATCTACTGTCAGCTCTTCTCATCCTTCCTCAACCCCTGTGTTTGGGTATATGTTCTTTGTTTCTCTTTTTCTTTTGTCAAGTTGAGTTAGGTAAGACCCTCCATTCATTATTTAGTTTCATGCTTAGTTCCTTTTGGTTTGACACAATTTCAGGTTCAAACAAACTCTCCTAAATAAAAATAGGACACAGGACAAAGGCAGCTTATTAGGTCTCATCACCTGGTGTCTGGAACCCTCTCCTCACTTAGCCTTGGAGAGCCAATCTGCCTGCACCCTCCCATGAGCCTTTGTAAAGTCTAGGCAACAGCGACGAGCTAGAGCGTTTTTCTTTAGTTCCAGTGCATTTAAAACATACAGAGAGTGAATTCTAGATATTGATCAATTCTTCTCTTTGTCTTTCCCCCCTTTTCTCAGGACTGTCATGAACATTACATCCAGTTTTTCTTATTTATTATTTTGATATATGGTTCTTCTCATCCCACCTTACCTCAATGTCGACCTCCAAGTACTTCAAAGCTTAGTTTAGATTTTAGCCAAAATCATAGGTTAATATATGCTCTAAATTCAGTTCAAGAGAAGATTATAGAAAAAAAATAAACAAATACATGAGGGGTAAAGATAAATTTACCATAAAAGCGTATGTAAATTTGTGTTTAGTTAAGTTAGTCTTAATTAATGTGTAGTATTCACTCCCTTAGTGAATTAATTAGTATGAAGTAATTCGTAACTGTTATGCAACCAATTGTCAATTACCATACTGTGACATTCTCTGGCTTTTAGTCTGAGTAAGATGCCTGTTGTGAAAATCCTGTCAGAAACCTCTGTCAGCATTAGGGACCAGTTCAGGTTTAATATTTTTATGGCTATAAATGACCTGGCATACTACAAAGAGACCAACTCCAACCACTAGAACACAACGGCAGCAAATGTTTAACATATATAAGTAGAAAATAAGGGATTAAAGACTTCATACATTGCTTTCAGAATATAGAAGAGTATTTATGAAATCCAAGCCTAAACAGCCCTAGCTTCTCTAAAGCAGTTGGCATCACAATTTAGCCAGGAAGCGGAATACACTACATATTTCCCCCCTTTGAGACGAGACAGAGTCTCAAACAAATGAAGAAAGCAACACATGTTTACAACTGTGGGAAATTGCAACTCCTCCTGCACATGCTTCCTTTAACAGAACCATCAAACAATCTAGACAGAAAATTCTCTCACGGCCCCTCTGCCTAGGTGACCACCTACAGTACTCCAGATCAAATTATAATAGAGGAACAATTTGTATAGGGATATGACTTGAGCAAATACATCTGAAACCTCATAAATAAAATAAAAAAATGTCCAAATTGCTGCTGGTCGATCCATCGGACCTTCCAATGGACCTTCCCCTACCTAACACCAATTTCCTCTAAACATCAAGCAAAAACAAAAACAAACATCTGCAGTCCCAGTGTATTTACCCCATAACAGAGTTTCCAACCAATGAAAACAAAAAGTGTCGTGAGTTTAAAGAGTTTAAATGTTACTCATGCAGTAAAGAACCAAAAAACTCAAACTAGTGTCTTACTAAGATTACCACCACCCCACAAACATTCTCTATCAATGACAAGAAGGGAACTCGAGGGTCTATGTGTCCAGAGCACAGCAAGTGTGGAGAAATGTCACCGGAAATGACCCGGACTTAAATCAGATGGAACAGTCCATTTTACAAGCTAAAATACAGAGGGGGCTGCCCCAACCACTGAGAAATAAACTAGAAGTCGTAAGTCTTTGATGTTTGGCAAAGGATGTTTATATGGTAGAATGCTCAGTCTATTGCCAAGTGTTTGTGTAGAGAAGTCATGAGCAGGTGAGGACTTCTAGATTAGATATCCTCAGATAAAGTGAAAGAGCTGGTAGATTTAGTAAAAATGAGAAATTAAACAGCGTCTTGGTGTTAATGGTGTGTCAGCTCAAGTGAGCTGTGTGAAATACATATGACACCTTATGAGTGGGTTTGTTGCGTATAAGTAGAAATGGTCCAATTTCTGCCTTTTTGGACTGACTCAGGACTGACATTGACGATGATGAGGAAGTAGTGATAGGAGACGAACTGGTGAAGAAGTAACCATTTAGAATATCTATTCTTATTCTTATTTATTCTTATTATAGTTTTAACATTTATTTCTCTTATCATTTTGTTATTTAGTCAAGTCTTACTACAGAGTGGAATGATAAAAGGGGGGAAATGGATAAGATGATATTTACCTTATATTTCTTTTTTCCTTTTTTTTGTCATTCTTTTTTTTTCCCTTTCTTTGTCTTTGTTTTCTTTGTCTTATTTGTCTTTTTCTGTCTTCTTTGTCTTCTCTGTTTTCTTTTTCATCTTGGCATTTTATCTTTGTCTTGTTTTTATTTTCTTCTTTATCTGTTTCTTCTTTTTTTTATTTCTTTTTTCTTTGTCTTTCTTTTCTTGGAATTTGTCTTCTTTGTCTTCTTTTTCTTAGTTTTTTCTTTGTCTTTGTCTTTGTCTTTTTGTATTATATCTTTCTATTGTTTTTTATTTATATATAATACATCTTTGTCTGATTCTTCTTTATCTTTTCTTTCCGTCTTTTTTACTTTGTCTTCTTGGTCTTTGGCTTTTCTTTTTGTTTTCTTTGTCTTTTTTGTATTTTATTTTTGTCTTGTTTTTATTTGTCATTTTTTATCTTTGTCTTCTTTGTCTTCTTTTTATCCTTTGTGTTTTTCTTCTTTTTCTTTTTTTAATTTTTCTTGATCTTTGTCTTGTTTTTATTTGTCTTAATTTATTTTTGTCACTTCTTCTTTTTTTTATCTCCTTTGTCTTCTTTTTGGTCTTTTTCTTTGTCTTTTTCTTTTTTTCCTTTTTAAATGTTATTTTCTTGGTCTTCATCATCTTTCTCTTTTCTTTGTTTTCTTTATCTTTTTGTCTTTTCTTTTTTCCTTTTTGTGTCTTCTATTTATTTCTTCTGTTTTTTCCTTTATATGTCTGTCTTGGTCTTGTTTGTCTTTTTCTGTCTTCTTTGTGTTTTATTTGTCTTCTCTGTCTTCTTTTCCTTAGCATTTGTCTTCTTTGTCTTCATCATCTGTGTCTGTGTTTTTTTTTGTGTTTTTTGTTTTGCTTTTTATCTTTGTTTTTTTTTTCTTTCTTTTCTTAGTCTTCATATTTTCTTTTGTTTTTCTTTTATTCTTTTCTTGGTATTTGTCTTTTTTGTCTTCTTTATCTTTTTCTTCTATGTATTTTAAATTTGTTTTTATTTGTCTTCTGTTATCTTTGTTTTCTTTATCTTTTTCATCCTTGGTTTTTGTGTTTCTTTTTTGTTCTTGTCTCCTTTGTCTGTCTTCTTTTTGATCTTTCTTTGTCTTTTTCTTTTGTTTCCTTTTTAAATTTGATTTTCTTGGTCTTCATCCTCTTTGTCTTTTTGTTGTCTTCTTTATCTTTTTTATGTTTTTTGTGTTTCGTTTTGTTTTCGTGTTCTTTGTCTATTCTTTTTTCCTTTTGTCTTCTATGTATTTCTTCTGTTTTTTCCTTTCTTTGTCTTGGTCTTGTTTGTCTTTTCTTTGTCTTCTTTGTCTTCTTTTTTTTGCATTTGTCTTCTTTGTCTTCATCTTCTTTGTCTTTTTTGTCTTTGTCTTCTTTTTTGTTATCTTTATCTTTTTCTTCTTTATCTTTTTATTTTTTGTATTTTATCTTTGTCTTGTTTTTATTTGTCTTTTTTTATCTTTGTCTTCTTTGTTCTCTTCTTTTTGTTCTGTCTTTCTTTTTTCTTCTTTGTTTATATCTTTGTCTTTTTTTTTCTTTGTGTTTTCTTAGTCTTCATATTTTCTTTTGTTTTCCTTTAATTCTTTTCTTGGTATTTGTCTTTTTTGTCTTCTTTATCCTCTTTTTGTTTATAGTTGTCTTCTTTTATCTTTGTCGTCTTAGTCTTTTTTGTCTTTGTCTTTTTTCTTTCTTTCTTTCTTTTTCTCTTTTTTTCATTTCCTTTGATTTTTTGTCATCTTCCTTGTCTTTTCTTTGTCTTTTCATATTTTTCTTCTTTTTCTTCTTTGTCTTTTTGTCTTCTTTATCCTTTTCTTTTTTGTATTTTCTATTTGTCATTTTATTTGTCTTTTTTATCTTTTATCTTTATCTTTTTCTTTGTATTTCACGTCTTTGTCTTGTTTGTCTTTTTCTTCTTTGTATTTTTGTTGTCTTCTTTTTTTTCTTTTTTTGAGGTTTTGACTTTCTCTTTTCTTTTCTTTGTTTTTGTATTTGATTTCCTTTTTCTTTTTGCTTTTTTTCTTTGTCTTCTTGTTTGTCTTCATCTTTTTCTTGTCTTCTTTGTGTTTTTCTTTTTTTATCTTTGTCTTTATCTTTTTCTCCTTTGTCTTTTTCTTCTTTTTTTGTCTTTTTTGTCTTCTTTTTCTTGTTTTTTCTTTTTTCTTTTCATGGTCTTTTTCTTCTTTGTCTTGTTTCCTTTTATTCTTCTCTTTTCTTTTGTGGTCTTCATCTTTGTCTTTTCTTAGTTTTTTGTGTTCTTTATCTTTTTCTTCTTTGTATTTTGTATTTTTCATTTTATTTGTCTTTTTTTATCTTTTGTCTATCTTTTTCTTTGTCTTTTTCTTTTTTGTATTTTCTTTGCCTTTTTCTTTTCCTTTGTTTTTGTTCCTTTTCTTTTCTTGGTCTTTGTCTTCTTATTCTTTGTCCTCATTGTCTTTTTGTTGTTTTTTCCTCTTTTCTTTGTCTTCTTTTTTGTGTTTGTTTTTTTTTTCTTTTCTTTATTTTTTTTTCTTTTCTTTGTGTTCTTTGTGTTCTTTATTTTTTTATTCTTTGTCTGTCGTCTTTGTCTTCTTTGTCCTCTTCTTTTGGTTCTGTCTTTCTTTTTTCTTCCTTGTTTTTTTTTTTATCTTTGTCTTTTTCTTCTTTGTGTTTTCTTAGTCTTCATGTTTTCTTTTGTTTTTCTTTTTTTCTTTTCTTGGTATTTGTCTTTTTGTCTTCTTTTTACTCTTTGTGTTTATATTTTTCTTCTTTTAACTTTGTCTTTTTCGTCTTTGTCTTTCTTCTTTTTTTTCTTTTTCTCTTTTGTTTTCATTTCCTTAGATTTTTCGTCATCTTCCTTCTCTTTTCTTTGTCTTCTTTAATATTTTTCTTCTTTTTCTTCTTTGTCTTTTTGTCTTCTTTATCCTTTTCTTCTTTGTATTTTCACTTTGTCTTCTTTTATCTTTTGTCTTTATCTTTTTCTTTGTCGTTCTTCTTTGTCTTTTTCTTCTTTTTCGATGTTTTCTTTGTATTTCACTTCTTTGTCTTTTTCTTCTTTGTATTTTCGTTGTCTTCTTTTGTTTTTTTGTTTTTTTTTCTTTTTTTGGGTTTTGGCTTTGTCTCTGCTGTCTTTCCTTTTTTGCTCTTTTCTTTCTCTTCTTCTGTTCCTTTTAAAAAAATTGTATTATTTGTCTTTGTATTTGATTTCTTTGTCTTTTTTTTCTTGCTTTTTTTTCCTTTGTCTTCTTATTTGTCTTCATCATCTTTTTCTTGGCTTCTTTGTCTTTTTCTTTATCTTTGTCTTTATCTTGTTTTTATTTGTCTTTTTTATCTTTGTTTTTTGTTCTTTTTTTATCTTTGTCTTTTTTTCTTTGTGTTTTCTTAGTCTTTATATTGTCTTTTGTTTTTCTTTTATTCTTTTCTTAGTATTTATCTTTTTTGTCTTCTTTATCCTCTGTGTTTATAGATGTCTTCTTTTAGTCGTCTTGGTCTTTTTTGTCTTTGTCTTTCTTCTTTTTTTGTTTCTTTTTCTCTTTTTTTCATTTCCTTTGATTTTTAGTCATCTTCTTTGTCTTTTCTTTGTCTTCTTTAATATTTTTCTTCTTTTTCTTCTTAGTCTTTTTATCTTCTTTATCCTTTTCTTCTTTGTATTTCTATTTGTCATTTTATTTGGCTTCTTTTATCTTTATCTTTTTCTTTGATCTTCCTCTTTGTCTTTTTCTTCGTATTTCACGTCTTTGTCTTGTTTGTCTTTTTCTTATTTGTATTTTCGTTTTTGAGGTTTTGACTTTGTCTCTATTGTCTTTCCTTTTTTCCTCTTTTCTTTTTTCTTCTTCTTTTCCTTTGTTTTTCTTTTTTTCTTTTCTTTGTGTTTGTATTTGATTTATTTGTCTTTTTATTCTTGCTTTTTTTTCTTTGTCTTCATCTTCTTTTTCTTGTCATCTTTGTCTTTTTTGTGTTTATCTTTTCTTTCTCTTCTTTTCTTTAGTTTTTTTTCTTTTCTTTGTGTTCTTTGTCTACTTTAATTTGTTTTTATTCTTTGTCTGTCGTCTTTGTCCTCTTCTTTTTGTTCTGTCTTTATTTTTTCTTCTTTGTTTTTTTTTATTTTTGTCTTCTTCTTCTTTGTGTTTTCTTAGTCTTCATATTTTCTTTATTTTTTCTTTTTTTTTCTTTTCTTGGTATTTGTCTTTTTTGTCTTATTTTAACTTTGTCTTCTTGGTCTTTTACATCTTTGTCTTTCTTCTTTTTTTTCTCTTTTGTTTTCATTTCCTTATATTTTTCGTCATCTTCCTTGTCTTTTCCTTTTGTTCTTTTTCTTCTTTGTCTTTTTTTCTTATTTATCCTTTTCTTCTTTTATTTTCTATTTGTAATTTTATTTGTCTTTTTTATCTTTTGTCTTTATCTTTTTCTTTGTCCTTCTTCTTTGTCTTTTTCTTCTTTGTATTTTTCTTGTCTTCTTTTGTTTTTGTTTTTTCTTTTTGGGGGTTTTGACTTTGTCTCTATTGTCTTTCCTTTTTTCCCTCTTTTCTTTGTCGCCTTCTTTTTCTTTGGTTTTCTTTGTCTTTGTATTTTATTTCTTTGTCTTTTTATTCTTGCTTTTTTGTCTTTGTCTTCTTATTTGTCTTCATCTTCTTTTTCTTGTCTTCTTTGTCTTTTTTGTGTTTGTCTTTTCTTTCTCTTTTCTTTATTTTTTTCTTTTCTTTGTGTTCTTTGTCTACTTTAATTTTTTTTATTCTTTGTCTGTCGTCTTTGTCCTCTTCTTTTTGTTCTGTCTTTTTTTTCTTCTTTGTTTTTTTTATTTTTGTCTTCTTCTTCTTTGTGTTTTCTTAGTCTTCATATTTTCTTTAAATTTTATTTTTTTCTTTTCTTGGTAGTTGTGCTTTTTGTCTTATTTTAACTTTGTCTTCTTGGTCCTTTTCATCTTTGTCTTTCTTCTTTTTTTTTCTCTTTTGTTTTCATTTTCTTTGATTTTTCGTCATCTTCCTTGTCTTTTCTTTTTCTTTTTTTTCTTCTTTGTCTTTTTGTCTTCTTTATCCTTTTCTTCTTTGTATTTTCTATTTGTCATTTTATTTGTCTTCTTTTATCTTTTTTCTTTATCTTTTTCTTTGTCCTTCTTTTTCTTTTTCTTCTTTGTATTATTTCTTCTTTTGTTTGTTTGTTTTTTTCTTTTTGGGGGTTTTGACTTTGTCTCTATTGTCTTACCTTTTTTCCCTCTTTTTTTGTCATCTTCTTTTCCTTTGGTTTTCTTTTTTTTTCCTTTTCTTTGTATTTGATTTTTTTGTTTTTTTATTCTTGCTTTTTTTCTTTGTCTTCTTATTTGTCTTCATCTTCCTTTTCTTGTCTTCTTTTTCTTTTTTATCTTTTTCTCCTTTGTCCTTTTCTTATTTTTCTTTTTTTCTTTTCATAGTCTTTGTCTTTGTCTCTTCGTTTCCTTTTATTCTTCTTTTTTCTTTTGTGGTCTTCATCTTTGTCTTTTATTTGGCTTTTTTGTCTTCTTTATCTTTTTCTTCTTTGTATTTTGTATTTTTATTTGTCTGTTTTATCTTTGTTTTTATCTCCTTTTGTTTGTCTTTTTCTTCTTTGTCTTCATTTTCTTTGTATTTCTCTTCTTAGTCTTTGTCTTGTTTGTCTTTTTCTTCTTTGTATTTTCTTTGTCTTCTTCTTTTCCTTTGTTTTTGTTCCTTTTCTTTTCTTTTTCTTTGTCCTCATTGTCTTTTCGTTGTTTTTTCCTCTTTTCTTTGTGTTCTTTGTCTTTCTAGTTTGTTTTTGTTTTCTTTCAATTTCTCTTCTTTGTGTTTGTCTTGTTTGTACTTTTCTTCTTTGTATTTTCTTTGTCTTCTTTTCCTTTATTTTTGTTCCTTTTCTTTTCTTGGTCTTTGTCCTTATTGTCTTTTCGTTGTTTTTTCCTCTTTTCTTTGTCGTCTTTTTTGTGTTTGTCTTATCTGTGTCTTCTTTTCTTTTGTTTTTTTTCCCTTTTCTTTGTGTTCTTTGTCTGTCATCTTTGTCTTTTTTTATTTTTCTAGTTTGTTTTTGTTTTCTTTGTATTTCTCTTCTTTGTGTTTGTCTTTTTCTTCTTTGTATTTTCTTTGTGTTTTTTGTCTTCTTTTCCTTTGTTTTTTTTTTCTTCTTTGTCTTTGTCTTTTTTATCTTTGTCCTTTTCTTCTTTTTATTCTGTCTTTTCTTTGTCTTTTTCTTTTTTCCCTTCTTTTTCTTTTTGTTGTCTTCTTCATTTCCTTTTATTCTTCTTTTTCTTGGTCTTCATTTTCTTCTTTTTCTTCTTTGTATTTTCTGTTTGTCATTTTTATTTGTCTTTTTTATCTTTTGTCTTTATCTTTTTCGTCTTTGTGTTAGTTTTCTTTGTATTCCTCTTCTTTGTCTTTGTCGTCTTTTATTCTTACTGTTCTTGTTCATCTTCTTCTTTGTTTTCGTCTTCTATTTCTTCTCGTCTTATTTGTCTTCTTCTTTGTCCTTTATCTTTGTCTTCTTTCTTTTATTTCTAAAAGAAATAAAGGACAATGTCTACAGCAGCATTCATCTTAAGTCAGCCCAACCCCTTCAGTTTGCAGAAGTTTATCTCCGCCTATTCTGTCTATAGTATTTTAGTCCCACCCATGTTATTAGGATCAGACAATCAGATTAGAGCTCATTTATTTAGCAAGTTTAGTAAGTGTAAAGGATGAAGAAAGGTTGGTGTAGAAAAGAATTCTGATGAATTCTGGTTTAGAAACACAGACTAAGTGGAGCTCAAAGGAAAGATCACATCATAAAAAAATATTTTTTGTTTTTTTAACAGGACCTCTCCTTTTTAAATGGGATCAACTGGATTAGGGTGAACTAATGTTAATGTCTGCTCTCTGTTCTGATTATCAATGACATTATTAGACTATTTCAGTGACAGACAGGCCTGATTCTGGATCCTAACAGGGTACGTTAGATTACCTAATAAAAACATCTAGTAGAAGAAATGAGAGGAGAGATGAGTGAGGGAGAGTTCAACTCCACTGGAAACTGGTTTGGACTCACAGAGCTGACGCCTCCATTGAGTTTTGCTACTACGTTCTTCAGTGTTCTCCCACTCTAACATACTGGTTCCAACAGCGACTGGAAGTTCCTCTGAACGGAGAACTGTTTAAGGTCCTGTAGGAGGTCAGCAGGAGGACACCTACTGACCCTGACCTGCTAGAGAGAATGGCACCCTGCACTCAGCCTCGCTGTGACGTCACGGATGATGTCATAAAGGAGGGTTCAGACCCAGGTCCACTGATGCAGCGGCACTTGGATCAGTGCCAGGAGTTCACTGCTGACTGGACTTTCCCTTACCAGCAGCTCTGCCTCTAAACCAGTACAGACCTCCCAGTAAGACCAGTGCAGGCTGGGGTCAACTGGTTTAGTGGAGCAGAAGAGCTGAGAGAATTATTTATTTATTTGTCTATTTAGTCTTAAAGGAATCGTAAAAGCTAAAATCTCACATTGAGAGTGTGTGTGTGCCTTTCTGCACTGTGATGCTTTACTCTGTGGGTTTAATAGCGCCCCCTACAGGAGCCAGAACTCTCCTCTCTAAAAAAAAAAAAAAAAAAGCTTAAAACGTCACAGAATCCTTTGTGGTTCCTGGTTACAGAGTGAAGACCAGAGTGAGGAGTAAGAGAAGATCAAACCCATCAGATCTTTATTATAGAGAATCTGCTGTTCAGGACATTCAGATTAAGCAGTGATTCAGAGAGCTGGACAGGTCAGACAGGGTCACTGCAGTGAAATTGTGCTTCACTGTAGAAAAACCTACCCACTCTGATTTCTTTGCAGTGGTGTTGAATGGAACCAGACATAGATCGCCATGACTACAAATCAGATATAGCCATTTTATTTCCTATCCAAACCCACCAGTGAAGCTACACGTGTCTTCTGAGTTTTATATGGAGAGAGGATGATGATGGGGAAAAAGTGTCTGATCTGAGAACAGTACAATTTTCTTTCAGGACTATTTTTTGCAGCACAACACCCTGCAGCATGTATCCCTCCACCATTTTAGTGAGATGTAATGTTAAGGATTTTACACACAGAGCTAGCTGAGTGTAACAGCGGCCCCTGTGGAAAATCTTCACCTGCCTTGCCTGCATGACGAGCTGTGAAAATGCCTCACTAATGGAGATTTGAACAGAAGTTGATTTTTGATTTAAGATTATATTTATGTAAGTAAGATTATATTTATCTAAGTAAGATTATCTGTATGTAAGTAAGATTATCTGTATGTAAGTACGATTATATTTATGTAAGTAAGATTATCTGTATGTAATCTTAATGGGTTACATCTAACTTGTACTTCAATGTTGTCTAAAGTTTGTTTAGAAATCACCTTAGTTTTGCTCATAATTTCATTGTTTTTAGCTTTACAGTGAAGTGATTGGCTAAAGTAAGTTAGCTGAGGCAGAAAGCATAAAGGTGGACAACATGTCAGTCTGGACAATTTATTTCTTTTTCATTTATTTTTTTGTGATAATTCTTACTTGTATCAGTGAAATATTGTTTAACCTATAAAATATTTGTCATATTTGTATAATTTTCTAATGTATTGCAAGAGATATTTGAAAGGTGGATTGACATGTTTTGTTTTTCTTTTTCTTCACATTTTATACAGTTGGTCAAGTAGAGTTAGGTGAGACCCTCCATTCATTATTTAGTGTTATGCTTAGTTCCTTTTGGTTTGACACAATTTCAGATTCAAACAAACTCTCCTAAATAAATAATAATAAAAAAAGGACAAAGGCAACTTATTAGGTCTCATCACCTGGTGTCTGGAACCCTCTCCTCACTAAGCTTTACATAAGGGGTAAAGATAAATTTATCATAAAAGCGTATGTAAATTTGTGTTTAGTGATTATATTGAATAAAAGGCAAAAATATTGTTAAAAAGGAAATGAATCATTAAAGATCAATTCAATTTAAATTTATTTATACAGCACAACAAATGTCACAAAGCAGCTTTACAGAGACCTGGAAAAAAAAAACTTGAGATGGGGAGCCCATCCTCCTCTGGTCGACATCAGATAGCACAATAACTGAATTAAGAGAATATGGAAATTTGCGGTCAAGCCATAAAAGATGAAGGTGAGTGAAATGTTAAAGTCCAGGCAGGTGTGCATGGTCATGCAGTGAGATGAGGATGAATCCATGCAAAACCCCAGAGCAGGACAGCGGGCAGCAGGGTAGTGGAGGAAAGAAAAGAAAAGAAAAGAGAGAAAACACGAGTTAGGAGAAGCGCGGCAACATTAGATGAGGGTGGAGAGGGTAGTTGGGGGAAGGGTAACAGTGGGACAAGATCACGGTGAGCAGAAAATACTAAAGGTTTCAAGCCAAATTAAAACATCTTAGAGAAAACAAGGACTGACTACACATTTATACTCAAAGGATTGGATACAATAAAATGTCCTTCTCTAAACACAAGCCTCCTTTAGCATGGGACTGTACAAATGACACAGTCAGAAATAATCAGGGTCATTACAGCAGAGACAGAATTGTGGCCAAAATACACTTGTAGCAATCAAACAAATTGTTCTCAGGCCACAGAGTCCTGGGTTCCTGAAAGGATGCCAAGGGTGCACAATGTTCTGGGCCATATTCCTCAGAAAGTGTTCAAAATAGCCCAGAGTTCATTTCTGTTCTGGGCACATCCCCAACCTAAAAGTCCATTTCTGTTCCAACTGAAAAAGCGTCCTGGATCAGATCTGATCAGATGGCGGGAAGCAAGCAACACAATCAGTCCAATGCCGTTGTTCAAATGATGCTGTGTCCAGACTTGTCTTTGCCCTTCAGAGCTAAAATTTTCAAAGTGTGGAGTGCCAGTGTCATCGCAGGCAGCAAAGGCGGCGCTAGGCTCACACCTTATACTGTCGTCAACGTAGGATGGAGTCAGGATGACAGTTTACCAGCCGTTGCCATTGACTCTTCAGATGGTCACATCTTCTGATCACACACATCTTAAAATCCAAACTATAACAACAAGTGCCACTCAGGTCATTTGAAGAGAACTACACAGAATACACTGATCAAGTACATAAGGAGTACATACAGTCAAGCCGGAGTCTGCACACTCCTTTCACCTTCTCCACATTTCATTTTGTTACACACTTATTCTACAATAGACAGTTCTACACAACTCCACATAATGACAAAGTCAAAGCAGGTTTTTACACATTTGTGGTAATTTATCACAAAATAAAGTCAAATCTCATATGTTCAAAAGTAGAAGAGGAAGAAACGCTGAGAGGAACCAAGACTCAAAAGGGGAACCGGTCCTCCCCTGGTCAACAGCGGATAGCACAACAAATGACAGAACAAGAATAAAAATCAACAAAAGAAACCGTGAATTTCAAGAGCTGCTGCAAAGGTGACATCAAGCCAAAAATGAGAGTGAGCAATGTGAAAGTGCATGCAGGTAAATAGTCATATGCACAGCTATGCAGTGAAGACAGAATGACTCAATATGAGAACCCAGAGCAGGACAGCATATCAGTGGGCAGCGAGAAAGAGAGGAAAACAAAAACAAAAACAATGGGATTAGGAGGATAGGGTGTTTTACATACAGGGATTTACAGTGGGATGAGTCTGACCCAGACGGTAGGCACCAGCACCCAACCTTTAATAGACTCATGTCAGCAGCGAGCGGCTCAGCACAAGGGGAGATAGGAGAAAGGAGAAAATGAAGAAAGGGCTTTAGGAGTAAGAGTAGACTGGTGTACGGCCTGTAAAAAAGCAGATTAGAAAGACAACAATAATGATCAGAACCTGTAATCAGAGCAGTACAGAACAGTGTTCGTATGGAAACATGCTACAGCAGCATGATTTAAACACTGTTTAAACACGGTGTCTGAGTCCCAAACAGCAACAGGAAGTTTATTCCACAGTTGGAGGCTTCAGAAGAGAAAGCTCTTCCCCCAGCTTTGCTTCTTCTGAAGTGGAAAACTGATCGTAGTCCAGCATCCTGCAAAACAAATGTACGTGACAAGACATGGGGTTTAAGAAGTTCTCCAAGATACTGTGGGACCAAACCATCAAGAGACTTAAGTCAGGAGGAGTATTTTATAGTAAATGTGGAATTGAACTGAAATCCAGTGCAGGGATGAGAGAATAAGAACAAAGTGGTCACATGTTCTAGCTCTAGTGAGCATTTTAGACGCAGCTTTCTGAACTTATTTAATGACTCTGAGCTTATTTAATGATTTGCATGATCTCCCTACCAGAGCGGTGTAACCCATGTTAAAATATGTCATGGCAAAACCTCAAGATATTGAACTATTAATACACTTAAATGAACAGAAATAGTCATTAATAAATAAATAATACTAACTAGTTCATATTAAAAGCCTGTACGATTAATAAAGGTGGTTAAAATATTAATTCAATAAAGCATTCATTCAATTAAACGCGCCATAGAGAAAGGTGCGCTGCCCCTTTAAGACGACTTGGCGGAAAAGAAAAAAAAAGACGAGCCGTGAGTGGAGAGCTCCGGAGCAGAGTTCGAGCAGAGGGGAGAAGTGTTAGCACAACCTGAAAATACAGCCTATTTTCTGAAAAAAATAGAGACTAAATCAGCTCTATATGTGGGTTTTTATCAGTTCCGGTACCCAAAGAGGATGACAATACATTCAAAACTGGGAATTAAGTTGGTTTTTGTAGTTCCTGTGTACAACTGAGTGCCTCATACACCGTAGCCTGTGTGGGTGCAGTGGACACTGGATGGCGAGCCAACCCCGGATCTTGTGCCTATTAACAGTTAAGAAGTGAACCCGATCCTCCTGTACGGTAGGACCTGGACTGCTGTTTTTTAGTTTGATTGGAACACTTTTGCGTTCCTAAAGGAAAAAAGGGAAAGGAGCTACATTAAGGAGCGACGTGGACCCTGTGTTGTTCACTATTTTTTTTTTCTTACCTGGAACATCCTGGAACATTCAGAACTGTTCTACAGCACGATCAAAATATTGAGCATTAAGTGTAAATTCATTTAATGGACTGACCCAAAAGCATTCTTTTCTCCCTGTTTTGTTATTTGGTTCTGGAAAAATATGTATGTGTTATGTTAATTGTGCATTGGTTAAGTGAAATACTGAACAGTAAGGGAGGTTATACAGTACTCTTTTAGTTCTAAAAGACAGACAAGGGTTGCATTTTGTTTTCTATTTTTTTTATTTCATTTTTATTCATTTTTGTATTTATAAGGGATTCCAAGTGGTTGATTTAGCAAAGAAGTTCCTGTGAAACCTAGGAGGAAAAAGAAAAATTCGTTAACTCTCACAATACTCAACCTACATAGGAGAGAAATATAATTGTAAATTTCCAACATAAAAAATACTTACCGTTTAACCGTCAAACCAAAAAGAATCCGCAGTCACACTAGAAGAATAAACCAGTATTGATTTAACCCTGTTGTAAACTGACTAATCTAAACGAACACAAATAAATTCATAGTGAATATAAGCTCAACCATTAACTGAACTTGAACTAATACGTCCTAAATAAAGCATAATAAATATAAACACAGTATAAAACTCAAAATACAACATTGTTGGTTTTCTGATTTTCTTTAATTTGATAACAGAAACATTTGTGCCAATTGTATATAAATGTCTGCATGTCAAATGTTTGTTTACTAAACACCAAAATAACCCTTTATACTTGTGTCTCTGGTTGTTTATTATTGCACCACTCCCAACGAGCCTAGAACTGGTCCACTAACATAACTCTTTGTGATAGCCTCGGCACACAAGTGTTACAGCGGCATTACATTAATTCAATCTTGAGGATAAAAATACTTGGGCCAGCTGACACTGACAACCTGTCTGGAATTGTGTGTGTGGTTGTCTGACACAGTTGCAGATGAACAGACAGCTACAGACTTACCCTTGGATAGAAGCCAGCCAGCCAGAGATTTGCACATGGACATGCAAACAGCCACACACAGTTGCAGATGGACAGCCAGCTAGCCACAGCTGTAGACAGACAAAGTTAGACAGACTAACAAACATCCAAAAAGCTGTAGAAAGAGACAGCCACACTGCCAGCCAGCTTTACCCATGGACAGACAGCCAGAAAATCTGAGTTCCACATGGATAGACAGCCAGCCACACACCGTTGTAGATGGATAGTCACAGTTTACATGTATAGACAGCCAGCCAGAGTAGCACACGGATGCACAGAAAACCAGAGTTGCACATGGGCATGCAGACAGCCACACAGCTGCAGACAAATATTCAAACTGTGATGAGAAGGAAGCTCATCCCCAGTTTAAACAAGTATCTAGGCTGGAAGATGATGTTAAATGTATTATTGTAAACAGGCTACATGTCCTTTTTGCTGCAGTGAGTGTGAGAGGGCAAAGGGGAGGCAAAAGGAGCCAGGATACCTTATCCTTGTTGGACGGATCCACCTTCTCTTTGTGTGTCATCATTAATAAATCATTTGTTGCACAAGACATGACCCGAAACATTCTAGTGCAACTTCGCAGCCCTTGGCAACTGGTCACACGTAAACAAAAATCTTCTTTGAGAACTAAAATCAGTCTGTTTCACATAGAGAACTGCCAGACAGAGTTGCAGGTGTATAGTCAAAGTCAGTCAGCCATTAAGTTGTAGACTGGTATCTAGTCAGCCAGAGTTGAAGATGGACAGAAAGTATATAGACAGCCACAGATGGATAGCCAGATTTGTACACTGACAAAAAGACAGCTACCCAGACAAACAACCAGCGTCGCACATGCACAGCCAGTGTTGCCCACAGAGAGACAGCCATCCAGTCAGCCACAGAGTTGTAGACAGATAGTCAGACAGAGTTTCACATGTATAGACAGCCAGCCAGCCACAGCTGTAGATGGACAAAGTTAGACAGGACTATAAAGCCACACACAGCTGCACATGGATACACAGCCAGACAGACAGACTGCCATATAGTTCCACATGGATAGACAGCCTGCCACACACAGTTGTAGGAGGATAGTAAGACACAGTTTCACATGTATAGACAGACAGCCATAGAGTTGCACATGGACGGTTGGATAGACATCAATCTAGAATTGCACATGGACAGCCAGCCAGCCAGCCAGCCAGCTAGCTAGCAAGAGAGTTGCACACGGGCATGAAGACAGCCAACCACAGTTGCAGACAGATAGTCAGGCTGTGATGAGTCAAGGTAGCTTTAAATAAGTTTAAGTAAGAATCTAGTGTGGAAGATATGTTAAAATGTATTATTGTAAACAGGTTACATGTAGTTCTACTCCTGCTGCAGCGAGTGTCAAGGGACGCAAAGGGAGCTGGGATACCTTATCCTTGTTGGACGGATCCACCTTCAGCCAGGGAGGCGGTCCTGAGAACCTGTATGACAAAAAAGAAAGTCAATACATGTATAAAAACTGAATGATCACTTACCTGTTATGTCTTGAGGAATGTGTATGGTAATAGCGCTGTGGGTGTTTGCATGTTTAAACATAATTGACGTCATCCCTCTAAGGACGTACTGGCTTATCCTGGGGCAGGGCTTAAAACCTGAATTCTCAGCAGGTGTATTTAGCGGCTGTTGACTCTCTCTAATGCAGGTCAGACTCTACCCGTGCAACTGTGTCTGGATTGTCACACACCGTTGCAGATGGTCTTGGATGGACAGCCAGACAGACAGCCAGTCAGAGTTGCACACGGAGACCACCAGCCAGAGTTGCCTATGAACAGTCAGTCAGTCACACAGTTGCCCACCAACAGTCAGCCAGTGTAAATAAGTATCTAGGGTGGAAGACACCTTAAATGTATTATTGTAAACAGGTTACCTGTACTTACCTTTTAATCCTGCTGTGGTGAGTGTCAGGGGGCTAAAGGGAGGCAAAGGGAGCCGGGCCAGGACCACTTGATGGCCGGATCCACCTTCGGTGAAGGAGGTGCTACTGGAGTCCTGAGAACCTGTAAGACAAAAAAAGAAAGTCAGAGTGGTCACTTACAGACGTAACCGACAGAAGTGTCTGACAGTGATGTGGATCTAAAACACACAGACAAACCCTTTTGCTGTATCTTGACTTTAGTAAAATTATGAAGACATTCATAACTTGCAGCTGTAGTTACACTCAATAATATACATTTGTATTGCTAATTAAGCTGGTTTAAAGCCCTATTTGGACCGGATTAGTTTTACCTGGCAAACATCGATTGCCTCGATTTTGTGTGTTCCTGTAGTGACCACAAATGATAGCTAAAACCTTCAATTTCTTTTTTTCAGTTTGTTTCACAATAGGTGTTTGTAGTCTCAGGGTTAACTTGAGGTTTCTTACGCTCCTTGACCAACAAATAAATAAATAAATAAACCCAGCTGGATATGTTGGATTATTGCAAAACATGACATGCAGTAAGGACGTATTAACATGCAAATATGTAAATGATTGACAGAGTGGCTGTTTGGCAGGCTTTTTTTGTCGACAAGTGTATAGAACATGCTTGGCTAACTGGGTGTAATAGCTTCCGCCACTTTATGTTCGGTTATGCTATATAATATATTGTATAATTTTACCTAGTGGAATTAAGAGTTAGTGTACAGTAGGGGTGTGCAATCTTGACAAAAACGCAGATCAATATTTTCTTGGATTCTGCAGACAATGATAATTAGACAATACTTTGCATCTTTGAAAATGTGTTTAGAAAAAGCTAGAACAACGCAATAAAGTAAACAAAAACTGCACGTGTTACTGACATTACAAACTTTTACAAAATCTTTTTTTTTACATTAAATTGATTTTACATGAATGTAATATATATTTTACACTGAAAATGACAATAACATGAAATAAATGTAAATGTTTTAAGTTTTATTATTTTACTTTGTGTATGTTTCAAACATCTAAATTCAAGATTCATTTCACCTAAACTGTAAATTACGTGACTACCAGAAAGTGTGACCCCTGTATACGTCTATAAGAAACAGAATGTCAACACTATTTCTATAAGAAAAAGTGCAGTCACATAATCTGATAATGCTGTAGAAGTTACGGTCAGTTGGTGTAACCAGTATCTGGTCTAAAATACTAATATTGTATTAATTCTCTGTCTGTACTGTTTCTCCAGACAACAGTGTACAGTATTGATGTAGGCACCACAAGAGAGATCTGAGGTCTTTGAATATTGTTGAATAATGTTACATTTGCAGATCACTGCATGATACACCTGGCACCTTTATTCGGTATATTAAGTTGTTGCATGGTTCAGATGCAGGAAAGAAATTTGGTCTGATGTGCTTATGATAGTTGTTCTCTGCAGTTCCAAAGTTTTGCAGTCTTTAGAAAACACCTGAAAATTGTTCATGCAAGATATACGTTTGAAGCCACATCTACCAGTAGTGTCTCAGTGAAACTAAAATCTAGGGGTTTCAAGCACTTGTATTTCTCCTTGTAAAGAACAGGTGTTGCTCATTTAATATCGAATACATCATTTTCATTATACAATACATTATTTGATCACATCAGATATTTACACTATTAAATATATATGCCCCTCCAGGAAGTGAACTGAATTTCTATAAAAGATGGTTTGGTATGATGACTAGCTCACAGGGTACACCGATTTGTGGTGGGGGCTGGAATGTTTGTTTAAACCCAAGTTGATTCTTCTAGAGTGACTGCACAACAAAGTCCAGTATGTTATCAAAAATAAAATAAATAAAAATTGGATGATGAAAGAACTGGAATCAACAGACATCTGGAGGGAGAAGTACCCACCCGGTAATGACTATACACATTACTCTTCTCCACATTCGACCTACTCAACAATAGACTTCTTATTTTTATCAGAGCTCGAGATAAGGTGGGGGGGCAGTGATACTGGTACAACAGATCTTTCCGATCATGCCCCAATCTTGAATCATGAAATGAATTGAGATATATAGTTTAAAAAACACAGGAGGCAGTTTTATACCTTAAACAAAGACATTATAAGCAGAGTTTTGCCATCGTCCTCCCACCTTGTAAACATACAGGAAACAGGGAAACATCAAGTGGATATTATTTATAAAATTAGAAATACAAACGACTAGAAGAGCTAGAATCTAAAACGCAGAAAGTTTTGAAATATTTTAAGAATTTATTTATACTCCCAATCACTAGCACCAAATGATCTACAGATTGGGCAATTCTAAGGAGTCTAGGAATTTATCAGAGCAACAAATTAACAAAATGAAAGACTAATACAGAAGGTCACTGCTGAGGAGTTGTCCGTAACCGTTTCTAGATTAAAACCAAGGAAATCTCCAGGACTGGATGGATATACCCCTCAGTGAGAGTTTGTTTGCCCAATAACTGTTAATGCCAAATTAATATAATGTGTGAAATTATGGGTCCAAAATATAGTTTATAGTATGTAGTTGGAACATCACAAAATCTAAAATCTTGTATTTTATATGGGGCTACCAGAGCCCCCACCATTGAAGGTCATGAATTATGAGCATTTGGATTCAGGCATGTTGATCGAGGTTTTAAGGTAAATGCCTGAGAATACATTTTAAAATCTAGAAATGCAAGAACACCATCTGACTTACTTTACCTCTGTAAAGTAGATCATTTAATTCGAGTTCGTTTACCATTCCAAATACACATGGATAGTACCTTAGAGAGTGTATTCCAATATTTTAGGGAGGGGCAAAGGTATCAAATAACTATAGAAATTAAGTCTAGGCAAATTCATTTTTACCACTACGTTTTTGGCGTGCTGCAAGATAGGCCAATAGAGTGTATGAATTTTAATTTGTTTTAGTATACCAAATCTTTGAGGACAGTAATACTCACTGAGGGATACAAGTCTACAGCCAAATACCTAAAGTGGTCCACCACTGGAATATAAGTGGGTAGCATGCTTTGGTCTAACTGAAAATGTATGGGAAGAAGTGAAAATTTATCCCAGTTTATCTTGTGGCCTGACATTTCAAAATCATTAAATAAACTAAGCAGAGGTGGAATTGATGATTTATCTAAAACGAACAAAACATTGTTGAATAAACGGAAATATGTTGGGATTTCTTTACTATAATGGGGGAGCTAGGCATAAAATTTGTGCCACTGCTTGAGCTCCGGGTTCCAGCGATATAGTGAAGAGGGGGGCTGACAAAGGGCACTGTTGACATGTGTGTGCTTCAAGTTTAAATTCAAGGGCAGATACTTGCAGTCTACGTCATTTCTGCCACAAAGAAGCAAATGCAATAGAATTATTCCTAATGAATCCTTTCACCACTGCCCACACAACTCGGATCGTCCCCTGAACCCTGATAAAACACAATTTGATTTATTTACTCAATTGAGAGCTGAACTCATTGTGTAGTAAATAGGTGTTCAAGGCACACAGCCATAATTTGTAGTAATTTTTATCCCAGTAACAAATACTATCGTGGTCTGAGAAAGACATTGGGCAGATACTTATCGTTTCTAGCCCTGAAAGAACAGTGCTGGACAAATAAATAAAAAAAAATATATTCTGGAATAAGATTTGTGCCTTGCTGAGAAAAAACAATGTTGCTTAGTGCTCGGATCAAGATGCTGCCAACAGTCGAAAAAAGACAAAGACAATGCGGTAATACATTGCTTAAGTTCTGAGCTAGCTGTCAGCTGACTGTATAAAAGATCACCCCTGATCTGTCTAAATGAAGATTAATAAGTTAGTGGTGGGAGCAGATATGAATACAAAGTCCATTAGATTTGTTAGATAATTAACAGAAAAGGGAAACAATTGGGACTCCCCCTAAATCAGTTTTCTGGCGTTGTAGTTACAAACCACGTGTCGATACTGCAGGGTTTGTCTGGGATACTATGAGTAACTGATTTTACATGATTTTATAGCCATTTATTCAGTAATTTCTTTGCTTGTATTAAAAAGTAATTACCTACCCACCATCCAAGTCACAAACCTGACTGGTAACTGAGAAAGGCCAGTCAGTCCTGGTGTAGAACCTTTTCCATGTTCCCGGAGAGAACGATGGAACCCAGATGGCTTGGGTGATGCTCATCTCTGCAATAGAGGACCAGACTCTCCCAGTTCTCTACGAATTCAGTGCTGACGAACCTGTCCTGCAGCCAGTGGCACGCAAAGAGCTGGGTAAACGGCTCATTCACTCGTCAGTAGGTGGGCAGATTGCTCAGAAAGACAGCTGGCAGGATCATCTTTGGCCGTGTCCAAAAGCGTGGCCTGACATTTCAAAATCATTAAATAAACTAAGCAGAGGTGGAATTGATGATTTATCTAAAACGAACAAAACATTGTTGAATAAACGGAAATATGTTGGGATTTCTTTACTATAATGGGGGAGCTAGGCATAAAATTTGAGCTCCGGGTTCCAGCGATATAGTGAAGAGGGGGGCTGACAAAGGGCACTGTTGACATGTGTGTGCTTCAAGTTTAAATTCAAGGGCAGATACTTGCAGTCTACGTCATTTCTGCCACAAAGAAGCAAATGCAATAGAATTATTCCTAATGAATCCTTTCACCACTGCCCACACAACTCGGATCGTCCCCTGAACCCTGATAAAACACAATTTGATTTATTTACTCAATTGAGAGCTGAACTCATTGTGTAGTAAATAGGTGTTCAAGGCACACAGCCATAATTTGTAGTAATTTTTATCCCAGTAACAAATACTATCGTGGTCTGAGAAAGACATTGGGCAGATACTTATCGTTTCTAGCCCTGAAAGAACAGTGCTGGACAAATAAATAAAAAAAAATATATTCTGGAATAAGATTTGTGCCTTGCTGAGAAAAAACAATGTTGCTTAGTGCTCGGATCAAGATGCTGCCAACAGTCGAAAAAAGACAAAGACAATGCGGTAATACATTGCTTAAGTTCTGAGCTAGCTGTCAGCTGACTGTATAAAAGATCACCCCTGATCTGTCTAAATGAAGATTAATAAGTTAGTGGTGGGAGCAGATATGAATACAAAGTCCATTAGATTTGTTAGATAATTAACAGAAAAGGGAAACAATTGGGACTCCCCCTAAATCAGTTTTCTGGCGTTGTAGTTACAAACCACGTGTCGATACTGCAGGGTTTGTCTGGGATACTATGAGTAACTGATTTTACATGATTTTATAGCCATTTATTCAGTAATTTCTTTGCTTGTATTAAAAAGTAATTACCTACCCACCATCCAAGTCACAAACCTGACTGGTAACTGAGAAAGGCCAGTCAGTCCTGGTGTAGAACCTTTTCCATGTTCCCGGAGAGAACGATGGAACCCAGATGGCTTGGGTGATGCTCATCTCTGCAATAGAGGACCAGACTCTCCCAGTTCTCTACGAATTCAGTGCTGACGAACCTGTCCTGCAGCCAGTGGCACGCAAAGAGCTGGGTAAACGGCTCATTCACTCGTCAGTAGGTGGGCAGATTGCTCAGAAAGACAGCTGGCAGGATCATCTTTGGCCGTGTCCAAAAGCGTGCAGCAGTGCTCCTTCAGGGCCACGCTGCATCGGGAAGAGAAGATGATGAAGAACGATGGTGCAGAAGCTGCCTTGCAACATCCAGGACACGGGCACCTGGAAAAAAGGAGACCATGAAGTTACTCTTTTGGCTCCGATACTTTGAAGTGTTTTACAGAAGAATCTCCAACAGTGAGAACACTGAGGGGTTGTCCTCAGTGCCGGAGCAGGTGAAGTCGAAGAACCGATAACCTCAAACCAGTTAGCAGAGGAAAAGAGGAGACGACGACCCGCTGGGTCCGCCACGCCGGTAGTGCTAGAATTAAGACTGACATGTTTGAGAACTCCTCCTCCGTTGGTGGAGTTTGGATTGCCTCTACAACAGCAGCGATCGGTCAAGCTTGACGACCTCCTTGCAGAGTGCCTGGAGAGCTCGTTCCTCCGAGCTTGCCGCGTTTCTAGAGAGTAAACACAGTGTGAAACACAAATGACTGTTAGTGAGACAGTACTGTACACCGTCTGCATTCGGATCGGGCGTGTGAACTTTCCTGCAGTGTGAACAATGAATCCAGGAATCTCTTTCCGCTACTCAAACAGCAGTTGGTGTGATGTGCAGAACCTGCCAAGGCCCCAACTATCGAGGTGATTTCTCACCAATTTTCTCCTCAAGTCCTTCACCATGATCCAATCGTCGCTCTGTATGGAGTGTACAGAGTCTGCTGGCACTGGAAAGGCTCCTCGCACCATGGAATGACTCTGCTCAAAAACAAATTTGAGAATTAAGTGTTCTAAGACCTTCGGGTTACTTTAACCTGGATCCCTTTGATATGGAGTCCCGTCTCCTCCAGTGTGTTCTAAATTCCTAAAGCAACTTAGTCACCTCGGGTACAGAGTCTCGGAGTCAGTAGAGCGCCTGAATTGACTCAGAATCACTCATTGGGATGTAAATGATCACAGTACTTGTCCGAAGAGAACAAAAGAACAACACTGGACTGCAGTCAAGCATATAACCAGGTATTTAAAGGGTACAACTAATCACGAACTGTGTTACAAGAACAGCTACTCTATGGCATGGTCTGTGATCAATATGCACCTGTGAAAATATCTGAAGACAAACAGGGTGAAATTGCTCTTTCCAAGAACCCCGCATGTCAAAACAGATAAACGTTCACGTTATGAGAAAACCCACAGCTAAGCTCAAGCTGGAGAAAGTTAAGAGCTCAGTGTTTGGGATGGAAACAGGCGAGTTATGTTGTGGAATGCCATGTACAATTTGAGAGCAAGTGGAGTGTTGGCAGTTTATTCAGGTGTGCGCTCATTAGTGCAACCTTACTGTGAGGGTCTTATTTTGGGGGGCTGTAGCTGTGGAAAGAAAACATCCTTCAGTTCCAGTTCGAATAAACCGATGGTGAGCACACAAACTTTTCCCTCCATTAAAGTAGTTAGGAGTCATGTGGTCCACTCTGGCGTTTACTGAGGATTACTCAGGTGCTGTCTGTGAACTTCCTGAAAAATCGAGTCTAATTGTAATTGAACAGTATTGAACAGTAAAATGCATTTGTTCAGTTCACAGCAAGGGAATTTCAGAAGAGTACAAGCATGAGAACGCGGCACCTTCCTCACCACATCAAAACACAGCAGATAAAAATCGGAGAACCCTATTTGATAGGGAAAGGTGTGTACTAGTTTAGAGCACCTTGCCTAAAGAATTCTGGATGGGCTGTAATGACCACTGCAGTAATTCGCAACAGGGGCTTCATCAGCTGTTTGAAACTGTACAACATGTTGACAGGACAAAAGCCTGAGAGAATGAAGCTAGAGTCAAAATGTTAAAGGGAGTCTTTGTAGGGTATGAAAGAACAGTTGTTTTGTCAGATTCCAGAGGAGGTTTAAGAGTCTGCAACTGATGCTCAAGACACCACTTGAAGATCAGGCACTGACCAGAACTGACTAAAGCTCTGTGGTACGTTACATGACCCTCTGTGTCCACCCCACAGGTAGTGCTGGAAGTAAGAAAGCCACGAGTTTGGACTGCCTCTACAACAGCAGCTGGATCTGCCAGTCAATCTCGTTTTTGTCACCATGTTCAAGAGTAAACACAGACAAACAGAAACGACAGTCAGTGAGACAGTATCAGTTGTAATCCTGTTGTGTTCTCTGCTCCCTGTGTTAAAGTAGACAAAGCTAAAATGAAAAACTAGAAAGTAGGGATGGTCGCCTTGCTCACAGCTACAAGTGATCGGTTTCAGAGTACATGTCTGGTCATTATATCACGTTGCTAGCTACATTTTAATATCCAATTTCTATCTAAATATGTTTGATCCATGACCAGATACGGAGTAAAACGAGAGTAAATATTGGCAGTGTGTTTGATCGATGGAGACAAGGACTTCAAAATGGCCAAACTGGCTGATTTTCTCCTGAACAGGTAAGCACCAATCTTCAGCTAAGCTTAGCTAACCTCAGCAAGATCATGTATAACGACCACTAGTGGGGATGAGCATTTTAAGTCATTTAAACATTCGAGTGCTTGGATTTATACTCAGTGGTTCGAGTGCAGCTGAGTTATCAAGGCAGCGTGTATTTGAGATGGCTAGTGCTAGGAAAAGCTATCCAGACGAGTGCTGGCTAACGTCAGAGGAGCAGATTGGCCACAGCAATTTACTCCCTCAGCAGCAAAGAGCATGACAAACATTCGAGTCAAAATAGTCAAACTTGATTTATTTGGCAAATAATTATGTGATATGTTGAATGACTTCTGGCGTCTAAATCGAGTAACGCTACTCATGCCCATTCCTAGCTACTAACGTAAGCGGTTTCTCCGTTGTAACTAATAAAATCCATATAGCTACACGTTTAGTAGAGATTACTCTGATTTGTGACCGAATCGGTGGATATGGTCAGATTTCACTTTCGTAATTTGATATTTTAGTGAAATGATGTGACTTTTCTGTGTAAATGAGCCGATTATGGTATATTATTTTTTTAGCTTTGAACGTCCAAGCACATCCAACCCTAGTTAGAGGCAGAAGATGAAGCACCTTGTCCAGTTTTGGGTGTTCAAGTGGAACACTTTCAGACCGGTCTAGTATGTTTTCAAACCACATTGTGAATTATACATCCTTTCATCAACACAGAATTATAATATTGGTGGCCTACAAAGTTCACAAATTTCATCTGTATAGAGAAGATCTAGCACATCTAGAAGAAGGGATTGAAGCTCTGGAGAGCACCATGGATGCCTCTGAAGCTCTAGAGAAGAGGTAAATATTGCTTATTACTAAACATGAGACAAAAATAGTAGCAATGCACACCAATGCTGACAGTGTTTAATTCTTTATCATATAGTCTTCAGAATATGAGTGTCCAAGACCATGAAAACCTGAACACGAATAAACCTGAGACCAATGACTTCAGGAACAGTGTGTAAGCTGTAAGTCATTGTTTTGAGCACTGCTGGAGAAGTAAATGTACTTGTAATATGATTATGATTTACTAATCTCAAATTTGACAATTTTAATTGAGAAACAGATCAAGAAGAAAAGTCAAAGGTGACAACAGCCCAGATGAGGAATATGTTCCTCGTCTTTGTATACAGTATGTTATAGTTTGATTCTTACAGCTGCTGCTGCTTTATGACTGACAGGGGAAGGCCTAAGGTCTCAGACTAAGATCACTTCACCCTGATGACCCCAGAGGTTTTGGCCTGCTTTTACCTGTCCAGGCACCAACCATAGAGGAACTCAAACCCAAGTCAAGAGAGGTGTTGGTAGGTGGAAAACACCTGTTCATTGTGTTTTTTTTCCTTGGGCTAAATTAAAAAACAAAACAAAACAAAAAAACTCACACTTGAGGCTTGACCGTCTGCTGCACAGCTATAAACTGTCCTTTCTGGAAGGTTATTAATGCAAACACTAGCTGTTGAGCATTTAGCTTCAGAACCTGAGGTTTGGGTTGTGGGTAGAACCCGCCACAAAAGGCTCTACATAACATGACATTGTGGTCAGAAGTTTATCATGAATCCAAAAAGTCTTAGCTTCCAGGGGGCCCACTGTGAATCGATTGTATGTCCCCCTAAAGCAGTCATCGTCAAATTCAAAGCGAGAACTGGTTGTTCTCTAAAAGCCAGAAGAATTTATATCAAGTCTATATCTAATAAACTTTTTTTAAATCATCCTTTTATTGGGTTTTACATTATTTACAAAAACATACAGAGCCCAGGGAAACAACGTAAGCTGTGCACATATTACACTGAGAGAGACAAACTTTTCTCTGTTGTCTATAAGTATAAGAACACCTCTTCCTCAGTGTCAAACACAAGGCAAATGGGATGTAATAACAGGATGTCCAGGTGTAAAAATGAATATCCGTAAGGAATTGCAGTTACAACTGTACAGGGGATCAAATTCTGGTAAAGCGTTCCGAGTTCTGATGCAACCCACAGGTTTGCTTTTCCATATGTAACCATTTGGCAATCTGCTTCAACCACATCCTTCTAGAAGTAATATCTAATTTTGACCAGAATAACAGAATACACTTTTTAACTAGATAGAATAGAATATGTAAAATACTGATGGTGTCATCTTCCAGTGAGGGGTCTACAGAATTAAGAGATACACTGCTGAAGAATGAACTCCTGCAATGAATAAACTAGAAAAATCCTCTATGCCCCTTAATGTCCAATTACTAAGCCCAATGTCCCCAAGCTGAGGGGGTAGATCTGGGTTCAAGGTGAGTGGTGACCATAAAGAGGGAATTGGGGAAATTAGGGAATTGCTTTCTTGGAGAGATGCTAGAAAATATAACAACGTATTGTACACTAGTTATCAGAGAGAGACAGTATTTTGTCAAAATTATAAATAAATGATAGGGAAGTTGGGGATCTAGGATGACGTGTGATCAAGTCAGTGGTAGCTGACTCATCACCAGCCCATACACAGTAGAGACTTGTGACTCCGACAAGTGACCTACCTGGTGATCGGGTCTTCTTGGAGCCGGCAGGATCCACGGTTAACCTAGAAGGAGGAAAACACAACCAATAACCCTAGGATATACATATAATTCCAGCCATAATAATTTACTCATATGTTATCTGTTGTATTATGGTTTGTGATGACCACCCCCTTAGTAGACACTTGGTCCACTCCAGGCTGAGGAGGGAGGAGCAGAATAGGCTGAAGCAGAAGAAGACGTCTGTGAGGCTTTGTAGCTCTCAGACGAAGGCCTGCCAAAAAAAAAAAAAAAAAAAGTGGTTCAGATCAGGGGTAATCGTTATCCCAAGGTATCTAAAGCTAGTTTGTGTCAACTGGAATGGTAGATTTAGTTTAATTTAATCCTGGACATTCAGCTGAATAGCTGTAGACCTGCCAAAGTTGATTTCATAGCCAGACAGCACACTATAATTAGTGATGAAGTTTCTGATTTCAGGTCACTGGATTCTTTAAATATAGAAGTATATCGTCTGCAAATAATGAGATACGATGGTTCGCTTTTCCCACTAAAACTCCTGAAATAATGAAACTAGATGTAAATGTATTCAGCAAGGAGTTCTATTACTAGGGCAAAGTGCAACGGTGAAAGTAGCCTTCTCTGCAGTGTCTTCCAATTGGCACAATATTAGATATAAGAGTCTGCATTAATGGAGGCTGTGGGGTCTAAATACAACAATGACTATATTTATAAAATTATTCCCCAATATGATTTTCTCCAGTAGCGCAAAATAAAAATTCCACTCAGCCCTGCTGAACACTTTCTCAGCATCTAAGGAAACAATTAAAGTAGGTCTTTTCTTTTGTTAAGAAGATTTATATCACAAAGGCGGCGAATGCTACCGGATCCATATCTGGATTTAATGAATCGTCTGATCAGGTTTAATGATCTATGGAAGAAATGTTTCCAGTCGGGGAGAAAGCGCTTTAGTTAGAATTGTGTAATCTACATTAAGTAGACTAATGGGTCGATATGAAGCACATTCTGTTGGGTTTTTGTGCTTTAACAATAGACCATTTCAATTTTCTTCAGGATTATTATTAATCATGTGCATAAAAATGGGGCATAAATCTGACCAAAACTTCTTGTACAATTCGACTGGATAGCAATCAGGGCCAGGTGCTTTTCCCGAGGGCATGGCCCTGATAGCATCCCAGATCTCCTCTGGTGGAAAGGGGGCATTCACAAAAGTCTGATCAACTTCTGAGACTCTAGGGAGAGAAATGTTATCAAAGTAATTTGATCAATCCAAATGTGAACTGCTACAGTCTGAAGTGTAAAGAGCGAGAACACCGCCCTGAGGAGCTGTCCTCTGTGACTGAGCACACAAAGTCGAAAATCTGAGGACCTCGGATTGGCTAGGAGGGGTGAAAACCGGCCATGGTGGTGGAGAAGCCCTCGGCTTTCGCTGACACCCCCAGGCTCTCCGATGCCGGAGTGATGATGACGATCCTCTGTGTCCGCTGCACCGGTGGTGCTGGTGGTGCTCCATGTTTCCCTCAAAAATAACAGACGGAAACGCGGCCAGTGAGACAGTACTCTGGAAGGTTATTAATGAAAACAAGCTGAACACTAGGTGAATTCTCACCAAGGACGTGGGCAACGCAGCCAAAAATACAGTACCAAGTTCCCCATCCGTACAATAAACTTTATTACCTGAATGTGGTCAATGATCACACTGATGGTTACAATGTGTGTTACAATATTCAAACACACAATGTCACATTATACAGTAGAGAGCATGAAGGGTAAGATTGATAAACTGAACTGTGAAGTCTGCAGACAAGAGAAATCTGCTCAGAGTAGAAACAGAACCTGATGCTCGAGCAAAAGCAGTACTTGAACTAATACATACTGACCTAGCTGCTCCTATAGATCCAGTGTGCAAAACAGGGCTGTAGATCCACTCTGGTGTTTACTGAGGATTACTCAGGTGCAGTCTGTGAACTTCCTGAAAATGAAGGGTGAAAGTGTAAAAGCTACGGAGTGATGCTGGACTGATTCTTCTCCATATGGAACAGTAAATGTATTTGTTCAGATAATGGTACAGAGTTCACAGCAAGAGGTTTTCAGTCATTGATCAGTAAGAAGGGCATAAGGCGTGAGACCTCAGCACCTTGATCACAACATCTAAAAACAGCAGAGAAAAACTGGAGAACCCTATTTGATATGAAACGGTGAAAGCTAGTAGATCAAATTACCTAAAGAATTCTGGACATTTGCTGTAATGACCACTGCAGTCATTCACAACAAGGACTTAAACAGCCACTAGGCTTAAAATGAAACTCCATACAACAAGGATGTTAAAGCCAATTTTCCAAAGTTACAATTACAAACTACGTGAGGGACAGTCTTGATACTGCAGAATTTGAGATACTACGAGGGACACTGATTTATTACTTTAATACAAGCAGAGTAATGAATAATAAATGTTTATAAAATCGACCTGTCAACTATCTGACACAGCCAGCAGTGGAGCTCAAAGAGCTGGGTAAACGGCTCACTTCGGCCTCCTATCCACCTACCGATGAATATGTCCAGAAGCGTGCAGCAGTGTTCCTTCAGGACCCTGCTGCATTGGGCGAACAACAGTAGAGAATGATGGTACTGAAGGAGTCACGCTGCCAATTCAAGTCTAAGTTTATTTATATAGAGCCTTTCACAACAAATGTCACAAAGCACTTTATAGAGATCCGGGTCCACACCTCTAATGAGCAAGCACCACAACGGAGATGGTAGCGACAGTGGCAAGCAAAAACTCCCTCAAACTAAGAGGAAGAAACCTTCTTTGTTTCTCCCATCTGCCTTAGGTTGCCCTACACAGCACAAACAAACAAATAACATTACACAAATAACTAGACAGAGAGATAATGAAGAGCTATAGCTAATGTAGGAGCAGGTTATAAAGTATGAGTGTGAGTAGGTGCTGGACAGAGATAATGAAGAGCTATAGCTAATGTAGGAGCAGGTTATGAAGTAGGAGCGTAAGTAGGTGCTGGGCAGAGAGATAATGAAGAGCTATAGCTAATGTAGGAACAGGTTATGATGTATGAGTGTGAGAAGGTGCTGGGCAGAGAGATAATGAAGAGCTATAGCTAATGTAGGAGTAGGTTATGAAGTATAAGTAGGTGCTGGACATATGCTCAGTGTTAATGTTAAAGTCCGTGTATGTATAGCAATGGAGTGTGGTAGGAGTGTATCATTGCAGAACTCAGAGCAGAACTTTACCACAGCAGGGCAGTGGAGAGCCAGGCTGCACGAACATCAGGGCACAGCAGGAGGAACAGGGCACCACAGCAAATGCAAGAGAGACCCAGAGAGAGACAGGCACACACACACACACACAGAGAGAGAGAGAGACAGAGAGACACAAGCTTCATTACATCAAGCAAGAAAATAAATGATCCTCTTTAAACCCCCCCCCCTTTAAAAAAAGAGGCCAAAACCAACACAACAAAACAAAAACTGCACAACCCACCAAACCACACACAAACAGCCAGCTGATCATCGACCACAGCACACACAGCATCACCAACACACCACACAGTCTGGAACTTCAGCACATTGTTCAGCAATTTATAATATGCAAATTCCAAACTGACGCGAGATCTGACCTGTGCCTTAAACAGCAGCACCAGGTCAGTAACACCTCCACCTCGAAGGCTATTCCGCCTTGTAAGCCAGATAGATAGTTTTGCCTGTCCAAACAGAAAGTTCAGTAGGCAGGACCTCTGACGCTGAGAGACAGAGTAGGGTGGACACAGTATGAATATGTCCAATGAGAAAGCAGCCATTTCCACTTTCCACTTCCTCCAGTTTACCTTACCAGATGATGCCTTTAATAACAACTAAGACCATCCTGCAGTTGCTGGATATCCCTCTCATCCTTTACAATCACAGTAACATCAGCATAAGCTGATAAAGAGAAGGCCGAAATGACTTTTTTGGAGAAGGGACAGAACCGCCCTACGGCAGCGCAGAGGCAGTTCTCCCTGCACAATGCATTCACATAACATTTCATACAGGTCAGAACCAACCAAATCCCAGAACGCTTTATAAAACTCAGGCAGCCCATCCACCCCAGGGGATCGGCCATCCGCCATCTAGAACGCTGCGGTGTGAAGTTCATGTACTGAGATTGGTTGATCCAGGCTACACTTCTGATCCAAAGACAACTTAGGCCAGTCTAACAGCAAGGATTTCATGCAGGCAGTATCACATGATCAGAATAAAACTCAACCGCCCTCTCCTGCATTTCCCCCACATGGGGAGGTTAGTCTCCCATCAGACATGTACAACCCATGCATCTGCTACAGTGTTTCTCCAACCCAAAAAAGGAGGACGTAGGGGCATCCATTTCATTTAACAGTTGAAAACGAGCTCTCACAAGAGCACCTTTTGAAAAGTTCCCAGGTCTCTGCGCAGCACCGCCAAATCAGCCTGCAATCCAGAGTCAGGGTTCCAAACAACTAACTGTTCAAGGCATTTAATGTTCGCTTCAAGGTCCGAAAGAACCCTCCTCCTTTCCATGGTGGATAGGGCTGTATACTGTTGGCAGAATAGTCAGACTTGAGCTTTCCCCACATCCCACCACTGTCTGAGGGAATCAGTCCCCTTTCCTTAACCTCCACATTTCCCAAAACCGCTGAAAAGCAGAGCAAAAGGCAGCATCTTGCAAGAGTTGCACATTAAGCTTCCATTAAGCCGCTCTGTGCTGCCCGTACACAGTAGACAACTGAACAAACACCAAATGATGGTCCGAAAAACCTACAGGAAGGATTGAGGCTCTAAACAAACCATTAACATGATCTGTCAGTAGATATAGGTGATCTAAACGAGCAGCACTGAACCACCCATCCACCACTTTAACCCAAGTAAATTGTTTCTTAGAGGGGTTTTTCAGCCTCCAAAAATCAACCAAATGAAAGTGGCGCTCTACATCTCTTAATATCCCAGCGGATAAAACATGAGGCTCTCGCCTCGTTCTATCCATTCCACTATCGTTGTGCAGTTCTGAAGATATATATAATATTATATATATCCCCTCCTCCAATACCACCCACATCCCCACCTTCAGCAATCCCCGCCTGCTCAACTACACCTGCACGTACAACATCTAACGGCGCATCTACCACCCCCGCAGCAGGGGGGGTCCACTTGCTGAACAGTACATATACCTTTACCAGGCCCCAAATGAAAGTGGCGCTCTACATCTCTTAATCTCCCAGCGGACAAAACATGAGGCCCTCACCTCGTTCTATCCATTCCACTATTCGTTGTGCAATTCCAGACACCCCCTAAAATAACAAAAGCATCTTGGGAAACTTGACAGTTCTTTCCGTAAGGACGTAAAAACGGCCACTCTCTCCCCCCCCCATAGTAGGTGCGTAAATATTCATAAACACATACTCCCGCCCATTAATATCCACATCGACCCTCAACAGTCGTCCTTTACACACCTCCTTTAGAGATAATACTCACAGTATTATATATATATATATATATATATATATATATATATATATATATATATATATATATATATATATATATATATATATATATATATATATATATATATATAAATACTGCAACAATATTGCAACACCTCCACTGCAATTTATTCCATGCCCCAGAACTGCTACTCCCTTCCACCACATCCCCCACTCCACTTCATTATCAGGATCACTGCATTTCTTGTAGAAAAATATCAACATTTTTACACTCAAAAGCTGACACAAAGTTCCTATACAGAGAGTTGGAAAAGTGCTCAGACCGAAACCAGGAAAGGAAGGAACCAGCAGAAAGGAAAGAAACATACATGATGTTCTGCATTAGAGAGAGCCTTTACGGACAGCAGTCACCCACTTCTTTAACCTACTGACAACACACCAGAATCCACCTTAAGAACATGTTCCACCTTTGAGAAATTTGCTGACGCTAAAGAGACATTTCTTTTGCCCTTAGTAATTCTCAAAAACTGGTCGAGCTGTGCAGTACTGGCTGGACAAACTTTCCAACAGCTCAGAGCAATCAGAGTATCCCCCCTCCTCCTCTTCATCCAGATCAAACTCCAGCACACTTCCATCTGCTCTCTGGCTCTCAGTCACTGAGTCCACCCCAGTGTCCGGCCTCAAAAAAACAATGCCAGAAGGGCCTGCAGCCTCCTCAAATACCCCCACATCCCCACCTTCAGCAATCACCGCCTCCTCAACTACACCTGCACGCACAACATCTAACGGCGCATCCACCACCCCCGCAGCAGGGGGGGGTCCGCTTGCTGAACAGTACACATACCTTTACCAGGCCCAGACTCAGTAGCCTCCCGTACTCCCGATCCCGAGTGAGATCCAGAGCTTGGTCAGGGTTGTGAAGAAACAAACACCTGCCTGCGAAACGAGAGGACATGTTTCACAGCGGCGGTCTTACACCCCAGAGGGATCATCTTCATCGAGCTAGCCAGCTTCCCAAACCGAACTAGCTCCCTCTCAATCACCTCATGATCGATGAAGGGCGGCACGTTGGACACAACCACCCTCGTAGCAGGCGCCGCGAGTGTGGATACAGGCACCATCACTCCCTTCACCCAAACACCACTCTCAATAACCCTACCCACTAAGCTCCCTTTCTTTATCAACAACACCACCGCTTTGTTAGATGTTCTCACAGCCTACCTGTTCACCCACCGCGAGCAACACGTCCTCAACGCTTGCACCACCATCAGGCACACACCTGAAACCGCGGCGCAGAGTTTGCGCCTCAGCGCCAGATTGGGACGCCATGTCCGCCCGCCACAAAGTGGCCAAGCCACCGGCCCAGACCCCACCAAACTCCTCAACAATTCTCCCAAAGAGAGGGAGACCGAGAGAGAACAAAAAGGAAGGAAAGAAAGAAAAAAAAAGAAAAAAAGAGGGTTAGGAGACTTGTGCCAAAAGCTCTGCTAAGTAGAGGCACAGTCCTGATTCTGAAACATGGATAAATTGACACCTCCAGACTGGATGGCAGGACAGCTAAGGACATGTAAAAGAGAGAGAGGGGTTAGGATGGTTGTGTTGGAACTCTGCTGAGTAGTGGGACAGGCCTTAAACCAAGACACAAGAACTGAACCAAAAAGAAAGAAAAAGAGAGAGAGACACAAAAAGATGATTACATTTCGAAACAAACGTAAAGCTTGTTTTAATCAGAAGTTCCTCTAGATAATGTAGGGCCAGACCATTGATCATCAGATCGGCATAACAGTGAAAGTTAATACCGTGTTTACGGATTATTTTACCCAGCGCTAAACTATAATATGTGAAGAGTAAAATGGGCCCAGTATTGATCATTGTGGAACACCATATTTTACTCTAGCATGATAGGAGCATTCATAATTTATATAAACATACTGATGGCGATCAGATATGATCAGAACCAGGTGAGGGCAGATCCTTTGAGATTTTCTTTTCTGAGAGTTTCTAACCTATTGAGAAGAACTTCATGATCTATAGTTTCAAAGGCAGCACTAAGATCTAGCAGCACATGATGGCAGTGCTGCCCCCATCAAGGGTGGAAAGTAAACGATTAGTTACTCTTAGTAACGCGGTTTCAGTGCTACGGTTTTGTCTAAATCCAGACTGATGAACTTCATGAATGCTGTTCTGCAGATAGGTGCACAGCTGCTTAAACAATACTTTTTTCTAAAATTTGGGCGATGAAGGGTAGATTAGAAATTGGTCTATAACTGGCAAGGTCACGAGGGTCCAGATTAGGCTTTTTAATAAGGGGCTTTATTTTAGAGATTTAGGTACGAAGCCCATGCCAAGAGATGCATTACCTAGGTCAATTAATGACATAATTTCCTAACCTTTGGCAATGCCTGTTTAAACAGTGTTGGTACTAATATATATATAATTAATTCATCTAAATCGTCATCATGTACAAGTCTTCTGTAACTGGGCTAAAGTACTGTAGGTATGTTGCTGGTTTATGTAGCTGGTGCAGCATTCTTCATTGTGTACCGCTGTGGTTTGGGACAGACAATGGATTTTTAGTCTAATATTTTCTATTTGATCATCAAAGAATTTCATGAAGTTGTTGCTACTAATTTCAGCAGGGATAACTGACCTAGTTTGTTTTACTGTTAGTTGGAAGGTGCAAAATGTCTTGATAAATTTGGGTAACAGATCTTAGAAAGCAGAAATGTACCAGCTGGGTTTCAGTATTGTAAATACCAAGCCCCAAATACTGAGGCTACGTACTGATAATCTTCTACACAAGAAAGAAAGATTACTGTGTGCCAATCAGAAAACCCCAGGATTGCCTACAGAGCCGGGGCAAACACCACCCGAGTGTTTGAAGACTATGGAGACCAGACTATGGAGTTTGGTCAGCTGTTTCTTGAGGACACCGTTTGCATGCTCCAACTGTCCTAAAGTATGGACAGAGTTTCCAGTTCACCTTCAGAAGTTTACAGACTGCCTGCACTACCTGTCCACTGACAGGAGTACCTTGATCTGACTCAATTTGCTCAGAACAGGATTTTATTCCTAGGTGGGACTTCCTAACATTTCAGCAGTGTGTGCAGCAGTATCCTTAGAAGTGGGAGAACCTTCAATCCAGTGAGAATGTATCCACCATTAAAACCTCTGGTTTCCCCGCACATTTAGGCAGGGTGATGTAATCTACCTGTATATGGTGAAAAATGGACCTGGAGGTACTACTCTCTTTGTAGCAGGAGATTCCACCAGGGAGTAATGACTCCAGTGCGACTAATTGTCCCTCTTTGGTTCAGACACCATCTAGACCAATTATTGCACCGGAATCCAGCCAAGTCCAGAGTTCCTAGTTTGGGGGCGATCGGACAGTAGCTTGTGGATTAAAGAAATATCATTAGTATTGCATTCTGTACTAGTAAGAGATGCAATGCTAGCTGGTGGTAAAAAAAATGGCCCTTTTAGCCGCATGATCTGCAATTCTATTTCCTTGTGCTTCAAAAGTACCACCACATGTGTGTGCTTTGACTTTTACAATGATCTGTGGGCAACTCGACAGCTTCCAAAAGACCCTGTACCAAGTCAGCGTTTTAACTGGAGTGCCATCAGCTGTGAGAAAACCCCCTGTGATTCCACAAGTGTCCAAAATCATGGGCCACACAAAAGCATATCTTGTGGCACTTCGGTTAGAACCACCAACTCAACCTGAGTAGGAGGAAGGAAGACTACCACTGGCCAAAGTTTGAAAGCTGTCAGTCACCACCCATTAAGATCTACACTGATCATTAGTGTGAGTTGAGGAACCTTCAGTAAAATGCAAAACAAAAATAGTGCACACACACAAAGTTCCGAAGCCCCACTCCTAGTGAGGACGTCATAAAGGAGGAAGGGTTGTTCATGGTGCATTCTGAATCACCACATTAGGAGCTGACAAAACTGTAAGCCAGTCGGCCCATCCGGAGGCTGTTACTAAAAACATAGACATTGTTCAGCAGTGCAGACACAGAATGAGGACATTTGACTGGGACTCTTTGTTCTAGAGTCTGCGGTGCAAATGCCAACAAATGATTCAGACAGGACGTCATAAAACCAGTGCCTTCATGCCCAAAGATAGGCTTGCTTGGATCACAAAGACCAAGAGCTGGTGCAGATATGAAGGCTGATTTCAAATTTGCAAAAGCAGTGGTTGTGTCTTCTGTGTGCATAAGAGGGGCATGTTGTCCAGGGATACCTTAAAGCACATTGTATAGTGGTTGTGAAAGAGCAGCATAAGAATTCATTCAAGGTCTACAGTAGTTACAGAGGCCTAAGAAAGCTCACAATTTGTGCACTGCGGTTGGTAATGACACTGCATTAATTGCTGATTGTCAAGCAGGCAAAATTCCTCTGGAATCCTGGGTAACCCATTGTCCCAAATATTGCACACCAGAACACCACAACTAAGCTTGGTCATGACTGGCATTGTGTCCCTTGCTAGCCAAAAATCTCATTCTCACTGCTCAACAAAACATGTTGAATATGTTCAGATGCCTGCAAAATGTGTCCAGCCTGGGAAAGATGCTTTTGGAGCGTCTGATGGTAAATACTGAGCCCGTTTTGAAAACTCTGTGGCACCCGTGTCCAGTGATACTGCACATTCTCCACAGTGAATGCAAGCCACGGCTGGCTTTGTGATGCTAGCTGAACTGACGACCAAACCATTGGCCAGATCAATGACAGAAGAAACCCTGTGTGCTATGGGAATGCCATCAAAAATGGTGGATGGGTCAGCAACCGAACGAGTTAGCTTGGCGGCTAACTGTGGACTACAAAGTATCAGCATATAGACAAGATCCGTTAGCGTTACAAACTGGCTACACAGGACTGCTGGAGACACTGTTTTGACCAAGATGCCTCTATTCCTAAGCTGCTCTGTGATAGGCTTGATACCCTGCAAAGCATCCTTGTTAATAGGATATTGTTTAGTACAAGGAGGTTGATGGCCTGTGAGAACAACTGGATCCATATCTAGAAGACCACAATCATCCTTGACAGACCAAATAGGGTGATCAGCTTAATCAGACATTTTCAAAGAGGCAATGTTCCTCTTTTAGAACAGAATGCCTGTTTCTTTCAACAGTCCTTTATGACAGCAATGCCACTCACTTTTCTTGCTAGTAACCCCATGGTTGGAACTTGCACTAGAGCCCTTGTCTGTTAGGACATGTATAGACGCTGAAATGTGGCCTGGCTCTAGATCAAGGTACAATCTGTCTAGTTCACCTTTAAGCTCGCTCCGTTTAACCCTGGAACAGCGGTCACTAAAGCTAGTCTAAGGTCTGGTTGTAGAGAGTCAACCAGTTGTCCAAAGTGTGGACCCTCGGTGGTCCCAATACTGTCACTATGGTAGGAATCAATGCCACTTTGACAGAGGAAAACTCAAACTGCTCACAATACTCTGTAAGCAAGGAAAAGGGGAATCAGCTGCAGTTAGTTATTTGCCCCCCGTCAGTGGTCCTACAACATTTGTGGCTAATCCACTCCTATACTGACGCACACAGAGACGTAAGAGTACGTCACTGACAATTACTGCTTTTACTAATTTCATTTTAAGCAAATTTTCTGATGATTTTCTGTCATTTTCTCCATGCGGGGGACTGTTTTGTGAAATTTTGAATCAAAGGGAGGATCGTCAAATAACTCAGGTTCTACACCAAAGGTTCCGTATAAAAAGGTCCCGTTATTTCATGATCAACACAAACAAACTGAAAGGATACTTGGCAGAACGCTTTCAGTTTCACAATGAGACTTGCTGTTACCAGGATCGACGGGCTCTCCCGATCCAGTGAGTGGTGAGTAAGAGACAGCAGTCTCTGTAAACCACCGAGCTGGACCTGCAGTTCCACTCAGCCGACTCTCACCAGAAAAAGGGGAACCCCGTCCTTTATATCTTTAATAAAAACGAAGAACTATGCGTGGACGGGGGCAGGGGCCAACCGCTCCCACCAGGCAGTCTTCCCTTGACCCTTAATTCCAGTGGCTGATAACAGCACCCTCAAGAAATACAAGTTATATAATTGATTATATAAACATTAGTTCACAGTATTACATAACCCGTGACTTAAAACCGCTGTATAGACCTGTTTCAACATATTGCCAATACATGAAAGCATACCTTTAATGTAAGGTGAACATGGACGCATTATATCCTTATATTCGGATATGTAGATCAAATTAGCATGGTTCCGCAGTGCACTACTTCATAATGCCTTTCATAGTACAAACACCCTTGCAGCCTATCCAAAAGGGGTAGGCCTCTTCCTAGTTGTTACATCCCATAACCGAACATTGGGCTGCTCATGTGATACCCAAATGTACCCAAGTGTACCCAAAGGCGGAGCCTGGGCTTCCACAGGGCGGAATTCATTCTTATTACAGGGACAGACACAGTCTCAATACTGCAGGGTTTGTCTGAGATACTTTGAGTGAGGCAGATATTACTGATAATACAGGCAGAGAAATGACAATAAATGATTATAAAATCAAGTAAATCATGTAAATGACTTACCTGCCCACTATGCATTTCACTAACTTGACTGGGAAGGGCCAGTCAGTCCTGGTGTAGCACCTTCTTGCTGTTCCTGGAGAGAATGATTGACCCCAGGCAGCTCGGATGAAGGTTATTTCTGCGGTAAAGGACCAGACACTCCCGAAAGCGCTCCCAGTTGTCTACGAATTCAGTGCTGATGCACCTGTCCCGCAGCCAGCGGGGGAGCGTGAAGAGGTGGGTAAACTGCTCGCTCACTCGTTGGTAGGTGGGCAGAGAGGGCGAAGACAATGATCCTGGTGCCTGTCTTTTTAAATGATGTCCTGAAACAGAACAGTGGAGAAAGATAGTGCCGAAGCCGTACAGGACACGGGCGCCTGAAAAAAAGGAGATTGTGGTGTTACCCGTTGAGAACTTTTCAGCGTTTTAAAGCAGAATTTCCAACAATGAGAACATCGCCCTAAGGTGTTGTCCTCGGTGACAGAGCAGGTGAAATAGAAGGCAAAGAGCCAAGGACCTCAAACCAGCAGAGGTGAAAACCAACTGTGGTGGAGATACCCTTGGCTTTTTTTCTGGCCACACCGACACTCCATCTTCCGTCGGTGCAGTTTGGACGGCCTCTACAACAACAGCTGGATCTGCTGGATCAAGCTTGACGACCTCCAATCCTGGAGTGCAGCGAGGTAGGCAAGAGTGTCCAACTGAGCGCATCCATTTGAAGTTGTTCTAATATACTAATGAAATTTTTGAGGACAGTCAGTCACTCACTGAGGGACACACGTCTACTCCCAAATACCTAAAGTGGTCCACCACTGGATTATAAGTAGGTAGCATGCTTTGGTCTAACAAAGTTTAACGGGAGAAGTGAAGATTTATCCCAGTTTATCTTCTGGCCTGATATTTTTAAGCAGAGGTGGAACTGATTGTTGATTTATCTGAAAAGAACAAAACCTTGTGGCATAAACTGAAATATGATGTTGGGCTTTCTTTACTATGATGGGGGAGATGGGAATAAAATTGCACATTACTTGAGCTAGTGGTTCCAGCGGCATAGTAAAAAGGAGGGCGGGGAGGCGGAGGCATTCTTCATGTGTCCCTTTCTAGAAAAAAAAAGTTTAACATTTATTACCCATAAGGACCCTTCGTGGAAATAAATCGAGCACCAAAGCAAAAAATAGTCCAAAGCGGACCACAAATGGGTCCACTCATGATCGAACATTTATAAGCTATACTGGGCGAAAACTATTGTAAAAAGATGGGTTCTATTTAATAAATAATGAGATAAAGCTGTATTAACATCCATATGAAATTTACCTTCATTTCTAAACAAAGTTCTGCCCAAAAGAATAAAATTCATCAGGGATGCCGTCCAATCCAGGCGACTTTTTCACTTTTTTCATCTGACAGAGGGTCTCTTTCAAATCTAGTCGAGAAATATCCTGATCTAAAAAAGATGCCTCATCAGTGGACAATTGCAGCAAATCTAAGGAATGGAAAAAGGGGGCAATATCAAAGGTTTCCTTTGGGACATCTGATTTATATAATTCTGAAAGGCACCTGTAAAAAGCATCATTGCTTTGTGCACGATCTGTAAGTAGTTTTCCATCATGAGACCTGCAATATTTTTAGCACCAAGAGGTGACTGGACCTGCTTCCATTAAAATAGTAAGTTTGTCTAACCCCTATAATAAGGAATTCTGCTCTTTCTCTCAGAAGAATATTAAGCTCATTCTTAACTGAAACCATTTGTATTGCAATATCACCAGAAAGTGTTGATTGCACTTGAATTTAAACTTGAAGCACAAGAAAGGTCCAGATGCTTGTGTCTTTTCTGTCACCAAGAAGCAAAAGCAATAGAATTATTCCTAAAGAAACCATTCACTGCTCCTAACAAACCTCTGATCGTCCACTGAACCCTGATTAAACAGAAGAAATTCGGTTAATTCTCTCCTAAATTCAGAGCCGAAAGATTTGTGCTTACAGATAAAGTATGTTGCTTAGGGCTCTGATTAAGATGCTGCAAGCAGTCGAGTAAAGACAATGTGGTAATACATAGCTTAAGCTCGGAGCTAGCGGCCAGCTGACTGAGAAATATCACCCCCTGATCTGTTTAATTAATAAATGATTATATATATCTGCTCCCACCACCAACCGAAATGATCATATCTGCTCCTACCACTAACCAAAAGTCCAATATATTTGTTAGATAATCTAACAGAAAAGAACTGGGATCTCTTAGAGTTGGAGCGTAAACTGAAATAAAGGCAATACTTCCATTTCTTACTTTTGTTGTAACGTGTGTTATTCTCCTTTCTTCCTTGGTTTCAAACAGTAATCTCCCAATTCTTCTGTACTAAGATAAGAACTCCTTTAGTTGTTATTTGCAGTTGCATAAGAAGCAACTCTACAGAATTTATTGCATTTGGGAAGATCAAAACCTCTTAGATGGGGTTCTTAATCAGACCGAGGTTCATTTTTGATGAACGTTTAATCCATTAAAAATGTTTCAGCTCAAGACATTCAAAACCATAAAGATTAAAAATAAACTCAAGTATAACTAGACTTTTCATTTCCAAACTCCAAAAGAACTGAACACAGCTTAAACATCAAATTATAAGTGAACTGCACAAGTACATACCACTCTGAACCTGAACCTTGCACCAGTTTGTTGGGGTGAAAACCAGCTGTGGTGGTGGAGGAGCCCTCTGCTTTTTCAGGCCACGCAGACACCGCCAGGCCCTCTCCGGTGCGGGAGTGGAGACAACAACCCTCTGTCTGTCATGCCAGTAACGCTAGATTTAAGATGGCCAGCGTTGGGGGAGTTATGGGCAGCCTCCAGCCTCGTCTTCCGTCTGTGGAGTTTGGACTGCCTCTACAACAGCAGCAGTCAAGCTTGATGACCTCCTTGCAGAGCGCCTGGAGATATCATTCAGTTTTTCAGAGAGTAAACATACGACAGTCAGTGAGAGCAAAAAACTTTGCTTTTCCATTTTTTCAATATTTAGCATCAAGTTTGTATCTTCCCCCTGCCCCCCTTTCTTGCCTAAGGGAAATATGTAAAAAATTATCTGGTTTAAACAACCCTGAAAATCAAAATCTATTCCAGGACAATACCCTAAAATCTTCCAATTTAAAACAAATCTGGATCCCAAGAAACTAACAGTTCAGACAACTGTGAGACTCAAATTATCTTAAGGCAATGCTTTAGACATGTTCGTCCTTTGAGTCCGGATTGCTGCAAAAAGTCAGTGGCCTATAACAACTTTAAAAATTAAAATATCAAAAGGGATCCGGGTTAAAGAAACCCGAAGGTCTAAGAATATGGCGTCCCGCCTCCTCCTGTTTATTCGTAATTCGTAAGGCAAGCGGTCTAATTAATTTACTTACAGTCACCCCGGGTACAGAGTCTCGGAGTCAGTAGAGCGCCTGAATTGACTCAGAATCACTCATTGGGATGACGGCGGCCGCCTCTGTCGGTTTCTGATCCTGTCTCTGAAAACTCTGGACCCAGAGGAATATTGGGATCTCGGTGGAACCTCTAAAACCATGGCAATCAGATTTGCTTCTCCGAGCTTAAAGAAACAACTCGATCAGTCAGTCTTAGGAATGTAGAAAAACACTTTAATCCTGCAGTAAATGTAACACCGGTGGAAGGCTTCAGAACCACGTCTGACAAAAAAAAAACCTTGCTGTACAGCATTACACTTTTTATACCCCACAAATACACTATAGACGTGCACTATGACATTCACACTTAAGGAGTAAATGTCTTAAAGGATCTGTTTATTGATAAAAGGTTTGAATCTTCTGAACGACTTTGAAATTAATTAACTTCAAGCTAATTTTTTTCAGGCATTTGCAGCTACATAGTTTTGTGTCCACAAACTTCCTCGTCATTATTAGATACGGTTTTGTACGTCAACCCACAGATAAAAAATGTAATTGGCACCATATCTGTTACTGAACTCATTTCATATTAAGCCCTTACTAGTATTAAAGTAGCAGTAGGTGGAGGATCCATCT
This sequence comes from Salminus brasiliensis, assembly GCF_030463535.1. NCBI lineage: Eukaryota > Metazoa > Chordata > Actinopteri > Characiformes > Bryconidae > Salminus > Salminus brasiliensis. The sequence continues at coordinate 14,966,087 of NC_132890.1, read as the reverse complement.
GTCCATCAATATATTTAATAAATGGTGGTAAAATATTGTAGATAACTCTCCTCATCTATATGGTTAAAACACATTACAATTCAGTTTAAAATTACTTGATTGACAATGACTGCTTTAGGGGCTAGAGATCATATATTCTAATAAGATTTATAAAGCAGATTTTCTGATGTTACAATTACAAATCATGACAGTATTTCAGACAAATCCTGCAGTATTGAGACTATGAGTGACACTGACATACTACTTTTTAATACAAGCAGAAACGTGATAGAATAAATGGGTGGAATCAAGTCATGTAAATCATACTTACTAACCTGACAGTGTGAATGGAAAGGGCCCGTACAGAAAGATGGACCTCAGGTGGCTCAGGTGAAGCTCATCTCTGCGGTAGAGGACCGGACACAGCCGAAAGCTCTCCCAGTTCTCTACAGTCAGCACAGACGGTCCTGTCCTGCAGCCAGCAGTGGAGCGAGAAGAGCTGGGGAAACGGCTCGCTCACTCATCAGTAAGTGGGCAGGGGGTCAAAGGTGATGGCCCTGGTGTCTGGCTTTTTCCGAACAGTGTTCAGAAGCGGACGGCAGTGCTTCTTCAGGACCACGCTGCATAAGGCAGAAAATAGTGGAGAACGATGGAGACAAAGCCACCTGGCAACGTCCAGGACACGGGCACCTGGAAAACAGGAGATTGTGGCGTTACTCTTTAGGGTCAATACTTTAAGGGTTTTACAGAAGAATCTCCAACAGTGAGAACACCGCCCTGAGGAGTTGTCCTCGGTGCAGGAGCGGGTGAAGGCAAAGTTGAAGAGCTGAGGACCTTAGAACCAGTTAGCCTCTGCTTTTCTTAGCCACGCACACGCTTCCAGGTCCTCTCAGGTGCGGAAGTGGAGACGCCGTGCCGGTAGTGCTGGAATTAAGATGGTCGCATTAGAGGAGTCTGTATTTTGTCAAAATTATAAATAAATGGTAGGGAAGTTCTTCCAGGATCTTTGATGACGCGTCATGAAGTCAGTGGTAGCTGACTCCTCACCAGTCCATACACAGTAGAGACTTGTGACTCTGACATGTTACCTGGTGATCCTAGGGGGGTGAGGGCGCTGGTGAGTGGGTCCTCTTGGAGCCGGCAGGATCCACGGTTAACCTAGAAGGGAAAAAAAAAAAAAAAAAAAAAAAAAAAAAAAAAAAAAACCCACACACAACCAATAACCCTAGGACATGCATATAATTCCAGCTAGCATAATTTACCGGTATACATCAATATGGCCATAAACACAAATAATAATTGTATACAAGATGTGTAAATAATGTCCATGCTATCTGTTGTATTGTCATTGTTTGTTTGGTGATGACCACCCCCCTTAGTAGACACTTGGTCCACTCCAGGCTGAGGAGGGAGGAGCAGAATAGGCTGAAGCAGACGTCTGGGAGGCTTTGCTGCCCTCAGATGAAACAGCTGAGGCCTTGTTGTACAAAGTGTGTGTAATCTAGGTCTTTTGTGTTGTGCGTACTTTCTTTTGATTTTTGCACGAATTCAACATTACATATCACTGGAACTTACCTGGAAGTATTTGGCTGTCTCCTTCTGGTGGACTGTCCTTCACAAACCACGCCATCACTACGACAACATGAGCATTTCTATACTGAACCACAATGAGTCTAATCTATTTGAAAAACAACTACACATCTGTTCTGTCGGTGTTCCCTAGAAATATTAACTCAGATTTGGTAAGGATTCACCCCCTAGATTTTTAGGGTTCAAAAATATGGAGAATTTTAATTTAAGCCCAAATATTCTCAAATAAATCTGCTTATTAATTGATTTACCTTTTTTAAAAAGATGGGGGTCAAATGACAGGAAATTGATTGAAATAAATTAATGACGCAGTCTAGGTAAAATGTTCATCTTGATTAATTCTGCCAAAAAAAAAAAAAAAGGGAGAGAGTCAGGTCAGGGGTAATTGTTATCCCAAGGCATCTAAAGCCAGTATTTGCTGTATTCCTCTTCTTAGCGCTAGATGAGGAATAGATCTGACCAACCCTCTCCAGTTTCAATTGTTCCTGGGCAGATAAGGGAGTTTCCTGAAATAAGGCTATGGTAATCTTTTGTTTAAGAAACGTAAGAATTACTGGTGTCTGCAGCTCAGCCTCAGTGAGAACAACAATCTAAATATGCAGCAGAATATTAGAAAAACCTTTGCCTGCAGGAACTGCATTTTGGACAGTTTGGTGACTTGGGCTTGGTGACTCGTGCCACTAAAGCGGATAACGAAGCCTCCACCAAGGAGACAGAACCTGCGATATCTTGAAGACGGCCCTCTATATTAGCAGGAATGCTAGCTTCGTCCACCTCAACAGACTCCAGAACTTGTTTTTTCTTGTCTGAGTCTCTGGGACTGCGTAGATAAAGAAACTGGAAAATGTTTATCCCAAGAAGAATCAGCCATAGGTATGTCAAAAGTGGGACTGCATTAAAGAGATTAAACAGAGGTGGAGTGCGAAAAAGGACAGGTGTAAGAATGAAGCAAAAGTTTAAGCAGCCATCTCTGACCCAGAACTCCTTTGAACCTTTTGCTCTTCCATTTGGAAGAACCGGAGCATTCCCCATCTGTAAATTATGATTATGAAAGAGGAGCGTGTTTATGCCATTAGAGTTTGTTTGCCTAACGACTGTTAATGCCAAATTAATATAAGGCGCAATAGTATGGATCCAATATATAGTTTACAGTATTTAGTGGGAACATCACAAAATATAAGACCTTGTAATTTACACACATGGACAAAATTGTTGATACCCTTTTGGTAATTATAAGCATCTGGCCAATACCCTAGCAAATCATTTCATGTCAGCATTTATAAGAGATACTGGGCGACAACTATTGCAAAAAGTTGGGTTCCATTTAAGTAATAATGAGATTAAAGCTGTATTAACATCCTTATGAAATACCTTTATCTAGGGAGTAATTCATCATTTAACAAAGTTCCCAATTCTGCCCAGAAGAATAAAATTAGTCAGGGATGCCGTCCAATCCAGGAGACTTCCTTTTTTCATCTGACAGAGGGTCTTTCAATTCTAGTTGAGAAATCTCCTGATCTAAATAAGATGCCTCGTCAGTGGACAATTGGGGCAAATCTAAGGAATGAAAAAAGGGGGCAATATTTAAGGTTTGCAATAAATAAATCATGTAAATTAATTACCTGCACACTATCCAGTTGCCTACCCTGGCGTCCTGTCTTTTTCAGAGTTATGTCCAGAAGTGTGGGGCAGTGCTTCTTTAGGGCCTCACTGCATCGGACAGAGAAAAGTGGAGAATGATGAGGATACCGAAGCTCACCTAGCCACGTCCAGAACTCCTGAAGGGGGGCGGGGAAGGATTGAGGCATTACTCTTTGGTCCCGATATTTTCGAGGGTTTTACAGTAGAACCTTCAACAATGAAAACACTGCCCTGAGAAGCTGTCCTCGATGAGGTTGAAGAACTGAAGAACTTGCACCAGTTAGTGGAGGTGAAAACCGGCTGTGGTGGTGGAGGAGCCCTCCGCTTTTCCATGCCACACCGACGGCACAATGCCCTCTCTGGCATGGGAGTTGAGACAACAACCCTCTGTCCGCCGTGCCGGTAGTGCTGGATTTAAGATGGACAGCGTTGGAGGACTCATGGACAGCCTCCAGCCTTGTCTTCTGTCGGTGGAATTTGGACTGCCTCTACAACAGCAGCAGGTCAGGCTTGATGGCCTCCTTACAGAGAGTCTGAAGACAACCATCCTCTGCAATCACCAAGTTCCTCCAGAGTAAACACAGACACAAACACAAATGACTGTCAGTGAGACAGTACTGTACAGTAACACAGGAAGCAGAGAGCACTAGGATCACAACTGGCTCATAAACAAAACAGAGCTGATATTAAAGACTAAAGTAAGGACGGTTGCTCACGTCTCAAGCTTCTAAAGCAGAACCGCATTGAAACAAAAATAAATATAGAAAATGTAGGATAGGATTACTGCGTTTAAAGGTCACTGCTTTTAACCATTCAACATGATCACACGTAGATCACTGACCTTTCATTCTAATTCCAGTGGAACTGCAATATTAATCAATATAAACATCCCTTTTGTTATGACAGACAGATGCAGATTCATATGGGCTTATATTCTTTCTTCTCTCCTGTACATAAGACACACTCCTGAATTGATTCTTTGATTCTTGATTCCTAGTGAGTACTTGTGAGTATCAGACAATATTTATATCTGATCATCGGACTGCTGCAAAACAATTCCATCATTTGATGATGAAGATATGTCAGGTGTCAAGTCTGAAATCTCCACATCGTACACATCCTCATTTTTCTTACACTTCTGTTGTGCTCTTGTGGAAACCATCTGAAGCACTACTGCATTTCCTGACATAGCTGTTTCTAGCCACCTGATCTGAGAATGAATTCCCAGCAGATATTGCACCCCAATAGCTGCCGGATTAGGTACAATTGGACCAGCAGGATATACTGCTGCATTTACCGCTCTCAGAGGACTATTCACCAGTGAAGATTCACATGCAACAATGGCTTTGCTTTCCTAAAGGGAATTCACCATTTTGGATAACCCTTCTTCTGCTTCTTAGGACATGGGACACTGAGCATGGTAAGTCCCATCAGCTGTTTTGCTTGCACCACTTTAACCAGAGATGCCCCCTTTGACCCATTACCATTCATTACCATTACCGTCTCGTCATTCTCACTTGGCAACTCAGATCCTGACCGTGTAACAGAAGTATCATCAATTATTTGTATACTCAATGTATTTATACTGATTAAAAAATATACATCTTTGCTTTTCCTCAGTCCAGCAGTACACTAACTGAGCTTGTAACAATGTCTCCTGAAGCTGCTTCTCTCTATCCGCCAAGTTCCTCTCTGCATGTTTGGCATGAGCCACCAATTCAGAGTAATCCTCGTCTTCCCTTGTGTTATTTTGCTTGAATGTCTGTTGAGTGGACAATGTGGACCAGTTTGTTTTATGTCCCTCTGTGTCCATCTCCGTGGCTGTCTCCCCCAGCAAACTTCCACTGCCTTTACTTGACTGTCACTCACACACACACACGAAATAAATATCCTAAAATCTTGTCTTTGCAATTTGAATGAATTTTAATAAATTTGGATCCCTGGAAAAATCTCTGGTTTAAACAACCCTGAGAATCAAAATATTCCAAGACAATATCTTAGAATCTTCCAATTAAAAAAAATCTAGATCCCGGTTCAGACAACTGAGAGACTGAAATGCTCTTAAGGCAATGCTTTGGACATCATCTTCCTTTGAGTCCGGATCGCTGCAAAAAGTCAATAGTCTAAAACAAATGCGAAAATTCAAATATCAAAAGGATCCAGTTTAAAGGTCTAAGAAAGAATATGGCATCCCGCCTCCTCCTGTTTATTCGTAAGGCAAGAGGTCCAATTTACTTCACTTAATTAATTTCACCTCGGGTACAGAGTCAGTAGAGCGCCTGAATTGACTCAGAATCGCTCATTGGGATGACTGCGGCCGCCTCTGTCGCTTTCTGATCCTGTCTCTGAAAACTCTGGACCCAGAGGACCTCCAGAACTGTGGTGGTCAGATTTGCTTCTCCGAGCTTAAAGAATCAACTCGGTCAGTCAGTCTTAGGAATGTAGAGAAACACTTTAATCCTGCAGTAAACGTAACACCGGTGGAAGGCTTCAGAACCACAACTGACAAAAAGAAACCTTGCCGTACAGCGTTACACTTTTTATACCCCACAAACACACTATAGACGTGCACTATGACATTCACACTTAAGGAGTAAATGTCTTAAAGGATCTGTTTATTGATAAAAGGTTTGAATCTTTTGAACTTAGAACATCATTATTAGATACGGTTCTGAACGTCAACCCACAGATAAAAATGTAATTGGCACCATATCTGTTACTGAACTCATTTCATTTTAAACCCTTACAAGTATTAAAGCAGCAGTAAGTGGAGGATCCATTTGTCCATCAATATATTTACTAAATGGTGGTAAAATATTGTAGATAACTCTCCTCATCTATATGTTTAAACACATTATAATTCTATTTAAAATAACTTGATTGACGATGACTGCTTTAGGGGCTAGAGATCATATATTCTAATAAGATTTATAAAGCAGATTTTCTGATGTTACAATTACAAATCATGACCCATTACTTAATACTCAATACTGCAGGATTTGAGTGATACCGACATACTACTTTTTAATACAAGCAGAAACGTGATCGAATAAATGGGTGGAATGAAGTCATGTAAATCACTTACCTGCCAACTACGCAGTTCACTAACCTGACAGTGTGACTAGAAAGGGGCTCAGGTCAAGCTCATCTCTGCAGTAGAAGACCGGACACAGCCGAAAGCTCTCCCAGTTCTCTACAGTCAGCACAGACAGACCTGGGGCAGGCCTCCAGCCTTGTCTTCCGTCGATGGAGATTGACTGCCTCTACAACTGCAGCTGGATCTGCCGTACAAGCTTGACGACCTCCTGGAGAGGTCGTTCCTCCGTGGCCGGCTCAGAGTAAACATAGACAGAAACTCAGTAACAGAGCAGAGAGCACAAGGATCTCAACACCTGGCTAAGATAAAGAAGACCGCTAATAAAAAGACATGGCCACAAAAATGGGACCAAGTTTGTCATTAAAGAGTACAATAGGCTTTATTACCTGAATGTGGTCAATGATCACAGTGCTGATGGTTGCAGTGTTACAATATTCAAACAGCATGAAATCCTTGTTCACTGTAATTATGACGTTTCACATTATGCAGTAGAGAGCATGAAGATCAAGGGTAAGCTTGATCAACTGAACTGTGAAGTCTGCAGACAAGAGAAATCTGCTCAGAGTAGAAACAGAACCTGATGCTCGAGCAAAAGCAGTACTTGAACTAGTACATACTGACCTAGCTGCTCCTAGAAATTGTTGTATTGAAGGAGACTGGATTGAAAATGAGGCTGAAGCATGGAGCACTGGGCATTAGAAATATGAGAGCGTTATGGGTGAATGATGAATAAGTGAGGAAGAATTGAGGACAGACTGATGAATAAAGACTCTGAAATAAACAGAATACATGCACAATATTAAATAAAAGTTTAGAAAGGTTCCAGGTCTGTATCATAGTGCTACTAAATGACTTCATTCAGAAAGAGATGTGTATACGCTCAACAGGCAGGAGAAACAAAGCTAATAATTACCACTCAAAACTTCTAGCAAGACACCAGCTTTAACATGCCTCTGACCGTTTTCACAGGTTAAACGATGGGGTTTTAGCGCCCCCACAAGGACGAAAAGAGGAACAGCAACAGCATCTGAGCAGCAGTTCAATAAACACCAGGACGTTGAGTAAGAACACAAATTTAGCACAAATCCACAGAATTACATCATCCATACTAACCTAAAACAGTTCAGTAGTGTGAAACATGTGAAGAAATAACAGAAACCATGAAGATTCAGTAATACATAGGTAAACACTGAAGCTACATTGCTAAGGAGAAAGCTAGCATAGCAACAGAACTAAGCCATTCCCAAACTAAATGAACAGCAGCTTACTTTGTGTCTCAGACTCAAAATTAAAGGCACCCACAGTCACACAGCTTGAGCAGTTTCTAAAGCTCAGTCTTCCAGAGGAGCTACAGAGCTCAGTCACACCGGCTCGTTCACCCTGCACACTGCTGCAAGACCACGCTGCTGCTTTACAGCTGAGGCTCCTGATTGGCTGAGACTCCGCATTATATACTGACCAATGAGGCTGAAGCTTCATGAATATTAAATGAGCTTTTGGACAGATCCAGGGTTGGAGATCCACTCAGACATTTACTGAGGATTACTCAGATGCAGTCTGTGAACCTCCTGAAAACTAAGGGTGAAACAGTTAAAGCTACTGAGCGATGTTTGGCCGATTCATCTCCATATGGATCAGTAAAATGTATTTGTTCACATAATGGTTCAGAGTTCACAGCAGCAGATTTACAGTTATTGCTCTGTAAGCAGGGGATAAGGCGTGAGACCTCAGCAGCTATATATACAGTGGAGGAAATAAGTATTTGATCATCACTGATTTTGAAAGTTTGTACTCTGACAAATAATTAAACAGTCTATGATTTTTATGGTAGCTTCATTTTAACAGTGAGAGATGGAACATCAAAAAGAAAATCTAGAAAAGGAATAATATTTAAATAAAAATAATTGAGGGAACTAAGTCTTTGATCCCCTAAAAAACATGACTAATGTTGGCTCCCACAGACCACTGACACACCCTAATCTCAGTGAAGTCGTTACCTGCATGAGAGACACCTGTCCCAAATTGTCACCTGTGTAAAAGGCCACCTGCCAAAAGACTCAGTGACACTCCAACATCTCCACCATGGGCAAGACTAAAGAGCTGTCTAAAGATGTCAGGGACAAAACTGTTGACCCACACAAGGCTGGAATGGGCTACAAAGCCATAAGTAAGAAGTTGGATGAGAAGGTGACAACTGTTGGTGCAATTATTCGGAAGTGGAAGAAGTACAACATTACTGTCAGTCGACCTAGACCTGGAGTCCCATGCAAGGTATCACCTCGTGGAGTCTCACTGATCATGAGAAAGATTAAAAATCACCAAGAACTACACAGGAGGAGCTGGTTAATGATCTCAAGGCAGCTGGGACCACAGTCTTCAAAAAAAAACATTGGTAATACCCTGAGATATAATGGTTTAAAATCCTGCAGTGCACGCAAGGTTCCTCTGCTTATGAAGGCTCATGTCCAGGCCCGCCTAAACTTCACCAATGAACATAATGAGTCTGAGAGAGACTGGGAGAAGGTGCTGTGGTCAGATGAGACCAAAATTGAGCTTTTTGGCCTCAACTCAACTCGAAGTGTTTAGAAGAAGAAAAATACAGAATATGACCCTAAGAAAGGTATTCAATGAAATTAAAGTTTTTATTTCTCATTTCATGTAATTTTCTCAGTTCTTTTGATATTCTATGTGTCACTGTTAAAATAAAGCTGTTTCATTTGTTTCATTTTTTTTTTTTTTATTAAAACTTTTAAAGTAAGTGGGGGGTCAAATACTTATTTTCTCCACTGTACACACACACACACACACACACACACAAATTTCTGAAGCATGAGGAAAACGCATAGCCATCCTAGACTTAATATATTAAAGGTTACATTAAAACGCATGTGATCTATAAATGGATAAAAAGACTAAATAACTATGCTCTGACTGGACTTTTAGATGCACAAATGACATGTATCCTACACACCTCAAGGACAAGAAATCTGACATTTTGTGGATTATACATGTTGACCGAAAGCGATTTGAGAACCAGCTACATGTGTATTAAAGCTCCCACAGTACCATGAAAAGCCTTAGGTATCTACCTTACCAGCTATCTACACTAAACGATTAAGAAACGGTTAGCAATGTGACTGAAATACTCCCACACTTTAGACGCATGCAGGCAATGTTTTGTAGATGCAGCTTTGGATAAATCCCGGGCTCAGTAGGCGCAGCCATCTTTGCGACTCATCAATGCATGTAATGCAAATCAACGTAATCTCGTAATTTAATGCCCATTACATCAGCGCATCGCCCCAGCCCCACTCCTCAGCATCAGCCAGTGAGGACCTCATAAAGGAGGAAGGGTTGTTCATGGGTGCATTCTCAATCACCACATGAGGAGCTGTCAACACTGTAAGCCAGTTGCCCCATCCGGAGGCCGTTACTAAAAACATACAGACATTGTTCAGCAGTGCAGACACAGAATGAGGACATTTGACTGTGACTCTTTGTTCTAGTGTCTGCGGCTCACATGCCAACAGTGCCAGATAAGTAGCCTGTACTGCTCTTAAACATGTACCCACACAGGCAACAGAATCTAACTTAGCTGAATGATAAGCTACTGGACGCTGCATACCACCATGTTCCTGATTCAGACAGGATGTCATAAAACCAGTGCCTTCATGCCCAAAGACAGGCTTGCTTGGATCACAAAGACCAAGAGCTGGTGCAGATATGAAGGCTGATTTCAAATTTACAAAAGCAGTGGTTGTGTCTTCTGTGTGCATAAGAGGGGCATGTTGTCCAGGGATACCTTAAAGCAGATTGTATAGTGGTTGTGAAAGAGCAGCATAAGAATTCATTCAAGGTTTACAGTAGTTACAGAGGCCTAAGAAAGCTCACAATTTGTGCACTGTGGTTGGTAATGACACTGCATTAATTGCTGATCGTCTAGCAGGTAAAATTCCTCTGGAACCCTGGGTAACCCCCTGTCCTAAATATTGCACACCAGACCACCACAACTAAGCTTTGTCATGACTGGCATAGTGTCCCTTGCTACCCAAAAATCTCATTCTCACTGCTCAACAAAACATGATGATTCAGATGACTGCAAAATGTATCCAGCCTGTTTTGAAAACCGTGGCACCCGTGTCCATTGATACTGCACATTCCCCACAGTGAATGCAAGCCATGGCTGGCTTTGTGATGCTAATGGAACTAACCAAACAACATTGGACATATCAATGACAGAAGAAACCCTGTGTGCTATGGGAATGCCATCAAAAATGGTGGATGGGTCAGTAACTAATCGAGTTAGCTTGTCTATATGCTGATACTCTGTAGTCCACAGTTAGCCGCCAAGTTCCATTAGCTTTACGAACTGGCTACACAGGACTGTTTGAGATACTGTTTTGACCAAGATACCTCTATTCTTAAGCTGCTCTGTGATAGGTTTGATACCCTGCAAAGCTTCCTTGTTAATAGGATATTGTTTAGCACAAAGAGGTTGATGGCCTGTGAAAACAACTGGATCCATATCTAGAAGACCACAATCATCCTTGACAGACCAAATAGGGTGATGAGCCAAATCAGACAGTTTCAAAGAGGCAATGTTCCAAACACAAGAATCAGTATTAATAGACAAAGAAATGTTTTTAAACCTTTCCTACCCAAAATTGGTAAATTAGTTTAAAGCTGGGGCAGACGGAGACATTAAAAACCTCTGTACATTCTTGCACTGCCTTGATAAGCATGGGCCATTGTTCAGGTGAAATACCCTGGAAAGATTTCCCCATTGTGTCCTCCTGTAGAAACCTGTCACTGATAATTACTGCTTTAGAGGCTAGAGATTGTATATTTAACAGCCCAAATTCAAAGAGAGAACTGCTTTTACTGAATTGTTTTTAAAAGCAAATTTTCTGGGTGTTACAATTACAAACCATGTGGGAGACAGACAGAGAAATGACAATAAATTACTATAAAATCGAATAAATCATGTAAAACACTTACCTGCCCACTATGCATTTCACTAACCTGACTGGGAGGGCCAGTCAGTCCTGGTGTAGCACCTTCTTGTTGTTCCTGGAGAGAACGATTGATCCCAGGCAGCTCGGGAGAAAGCTCATTTCTGCGGTAAAGGACCAGCCACTCCCGAAAGCTCTCCCTACGAATTCAGCGCTGATACACCTGTCCCGCAGTCAGCAGTGGATCGTGAAAAGGTGGGTAAACAGCTTGCTCACTCGTTGGTATGTGGGCAAGGAGGGCAAGGAAGACAATGATTATGGTGATCCTGCTCTTTTTTCAAATGACGTCCAGAAACAGAATAGTGGAGAAAGATAGTGCCGAAGCCATACAGGACACGGGTGCCTGAAAAAAAGGAGATAGTGGTGTTACTCGTTGAGAACTCGTTTTAAAGCAGAATTTCCAACAATGAGAACATCGCCCTAAGGTGTTGTCCTCAGTGACAGAGCAGGTGAAAGAGAAGGCAAAGAGCTAAGGACCTCAAACCAGCAGAGGTGAAAACCAACTGTGGTGGAGATACCCTTGGCTTTTTTCTGGCCACACTGACGCTCCATCTTCCGTCTGTGCAGTTTGGACGGCCTCTACAACAGCAGCTGGTTCAAGCTTGATGACCTCCCCGCAGAGCTCGTCCTTCTCTGGCCGCCATGTTCCTCCAGGGTAAACACAGAAAAAGAAACAACGGTCAGTGAGACAGATCACTGTACTGTAACACAGGGAGCAGAGAGCAATAGGATCACAACAACTGGCTCAGATAGAAGAAAATCTAATATTAAACACTATAAAATAAGGGCAGAGAAATTCAAATTCTGCGTCACCATTGCCGTTCACAGCTACGAGTAACTGGGTTCATAATGCATGTGTGGGCATTATACCACAGTGCTAGCTTTTTCTAGCCAATTTGTTGGATTCTGATTGCAACATTTTCAAGGCTAGAACAGAGCACAGTCTGCAGATTCTGTTACATGCTCTAGATCTTTAGGGTGAAATGGGAAGAAGATGGAGAAATCTGGAAAGTTATTAACGAAAACAGTAGCTGTCAAGTATTTCGCTTTAGAATGAGTTTTGGGTTGTGCATAGAACTGAACCATAAAAATTGTGGTTATGCCCCCACGATCACTTCCACGGAAATTTTATCCATAAAAACTGTACCAACTTCCCCATTAAAGAGTACAATAGGCTTTATTACCTGAATGTGGTCAATGATCACAGTGGTGATGGTTGCAGGGTGTTACAATATTCAAACAGCATGAAATCCTTGTTCACTGTAACTATGATTCACATTATGCAGTAGAGGGCATGAAAATCAAGGGTAAGATACATTGAAGTTTACTGAGGATTACTCAGGTGCAGTCTGTGTTCTTCCTGAAAATGAAGAGTGACACTGTAAAAGCCACTGAGCGAATATTGGCAGACTCCTCTCCATATGGAACAGTAAAATGTCTTTTCAGATAATGGTACAGAGTTCACAGCAAGGGATTGTCAGTCATTGCTCAGTAAGAAGGGCATAAGGTGTGAAACCAACACCTTAAATCACATCAAAATGATGCAACAGAGAGAAATTGGAGAACCCTATTTGATATGGAAATGTGCATGCTAGTATAGAGCAATTTTCCTTAAGAATTCTGGACATATGCTGCAATGACCAATACAGTCATTTGCATTTGAAAGCCTAACCTTTCAAAAGATTGTCTTTGGATAGTTGACTAGATATGATGGACTCTGTCGTACCCTACAGACACAGGGAAAGTCCTTAAACACAGGCTTGTGAAATTTCTTAAGTGTGTTACAGAACACCAAACCGAGAATGACCAGACAATGGCAGTGGAGGATTTCCATGGGAAAAGCCAACAGCTGTGTTCAGACTCCAAAAGAGGTTTTAGAATCTCAAACTGATGCTCAAGATGGTGCGCAAATAGAGGGAGACATCGCACGTTATCCATAAGGGAGAAAGGAAAGCACCTCAGTACTTAGCTGACAGTTTCAGATATTGAAGATCAGACACTGATCAGTAATACAGGGTATGTAACGTACCACAGAGCTTTAAAGAGGCAAGGTGTTCAACATCACATATATCTCATTGAAAATGACACATTTACTCTGACCCCCCCCCTCCCAGAAGCTGAACATGCAGTGGTGTTACACCACCACAACTGCAGATGTTACACCAATACACACTTTGATGCAGATGACCGCAGAGTACTACCTTCACCTCCACCAGATGGACGTTACAACACGCTCTGATTGTGAAATGTATGTGAAGCAATCAGAGGGATTTGAAAGAAAAGTCAAATACAGGTGAAAAGCTTGTCATTTTAGATTAAAATGGCTTTACACAGAACCCAGCTGTGCACTGGTCTACAAACACACTGAAATCAGGAGGATAATACTGATGATCTGGGTTGAGGATTATTTACTAGTTTTCCTTCACTTCGAGTGGCACAACACAACACAATCCCGGAACATTGCAGAATTTTCAATGATGAATGTTTGCTTATTTAGATGTTCCATCATGAAGTACAGTAAGCCAGCTGTGATGCTGTGAACCGATTATGCCCCCCACCAACATAATACGCCATTGATTCGGTTTCACAGAGACCTAGTTAAATAAGGTGGCTTAGCAGTCATAACTTAATTGACAATGACTGCTTTAGGTTTTGATTGGGTTTTACAATATTTACAAAAAACAAAAACCATCCTGAGCCCAGGGAAACAATGTGAGCTGTGCACATATAGACAATAGAGAAAGTTTGTGTCTCTCAGTGTAATACGTATAATAACACTTCCTCATTGTCAAATCCAAATACAAGGAAAACGGGATGTAATACAACAGGATGTCCAGGTGTAAAAATGAATATCTGTAAGGAAGTTGTGGTGTATTTATTGACCATGCAGATGTTCATAGGCCTGAAGGAATGGTATGGAGTTGAGGAATGATATGGTGAGGCCCATGGGGTAGATGTGGAAAGGAAAGGGGGCCCCGTTTCCTGACCAAATGTGAAAACTGTACATGAACCGAACGAACATAAGATGTTGTTTAGATTGGACATCTCTTTGGGTGTACGTGACATAGATTTAAACATGGTCCAGATGTGTCTGTGGACCACGTATGTAATGGTGGGGGCTAGTGTTCCTTATGGATGAAATGCAAACATTCTGCATATGGGAACAATCCAACAGAATATGACGTGTAGTAGGGTATAAAAACTCAAGGCATTCCTATGTCGGAGAGAGAGAGATCGAGGGGCACTCAGAATTGGCAGACTCTCTCCACACTGTACTTTTAATTGGAATAAAATATTTCATTGTTACAACTAAAAGACGGTGGTTATGAGTCTCCATTTTTAAAAAAAAAAGACCTCCTCCAGAGAAAGACGAACCGAGACAACAAAGTTCAGTCCAGGCCTTTTCCAAGTACAGGGGACCAAATTCTGCTAAAGCGTTCTGAGTTCTGATGCAACTCACAGGTTAGCTTTTCCATATAGAACCATTTGGCAATCTGCTTCAACCACATCCTTCTGGAAGGAATATCTGATTTTGAGCAGAATAACAGAATACACTTTTTAACTAGATAAAATAGAATATGTAAAAGACTGATGGAGTCATCTTCCAGTGAGGGGTCTACAGCGTTTCAGAGTTACACTGCTGGAGACAAACTGTATGCCAGTTTTTTTTTTGTACGGGAAAATTAATTTCCTTCCAGTAGTTCTGCAACTTCACACACAACCAGAAAACATGTAACCTGTGACCACTTCAGAAAAGCATTTAAAACACATGTTTGAAGTATTAGGAAATCTACTGTGCAGGCGGACAGGTGTAAAGAAAAGGTACAATTACAAATATCCGAGACCCCAGACCTCAAATGTCAATCCTAGATCCCTCTCCCAAGTTAGTTTCAACATGGGTCCATGTTGGATAAAGTAATGTAAAGGGGTGAGATTCTACTTTGAGCTGTTTGAGGTGAGCTGTTCCTCCAATTCGTTGAGTTGAAATCTAAACTTGCCACTTTTCTGACAGGACTGGGTGAAGTGTCCGATTTGAAGAAAATGATAAAGCCCAGTATTAGGGAGTCCAGAAAGTGCTTTGAGTTGTTCAAATAAGTTTAAAACTCCTGCTGTGAATAAACTAGAAAAATCCTCTATGCCCCTTAATGTCCAATTACTAAGCCCAATGTCAAGCCCAAGCTGAAGGGATAGATCTGGATTTAAGGAGAGTGGTGACCATAAAGAGATACAATTAGGGACTTCAATATATTTTCTAGCGTCTCTCCAAGAAAGCAACATATTGTACACCACAACGTTATCAGAGAGAAACCCACACACAACCAATAACCCCAGGATATACATATAATTACAGCTAGCATCATTTATAACGTCCATGTTATCTGTTGTATTGTCATTGTTTGTGATAACCACCCCCTTAGTAGACACCTGGTCCACTCCAGGATGATGAGGGAGGAGCGTACGGCTTAAAAGGGCTGTGTGGGAGGCAATAAGGGGGTTCAGCTTGTACAGAATAGGCTGAAGCAGAAGTAGATGCCTGTGAAGCTTTGCAGCCCTCAGATGAAGGCCGCTGTACAAAGTGTGTAATCTAGCGCTTTGGTGTTTTGTTTTTGTCAGAAGAGGAGGATCTTCCATTTGCGTTTGAAGACAGCGAACGACTCTGCCGTTCAGATGCCCAGGGGAAAGTTCGTTCCACCACTTTGGTGCCAGAACAGAAAAAAGCCTGGACGCTTGTCTTTTGTGGATTTTGAGGGATGGCGGGTCAAGCAGAGTCGTGCTTGAAGCTTGAAGGGCTCTTGGTGCGGAACGGCCTTTGACCACTGCCATCAAGTACGGAGGGGCTGGTCCGTTCTTGGCCTTGTAGGCCAGCATCAGGGTTATGAATCTGATGCGGGCAGCAACAGGAAGCCAGTGAAGAGAACGCAGCAGAGGAGTGACGTGGCTGAAACATTGAAGGTGACCCGTGCTGTTGCATTCTGGATAAGTTGACAAAAGACTGAACAAGCACCCGGGTGTCCTCTCTAGAAGGGTCGAATTCTCTTGATGTTGTACAGGAGAAATCTGCATGACAGAGTTACAGTTGCAACATGGCTTGAGAAAGATAACTGCTCATCCAGGACTACACGTCAAGCTTCTGTAGATGGAGTGGCCAGTGAGTTCTCAAAGGAGATGGCAAGATCGTTTTGAAGTCCAGCAGTTCCCGGGATGTACAGCAGCTCTGTCTTGCTGGGGTTGAGTTTGAGGTAGCGAGCTGCCATCCAAGAAGAAACAACAGCGAGACATGCTTAGATGCAGGTAGAAACCTGTGTCAGACGATGGGAAAGAAAGGATGAGTTGAGAGTCATCGGTGTAACAGTGGTAAGAGAATCCATGAGATTTACCAAGAGAGCTAGTGTAGAGTGAGAAAAGAGGACCAAGAACCCAGCCTTGTGGAACGCCAGGAGCGAGGTGCGGAAAAACAAGAAGCGGACGTGTCCTAACTAATGAGCACCAAGCTTCTATGTTACCCAAAGACAAGAGTTTTTGCAGAATCTAGTTAAAAGTATATTTAAAAACCAGCCTACCTTACAAGCTAAAGATGAAATCCAAGTAAAAAAAAAAAGGGTGTGAGGAGAAATCATTCAAAAGGTAAATAAGCACTGAGATCATCAGATCATCATGGTCCAGTTGTGCAGTTAGATTGGTAGAAATCTGATGCCAATAAATAAATAAATATATAAATAATAAACCCAAATCCAAAATGTATGTAGAAAGGTGCTAAGGTCACCTAAGGAAGACAAATCCAAAGCTGCATATGGCTCATGTCATATTAGAGTTTGTTTCCCTAACAACTGTTAATGCCAAATTAATATATGGTGTGAAATTATGGGTCCAAAATATAGTTTACAGGATCTAGTGGAAACATCACAAAATAAGACCTTGTAATTTATATGGGGCTACAAGAGCGGCATAAATTATGAGCACTTTGACTCAGGCATGTTGATCGAGGTTTTAAGGTAAATGTCTGAGCATACATTTCAAAATCTAGAAATACATGATCACCATCTTACTTACATCTCTGTAAAGTGGATAATTTAATTCTAGGTCATTTACCACTCCAAATATACATGGATAATACCTTAGAGTGTATCCCAATTTTTTTTAGGAAGGGCAAAGGTATCATAACAGAACTAAATAAATAAGATGCCTTGTCAGTGGATAATTGTGGCAAATCTAAGGAAAGGAAAAAGGGGGCAATATCTAAGGTTTCCTTTGGGACATCTGATTTATATAATTCTGAATAGAACCTGCAAAAAGCTTCATTGCTTTTTACATGTTCTGTAAGTAGTTCTCCATCATGAGACCTTATTGCTGCAATATTTGAAAATTTCTCATTACTGAGTTTTAGCACCAAGAGGTGACTGGGCCTGCTTCCATTAAAATATACATTATAATAAGGTACATTAATTATAATACAACCCTTATAATAAGGAATTCTGAATAGAATAATATTGAGCTCATTTTTAAATAAAACTTTTTTTGTATTGCAATATCACCAGAAAGTGTTGATTGCACTTGAATTTCAACTTGAAGCACAAGAAAGGTCCAGAGTTTTGTGTCTTTTCTGTCACCAAGATACAAAAGCAATAGAATTATTCCTAAAGAAACCATTCACTCTTCCCAACAAACCTTTGATCGTCCACTGAACCCTGATTAAACAGAAGAAATTTGGTTAATTCACTCGTAAATTCAGAGCCGAAAGATTTGAGCTTGCAGATAAAGTATGTTGCTTAGTGCTCGGATTAAGATGTTGCAAGCAGTCGAGTAAAGACAATGTGGTAATACATAGCTTAAGCTTGGAGCTAGCGGCCAGCTGACTGAGAAATATCACCCCCTGACCTGTTTAATTAATAAATGATTATATATCTGCTCCCACCACTAACCGAAATGATCATATCTGCTCCCACCACTAACCGAAGGTCCAATATATTTGTTAGATCATCTAACAGAAAAGAACTGGGATCTCTTAGAGTTGGAGCGTAAACTGAAATAAAGGCAATACTTCCATTTCTTACTTTTGTAGTAATGTATGTTATTCTCCTTTCTTCACCCCTTCCTTGGTTTCAAACAGTAATCTCCCAATTCTTCTGTACATAGATAAGAACTCCTTTAGTTGTTATTTGCAGTTGCATAAGAAGCAACTCTATAGAATTTATTGCATTTGGGAATATCAAAATCTCTTAAATGGGGCTCTTTAATCATACCAAGGTCAATTCATTTTATGAACGTTTAAACCATTAAAATATTTCAGCTCAAGACATTCAAAACCATAAAGATTAAAAATAAACTCAAGTATAACAAGACTTTTAATTTCCAAACTCCAAAAGAACTGAACACAGCTTAAACATCAAATTATAAGTGAACTGAACCTTGCACCAGTTAGTTGAGGTGAAAACCAGCTGTGGTGGTGGAGCAGCCCTCTGCTTTTCCAGGCCACGCAGACACCCCCAAGGCCCTCTCCGGTGCAGGAGTGGAGACAACAATGCTGTGTCCACCACGCTGTAGTGCTGGTTTTAAGACAGCAGCGTTGGAGGAGTTATGGGCAGCCTCCAGCCTCGTCTTCCGTCTGTGGAGTTTGGACTGCCTCTACAACAGCAGCAGTTAAGTTTGACGACCTCCTTGCAGAGCGCCTGGATAGATCACTCCTCCATGTTTGCCAAGTTTTTCGAGAGTAAACACAGACAGAAACGTAAACGATTGTTATTGAGTACTGCACAGTAACACAGGGAGCAGAGAGATTCTTCTTTTTTCTTTTGTGGTCTTCATCTTTGTCTTTTCTTTGGCTTTTTTGTCTTGTTTATCCTCTTTGTGTTTATAGTTTTCTTCTTTTATCTTTGTCGTCTTTTTTTAGGTTTTGACTTTGTCTCTATTGTCTTTCCTTTTTTCCTCTTTTCTTTTTTCTTCTTCTTTTCCTTTTTTCCTCTTTTCTTTTTTCTTCTTCTTTTCCTTTGTTTTTCTTTTTTCTTTACTTTTCTTTGTCTTTGTATTTGATTTCTTTGTCTTTATTCTTTGTCTTTCTTCTTTGTCTTGATTTTCTTTGTATTTCTCTTCTTCGTCTTTGTCTTATTTGTCTTTTTTTCTTTGTATTTTCTTAGCCTTCTTCTTTTCCTTCTTTTCCTGTTTTTGTTCCTTTTCTTTTCTTGGTCTTTGTCTTCTTATTCTTCGTCCTTATTGTCTTTTCTTCTTTGTCGTTTTGTCTTCTTTATCCTTTTCTTCTTTGTATTTTCTATTTGTCATTTTATTAGTTTTCTTTTATGTTTTTCTTTGTCATTCTTCTTTGTCTTTTCTTTTTTTGTTTTCTTTGTATTTCACTTCTTTGTCTTTGTCTTTTTTTCTTTGTATTTTTGTTGTCTTCTTTTGTTTTTTTTTTCTTCTTTTTTTGGAGTTTTGACTTTGTCTCTATTGTCCTTTCCTCTTTTCTTTGTCTTCTTCTTTTCCTTTTAAAAAAAAATCTATTATTTTTCTTTGTATTTCATTTCTTTGTCTTTTTATTCTTGCTTTTTTCTTGGTCTTCTTATTTGTCTTCATCATCTTTTTCTTGTCTTCTTTGTCTTTTTCTTTTTTCTTCTTTGTTTTTTATCTTTGTCTTTTTTTCTTTGTGTTTTCTTAGTCTTCATATATATATTTTTCTTTTATTCTTTTCTTGGTATTGGTCTTTTTTGTCTTCTTTATCCTCTTTGTGTTTATAGTTGTCTTCATTTATCTTTGTCGTCTTGGTCTTTTTTGTCTTTGTCTTTCTCTTTCTACTTTCTTTCTTTTTCTCTCTTGATTTCATTTCCTTAGATTTTCATCATCTTCTTTGTCTTCATTAATCTTTTTCTTCTTTATCTGCTTTGTCTTTTTGTCTTCTTTATCCTTTTCTTCTTTGTATTTTCTATTTGTCATTTTATTTTGTCTTTTTTTAGAAAAAGACAAAGAAAAAAATATATTGTTCTCTTCTTTTGTTCTGTCTTTCTTTTTTCTTCTTTGTTTTTAATTTTTGTCTTTTTTTCTTTGTGTTTTCTTAGTCTTTATATATTTTTCTTTTATTCTTTTCTTGGGATTTGTCTTTTTTGTCTTCTTTATCCTCTTTGTGTTTATAGTTGTCTTCATTTATCTTTGTCGTCTTGGTCTTTTTTGTCTTTGTCTTTCTCTTTCTCTTTCTTCTTTCTTTCTTTTTCTCTCTTGTTTTCATTTCCCTAGATTTTCATCATCTTCTTTGTCTTCATTAAACTTTTTCTTCTTTTTCTGCTTTGTCTTTTTGTTTCCTTTATCATTTTCTTCTTTGTATTTTCTATTTGTCTTATTTTATCTTTTGTCTTTATCTTTTTCTTTGTCTTTTTCTTTGTTTTCTTTGTATTTCACGTCTTTGTCTTGTTTGTCTTTTTCTTCTTTGTATTTTTGTTGTCTTCTTTTGTTTTGTTTTTCTTTTTTGAGGTTTTCACTTTGTCTCTATTGTCTTTCCTTTTTTTCCTCTTTTCTTTTTTCTTCTTCTTTTCCTTTGTCTTTGTCTTCTTTTTTGTCTTCATCATCTTTTTCTTGTCTTCTTTGTCTTTTTCTTTTTTATCTTTGTCTTTATCTTGTTTTTATTTGTCTTTTTTGTTCTCTTCTTTTTGTTCTGTCTTTCTTTTTTCTTCTTTGTTTTTTATCTTTGTCTTTTTTTCTTTGTGTTTTCTTAGTCTTTATATTTTCCTTTTGTTTTTCTTCTATTCTTTTCTTGGTATTTGTCTTTTTTGTCTTCTTTATCCTCTTTGTGTTTATAGTTGTCTTCTTTTATCTTTGTTGTCTTGGTCTTTTTTGTTTTTGTCTTTATCCTTCTTCTTTCTTTCTTTCTTTTTCTCTTTTGTTTTCATTTCTTTAGATGTTTTGTCATCTTTGTCTTTTCTTTGTCTTCTTTAATTTTTTTCTTCTTAGACAACTGGATTAGGGTGAACTTATGTTAATGTCTGCTCTCTGTTCTGATGATCAATTACATTAGACTCTTTCAGTGACAGACAGGCCTGATTCTGGATCCTAACAGAGTACGATAGATTACCTAATAAAACATCTAGAAGAAGAAATGAGAGGAGAGATGAGTGAGGGAGAGTTCAACTCCACTAAAAAAAAAAACAGGTTTGGACTCACAGAGCTGATGCCTCTGTTGGGTTTTGCTGCTACGTTCTTCAGTGTTCTCCCACTCTAACATACTGGTTCCAACAGCGACTGGAAGTTCCTCTAAACAGAGAACTATTTAAGGTCCTGTAGGAGGTCAGCAGGAGGACACCTACTGACCCTGACCTGCTGGAGAGAATGGCACACTGCACTGGGCCTCGCTGTGACGTCACAGATGATGTCATAAAGGAGGGTTCTGACCCAGGTCCACCGACGCAGCTGCACTGGGATCAGCGCCAGGAGTTCACTGCTGACTGGACTTTCCCTTACCAGCAGCTCTGCCTCTAAACCAGTACAGACCTCCCAGTAAGACCAGTGCAGGCTGGGGTCAGCTGGTTTAGTGGAGCAGAAGAGCTGAGAGAATTATTTATTTATTTGTCTATTTAGTCTTAAAGGAATCGTAAAAGCTAAAATCTCACATTGAGAGAGAGAGAGAGAGAGTGTGTGTGTGTCATTCTGCACTGTGATGCTTTACTGTGTGGGTTTAATAGCGCCCCCTACAGGAGCCTGAACTCACCTCTCTAAAAAATAAAAGCTTAAAATCTCACAGAAACCTTTGTGGTTCTCTCAGAAACAAACCTGGTTACAGAGTGAAGACCAGAGTGAGAAGTAAGAGAAGATCAAACCCATCAGATCTTTATTATAGAGAATCTGCTGTTCAGGACGTTCAGATTCAGCAGTGATTCAGAGAGCTGGACAGGTCAGACAGGGTCACTGCAGTGAAATTGTGCTTCACTGTAGAGAAACCTACCCACTCTGATTTCTTTGCAGTGATCTTGAATGGAACCAGAAGTTGGTCGCCATGACTACAAATCAGATGTAGCCATTTTATTTCCTATCCAAACCTACCAGTGAAGCTACACGTGTCTTCTGAGTTTTATATGGAGAAAGGATGATGATGGGGAAAAAGTGTCTGATCTGAGAACAGTACAATTTTCTTTCAGGACTATTTTTTGCAGCACAACGCCCTGCAGCATGTATCCCTCCACCATTTTAGTGAGATGTAATGTTAAGGATTTTACACACGGAGCTGTGTGCAACAGCGGCCCCGGTGGAAAATCTTCACCTGCCTCACTAATGGAGATTTGAACAGAAGTTGTAAGTAAATGTAAGTAATATTATATTTATGTAAGTAAGATTATATTTATGTAAGTAAGATTATCTGTATGTAAGTAATATTATATTTATGTATGTAAGATTATATTTATGTAAGTAAGATTATCTGTATGTAAGTAATATTATATTTATGTAAGATTATATTTATGTAAGTAAGATTATCTGTATGTAATCTTAATGGGTTAAATCTAACTTGTACTTCAATATTGTTTAAAGTTTGCTTAGAAATCACCTTAGTTTTGCTCATATAATTGTTTTTAGCTTTACAGTGAAGTGACTGGCTAAAGTAAGTTAGCTGAGGCAGAAAGCATAAAGGTGGATAACATGTCAGTCTCGACAATTTATAATTTCTTTTTTTCTTCTTTTCTTTTTTTTTTTACTATAATATATATTTTTCTTTTTCTTCAATTCAATTTAAGTTTATTTATACAGCACGTTTTACAACAAATGTCACAAAGCAGCTTTACAGAGACCTGGAAGAAAACTTGAGATGGGGAGCCCATCCTCCTCTGGTCGACATCAGATAGCACAATAATTGAATTAAGAGAATATGCAAATTTGCGGTTAAGCCATAAAAGATGAAGGTGAGTGAAATGTTAAAGTCCAGGCAGGTATGCATGGTCATGCAGTGAGAAGAGGATGAATCCATGCCAAACCCCAGAGCAGAACAGCGGGCAGCAGGGTAGTGGAGGAAAGAAAAGAAAGGAGGGAAAACACGAGTTAGGAGAAGCGCGGCAACATTGCGATGGGTGG
Organism: Salminus brasiliensis; assembly: GCF_030463535.1. NCBI lineage: Eukaryota > Metazoa > Chordata > Actinopteri > Characiformes > Bryconidae > Salminus > Salminus brasiliensis. The sequence continues at coordinate 14,942,732 of NC_132890.1, read as the reverse complement.
ATGAGGATAGTGGATGGGTGGATGAGGGTGGAGAGGGTAGTTGGGGGAAGGGTTACAGTGGGACAAGATCACGGTGAGCAGAAAACACTAAAGGATTCAAGCCAAATTAAAACATCTTAGAGAAAACAAGGACAGAATACTCTAAAATATAAAAGCTTAAAATCTCACAGAAACCTTTGTGGTTCTCTCAGAAACAAACCTGGTTACAGAGTGAAGACCAGAGTGAGGAGTAAGAGAAGATCAAACCCATCAGATCTTTATTATAGAGAATCTGCTGTTCAGGACGTTCAGATTCAGCAATGATTCAGAGAGCTGGACAGGTCAGACAGGGTCACTGCAGTGAAATTGTGCTTCACTGTAGAGAAACCTACCCACTCTGATTTCTTTGCAGTGATCTTGAATGGAACCAGATGTCGGTCGCCATGACTACAACTCCGATATAGCCATTTTATTTCCTATCCAAACCCACCAGTGAAGCTACACGTGTCTTCTGAGTCACGGTGAGCAGAAAACACTAAGGGTTTCAAGCCAAATTAAAACATCTTAGAGAAAACAAGGACTGACTACACATTTATATTCAAAGGACTGGATACAATAAAATGTCCTTCTCTAAACACAGGCCTCCTTTAGCATGGGACTGTACAAATGACAGGCAGAAATAATCAGGGTCAACACAGTAGAAACAGAATTGTGGCCAAAATACACTGGAAAGAAACAGACTTTACCACTCAGATAATAAGGCCTTGAATGCACAGGATAATACAGCAGCCACCAAGCACAAGCATTGCAATCCATATGATGAGACTAGAGAGAATGACCAAAAACCTTTTCCAGTTACAAAACCTTCCAACCTAAAGACTGCTGTGCTCAACCCTAATTTCAGTCCCCAATTATTGTGGTTCCTATCAGAGTCCTGGGTTCCTGAAAGGATGCCAAGGGTGCACAATGTTCTGGGCCATATTCCTCAGAAAGTGTTCAAAATAGTCCAGAGTTCATTTCTGTTCTGGGCACATCCCCAACCTAAAAGTCCACTTCTGTTCCAACTAAAAAGGGTCCTGGATCAGATCTGATCAGATGGTGGGAAGCAAGCAACACAATCAGTCCAATGCCGTTGTTCAAATGATGCTGTGTCCAGACTTGTCCTGTCACAGTCTTTGCCCTTCAGAGTCATCGCAGGCAGCAAAGGCGGCGCTAGGCTCACACCTTATACTGTCGTCAACGTAGGATGGAGTCAGGATGACAGTTTACCAGCCGTTGCCATTGACTCTTCAGATGGTCACATCTTCTGATCACACACATCTTAAAATACAAACAATAACAAGTGCCACTCCGGTCATTTGAAGAGAACTACACAGAATACATTGATCAAGTACATAAGGAGTACATACAGTCAAGGCGGAGTCTGCACACTCCTTTGACCTTCTCCACATTTCATTTTGTTACACACTTATTCTACAATAGACAGTTCTAGACAACTCTACACAATGACAAAGTCAAAGCAGGTTTTTACACATTTGTGGTAATTTATCATAAAATAAAGTAAAATCTCATATGTTCAAAAGTAGAAGAGGAAGAAACCCTGAGAGGAACCAAGACTCAAAAGGGGAACCAGTCCTCCCCTGGTCAACACCGGATAGCACAACAAATGACAGAACAAGAATAAAAATCAACAAAAGAAACAATAGTGAATTTTAAGCTGCTGCAAAGGTGACATCAAGCCAAAAATGAGAGTGAGCAATGTGAAAGTGCATGCAGGTAAATAGTCAAATGCACAGCTATGCAGTGAAGAGAGAATGACTCAATATGAGAACCCAGAGCAGGACAGCATATCAGTGGGCAGCGAGAAAGAGGGAGAAGGAAAAACATTAGGATTAGGAGGAGCGCAGCAAAACAGGGGGATTTACTAAGGAAAGGAGGAGCGCCAAAGACTGCGTAGGAAGCAATAGGAGGTCAGGTTGTGCAGATTAAGCTGAAGTCATGGCAGAAATCTGTAAAGCTTCGCAGCCCTCAGATAAAGGCCGCTGAGGCCTCATCATGTAAAGAGTGCGACTTAGTTGGTTTGGGTTTCATTTTGTATAAACTTTCCCTTTACTTTTTTCATTGAATTCTATCAGTTTAGTATCACTGGAACTGAAAGTATTTGGCTGTGTCATATTGAAGCCACACTACCACATCACAGAGACAGCCAACCAGCTACAGACCTGTAGGCAGGTAAAACAGAATGAATTGCTGATGGACAGCCAGACAGCCAGATTTGCACACGGCCACTTGGACAGACAAACAGCTAGCCAGAACTGTTGTAGATGGATAGTCACAGTTTACATGTAGACAGACAGCCAGCCAGAGTAGCACACGGATGAACAGAAAACCTGAGTTGCACATGGGCATGCAGACAGTCACACAGCTGCAGACAAATATTCAAACTATTGAGACAAGGTAGCTCATCCCCAGTTTAAACAACTATCTAGACTGGAAGATGATGTCAAATGAATTATTGGAAACCGGTTACATGTACTTTCTGCTGCAGTGAGTGTGAGAGGGGCAAAAGGAAGGCAAAGGGAGCCAGAATACCTTATCCTTGTTGGGCGGATCCACCTTCTCTTTGTGTGAATTAATAAAAGACTTGATGCACAAGACATGACCCGAAACATTCAGTACAACTTCATACTCGCAGCCCTTGGCAACTGGTCACACTTAAACAAAAATCATCTTTGAGAACTAAAATCAGACTGTTTCACATAGAGAATTGTCAGACAGAGTGCAGGTGTATGGTCAAAGTCAGTCAGACAGCCACAAAGTTTTAGATGGAGAAACAGATACAGGGCTACAGTGTATAGGGCTACAGTGTACAGACTAGGGTTAGGTTTCCAGACACCATTGCAGATGGACATGGATAAACAACAAAAAAAAGCCAGCCAGCATTGCAGCCAGAGTCTTAACAGAATGAACTGCAACAGATGGATAGACAGCCAGACAGTAGCAGAGTGACAAACACATAGTTGCACAAGGACAACCAGCCTTCCAGACAGCCACACAGTTGTATACGGACATTCAGCCAGCCAGAGTTGCAGATGGACATGCAGACAGCCATAAACAGTTGTACAGTGACCCAGCCAGCCACGAAGTTGTAGACTGACATCTAGTCAGCCAGAGTTAAAGATAGACAGAACGTTTGCCAAGTATATAGACAGCCACAGATGGATGGACAGCCAGATTTGTACACTAACAAAAAGACAGCCACCCAGACAAACAACCAGCCAGCGTTGCCCACGTTGCCATCCAGTCAGCCACAGAGTTGTAGACAGCCAGTCAGACACAGCTGTACATGTATAGACAGCCAGCCAAAAAGTTGCACATGGACGGTTGGACAGACATCAATCTAGAATTGCACACGGATGGACAGCCACCCACCCAGCAAGAGAGTTGCACACGGGCATGAAGACAGCCAACCACAGTTGCAGACAGATAGTCAGGCTGTGATGAGTCAAGGTAGCTTTAAAGAAGTTTAAGTAAGACTCTAGTGTGGAAGATATGTTCAAATGTATTATTGTAAACAGGTTACATGTAGTTCTACTCCTGCTGCAGAGAGTGTTAGGGGGCAAAATGGACGCAAAGGGAGCTGGGATACCTTGTCCTTGTTGGATGGATCCACCTTCAGCCAGGGAGGTGGTCCTGAGAACCTGTAAGACAAAAAAGAAAGTCAATACATGTATAGAAACTGAATGATCACTTACCTGTTATGTCTTGAGGAATGTGTATGGTAATAGCGCTGTGGGTGTTTGCATGTTTAAACATAATTGACGTCATCCCTCTAAGGACGTACTGGTTTATTCTGGGGCAGGGCTTAAAACCTAAATTCTCAGCAGGTGTATTTAGTGGCGGTTGACTCTCTAATGCAGGTCAGCCTCTACCCGTGCACCTGTGTCTGGATTGTCACACACAGTTGCAGATGGTCTTGGATGGGCAGCCAGACAGACAGCCAGCCAGAGTTGCGAATGGAGACCACCAACCAGAGTCGCCTATGAATAGACAGTCAGTCACACACATTTGTCAGCCAGTGTAAATGAGTATCTAGGGTGGAGTACACCTTAAATGTATAATTGTAAACAGGTTACCTGTACTTACCTTTTAATCCTGCTGTGGTGAGTGTCAAGGGGGCTAAATGAAAGCAAAGGGAGCCGGGCCGGGACCACTTGTTGGTCACTTACTGACGTAACCGACAGAAGTGTCTGACAGTGAAGTGGATCTAAAACACACAGTTGCTGTATCTTGACTTTAGTAAAATTATGAAGACATTCATAACTTGTAGCTGTAGTTACACTCAATAATATACATTTGTATTGCTAATTAAGCTGGTTTAAAGCCCTATTTGGACCGGATTAATTTTACCTGGCAAACATCGATTGCCTCGATTTTGTGTGTTCCTGTAGTGACCACAAAATTTCTTTTTTTCAGTTTATTTCACAATTGGTGTTTGTAGTCTCAGGCTTAACTTGAGGTTTCTTACACTCCTTGACCAACAACAACAAAAATAAATAAATAAATAAATAAATAAATGCACCCAGCTATTGGATTATTAGAGATGTTGGATTATTGTAAAACATGATATGCAGTTAGGACGTCTTAACAGGCAATTATGTAAATGACGGACAGAGTGGCTGTTTTGCAGGCTTTTTTTGTCGACGAGTGTATAGAACATGCTTAGCTAACTGGGTGTAATAGCTTCCGCCACTTTATGTTTGTGTTAAGCTATATAATATATTGTATAATTTTACCTAGTGGAAGTAAGAGTTAGTGTACAGTAGGGGTGTGCAATCTTGACAAAAACTTAGATCAATATTTTCTTGGATTCTGCCGACAATGATAATTAGACAATACTTTGCATCTTTCAAAATGTATTTAGAAAAAGCTAGATCAAGGCAAGACTTTTACACTTATTTATTTAATAAAATAAACATAATACAAAACTGCACGTGTTACTGACATTACAAACTCTTTTTCTCTGTTTTACAAAATCTTTTTTTACATTAAATTTATTTTACATGAATGTAATATATATATTACAATGAAAATGACTAACATGAAATAAATGTAAAGGTTTTAAGCGACTGGCGAATATGTGTGGTTTTGAGGGGTTTCTGCGAAGTGAGTGACCTACTCGATAATGTCTGCTTGCAATTTGTTATGACAACAATTAAGATATTACTAATAAGATATTATTAGCAGGCCATCAGCAACTTCAAGGACAAGAAGCTAATACCAAGCCAGGGAAGGACCTCGTTGGCAGCATTCGATTAACTTTTTCAAGGTTCATTTTGTAGTCAGTCTAAGCTATGAAGAATCACTCAGCAGCATGTACAAATTTCTCCAGACAACAGTGTACAGTATTGATGTAGGCACCACAAGAGAGAACGGAGTTCTTTGAATATTGTTGAATAATGTTACATTTGCAGATCACTGCATGATACACCTGGCACCTTGATTCAGCATATTAAGTTGTTGCATGGTTCAGATGCAGGAAAGAAATTTGGTCTGATGTGCTCATGATGAAAGAATTGGAATCAACAGATATCTGGAGGGAAATGTACCCGTCCGGTAAGGACTATACACATTACTCTTCTCCACATTCAACCTACTCAACAATAGACTTTTCTTATTTTTAGCAGAGCTCGAGATAAGGTGGGGGCAGTGATAATGGTAGAATAGATCTTTCCGATCATGCCCCAATCTTGAATCATGAAATGAATTGAGATATATAGTTTAAAAACACAGGAGGCAGTTTTATACCTTAAACAAAGACATTACAAGGTAGGAGGAAGATAGCTAAACTCACAAGAAACAGGGAAACATCAAGCGGATAATATTATTGATAAAATTAGGAATCCAAAAGACTAGAAGAGCTAGAATCTAAAACGCAGAAAATTCAAGAAAGTTTTGAAATATTTTATAAGAATAATGAGGAGTTTTACGTAGCCATTTTTAGATCAAAACCAGAAAAATCTTCAGGACTGGACGGATATACCTCTCTAAGTATTTGATCCCCTAAAAACCATGACTAATGTTGGCTCTCACAGACCACTGACACATCCTAATCTCAGTGAAGTCATTGCCTGCATAAGAGACACCGGTCCCAAATTGTCACCTGTGTAAAAGGCCAACTGCCAAGAGACTGAGTTCTTTGAATATTGTTGAATAATGTTACATTTGCAGATCACTGCATGATACACCTGGCACCTTGATTCGGCATATTAAGTTGTTGCATGGTTCAGATGCAGGAAAGAAATTTGGTCTGATGTGCTCATGATAGTTGTTCTCAGCAGTTCCAAAGTTTTGCAGTCTTTAGAAAACACCTGAAAATTGTTCATGTGAGATATACGTTTGAAGTCACATCTACCAGTAGTGTCTCAGTGAAACTAAAATCTAGGGGTTTCAAGCACTTGTATAGAACAGGTGTTGCTCTTTTGATATGAAATACACTGTTATTTGAACACATCAGATATTTCTGATTAAGATGGGAGATTTGTGATATCACAGGGAAAATAGAAGGATTAGTAGAAACACTATTAAATATATATACAGTGACCTCCATAATTATTGGCACCCCTGGTTAAGATGTGTTCTTTAGCTTCTAATAAATTAAGTTTTTTTTCTAAATAATATAGGACCACGATGGAAAAAAGAGTAAAATCCAACCTTTAACTCAAGTGAATTTATTCAGTAGGAAAAAAAATCCTACATTAAGAAATAATTGTTTAACATCAAATAATGTGTGCCACAATTATTGGCACCCCTGATGTTAATACTTTGTACAACCCCTACAGCACCTAATCTTCTCTTATAATGTTATACAAGATGGGAGAATACAGATAGAGGGATCTTTGACCATTCCTCTTTGCACAATCTCTCTAAATCATCCAGCGACCTGGGTCCTCTCCTCTGCACTCTCCTCTTCAGCTCACCCCACAGGTTTTCAATGGGGTTGAGGTCTGGGGACTGAGATGGCCATGGGAGGAGCTTGATTCTGTGTGTGGTGAACCATTTCTGTGTAGATTTGGCCATATGTTTTGGGTCATTTTCTTGCTGAAAGACCCAGTGACGACCCATCTTCAGCTTTTGGGCAGAAGCCACCAGATTTTGTTTTAAAATGTCCTGGTATTTCAAACCATTCATGATGCCATGCACCCTAACAAGGTTCCCAGGGCCTTTGGAAGAGAAACAGGCCCACAGCATCACTGATCCTCCCCCATATTTCACAGTGGGCATGAGGTGCTTTTCTGCATACTCAGCTCTTGTGTTACGCCAGACCCACTTAGAGCATTTGTTGCCAAAAAGCTCTATCTTAGTTTCATCTGACCAAAGCACACGGTCCCAGTTGAAGTTCCAGTACTGCTTAGCAAACTCCAAACGTTTGTGTTTATGATTGTGAGTGAGAAAAGGTTTTTTCCGTGCATGCCTCCCAAACAGCTTGTTGGCATGCAGATAGCGCCTGATGGTTGTTTTGGAGACTTTGTGACCCCAAGAAGCTACCATTTGTTGTAATTCTGTAACAGTGAGCTTTGGAGACCTTTTTATTTCTCTTATCATCCTCCTCACTGTGCGTGGTGGCAAAATAAACTTGCGTCCTCGTCCAGGCTTGTTTACCACTGTTCCAGTTGTTTTAAACTTCTTAATAATTCCTCTGACAGTAGATATGGACAGGTGTAGGTGAGTGGCTATTTTCTTGTAGCCATTGCCTGACTTGTGGAGGTCAACACACATCTACCTTACTTGAATGGTATGTTCCTTTGTCTTTCCCATGTTGAAGAGAAATGGCCTCTGTGTCACGTCATATTTATACCCCAGGGAAACAGGAAGTTGTGAATTACTAATGAAATGTTCCTACATACTCTGATCAACTTCGTAAACTACTGTAGAATTGACAGAAATACTTTAATTACATTTATTTCCAAAGAAATGTTAGGGGTGCCAATAATTATGGAATAGGTGATTTTATGAAGAATAATTATTTCTTAGTCAGGGATTTTTTTCCCCCCTTAAAATTCACTTGAGTTAAAGGTTGGATTTTACTCTTTTTTCCATCAAGGTCCTAGATTATTTAGAAAAGAAACTCAATTTATTAGAAGCTAAAGAACACATCTTAACCAGGGGTGCCAATAATTATGGAGGGCACTGTATATGCCCCTCCGGGAAGTGAACTGAATTTCTATAAAAGATGGTTTGGTATGATGACTAGCTCACAGGGTACACCGATTTGTGGTGGGGGATGGAATGTTTGTTTAAACCAAAGTTGATTCTTCTAGAGTGACTGCACAACAAAGTCCAGTAAATAAATAAATAAATAAATAAATAGGATGATGAAAGAATTGGAATCAACAGATATCTGGAGGGAAATGTACCCGTCCGGTAAGGACTATACACATTACTCTTCTCCACATTCAACCTACTCAACAATAGACTTTTCTTATTTTTAGCAGAGCTCGAGATAAGGTGGGGGCAGTGATAATGGTAGAATAGATCTTTCCGATCATGCCCCAATCTTGAATCATGTAATGAATTGAGATATATAGTTTAAAAACACAGGAGGCAGTTTTATACCTTAAACAAAGACATTACAAGGTAGGAGGAAGATAGCTAAACTCACAAGAAACAGGGAAACATCAAGCGGATAATATTATTGATAAAATTAGGAATCCAAAAGACTAGAAGAGCTAGAATCTAAAACGCAGAAAAGTCAAGAAAGTTTTGAAATATTTTATAAGAATAATGAGGAGTTTTACGTAGCCATTTTTAGATCAAAACCAGAAAAATCTTCAGGACTGGACGGATATACCTCTCTAAGTATTTGATCCCCTAAAAACCATGACTAATGTTGGCTCCCACAGACCACTGACACATCCTAATCTCAGTGAAGTCATTGCCTGCATGAGAGACACCGGTCCCAAATTGTCACCTGTGTAAAAGGCCAAGAGACTCAGTGACACTCCAACATCTCCATCATGGGCAAGACTAAAGAGCTGTCTAAAGATGTCAGGGACAAAACTGTTGACCTACACAAGGCTGGAATGGGCTACAAAGCCATAAGTAAGAAGCTGGATGAGAAGGTGACAACTGTTTGTGCAATTATTTGGAAGTGGAAGAAGTACAACATTACGGTCAATCGACCTAGACCTGGATCTCCATGCAAGATATCACCTCGTGGAGTCTCATTGATCATGAGAAAGGTTAAAAATCAGCAAAGAACTACACGGGAGGAGCTGGCTAATGATCTCAAGGCAGCTGGGACCACAGTCTCCAAAAAAAACATTGGTAATACACTGAGACGTAATGGTTTAAAATCCTGCAGTGCACGCAAGGTTCCTCTGCTCAAGAAGGCTCATGTCCAGGCCCGCCTAAAGTTCGCCAATGAACATATTAATGACTCCGAGAGAGACTGGGAAAAGGTGCTGTGGTCAGATGAGACCAAAATTTAGCTATTTGGCCTCAACTCAACGTGTTTGGAGGAAGAAAAATATAGAACATGACCCTAAGAACACCATCCCCACCGTCAAGCATGGTAGTAGAAGTATTATGTTTTGGGGGTGTTTTTCTTTTAAAGGCACAGGCCAACTTCACCGCATTGAAGATGAACCGGGCCATGTATCGTAAAATCCTGGGTAACAACCTCCTTGCCTCTGCCAGGGCACTGAAAATGGGTCGTGGATGGGTCTTCCAGCACGACAACAACCCAAACCATACAGCCAAGGAAACAAAGGAGTGGCTCCATAAGAAGCATATAAAGGTCATGGAATGGTGTAGCCAGTCTCTTGACTTCAATCCCATAGAAAATCTATGGAGAGAGCTGAAGATTCATGTTTCCAAATGCACACCTAAAAACCTTAAGGATTTGGAGATGATCTGCAGAGAGGAGTGGGCCAAAATTACTCCTGAAGTGTGTGCAAACTGCTGTGCTTGCCAACAAGGGTTTTTGCCCCCAAGTACTAAATTATGTTTTACCAGGGGGTCAAATACTTATTTCCTTCAATGAAAATCAAGTTAATTTTTATTTCTCATTTCATGTAATTTTCTCAGTTCTTTTGATATTCTATGTGTCACTTTTAAAATAAAGCTGGCATAAAATTGAGACATTTCATTTTTTTTTAATTAAAACTTTTAAAGTCAGTGAGGGGGGGTCAAATACTTATTTCCTCCACTGTATATGTTGTCAATAAATGTCAGCATTTGCATCCAACAAAAGAGTACAGACTCTGATGTAGAAATATTGAAATGCTCCTCTGCAGTCATATCTAGCATGATTTAAGCCACTGCAATGGCTGGCTTTGCTACAAAAAAATAGAATGAAACAAGAATTGCATGCTCGGCTCCTGAGTGCCAAGGTAGAAGATTTTGTTTAGTTGGCAGTCGAAACTGTCTTCAGTCCTGGCATTCTAGTGAAGGAGATGAGTTTCACAGTTTGACCTACATTTAGCCAAAATCATAGGTTAATATATGCTCTAAATTCAATTCAAGAGAAGATTCTAGAAAAAAAATAAACAAATACATAAGGGGTAAAGATAAATTTACCATAAAAGCGTATGTAAATTTGTGTTCAGTGAATGAATGTAGTATTCACTCCCTTAGTAAATTAATTAATATAAAGTCATTCGTAACTGTTATGCAACCAGTTGTCAATTACCATACTGTGACATGTTCTGGCCTGTTGTGAAAATCCCGTCAGAAACCTCTGTCAGCATTAGTGACCAGTTTAGGTTTAATATTTTTATGGCTATAAATGACCTGGCATACTACAAAGAGACCAACTCCAACCACTAGAACACAACAACAGCAAATGTTAAACATATATAAGTAGAAAATAAGGGATTAAAGACTTCCTACATTGCTTCAGAATATAGAAGAGTATTTATGAAATCCAAGCCTAAACAGCCCTAGCTTCTCTTAAGTAGTTTTAGCATGAAACATTTTAGCCATGAAGCTGAATACACTACATATTCCCCCCTTTGAGATGAGACAGAGTCTCAAACAAATAAAGAAAGAAACACATGTTTACAGTTGTGGCAAATTGCAGCTCCTCCTGCACATGCTTCCTTTAACAGAACCTGAAGAATACAGCAACTTTAAGGAGTGTAAGAGTGAAAACCTGTCAGGCAGTTATCTTTCCTTAATGTCCATCAAACAATCTAGACAGAAAATTCTCTCACCGCCCCTCTGCCTAGGCGACCACCTACAGCACTCCAGATCAAATTATAATAGAGGATCTTTGACAATGTGTATAGGGATATGACTTAAGCAAATACATCTGAAACCTCATAAATAAAATTAAAAAATGTCCAAATTGCTGCTGGTCGATCCATCGGACCTTCCAATGGACCTTTCCCTACATAACACCAATTTCCTCTAAACATCAAGCAAAAACAAAACCAAACATCTGCAGTCCCAGTGTGTTTACCCCATAACAGAGTTTCCAACCAATGAAAACAAAAAGTGTCGTGAGTTTAAAGAGTTTAAATGTTACTCATACAGTAAAGAACCAACAAAAAATCAAACTAGTGTCTTACTAAGATTACCACCACCCCACAAACATTCTCTATCAATGACAAGAAGGGAACTCGAGGGCCTATGTGTCCAGAGCACAGCAAGTGTGGAGAAATGTCACAGGAAATGACCCGGACTTAAATCAGATGGAACAGTCCATTTTACAAGCTAAAATACAGAGGGGGCTGCCCCAACCACTGAGAAGTAAACTAGAAGTCGTAAGTCTTTGATGTTTGGCAAAGGATGTTTATATGGTAGAATGCTTTTTGATCTTTCTTTGTCTTTTTTTTTTTCCTTTTTAAATTAGATTTTCTTGGTCTTCATCCTCTTTGTCTTTTTGTTGTCTTCTTTGTCTTTTCTTTGTTTTCTTTATCTTTTTCTTCTATGTTTTTTGTGTTTCTTTTTTGTTTTCGTGTTCTTTGTCTTTTCTTTTTTCCCTTTTGTCTTCTATTTATTTCATCTGTTTTTTCCTTTCTTTGTCTTTGTCTTGGTCTTGTTTGTCTTTTCTTTGTCTTCATTTTCTTTGCATTTCTCTTCATCTTCTTTGTCTTTGTGTTTTCTTTGTCTTTTTTGTCTTTGTCTTCTTTTTTGTTATCTTTATCTTTTTCTTCTTTATCTTTTTCTTTTTTGTATTTTATCTTTGTCTTGTTTTATTTGTCTTTTTTATCTTTGTCTTCTTTGTTCTCTTCTTTTTGTTCTGTCTTTCTTTTTTCTTCTTTGTTTTTATCTTTGTCTTTTTTTTTCTTTGTGTTTTCTTAGTCTTCATTTTTTTTTTTTGTTTTCCTTTTATTCTTTTCTTGGTATTTGTCTTTTTTGTCTTCTTTTATCTTTGTCGTCTTGGTCTTTTTTGTCTTTGTCTTTGTCGTTCTTCTTTCTTTCTTTTTTTCTTTCTTTTTCTCTTTTGTTTTCATTTCCTTTGATTTTTTGTCATCTTCTTTGTCTTTTTTTGTCTTCTTTCATATTTTTCTTCTTTTTCTTCTTTGTCTTTTTGTCTTCTTTATCCTTTTCTTCTTTGTATTTTCTATTTGTCATTTTATTTGTCTTCTTTTATCTTTTATTTTTATGTTTTTCTTTGATCTTCCTCTTTTTCTTCTTTATCTTCTTTTTCTTTGTATTTCATGTCTTTGTCTTTTTTGTCTTTTTCTTCTTTGTATTTTTGTTGTCTTCTTTTGTTTTTTGTTTTTTTCTTTTTTGAGGTTTTGACTTTCTCTTTTCTTTTCTTTATTTTTGTATTTGATTTCTTTGTCTTTTTATTCTTGCTTTTTTTTCTTTGTCTTCTTATTTGTCTTCATCTTTTTCTTGTCTTCTTTGTCTTTTTCTTTGTTATCTTTGTAATTATCTTATTTTTCTTTTTTTCTTTTCATAGTCTTTTTTTTTCTTTTGTCTTTTATTTGGCTTTTTTGTCTTCTTTATCTTTTTCTTCTTTGTATTTTGTATTTTTATTTGTCTGATTTATCTTTGTTTTTATCTCCTTTTCTTTGTCTTTTTCTTCTTTGTCTTCATTTTCTTTGTATTTCTCTTCTTCGTCTTTGTCTTGTTTGTCTTTTTCTTCTTTGTATTTTCTTTGTCTTCTTCTTTTCCTTTGTTTTTGTTCCTTTTCTTTTCTTTTTTTTGTCCTCGTTGTCTTTTCGTTGTTTTATCCTCTTTTCTTTATCTTCTTTTTTGTGTTTGTCTTTGCTGTGTCTTCTTTTCTTTTGTTTTTTTCTTTTCTTTGTGTTCTGTGTCTGTCGTCTTTGTCTTCTTTGTCTTTCTAGTTTGTTTTTGTTTTCTTTGTATTTCTCTTCTTTGTGTTTGTCATGTTTGTCTTTTTCTTATTTGTATTTTCTTTGTGTTTTTTGTCTTCTTATCTTTTGTTTCCTTTTTCTTCTTTTTCTTTGTCTTTTTCTTTTTGTTGTCTACTTCGTTTCCTTTTGTTCTTCTTTTTCTTGGTCTTCATCTTCATCTTCATCTTTTTCTTCTTTGTATTTTCTGTTTGTCTTTTTTATCTTTTGTCTTTATCTTTTTCATCTTTGTGTTAGTTTTCTTTGTATTTCTCTTCTTTGTCATCGTCTTTGTATTTTTATTCTTACTGTTCTTGTTCATCTTCTTTGTTTTCGTCCTCTATTTCTTCTCGTCTTATTTGTCTTTTTCTTCTTTGTCCCTTATATTTGTCTTCTTTCTTTTATTTCTAAAAGAAATAAAGGACAATGTCTACAGCAGCATTCATCTTACATCAGCCCAACCCCTTCAGTTTGCAGAAGTTTATCTCCGCCTATTCTGTCTAAAGTATTTTAGTCCCGCCCATGTTATTAGGATCAGACAATCAGATTAGAGCTCATTTATTTAGCATGTTTAGTAAGTGTAAAGGATGAAGAAAGGTTGGTGTAGAAAATAATTCTGATGAATTCTGGTTTAGAAACACAGACTAAGTGGAGCTCAGAGGAAAGATCACATTATAAAAAATTATGTTATTTTTTTTTTAACAGGACCTCTCCTTTTTAAAAGGGATCAACTGGATTAGGGTGAACTAATGTTAATGTCTGCTCTCTGTTCTGATGATCAATGACATTATTAGACTCTTTCAGTGACAGACAGGCCTGATTCTGGATCCTAACAGGGTACGTTAGATTACCTAATAAAAACATTTAGAAGAAGAAATGAGAGGAGAGATGAGTGAGGGAGAGTTCAACTCCACTGGAAACGCCTCCGTTGGGTTTTGCTGCTACGTTCTTCAGTGTTCTCCCACTCTAACATACTGGTTCCAACAGCGACTGGAAGTTCCTCTGAACGGAGAACTATTTAAGGTCCTGTAGGAGGTCAGCAGGAGGACACCTACTGACCCTGACCTGCTGGAGAGAATGGCACACTGCACTGGGCCTCGCTGTGACGTCACGGATGATGTCATAAAGGAGGGTTCCGACCCAGGTCCACCGAAGCAGCTGCACTTGGATCAGTGCCAGGAGTTCACTGCTGACTGGACTTTCCCTTACCAGCAGCTCTGCCTCTAAACCAGTACAGACCTCCCAGTAAGACCAGTGCAGGCTGGGGTCAGCTGGTTTAGTGAAACAGAAGAGCTGAGAGAATTATTTATTTTATAAATAAATAATATATTTAGCACTGTGATGCTTTACTGTGTGGGTTTAATAGCGCCCCCTACAGGAGCCAGAACTCTCCTCTCTAAAAATAAAAGCTTAGAATCTCACAGAAACCTTTGTGGTTCTCTCAGAAACAAACCTGGTTACAGAGTGAAGACCAGAGTGAGGAGTAAGAGAAGATCAAACCCATCAGATCTTTATTATAGAGAATCTGCTGTTCAGGATGTTCAGATTCAGCAGTGATTCAGAGAGCTGGACAGGTCAGACAGGGTCACTGCAGTGAAATTGTGCTTCACTGTAGAAAAACCTACCCACTCTGATTTCTTTGCAGTGATCTTGAATGGAACCAGACCTTGGTCGCCATGACTACAACTCAGATATAGCCATTTTATTTCCTATCCAAACCCACCAGTGAAGCTACACATGTCTTCTGAGTTTTATATGGAGAGAGGATGATGACAGGGAAAAAGTGTCTGATCTGAGAACAGTACAATTTTCTTTCAGGACTATTTTTTGCAGCACAACACCCTGCAGCATGTATCCCTCCACCATTTTAGTGAGATGTAATGTTAAGGATTTTACACACAGAGCTAGCTGAGTGTAACAGCGGCCCCGGTGGAAAATCTTCACCTGCCTTGCCTGCATGACGAGCTGTGAAAATGCCTCACTAATGGAGATTTGAACAGAAGTTGATTTTTGATTTAAGATTATCTGTATGTAAGTAATATTATATGTAAGTAAGATTATATTTATGTAAGTAAGATTATCTGTATGTAATCTTAATGGGTTAAATCTAACTTGTACTTCAATATTGTCTAAAGTTTGTTTAGAAATCACCTTAGTTTTGCTCATAATATCATTGTTTTTAGCTTTACAGTGAAGTGATTGGCTAAAGTAAGTTAGCTGAGGCAGAAAGCATAAAGGTGGATAACACGTCAGTCTGGACAACTTATTTCTTCTTTTCTTTTCTTACCATAATATATTTTGTGATAATTCTTACATGTATCAGTGAAATATTGTTTAACCTATAAAATATTTGGCATATTTTTTATTGTATTTATTGTATAATTTTCTAATGTATTGCAAGAGATATTTGAAAGGTGGACTGACATGTTTTGTTTCTCTTTTTCTTCACATTTTATACAGTCGGTCAAGTAGAGTTAGGTGAGACCCTCCATTCATTATTTACTTTCATGCTTAGTTCCTTTTGGTTCGACACAATTTCAGATTCAAACAAACTCCTAAATCAAAGACAAAGGCAGCTTATTAGTGTCTGGAACCCTCTCCTCACTTTGGAAAGGCAGCCTTGGAGAGGCAATCTGCCTGCACCCTCCCATGAGCCTTTGCAAAGTCTAGGCAACAGCGAGGAGCTAGAGCGTTTTTCTTTAGTTCCAGTGCATTTAAACATACAGAGAGTGAATTCTACATATTGATCAATTCTTCTGTTTGTCTTTTCCCCCTTTTTGAGGACTAAATTACATCCAGGCTTAGTTTAGATTTTAGCCAAAATCATAGGTGAATATATGCTCTAAATTCAGTTCAAGAGAAGATTACAGAAAAAATAAACAAATACATAAGTGGTAAAGATAAATTTATCATAAAAGCGTATGTAAATTTGTGTTCAGTGAATTAATTAATATGTAGTATTCACTCCCTTAGTGAATTAATTAATATGTAGTACTCACCCCTTTAGTGAATTGATTAATATGAAGTAATTCGTAATTGTTATGCAACCAATTGTCAATTACCATACTGTGACATGCTCTGGCTTTTAGTCTGAGTAAGATGCCTGTTGTGAAAATCCCATCAGAAACCTCTGTCAGCATTAGTGACCAGTTCAGGTTTAATATTTTTATGGCTATAAATGGCCTGGCATACTACAAAGAGACCACAACCACTAGAACACAACAGCAGCAAATGTTTAACATATATAAGTAGAAAATAAGGGATTAAAGACTTCATACATTGCTTTCAGAATATAGAAGAGTATTTATGAAATCCAAGCTTAAACAGCCCTAGCTTCTCTAAAGCAGTTGGCATCATAACTTGGTTATATATGCTCAAAGTTTCAATAATAAGAAAAAAAAAAAGGAAGATAGTGTACAAATATGAACAATTGTTAAAAGGAAATAAATCATTAAAGATCAATTCAATTTAAGTTTATTTATACAGCACTTTACAACAAATGTCACAAAGCAGCTTTACAGAGACCTGGAAAAAAAACTTGAGATGGGGAGCCCATCCTCCTCTGGTCGACATCAGATAATTCAATTATTGTGCTAAGAGAATATGGAAATTTGCTGTTAAGCCATAAAAGATGTAGGTGAGTGAAATGTTAAAGTCCAGGCAGGTATGCATGGTCATTCAGTGAGATGAGGATGAATCCATGCAAAACCCCAGAGCAGGACAGCAGGCAGCAGGGTAGTGGAGAGAAGTGGTGGTACCAGGATTGATCGGTTGGAACTAGGCATCTCAATATATGGTTGGTAGGTAGGTAGAGAGAGAGAGAGAGATAGAAGAAAAGAAAAGAAAGGAGGGAAAACACGAGTTAGGAGAAGCGCAGCAACATTAGATGAGGGTGGGGGTTGGGGAGGGGGGGGTAGTTGGGGGAAGGGAGTCCATGAGGTATGGTGGGAGTCATTTCACGGTGAGCAGAAAACACTAAAGGTTTCAAGCCAAATTAAAACATCTTAGAGAAAACAAGGACTGACTACACATTTATACTCAAAGGACTGGATACAATAAAATGTCCTTCTCTAAACACAGGCCTCCTTTAGCATGGGACTGTACAAATGACACAGGCAGAAGTAATCAGGTTCAACACAGTAGAAACAGAATTGTGACCAAAATACACTTGGAAAGAAACAGACTTATTTACCACTCAGATAATAAGGCCTTGAATGCACAGGATAATACAGCAGCCACCAAGCACAAGCATTCCAATCCATATGATGAGACTAGAGAGAATGAGCACAAACCTTTCCCAGTTAACCTTTCCCTGGTGTGTGAAAATGATAGGAACCACAATAATTGTAGCAATCAAACAAATTGTTCTCAGGCCACAGAGTCCTGGGTTCCTGAAAGGATGCCAAGGGTGCACAATGTTCTGGGCCATATTCCTCAGAAAGTGTTTAAAATAGCCCAGAGTTCATTTCTGTTCTGGGCACATCCCCAACCTAAAAGTCCATTTCTGTTCAAACTGAAAAAGCGTCCTGGATCAGATCTGATCAGATGGCGGGAAGCAAGCAACACAATCAGTCCAATGCCGCTGTTCAAATGATGCTGTGTCCAGACTTGTCCTGTTACAGTCTTTGCCCTTCAGAGTCATCGCAGGCAGCAAAGGCGGCGCTAGGCTCACACCTTATACTGTTGTCAACGTAGGAAGGAGTCAGGATGACTTTTTACCAGCCGTTGCCATTGACTCTTCAGATGGTCACATCTTCTGATCACACACATCTTAAAATCCAAACAACAACAATAACAAGTGCCACTCAGGTCATTTGAAGAGAACTACACAGAATACATTGATCAAGTACATAAGGAGTACATACAGTCAAGCCGGAGTCTGCACACTCCTTTCACCTTCTCCACATTTCATTTTGTTTACACACTTATTCTACAATAGACAGTTCTACACAACTCCACACAATGACAAAGTCAAAGCAGGTTTTTAGACATTTATGGTAATTTATCATAAAATAAAGTAAAATCTCATATGTTCAAAAGTAGAAGAGGAAGAAGCCCTGAGAGTAACCAAGACTCAAAAGGGGAACCAGTTCTCCCCTGGTCAACACCGGATAGCACAACAAATGACAGAACAAGAATAAAAATCAACAAAAGAAACAATAGTGAATTTTAAGAGCTGCTGCAAAGGTGACATCAAGCCAAAAATGAGAGTGAGCAATGTGAAAGTGCATGCAGGTAAAGAGTCATATGCACAGCTATGCAGTGAAGAGAGAATGACTCAGTATGAGAACCCAGAGCAGGACAGCATATCAGTGGTCAGCGAGAAAGAGGGGGAAGGAAAAACAAACAATAGGATTAGGAGGAGTGCAGCAAAATAGGGGGATTTACAGTGGGAGTCTGACCCAGACGGTAGTCACCAGCACCCAACCTTGAAGGGACTCATGTCAGCAGCGAGCGGCTCAGCACAAGGGGAGAGAGAAGAAAGGAGAAAATGAAGAAAGGGCTTTAGGAGTAAGAGTAGACTGGTGTACGGCCAGTAAAAAAAAGCAGATTAGAAAGACAACAATAATGATCAAAACTGTAAACTGTAAAACTCTGTAATCAGAGCAGTACACAACAGTGTTCGTATGGAAACATGCTACAGCAGCACTGTGTCTGAGTCCCAAACAGCAACAGGAAGCTGCACTGCAAAAGATAGATAGACCTCAACTATGAGAGACAAAATGAGGAAAATTCTGAAAATCACATTGTCTGATTTTTAAAGAATTTATTTGCAAATAATGGTGGGAAATAAGTATTTGGTCACCTACAAACAAGCAAGATTTCTGGCTGTCACAGACCTGTAACTTCTTCTTTAAGAGGCTTCTCGGTCCTCCACTCATTACCTGTATTAATGGCACCTGTTTGAACTCGTTAACAGTATAAAAGACACACTCCAAACTCCACTATGGTGAAGACCAAAGAGCTGTCGAAGGATACCAGAAACAAAATTGTAGACCTGCACCAGGCTGGGAAGACAATCTGCAATAGGCAAGCAGCTTCGTTACAAAGGCTACCATCAGTAACACACTACGCCGCCAGGGACTCAGATCTTGCAGTGCCAGACGTGTTCCCCTGCTTAAGCCAGTACATATCCGGGCACGTCTGAAGTTTGCTAGAGAGCATTTGGATGTTGTGGAAGAGGATTGGGAGAATGTCTTATGGTCAGATGAAACCAAAGTACAACTGTTTGGTACAAACACAACTCATTGTGTTTGGAGGAGAGTGAATGCTGAGTTGCATCCAAAGAACACCATACCAACTGTGAAGCATGGGGGTGGCAACATCATGCTTTGGGGCTGTTTCTCTGCAAAGGGACTAGGACGACTGGTCCATGTACATGAAAGAATGAATGGGGCCATGTGTTGAGATTTTGAGTGCAAACCTCCTTCCATCAGCAAGGGCATTGAAGATGAAACGTGGCTGGGTCTTTCAGCATGACAACAATCCCAAGCACACTGCCAGGGCAACAAAGGAGTGGCTTCGTAAGAAGCATTTCAAGGTCCTGGAGTGGCCTAGCCAGTCTCCAGATCTCAACCCCATAGAAAACCTTTGGAGGGAGTTGAAAGTCCCAAAACATCACTGCTCTAGAGGAGATCTGCATGGAGAAATGGGCCCAACATACCAGCGACGGTGTGTGCCAACCTTGTGAAGACACGTTTGACCTCAGTCATTGCCAACAAAGGATATAAAACAAAGTATTGAGATGAACTTTTGTTATTGATCAAATACTTATTTTCCACCATTGTTTGTAAATAAGTTATTTAAAAATCAATGTGATTTTTTTTTCTCATTTTGTCATAGTTGAGGTCTACCTATGATGTCAATTACAGACCTCTCTCATCATTTTAAGTGGGAGAACTTGCACAATTGGTGACTGACTAAATACTTTTTTTCCCCACTGTAGACAGCCACAGATGGACGGACAGCCAGATTTGTACACTGACAAAAAGACAGCCATCCAGACAAACAACCAGCCAGCGCTGCACATGCACAGCCAGCCAGCCAACCAACCAACGTTGCCCACAGACAGCCAGCCATCCAGTCAGCCACAGAGTTGTAGACAGATAGACACATGTATAGACAGCCAGCCAGCCACAGCTGTAGATGGACAAAGTTAGACAGGGCTATAAAGCCACACACAGGGGACTAAAGGAGCCACTTAATGGTCGGATCCACCTTCAGTGAAGGAGGTGCTACTGGAGTCCTGAGAACCTGTAAGACAGAAGTGTCTGACAGTGATGTGGATCTAAAACACACAGACAAACCCTTTTGCTGTATCTTGACTTTAGTAAAATTATGAAGACATTCATAACTTGCAGCTGTAGTTACACCCAATAATAACATTTGTATTGCTAATTAAGCTGGTTTAAAGCCTTATTTGGACTGGATTAGTTTTACCTGGCACACATCGCTTGCCTCGATTTTGTGTTCCTGTAGTGACCACAAATGAAAGCTAAAACTTAATTTATTTTTTTCAGTTTGTTTTACAATAGGTGTTTGTAGTCTCAGGGTTAACTTGAGGTTTCTTACACTTCATGACCAACAAAAAATAAATAAATAAATGAACGCACGCACCCAGCTGGATATGTTGGATTACTCTAAAACGAGACATGCAGTTAGGACATCTTAACAGTCAATTATGTAAATGACGGACAGAGTGGCTGTTTTGCAGGCTTTTTTGTCGACAAGTGTATAGAACATGCTTGGCTAACTGGGTGTAATAGCTTCTGCCACTTTATGTTTGTGTTAAGCTATATAATATATTGTATAATTTTACCTAGTGGAAGTAAGAGTTAGTGTACAGTAGGGGTGTGCAATCTTGACAAAAACGCAGATCAATATTTTCTTGGATTTTGCAGACAATGATAATTAGACAATACTTTGCATCTTTCAAAATGTGTTCAGAACAAGCTAGACCAATGCAAGACTTTTACACTTATTTATTTACTAAAATAAAGTAAACATAATACAAAAACTGCACGATATTACAAACATTGACATTACAAACTCTTTTACAAAATCTTTTTTTACATTAAATTTATTTTACATTAATGTAATATATATTTTACACTGAAAATTACAATTTCATTTCACTTAAACTGTAAATTGAGAGACTACACAGTTTCTTATAGAAGTATACAGGGGTCACACTTTCTGGCAGTGTCACATGGCAGAATGTCAATACTCTATTTCTATAAGAAACAGTGCAGTCACATAATCTGATAATGGCCATCTGTGACTGCACACAATAAATAATCTGCATAAAATGCCCTTGCACACAAGTAGAAATCTCAAACCATTTACTGAGGTCAAAGAATTAGACTGTCACAGATTACGGTCCAACAGCTCCTTGGTTGGTTTCGGCCTGTAGTGTTTTTTTAAATTATATATGAATTTCATATTGAGCACAGTGGTCAGTTTGCAGATGGTGAAATATGAAGGTCAAGCTGTCTTCAATTGCAACCGATTTTTGACCTGATTTGCAGAAGGAGAAACCTGTTTTCAAAGCAAAACCACCTCCAAGCTAATGATGAACCATGTCTAGCGACTAGCGAAAATGTGAACTCTTAAGGCGTGGTTTTGAGGGGTTTCTGCGAAGTGAGAGACCTACTCCATAATGTCTGCTTGCAGATTGTTATGACAACAATTGAGATATTATTGTAGATGATGCAGATCACACACCACTGGTCTATGGTCCATTTTTTTCTGTGATTCGCATTTTGAATTATTCATAACATGAAGTCATCCAGGATGACTGTGATGGTAATTATACGTTTCATGAATGGAAAAGATAATTACAGTATCGGCTTCTAACCACTTAAACAAATTAGAAAAGAAGAAGAAATGTTGTTCAGCAGTTCAGCAGCCTAAGATGCAAAATCATCTTTAAGCCCTTAAATAAGATTTTCTTTTTGGATGTTTTTGTTGATTTTGTGACATTTTTTATCTGTTCAGCTGAAAAAGAAGATTATTCTCTCCAAGCTTGGAGGGACAGCAGTGCTTAATCTCTTAAAACACTGTAGCCCGAATATGGGCTACAAATCCATCACTGAATATCTAGCAGTATATCTGAAGCATTACAGGTCCAATATTAGAAACAAAGACACCATATTAAAGCTTAGAATCTCTGCTTTTCATTGCTTTTTTCATTGATTGATTGTCATGCCATTTTATCTTTAGTTTATTTTAGAAAATATATTTCGGTTGCAAAATACCTTGCCTACTTTTATTTTAAATAGGATCAAAGAACTGGTTACACCATTTGACTCCTTTCTGTTTGAGGCCAATTAAAGTATGTAAATATATAATTGGCACCTTAAATTACATTACTTTTTTATAACTTAAATGGTGACTAACTGTTTAGCATGAACAGTAGTGTTAATAGGGTTTCATTTAGATTGTAATTGTAATTTTATTTTAAATGTAAACTTCCATGAGACAGTATTTTATGATGCATGTAATTTGTATGTTCAAATGATAAATAAATAAATAATATAAATATATTTATTATAAATGTGTCCCCCAATAGATGCCACTTACAAGCTCTATGGCCTGCCACAGAGTGAGTGAATGGGTACTTATTGAGGTTTTAAACCTTACTCCGCCATCGATTAATCAATCAGGAGATGACCAGAATATTGGCCCTCTGGAACCCATAGTTAACCATCATGACCATTACTATGTACAGCCAAATGTAGAGGTACTCTACAAATCAATCTCTCTCTCTCTTTGAAAACAATAGCTGTTATTTTACAAACTGAAATTGTATGAGAACTGAAATCAGAACTGAAAACAAGTCAATCCTGTTTCTTCATTGATGTTATGAAATAATTAATTTGGAATATGATGAAATAACATGAATATATATTAAAATGCTTTTTCTGTGTCAATTTCTTGTCCTTTTGCTGTAGAAGTTGGTGTAACCAGTATATGGTCTAAAATACTAATATTGTATAACAAAATGAAAAAAATTGGAAGCCACTGGCGGTCCAGCAGCAACATTAGCCACATTAACAACCAGCTACCAGATGAGTTCTGGAAAGAGGCCAAAGCTCTAATGAACCATACTACTGACAGAGACCATACAACTAAAAATGCATGAGAAGTTGGAGTACAGGCAGCGACTGGTCCATAATTCTGGGACATCTACAGTCCTCTCTGTATTCCCCGAAAGTGAATAAAATATTTTGGAAATTAAACATCATGAAAGAATTTGGTTTTGTGCAGTAAACTTTAGAAGTTATTTGGCATCATTTTGGGTTTTTTTTAGATACTTTATTTTGGCACTGAAACAGTATCTATATTATTGGAGAAGTGGCCTGAAATCAGCCAGGGACCAGCAAGGACAGCAGTCATTAGCAGATGCTCCAGGTATGCTTGAGCAAAAATTATTATATAAAATTAATTTGAGAATTGCATTTTTTGCCTTTATCCAGGTCATGTTTGGTGTTTAATGACTTTTAGAGTCAACTACTGTATAACTAAATTGTCAATTTGTGAGCAAAATCATTTCAGGATAAAGCCTGTTTTCTATCAAAACTAAAAAAAAAGCCACATCAAAGCAAACTGAACTAAGAACAATTACAGTAACATTTGAAATACTTACCGGTACTTAAACATAGTTACAATGAGGAACAGTAGGTACAACCAGGAACTTTGTATAATTGTTAATATTTTTTAATACATGGGAGTTCTGCAGGCAAGCTTCACCTACTGAATGCATTATTGTGCCATTAAAGATAATGTTAATATGAAATAATGTAATATACATATTTATCATCAGATGACCGTATAAGCCTTTCAAGAAATACACCTTTTTTTCTAGAAACTAATTCTAAGCCCCCAGTTGTTACTTCCTTGTTCCTCCTTGTACCTACACAAGTACCAGTATGAACCAGTAAGTACTTTATATGCACTAATTCATATGGGGGTAGTTACACCATAATTACATTTGGGATTACTTTTTTGCAATATCCATTGCCATCTACAGACTGGGACAGTGATATGGCATCACTTCTCCTTTTGTAGTACAACTTGCCACCTCAGTCTCCTGGCAGGAAAAAAACCCAGATGATCAGTGAACACCAGGCTACAGACCATCTTGTAAGGTTTCATAAAGCATGGCAGATCTTTATTGCAAATCATGGCTTTTTGTTTTAATTAGTAGAGTGTCTCTGATGTTACTGGTATTTGTAGTCTTGCAGGAGCCTGGATACGCACAGAGGCAGATGGACCATGTCAGCCATACCTCCTTGCTTTAGGATCCTCCCAGCAGGCCATCAGCAACTTCAAAGACAAGAAGCCTAACAGTAGTCTACCAGTAGTAATCTACCAGTAGTCTCAGTGAATCTAAATTCTAGGGGTTTCAAGCACTTGTATTTTTCCTTGTATAGAACAGGTGTTGCTCTTTTGATATGTAATACACTGTTATTTGAACACATCAGATATTTCTAAAAAGGGAGGGTGATTTGAGATGTCACAGGGAAAATAGAAGGATTAGTAGTAGCTCACAGCGTACACGGATTTGTGGTGGGGGCTGGAATATTTGTTTAAACCCAAGTTGATTCTTCTACAGTGACTGCACAACAAAGTCCAGTATGTTATAAAAAAATTAATGGATTGGATGATGAAAGAATTGGAATCAACAGACTGCCCTCTTCATTAGACCCCCTGCAATTTGCATATCGTCCCAACCGCTCCACGGACGATGCCATCACCACCACCCTTCATCTCTCCCTTACCCACCTGGAGAAGAAGGACACCTACGTCAGAATGCTGTTCATAGACTTCAGTTCAGCATTCAACACCATCATCCCACAGAACCTCACCAGGAAGTTAAGCCTGCTGGGCCTCAACACCCCCCTCTGCAACTGGATCCTGGACTTTCTGACAGGGAGGCCCCAGTTAGTCCGGTTCGGGGACAGCAGCTCCAGCACCATCACCATGAACACTGGGGCACCCCAGGGCAGTGTACTGAGTCCTCTGTTGTTCACCCTGCTGACTCATGACTGTGTTGCGAAACACAGTTCTAACAGCATCATAAAGTTTGCCGATGACCCACAACTGTGCTGGGTCTCATCAGCAAAGGCGACGAGTCAGCATACAGAGAGGAGGTGCAGCAGCTGACAGACTGGTGTACAGTCAGGAAATCAAGACCGGACCACTCTCCGCTTAACATCAACGGCTCCTCTGTGGAGATCGTTAAGAGCACCAAGTTCCTTGGTGTCCACCTAGCGGAGAACCTCACCTGGTCCCTGAACACCAGCTCTACAGCCAAGAAAGCCCAGCAGCGTCTCTACTTCCTCCGGAAGCTGAGAAAGGCCCGTCTCCCTCCACCCATCCTCACCCTCTTCTATAGGGGAACCATACAGAGCATCCTAAGCAGCTGCATCACTGCCTGGTTTGGGACCTGCACAGCCTCTGACCGCAAGTCCCTCCAACGCATTGTGAGGACAGCTGAGAAGATCATCGGAGTCTCTCTCCCCTCCGTCATGGACATTTACACCACCCGCTGCATCCACAAAGCAACCAGCATTGTGGATAACTCCACCCACCCTTCACACAGACTGTCCTCCCTCCTGCCATCAGGAAGAAGGTACCGCAGCATCCGGTCCAACACGACCAGACTCTGCAACAGCTTCTTCCCCCAATCCATCAGACTCCTCAACACAACTCAACTTCTAAACTGATATCTTTCTCTCTCTCTCTCTCTCTCTCTCTCTCTCTCTCTCTCTCTCTCTCTCACCATTTACCCCAGGAAGCATTTTTGCACAAAGCATTGCACTAATAACTTTACTACCTCACTGGACTCTATTTATTACACATTGCACAATTTGCACACTACCGTCAATTATTTATTATTCTCTGGTCTGTACTGTGTTGTATATAGTTTTATATAGTTTAAAAACACAAGAGGCAGTTTTATACCTTAAACAAAGACATTACAAGGTGGGAGGAAGATAGCAAAACTCTGCTTATAAACATAAAAGAGACAGGGAAACATCAATTATAAAATTAGAAATCCAAAAGACCAGAAGAGCTAGAATCTAAAACGCAGAAAATTTTAAAAAGTTTTGAAATATTTTATAAGGATTTATACTCCCAATCACTAGAACCAAATGATCTACAGATTGATCAATTCCTAGACTCCTTAAAATTGCCCAGAGTAACAGAATAACAAAATGAAAGGCTAATACAGAAGGTCACTGCTGAGGAGTTGTATGTAGCCATTTCTAGATTAAAACTGTTAATGCCAAATTAAAATAAAGTGTGAAATTATGGGTCCAAAATATTAGTTTACAGTGTGTAGTTGGAACAAGACAAAATCAAAAATCTTGTAACTTATATGGTTCTACCAGAGCCCCCACTATTGAATGTTATTAATTATGAGCAAATCTAGAAATGCAAGACCACAATCTGACTTACACCTCTGTGAAGTAGATCATTTAATTCGAGGTTGTTTACCATTCCAAATACACAAGGATAGTAACTTAGAGAGTGTATTCCAATATTTTAGGGAGGGGGAAAAGGTATCAAATAACTAGAAATTCAGTCTAGGCAAATAGTTCATTTTTACCACTACGTTCCTGGCGTGCAGCACGATAGGCAAGGCCAATAGAGTGTATGAATTTTAATTTGTTTTAGTGTACCAAATCTTTGAGGACCGTCATACTCAGAGGGATACAAGTCTACACCCAAATACCTAAAGTGGTCCACCACTGGAACATAAGTGGGTAGCATGCTTTGGTCTAACTGAAAATGTATGGGAAGAAGTGAAAATTTATCCAAGTTTATCTTGTGGCCTGACATTTCAAAATTAATAAATAAACTAAGCAGAGGTGGAATTGATGATTTATCTAAAAAGAACAAAACATTGTTGCATCAAAGGAAATATGTTGGGATTTCTTTACTATAATGGGGGAGCTAGGCATAAAATGTGTGCCACTGCTTGAGCTACGGGTTCCAGCGATATAGTGAAGAGGGGGTCTGACAAAGGGCACTCTTGACATGTGTGTGCTTCAAGTTTAAATTCAAGGGCAGATACTTGCGGTCTACGTCATTTCTGCCACAAAGCAAATGCAATAGAATTATTCCTAATGAATCCTTTCACCGCTGCCCACAGAACTCTGATCGTCCCCTGAACCCTGATAAAACACAATTCGATTCATTTACTCAATTGAGAGCCGAACTCATTGTGTAGTAAATAGGTGTTCAAGGCACACAGCCATAATTTGTAGTCATGTTTATCCCAGTAACAAATACTATCGTGGTCTGAGAAAGACATTGGGCAGATACTTAACGTGTCTATCCCTGAAAGAACAGTGCAGTTTCTCTTGTGGAGAAAAGAAAAAAAAAATGTTGCTTAGTGCTCGGATCAAGATGCTGCCAGCAGTCGAAAAAAGACAAAGACAAGGCGGTAATACATTGCTTAAGTTCTGAGCTAGCGGTCAGCTGACTGTGAGAAATATCACACCCTCATCTGTCTAAATGAAGATTAAGGAGTTAGTGGTGGGAGCGGATATGAATACAAAGATTTGTTAGATAATCTAACAGAAAAGGGAAACCCCCTAAAGCAGTTTTCTGGCATTACAGTTACAAACCATACAGGGTGTCGATACTGCAGGGTTCGTCTGAGATACTATGAGTAACTACTTTTTAATACAAGCAAAGAAATGACTGAATAAAAGGCTATAAAATCGAGTAAATCAATTACCTACCCACTGTCCAGGTCACGAACCTGACTGGTGTAACTGGGAAGGGCCAGTCAGTCCTGAGCGGTGTCCAGAAGCGTGCAGCAGTGCTCCTTCAGGGCCTCGCTGCATCGGGAAGAGAAGACTGGAGAACGATGGTCCAGAAGCTGCCTGGCAACATCCAGGACACGGGCACCTGGAAAACAGGAGACCATGAAGTTACTCTTTTGGCTCCGATACTTTTAAGTATTTTACAGAAGACTCTCCAACAGTGAGAACACTGAGGAGTTGTCCGCAGGTGAAGTCGAAGAACCGATAACCTCAAACCAGTTAGCAGAGAAAAAAGAGGAGACGAAAACCCTCTGTGTCCGCCATGCCGGTAGTGCTGGAATTAAGACGGACGTGTTGGAGAACTCCTCCTCCGTCTGTGGAGTTTGGATTGCCTCTACAACAGCAGCGGTCGGTCAAGCTTGACGACCTCCTTGCAGAGCGCCTGCAAGGCGTTCCTCCGAGCTTGCTACGTTTCTAGAGAGTAAACACATTCAGAAACAGCTACTAGAACAGCAGTTGGTGTGATGTGCAGAACCCACCAAGGCCCCAACTATCAAGGTGATTTCAACAATTTTCTCCTTCACCATGATCCAATCGTCGCTCTGTATGGAGTGTACAGAATCTGTTGGCACTGAAAAGGCTACTTGCACCATGGAATGACTCTGCCTAAAACCAAATTGGAGAATTAAGTGTTCTAAGACCTTCGGACACTTGGATCCCTGTTCGGATAACCTGGATCCCTTTGATATGGAGTCCCGTCTCCTCCAGTGTGTTCTAAATTCGTAAGGCAACCAATTGTAATAATTGGCTTACAGACACCTCGGGTACAGAGTCTCGGAGTCAGTAGAGTGCCTGAATTGACTCTGAGAACCCTGAGAATCAAAATATTCCAACACAATATCCTAGAATTTTCCAATTTAAAACAAATCTGGTTCCCGAGAAATTCCCAGTTCAGACAACTGTGATAATGAAATGATCTTAAGGCAATGCACATCTTCGTCCTTCGAGTCCGGATCGCTGCAAAAAGTCAATGTGAAAATTAAAATATCAAAAGGGATCCGGGTTAAAGTAACCTGAAGGTCTAAGAATACGGCGTCCCGTCTCCTCCAGTTTATTCTAAATTCGTAAGGCAAGCGGTCTAATTAATTTACACAGTCACCTCGGGTACAGAGTCTCGGAGTCAGTAGAGCGCCTGAATTGACTCAGAATCACTCATTGGGATGTCGGCGGCCGCCTCTGTCGGTTTCTGATCCTGTCTCTGAAAACTCTGGACTCAGAGGAATATTGGGATCTTTGTGGAACCTCAAACTGTGGTATTCGGATTTGCTTCTCCACAAATATATTCTCCTCTGCTTATATTGCTTGAATGTAAAGAACAAAACACTCCTAGCTTCAAAAATTGGGTGAACAACTTGATGCAGTTTATAGAATAATAAAAAAAAATCGGATACTCTTTGGCTGGCTGCAGTGATGAATTTAATACTACTTGGCAGATTGTCTTGACTTAAATAGACTTGATTAATCGGCTGGTTAGCACCCGGTTTGGAACTATTTCACTATTTACATTTACTCTCTTTTACCCTTTGCCTTCCCTTGGGCACTTGTGTGTGCTTGTATCATATTTACATACTACCTGTATTTTTATTAAAGACTGAAGTTCAAATTTGACCCAAATGTGGCAAGGGTGTCTAAGGTGGGGGACCTCAGGGGGCTGTTTTCACAATTAGTGCTTTCTGTATGATACAAATGTGAATAAATAGACCTTAATTAAAAATGTAAATAAAAATAAATAAATAAATAAATACAAAGTCTCAGCTTTAGTTTTGAATCAACTCACACCAAGGATTTCCCGGGTTTAGACTGGTGGATGTTCTGTTCAGTGAATTTGTGGTACAGTAAACAAAATATAAT
The DNA here is from genome assembly GCF_030463535.1 of Salminus brasiliensis. Taxonomy (NCBI): domain Eukaryota; kingdom Metazoa; phylum Chordata; class Actinopteri; order Characiformes; family Bryconidae; genus Salminus; species Salminus brasiliensis. The sequence goes on along the minus strand of NC_132890.1, from coordinate 14,912,749 downwards.
GCTCACTGTTACCAGTGGATGGTGCTCTCCTCGTTACTATTCTTTTTATCTGAAGAGGAGCTACAAAGCCACAACCATTACAATGTGTAAAAGACCTGATCCAAGTTGGACCACCAGTAAATTATCACAGTACTTGTCTGAGTCAAAAGAACAACACTGGACTGCAGTCAAGCATGTAACGAGGTACTCAAAGGGTACAACTGATCAGGAACTGTGTTACAAGAACAGCTACTCTATGGCATGGTCTGTGATCAATATGCACCTGTGAAAATATCTGAAGACAACCAGGGTGAAATTGCTCTTTCTAAGAAGCCTGCATGTCGAAAACGTTCATGTCACGAGAAAACCTGCAGCTAAGCTCAAGCTGGAGAAAGTTAAGAGCTCTGTGTTTGGGATGGAAACAGGCGAGTTATGCTGTGGAATGCCATGTGCAATTTAAGAGCAAGTGGAGTGTTGGCAGTTTATTCAGGTGTGCTCTCATTAGTGCGACCTTACTGTGAGGGTCTTATTTTGGGGGGCTGTAGCTGTGGAAAGCAAAAATCCTTCAGATCCGGTTCGAATAAACCGATGGTAAGCACACTAACTTTTCCCTCCATTAAAATAGTTAGGAGTCATGGGCTCCACTCCGGCGTTTACTGAGGATTACTCGGGTGCAGTCTGTGAACTTCCTGAAAAATAAGAGTCTAATTGTAAAAGCTACGGAGCGATTCTTGGCTGATGTTACCTCCATACTGAACAGTAAAATGTATTTGTTCAGTTACAGCAAGGGATTTTCAGTCATTGCGCAGTGAGAAAAGTACATGCATGAGAATGTGGCACCTTCCTCACCACATCAAAATACAGCAGAGAAAAATCAGAGAACCCTATTTGATAGGGAAAGGTGTGTACTAGAATAGAGCAACTTGCCTAAAGAATTCTGGATGGGCTGTAATGACCATTGCAGTAATTCGCAACAGGGGCTTCAACAGCTGTTTGAAACTCTGTACAACATGTTGACAGGACAAAAGCCTGAGAGAATGAAGCTAGAGTCAAAATGTTAAAAGGGAGTCTTTGTAGGGTATGAAAGAACAGTTGTTTTGTCAGATTCCACTTAAAACTGAGGGTTTTAGTACATGCCATCCAAAAAGAGATACACGCACAATAAGCACCTCAGTACTTAACTGACTGTGTCAGATATTAAAGATCAGACACTGACCAGAACCGACTACTGCTACAGGATCTGTAACGTACCACAGAGCTTTAAGAGGCAAGGAGTTCAACAAAATCACAGTTTTGGGTTGAGTTCTCTCTTTGAAAATGACAAATTTACTCTGACCCCCCTCCCAGAAGCTGAACATGCAGTGGTGGGAAGGTGGGTCTATGATTAAAAACAGTGTAGATGGATCTGAAATGTACCAAGTCTGATATGTTGCTAAGGATCAAGCAAAGGGGAGTGGATTACATGGAGACATTTTCTCCAGCTGCAGTTATACACTCTTTGATGCAGATTACCACACAGTCCAACCTTCTGCTCCACCAGATGGACGTTACAACAGCCTACTTGAACGCTCCAATTAATTGCGAGATCTGCATGGAGCAAGCAGAGGGATTTGAAGGAAAGTCGAATACAGGTTAAAAGCTTGTCTGTGAACTGAATAAATCATTGTGTGCTCTCAAACAGTCTGGAGGAACCTGAACATGTTGCATGATTATCTAGATGAAAATGGCTTTACACAGAACCCAGCTGACCATTGTGTCAGCAAGTATAGTAGACAATGATTATGCCGAAAGAGTCCTGGACAAAGGCCCCTGAAAAACAGGAGACTGCGGCGTTACTCTTTTCGATACTTTTAAGGGTTTTACAGTAGAATCTTCAACAGTGAGAACACTGGCCTCAAGGACGTAGCAGTCGGCCACGCTGACACCCCCAGGGTCTCTCCGGTGCGGGAGTGGAGACGACTCCCCTCTGTGTCCACCACACAGGTAGTGCTGGAAGAAAGACAGCCACGTCGATGGAGTTTAGACTGCCTCTACAACAGCAGCTGGATCTGCCGGTCAAGCTCGTTCTGGTCACCATGTTCAAGAGTAAACACAGAAAACACAAACGACAGTCAGTGAGACAGTAACACAGGGAGCAGAGAGCACAACAGGACTACAACTGATAAAGAAGACAAAGCTAAAATGAAATAATATAAAGTAGGGATGTCATCTTGTTCACAGCTACAAGTGATTGGTTTCAGAGTACATGTCTGGTCATTATATCACGATGCTAGCTACATTTTAATATCCAATTTCTATCTAAATTTGTTTGATCCATGACCAGATACGGAGTAAAACAAGAGTAAATACTGGTGATGCGTCTGATCAATGGAGACAGCTTAGAGCCCAGAAGGACTTCAAGACGGACGGCGAACTGGCCGATTTTCTCCTGAACAGGTGAGCGCTGATCTTCAGCTAAGCTTAGCTAACCTCAGCAAGATCATTTAGAACAACCACTAGTGGGGATGAGCATTTTACGTCATTTAAACATTCGAGTGCTTGGATTTATATTTAGTGGTCCAATTACAGCTGGGTTATCAAGATGATATTTGAGATGGCTAGTGCTAGGAAAAGCTATCCAGACTAGTGTTGGCTAACGCTAGAGAAGCAGATGGGCCACAGCAGTTTACTCCCTCAGCACCAAAGAGCGTGACAGATTTTTTTGCCAAATAAATCAAAAGTTTGACTATTTTGACTCAAATGTTTGTGAGATATGTTGAATGACTTCTAGCGTCCAAGTCGAGTAACACTACTCATGCCCATTCCTAGCTACTAACGTGAGTGGTTTCTCCGTTGTAACTAATAAAATCCATATAGCTACACATTTACAAGAGATTACTCGGATTTGTGACTGAATCGGTGGATATGGTCAGATTTCACTTTCGTGATTTCATATTTTAGTAAAATGATGTGACTTTCCTGTGTACATGAGTTGATTATGGTATATATTTTTTTTAGCTTTGAATGTCCAAGCACGTCCAACCCTAGTTAGAGGCAGAAGATTAAGCACCTTTTCCAGTTTTGGGTGTTCAGGTGGAAGACTTTCAGACCCGTCTAGTATGTTTTCATCCTTTCATCAGTTCGGAATTATAATATTGGTGGCGTAAGTTCACAAATTTCATCTGTATAGAGAAGATCTAGCACATCTAGAAGAAGGGATTGCAGCTCTGGAGAGCACCACGGATGCCTCTGAAGCTCTAGAGAATAGTAATAAGCAATATTTACCTCAACATGAGACACAAAAATAGCAGCAATTAGTTTGATTCTTACAGCTGCTGCTGCTTTATGGGGGGGTGTGGGGGGGGGGGGGGTGGTAGGGGATAGTTCTGTTAAACTGAGCATGTTGTCGGGATCTGTAACTCAGTTACTCCAACTCTAGAGTGTATTTTAGGAGCAGTGGGCTTGATACTGCAGGGTTTGTCTGAGATACTATGAGGAATATTGATATTACTTTTCAATACAAACCAAGAAATTACAGAATAAATGGGTGTAATCAATTAAATCCTTCACCTGCCTACTATATTTACACTTACATTTAAGGCATTTAGATATATTATATACTGTTGCATGCTCTAGATCTTTAGGGGGAAATGGGAAGATGGAGAAACCTCTTCCTCAGTGTCAAATACAAGGCAAATGGGATGTCTAAGGAATTTCAGTTTTGGTCCTTTTCCAAGTACAACTGTAAAGGGGATCAAATTCTGGTAAAGCCAGTCAAGTCAAGTCAAGTCAAATTTATTTGTATAGCGCTTTTTACAACTGTTGTCGTCACAAAGCAGCTTTACATAATTAGTACTTAAAGCGTTCTGAGGCAACTCACAGGTTTGCTTTTCCATACGTAACCATTTGGCAATCTGCTTCAACCACATCCTTCTGGAAGGAATATCTGATTTTGACCAGAACAGAATACACTTTAACTAGACAAAATAGAATATGTAGAATACTGATGGTGTCATCTTCCAGTGAGGAATCTACAGCATTTAAGAGATACAGAGAACAGAATGAACTCCTGCTATGAATAAACTAGAAAAATCCTCTATGCCCCTTAATGTCCAATTACTAAGCCCAATGTCCCCAAGCTGAGGGTGTAGATCTGGATTCAAGGAGAGTGGTGATCATATAGAGATACAATTAGGGAATTATGTTATATATTTTCTAGCATCTCTCCAAGAAAGCAACATATCGTACACTACAAAGTTATCAGAGAGATATTTTGTCAAAATTATAAATAAATGGTAGGGAAGTTAGGGATCTAGGATGACATGTGATGAAGTCAGTGTTAGCTGACTCATCCCCAGGCCATACACAGTAGAGACTTGTGACTCTGACAAGTGACCTACCTGGTGATCCTGGAGGAATGAAGGGGGCTGGTGAGTGGGTCTTCTAGGAGCCGGCAGGATCCACGGTTAATCTAGAAGGAGGAAAACACACAACCAATAACCCTAGAAGTGTGGGTCAGGTCAGAGGTAATTGTTATCCCAAGGTATCTAAAGCCAGTTTTTGTCAACTGGAATAGTAGATTTAGTTTAATATAATTCAGGACATTCAGCTGAATAGCTGTAGACCTGCCAAAACTGATTTTATAGCCAGATAGCACACTATAATTAGTGCTGAAGTTTCTGATTTCAGGAACAGAGGTCACTGGATTCTTTAAATATAGAAGTATATCGTCTGCAAATAATGATACGATGGTCTGCTTCTCCCACTAAAACTCCTGATATAATGAACCTAGATGTAAATGTATTCAGCAAGGAGTTCCATTACTAGGGCAAAATGCAATGCTGAAAGAGAGTAGCCTTGTCTGCGGTGTTTTCCAATTGGCACAACATCAGAGATAAGATTGTTTGCATTAATACAGGCTGAGGGGTCTAAATACAACAATTTAACTATATTTATAAAATTATTCCCCAATACGATTTTCTCCAGTAGTGCAAAAAGAAAATTCCATTCAATCCTGCTGAACACTTTCTCAGCAGGTAGGGTCTTTTCTTTTGGTAAGAAGATTTATAAATATTAAAGGTGGCAAATGTTATCGGATCCATATCTGGATTTAATGATTCCCATCTGATCAGGTTTAATGATCTATGGAAGAAATGTTTCCAGTCAGCGAGACAGTGCTTTAGTTAGAATTTTGTGATCTACATTAAGTAGACTAATGGGTCGATAGGAAGCACATTCTGTTGGGTTTTTGTGCTTTAACAGTAGAGCATTTCAATTTTCTTCAGGATTATTATCAATCATGGGCATAAAAATGGGGTATAAATCTGACCAAAACTTCTTGTAAAATTCGACCGGATAGCCGCCAGGGCCAGGTGCTTTTCCCGAGGGCATGGCCCTAATAGCATCCCAGATCTCCTCTGGTGTAAAGGGGGCATTCAAAAGAGTCTGATCAATGTGAACTGCTACAGTCTGAAGTGTAAAGCGATATTAAAAGGATCATTAATTATGCGAAGGTCATAAGAAAACTCTCCAGAGGAGTTTTAATAGCTTTTATAGATCATTCAGTCTGTTGTAATTAAGATGGTGAGCTAATAAACAACTGGGTTTATTTCTGTTCAGAAAAAAGTAATAACTTAGAAATATGAGGAGTGTATTCAGGGTTAAGTTTTAATTTAGCATTTACTAGCAGAGACCAATTTGTAACAGACTGTGTGTGTTCTAGTTGCAGCTTCTCAACTTCCAAATTTTCTTTGGTTTTTGGCTCCGAGTTCTTTCTGAAGAGACGCAGAAGATCAAATGACCTTGCAAAGTGTTTTTGACGGCATCCCATTTAACTGCACTAGTAACTGGAGAGCAGCAGTTGTCTTGCCAATAATCTGTTATTCTCTTTAACATGGAAACAAAAGCTTCTTTATTTAGTAAATGTGTTTAATCTCCACTGAGGAGTTTTTAATGCTGTTAAATTTAGCATTACATCCAAATACACTGGACTGTGGTCAGATAAAACCAATTTGACAGACCTTCAACATATGTATACGGTTAGTAGGAATAAGAAAGTAATTTTGGACCTTCAGCCACCAAGTTTTCAACCTCTTCCAAATCTGCCTTCTGTGGCGGTACCTCGTGTAAAGTGGATAATGAAGCCTCCACCGAGGAGACAGCTTGCAATATCTTGAAGACAGCCCTCCATATTATCCTAAAATCAGCCGATAGATCGGAGTTCAGCATGAAGAATAACCATGTTTGGTTGAGTATTAGCAGGAATGCTAGCTTCATCCCCCTCAGCGGATTCCAGAACTTGTTTTCTTGTCTTTAAGTCTCTGGGACTGCGTAGATAAAGAAATGGGAAAATCTTTATCCCCAGAAGTATCAGTCATAGGTATATCAAAAGTGGGACTGCATTAAAGAGATTAAACCGAGGTGGAGTGTGAATAAAGACAGGTGTAAAAACGGAGTAAAAGACTAAGCAGCCACCTCTGACCCGGTCACGTTTTTAAAGCAAATTCTTTTTTTTTTGAGAACAAATGTTTATTAACTATTTTAAAATGTATGCAGAAAGGTGCCAAGCTTACCTAAGGAGCATAAATCAAAAGCTGGAGATTGGAAAAGCTGCATATGGAATCATCTTAATGATGTCAGATAAAATTTAAGTAGAAACATCCAGTGGATTATTTGGTGATCAGGATTCCTCAAAGATAAATCGATAATTTCCCATGCATGGTCCTCAAAACATAAAGACTCAAGATCCTTTGACCACACACAGTCCAACCCGTCTACAAGAGGCTTAAAGTAAAAAAACAATACAATACAGGAACGAAAAAATACAGGAAGCCGAGCAAGGCTTGAGTAAAGCACTGTAAGCATTAGGTGGGGATGTAATTTGGAGTTCAGTGAGTCTCTGAGACCAAAGGGCTGATTTAAGCTGCAGATCCCTAAAGAAAGAGGTGCTGGGCACATTACATTACTCTTTGATAGCCTGGAAAGATCTTAACCCATTTTCACTACAGATATCACCTGGAGGTTAAACTCCTTTGCTCTCCCATTGGGGGCAATGAAACGGAGCATTCCCCATCAGTAAATTATGATTATGAAAGAGTGGAGAGAGCTCATGCCATATTAGAGTATGTTTGCCTAAACAACTGTTAATGCCAAATTAATATAAGGAGCGAAATAATGGGTCCAAAATATAGTTCACAGTATCTAGTGGGAAAAAACACAAAATATAAGACCTTTACTTTACACAGGGCTACCAGAGCCTGTACCAGAGCCTCCTCTATTGAGCAGCATGAATTATGAGCACTTTGACTCAGGCATGTTGATCGAGGTTTTAAGGTAAATGCCTGAGAATACATTTCAAACTCTAGAAATGCAAGAACACCATCTGACTTACACCCCTGTACAGTAGATCATTTTATTCAAGGTTGTATGCATGTGTATTGGGAATGGTCATATCCCAATATTTTTTATAGGCAGGAGCATATGTATCATATAACTATAGAAATTCAGTCTAGACAGAATATTCTTTTTTACCACTACGATCTGGAGTGCAGTGAGGGCAAGTTTATCCAATTTAGTATCTATTTAATTTGTTCAAGTATACCATTTTTTTGAGGACAGTCACTCACTGCGGGACACACAATCCAGTGGTGGACCACTTTAGGTATTTGGGGGTAGACATAAGTGGGTAGCATGCTTTGGTCTAACTGAAAATTTAAGGGGAGAAGTGAAGATTTATCCCAGTTTATCTTGTGGCCTGACATTTTTAAGCAGAGGTAACTGAATCTGTTGATTTATCTAAAAAGAACAAAACCTCGTCACATAAACTGAAATATGACGTTGGGCTTTCTTTATTATAGGGAGCTAGGAATAAAACAGCGCACTGCTTGAGCTAGAGGTTCCAGCAATATAGTGAAAAGGCATTCTCAAGGATGCCGTCCAAACCAGGAGACTTTACTTTTTTCATCTGACAGAGGGTCCCTTTCAATTTTAGAGGAGAAATCTCCTGATCTAAATAAGATGCCTCGTCAGTAGACAATTGTGGTAACTCTAAGGAATGGAAAATATTTAAGCAATATTTAAGGTTTTTTGGGGACTGGTCTGATTTATATCATTCTGAATAGAAGCTGTAAAAAGTATAATTGATTTGTGCATGTTCTATGAGTAGTTCATCATTGGGACCTTATTGCTGCAATATTTGAGAACTTCTCATTACTGAGTTTTAGCACCAAGAGGTGACTGGGCCTGCTTCTATTAAAATAGTCATTTTGTCTAACCCTTATAATAAGGAATTCTGCTTTTTCTCTTAGAAGAATATTAAGCTCATTGCAATACAAATCATTTTATTTAAGAATATTACCAGAAAGGTCCAGATACTTCTCTTTTCTGTCACCAAGAGCCAAAAACAGAATTATTCCTAAAGCAACCATTCACTGCTCCCAATAAACCTCTGATTGTCCACTGACTGTCCGAAAGATTTGTGCTTGCATGTAAAGTATGTTACTTAGTGCTCGGATTAAGATGCTGCAAGCAGTCGAGTAAAGACAATGTGGTATTACATAGCTTAAGCTCAGAGCTAGCTGCCAGCTGACTAAGAAATATCACCCCCTGATCTGTTAAATTAATAAATGATTAATGACTAATCATATCTGCTCCCACCACTAACTGAAAGTCCACTAGATTTGTTAGAGAATCTAACAGAAAAGAAAAACTGGTATCTCTTCGAGTTGGAGCGTAAACTGAAATAAAGGCAATATTCTCATTTCTTACTTTTGTTGTAATGTGTGTTATTCTTCTTTCTTCACCCCTTCCTTATAATAGTAATCTCCCACTTCCTCTGTACCAAGATAAGAACTCCTTTAGTTGTTATTTGCAGCTGCATAAGAAGCAACTCTATAGAATTTATTGCATTTGGGAATATCAAAATCTCTCAATTGGAATTCATAATCAGACCAAGGTCAGTTCGTTTTTGATAGAGCAAGAACAAAGGAAAAAAATGTTTAAGAGGCTTATTTGGACCATTAAAAACATTCAAAATCATAAAGACAAGGGTCTTGTTATACTTAAATTTCCAGACTTTCAAACGAGTCAAATAACAAAAAACTAAATAAGTGAACTGCCCAAATACACAAAAATACAAATATAACCTGCTATATAAAAAGTGCCCTGCTAGAAGTTTATTCTGCTCTCTTTGCTCACCCATGAGTCTAGCTTTGAACACATCCTGAAATGTAGACATGTGCGTAAAGAATTCTTCCCGCATTGCTGAGAGCCACGCCATGATGATCTTCTCCAGTGCACCAGAGGATCCACCATGTTGGATTGAGGTGAGGAGAAGACAGATATGACCTTTTTTGCTGGTGACGAGTTTGGAGTAAAAGGCAGAGGTTTCCTGCTGAGAAACATCCTTAACTGCACTGTAACCAAAAAGAAGAAATTAAATAAGGACCAGATTTGGGAGCTCTAGCCAGCTGCAACTGAATGAACCGATGAATTCTCAGCAGATATTGCATCCCAATAGTTGCTGGATTAGGTACAATTGGACCAGCAGGATATACTGCTGAACTTACCGCTCTCAGAGGACTATTCACCAGTAAAGATTCACATAACTTCTGCTTCCTTGGACATGGGACATTGAGTCAATAAGGGGGGAATCTCTGGTTAAAGTGGTGCAAGAAAAACAGCTGATTGGCCTTACCATGCTCAATATCATTCATTCTGAGACCAGAAATGTTTGGGAAATGTTTGGTAAGTTTGTCTCAGTCTCGTCATTCTCACTTGGCAGCTCAGATCTTGACCGTGTAAAAGTAGTATCAATTATTTGCCCCCTGTCTTGACTAGGGATTTATGTGATTCACCTGGCTCTCTAAACAACTGTCTCTGTCCTTCATCCAAGACTACATGCACAGCTGCAAACTGATCCTCATAGTACACATAAGATACTGATATTGTTTCAGCTGCAATCTTTTGTACCACTATATGTTCATACATATTGTCAACACCATCTGGAGACAAATAAAACAATGTAAAAATGGAGGATTTTCCCATTCAACCTCTGACAGAGCTCCATGTGACGCATCAGGTTCTCTGCTCTGTCAGATCCCAAGAATATTCTACTGGGCCTATTAGAAGTGGAAATATCCCTATACTAGGACTAGCAGCAGAAAAACCTGAACCTTGCTTTAAAATCTTAGACTTTTCTACAAAATAAATGCAGACCCTTTTACAACACTCTCCAAGTTGAGTTCAGTATTGAGAGTTAAATGTCCTAAAAATTAGAATTTTTATAAATTTGGATCCCTAAAAAAGTATCTGGTCTAAACAACCCCGAGAATCAAAATATTCCAACACAATATCCTAGAATTTTCCAATTTAAAACAAATCTGATTCCCAGTTCAGACAACTGTGAGACTGAAATTATCTTAAGGCAATGCACATCTTCGTCCTTCGAGTCCGGATCGCTGCAAAAAGTCAATGGCCTAAAACAAATGTGAAAATTAAAATATCAAAAGGGATCTGGGTTAAAGTAACTAGAAGGTCTAAGAATACGGCGTCTCGTCTCCTCCAGTTTATTCTAAATTCGTGAGGCAAGCGGTCTAATTAATTTACACAGTCACCTCGGGTACAGAGTCTCGGAGTCAGTAGAGTGCCTGAATTGACTCAGAATCACTCATTAGGATGACGGCGGCCGTCTCTGTCCGTTTCTGATCCGGTCTCTGAAAACTCTGGACCCAGAGAAATATTGGGATCTCGGTGGAACCTCCAGAACTGTGATAGTTGGATTTGCTTCTCTGCGCTTAAAGAATCAACTCGATCAGTCAGTCTTAGGAATGTAGAGAAACACTTTAATCCTGCAGTAAACGTAACGCCGGTGGAAGACTTCAGAACTGTGTCCTTGCCGTACAGTCAGTTACACTGAAATCTTGTTCAGAAGGTGCTGGCTAAGACTGCTTATATTACTTAAAGGGAAAGAGAAAACCCTCCTACCTAAAATTGGGTACAGTGGTGAATTTAATACTACTTGGCAACCTGTCTTGACTTAAATAGACAATATGGTCTCTGAGGATTAATTGGCTGGTTAGCACCCAGTTTGAAATCTATTTCACTACTTAAAATTCTGCAGTCATTTACATTTACTCTCTTACCCTTTGTGTTTCTTTGGTCACTTGTATGTGCTTTTATAACTTCATATTCAGAAATGACCTGTATTTTTACAGTTAGAGTTTTAAGTTCATCATAAATGCAAAAGACTCAGCTTCCAGGGGTCTCTGTGTGAACCGATTTTATGACCCCCACCAATGTAATAAACAGACCTACGCCCTTGATTTAGTTTTACATAGACCTGGGGAACGAAGGTGGTTAGCAATCATAACTTCATTGAAAAGGACTGCTTTAGGGGCTAGAGATCATTAAAATTAAAAACCATGACAGTCTCAATACTGCAGGATTTTTCTGAAATACTATGAGTGTCACTGATATAACTTTTTAATACAAGCAGAAAAGTTACATGGTTTATTTGATTCCACCCATTTATTCTGTCAATCACTCACCTGCCAACTATGCAGTTCACTAACCTGACAGTGTGACTGGGAAGGGTCAGTCAGTCCTGGCCTGACACCTTCTTGATGTTCCCGGAGAGAACGATGGACCCCAGGTGGCTCAGGTGAAACTCATCTCTGTGCAAGAGGACAAGACGCAGCGGAAAGCTCTCCCAGTTCTCTACGAAGTCAGCACAGACGGACCTGTCCCGCAGCCAGCAGTGGAGCAAGAAGAGCTGGAGAAGCGGCTCACTCACTCGTCTTCAAGTGGGCAGGGGGCTGAAGACGATGATCCTTTTTCCGAACAGTGTCCAGAAGCGTACGGCAGTGCTTCTTCAGGGCCACGCTGCAACAGGCAGAGAATAGTGGAGAACGATGGAGCCAAAGCCACCTGGTGACGCCCAGGACACGGGCAGCTGGAAAACAGGAGGCATTACTCTTTAGGGTCGAGACTTTTCAGTGTTTTACAGAAGAATCTTCAACAGTGAGAACACCGCCCTGAGCAGTAGTCCTCTGTGCCGGAGCAGGTGAAGAGCTGAGGTTCTCGAAGTTAGCAGAGGCGAAAAATGGTTGTGGTGGTGGAAGAGTCCTCGGCTTTTCCCAGCCACACTGATACTTCTAGGCCCTCTCAGGTGCGGGACAGGAGACGACAACTCTGTCTGCTGCGCCGGTAGTGCTGTAATTAAGATGGCGGTGTTGGAGGAGTCGTGGGCAGCCTCCAGCCTCGGCTTCCGTCAGTGGAGTTTGGACAGCCTCTACAACAGCAGCTGGATCTGCCATAATAGCTTGACGACCTCCTGGAGAGTTCGTTCCTCTGAATAAAAACACGAACGACGGTCAGTGAGAGGACTGTACAGCAACACAGGGAGCAGAGAGCACAAGGATCACAACACCACAAAGGTAATAAAAAGAAGACACAGCCACAAAAGTGGTACCAAGTTTCCCATTAAAGAGTACAATAGGCTTATTTACCTGAATGTGGTCAATGATCACAGCGGTGATGGTTACAGTGTGTGTTACAATATTCAAACACAGCATGAAATCCTTGATCACTGTAATTATGATGTTTCACATTATGCAGTAGAGAACATGAAAATCAAGGGCAAGATTGATAAACTGAACTGTGAAGTCTGCATACAAAGGAAATCTGCTCAGAGTAGAAACAGAACCTGATGCACGAGCAAAAGCAGTACTTGAACTAGTACATACTGACCTAGCTGCTCCTATAGATCCAGTGTGCAAAAGAGGGTTGTAAATACGCAGTCTGTGTACTTCCTGAAAATGAAGGGTGAAACTGTAAAAGCTACAGAGTGATGCTGGACTGAATGGAACAGTAAATGTATTTGTTCAGATAATGGTACAAAGTTCACAGCAAGGGTTTTTCAGTCATTGGTCAGTGAAAAGGGCATAAGGCGTGAGACCTCAGCACCTTGATCACAACATCTAAAAACTGCAGACACCTATTTGATATGGAACGGTGAACGCTAGTAGAGATCCAATTACCTAAAGAATTCTGGACATCTGCTGTAATGACCACTGCAGTTATTTGCAACAAGGACTTAAATAGCCACTAGGCTCAAAATGAAACTCCATACAACAAGGATGTTAAAGCCAATTTTCAGACGCTACAATTAAACTATGCGGTAGACAGTCTCGATACTGCAGGGTTTGAGATACTATTAGGGACATGGATTTATTACTTTTTAATACAAGCAGAGAAATAAATAATAAATGGTTATGAAATCAAGCAAATCATGTAAAATCACTTACCTTCCAACTATTCAGTTCACTGACATGAACGACGGACGCCTCGGGAGAAGCTTCTCTGTGCAAGAGGAACAGACGCAGCCGAAAGGGCTCAAGTTGCTAGATCCAGCATGCTTGATGTGAAAAAATGACAGCTGGTTTTGACTACATGTACAAAGTTGACTTTCACATCAATTAAATCAATCAAAGAAGAAAGACCTGGAATCTCTCAGTGACAACCAAGTCCTGACAGTCTCAGAAAAAATGAACTGAGCAGAGAACCACTAAATCTTAGTAGGCCAGCAGTGGTATTACCTCTGAAATCTCAGTACAATGAAATTGGGGCAATAAATCTGCAGGAACTGGAACTAGGTGTGTGGCATCTTCACATCATTGACCAGTTCTCACGGTTTAGTGCAGACCGCATTCTGACCACAAAGAAGTCCTCTGAAATAGTGAAACGCCGTTCATGATAGGATCAGTCTGCATGCTCCACCTCAGAAACTGTTCAGTGACAACAGAGGAGAATTCAACAATGATGAAGAGACAGAAATGGAGGAAAACTTCAACATAGAAGTAAAGACAACAGCTGCATACAGTCCATGGAGCAATGCACTTTTGGAACGGCACAACCAAACACGCACTGAGATTATGGTGAAAGTAAAGACGCAACAGCTGTGACTGGGATACTGCACTGGACTGAGGCCTTATGGAAAAGAGCAGCAGGCAAAAGGTCCATGGCTACAGTCCACATCAGTTGGTCTTAGCACAGAGGACAAGGTAGGATTCTGTCCAAACTGACAAGCCTCCTGCTTTAGAGGAAGCAGGAGAGAAGCAGCATCAAAGAACTCCTACAAACACAGGAGGTTGAACATGTGCTGCAGCACAGTGCAAAACAGCAGCTTATAGGGACTGTTTTTCCAAAAAGGGGCATCAGCTTCAGTGTAGGACAATGGAAACTTGATTAAAAATGCATCTTGAAAGGACATAATACTGCTGTTCTGTGCCATGTAAGTTCTTTCTGTATAGACTCTTTTTTAATAACTAAAAGGAGTCTGTTCTATCAGAATACTAGGGTTTTAAGTATTGAGTGAGTTTGTTAAGTCTATGATAGACATGCATTGTTTCATTTATATTTTCTCATATTGGTTGTGGTATATTTACATTTACGGCATTTAGCTGATGCTCTAATTCAGAGCGACTTACAAAAGAGCTTCACTGTTTACTCAAGAATAACCTCAGCTAGTTTGAATAGACTAAAAATTCAAAGATACCTCTAAGCTTAGACACTGCTAAACACAAGCCAATAATGAGACCATAGTACTCTACTCTTCACCCAAATACCCTCAGAAGAGGTGGGTCTTCAGTCTGCGTTTGGACAGTTTGCGTCAGACAGCAAGCCCCTCTACTGTTCGGACACCCCAGGGAAGTTGGTTCCACTACTTCGGTGCCAGGAAATGCCGCACTTACTAGTTGGTAGGTGGGAGGGGGACTGAAGATGATCCCGGCATCTGTCTTTTTCCAAAGTGTGAGGCAGGGCTCCTTCAGGACTTCGCTGCGTTGGGCGTAGAATAGTGCCAAGGGAAGCCACCTGGTGATGTCCAGAACACCGGCATGGTTGTGGAGGAGCTCTTTGTTTTCCCGGCTACACAGACACACCCAGGCCCTCTGCAGGAGTGAAGTGGAATTTAGATGACCACATTAGAGGAGTCGCCACAGGCAGCCTCGTCTTCCATCTGTGGAGTTTGGACTGCCTCTAAAACAGCAGCTGGATCTGAGGGTCAAGCTTGATAACTTCCTTGCAGAGCTTGGAAGGTCGCACCGTTTCTTGTGAGTAAACAGAGAAAAAAAGAGAGTACAGTAACACAGGGAGCAGAGAGCACAAGGATCAAAACAACTGTCTCAGATAAAGAAGACAGCGCTAATATTAATGACTATAAAGTAGGAATGATGGCTTGCTGCTCTGTGTTGAATCACGTGTCAAGCTTTCAAAGCAGGACCTCATCGAAACAGCAGCTCGGGGTCTCACTGAAAACGAAGCATTGTTGCCTCACTGAAATACAATCACAGGTCAAGGCACGTCAGTTCCCCGGTCGCGCTGAATAATGTACTCAAGTAAAATAGAAAATGTACAAAATGTGTAAAAATTAGCCGACTTTCATTTCAAAAGACAATAAAACATGAAGTAGGTTTGGTCAGGTATTGTTTCCAAACCCACAAAAGAAAAATTGTTCACAAACCCTCTTTGTATTCAAGGGTTTTTAATTGGAGATGACGTGAAACTATCTTGAATTAAACATCAACAAAAATGTCTATTTCTGGTTGTTTTTGTGTTCAACAAATGTTCAGTCTATATACATGTGCAGTACTGCTTACGAGGAGAACAAAGCAGTTACACACTCAGATGAAAAACATGCAATTAAATGTAGATCAAATTACGTTCAATGAAAAGAAACACAGGCAGACATCACTGTATGGAGCTCCCGTTTCTGTTTGGATGAAGCTTATGAACACAAGTGAATCAGGCAATAGTGGTGTAGTATTTGTAAAACAGGTGGCACAGTAGAGCTGTGAAGCTGTGGAGGGGAAGGTGGTTGCTAAGGGTTGCAGTTAGTTAAGGGGAGTAGATTATAATCATTACTACGGTCAGCAAGAATAACAGTTTATGACTGCAGGAGAGTTTGTTTACAGTACTGAAAATTAATCCAGGGCAGTTTTAGTTATTATAGATTAGAAAGGAGAAATATGATTTGGCTTTAATTTTTTCTGCATGACACCATTCGAGTTGAAGAAATTCTAATTTTGCACGACTCTACTAGCCTTGGGATGATAAACGATATTAAATATCGATAATTTAAACAAGTGACGATGTTCAGTGCAATATCATCCCATGTGTGTTTTTTTTTTTTTTTTGGCTTTATTTAACCGTTGACTTTGTGCAAGTATTCTACGGTAAACTAAACATTTAGTCCTATGTAACAAATAAGGCAGCATCTAAGTATTGATGACTCATCATTAATATAAAATTAACTACAGCTACAAATTACCTTTGTAAAACGCGACTTAAAAAGATTAGAATGTAGAGATGTGGTTAAAGAATGCTGGGTACATGCAAATGAACACCTCCGCCTCATGTGGCCTTCTCCCGGGTAGACGGTGAAAATGGATGAGCCTATACAGAAGAAGGGGGTCACTGCGGCAGTTTGGCAATATTTTAGTTTATAACCAGACGAACACGGAGAACCGTTAGATGTTAACAGTGTTACATGCCGTCTTTGTTCGGATCACCACAGAGGGTGGAAATGCTACTAATCTGCAAATCTCAGGATACATCATGCAGCTCAGTATGCTAAGCTGGGTCCAACGCATAGAGAAGGCAGTTTGTTGAATTAGACAAAATACACAAACTTGACAGCGCAAAATGGCGAGAGCACAATTCGAGTGGAACCCGTTATATCGTGAAGGGACTGCCTCCAGTGTAGTAAAAAAGAAAAAGAAAAAAAAAAATCATTCAGAGAAACGCTACAAACCTTGAACTCTCCATACGAGCTACTAAGCCGTAAGTACTTCAGTAAGATTGCGGTGCGGAGACGTAGAATAACGTTCAAGCTGAAGTTGAGCGTTTGATCAAGAGAGCGGAGTTTTACTCAGACAGCTGACATGTGGAGAAGCACTAATATGACTATATACAGGTCACTGACTGTACACTTCATTTCACCTGAGAGCCACACTGCAGCCAATACAGCTGAGGGTCTTCACTCTGAACTCCAGGACTGGAAACTGAATGAGGAAGAATTTACCTACATTACAACAGACAACGCTGCAAATATAACATCCGCCGTGAGTAGGTGACATGGTTGTACGTCACCATGTTAACTGATCATCTACATCAAAGGCTGGTTCTTGTTTATATGCTGCCAATTCAGCAGTAGCTGGTTCTTCAGTAATAGAGATTCCTGATTGCTTTCGTTTTGGACAAATAGTTGCCTGATGTTTTATTTTTTAGGAGATTGTGTCAAAACCTCTGCTGAGTAGAGGGACAGGCCTGATTCCGGAACATGGATGAATGGACTCCTCCAGACTGGATGGCAGGGCATCTCAGTACATGTAAATGAGAGAGAGAGAGAGAGAGAGAGAGAGAGAGAGAGAGAGAGAGAGAGAGAGAGAGAGAGAAAGGGGTTAGGATGACTGTTGGAACTCTGCTGAGCAGCGTGACAGGCCTGATACCAAGACGCAGGAACTGAACCAAAAAAGGGCAACTCCAGACAGGCCGCTCAGGACATGAGGAGAGAGAGACAAAAAGAGTAGCCTTGTCTGCAGTGTCTTCTAATTGGAAAAATATCAAATATAAGACAGTTTGTTGTATTTAGACCCCACAGCCTCTATTAACTCAAACTTACTATATATATAAAACTATTCCCCAATACGATTTTCTCCAGTAGTGCAAAAAGAAAAAACTCCTCAACCCTGCTGAACGCTTTCTCAGCATCTAATTTATATTACGAAGGTGGTGAACGTTATTAGATCCATATCTGGATTTAATGAATCCTGTCTGATCAGGTTTAATGATGTATGGAAGAAATGTTTCAAGTCGGTGAGACAGTGCTTTAGTTAGAATTGTGTAATCTACATTAAGTAGACTAATGGGTCGATAGGAAGCACATTCTAGGGAGAGAAATGTTATCCAAGTAATTTGATCTATCTAAATGCAAACTGCTACAGTCTGAAGTGTAAAGCCATTTTTAAAAAGAAAGGATCATTAATTATGCGAGGGTGGTAGGAAATCTCACCAGAAGTTTTAATAGCTTTTATAGATCGTTCAGTCTGTTGTAATTAAGACTGGGTTTATTTCCAAACTCATAGTATTTCTGTTTAGAAAAATGTAACAACTTAGAAATATGAGGAGTGTATTCAGGGTTAAGTTTTAATTTAGCATTTACTAGCAGGGACCAGTTTGTATCAGACTGTGTGTTTGTGTTCTAGTTGCAGCTTCTCAGCTTCCAAATTTTTCTTTGGTTTCGGCTTGGGTTTTTTTCTGGAGAGACGCATAAGAGCTTAAATGATTTCACAAAGTAAAGGTAAAGGTGCACGTATTTGTCACTGTACAGTGTACACTGTAATGAAATGTGTCCTCCACATTTAACCCATCTGTGGTAGTGAACACACACACACACACACACACACACACACACACACTAGAGGCAGTGGGTACACACACCCAGAGCAGTGGGCAGCCAACTCCAGCGCCTGGGGAGCAGAAAGGGGAAAGGGCCTTGCTCAAGGGCCCAACAGTGGCAGCTTGCCAAGCCCGGGAATAGAAACCACAACCCTGGTCTCCAAACCCTGTAACCGCTGAGCCACCACTGCCCCGTGGTGTCTTTGTCTTTGAGGACATCCCATTTAACTGCACTGGTAACTGGAGAGTTGCAGTTGTCTTGCCAAGAATCTGTTATTCTCTTTAACATGGAAGCAAAAGCTTCTTTATTTAGTAAATGTGTTAAATCTCCACTGAGGAGTTTTTAATGCTGTTAAATTTAGTGTGACCTCCAAATACACTGGACTGTGGTCAGATAAAAGCAATTTGACAGCATATGTATACAGTTAGTAAGAATAAGAAAGTAATCCAGTCTTGAATAGGAGCCATGGGGAGGAGAGTAAAATGTAGAATCCATAGTCATGGGATGTAGTTCTCTCTAGATATGTAGAAGGCCTGACTGCATACTCATGTCGAAGAACTTTACAATTAACCATATGGAGTGAAGAAGATTTGTCCAGACCAGCTTCTAAGACGCAATTAAAATCACCACCCAGGAACCCAAGATCCTTGCAAAATTCATTAAACCTTTAAAATGTAATTAATTTTGGGTCACCTTCATAAGGTGCATATGTATTTAGCCCTATAATGCCAAACACCAAATTTGATTATTGTTTTTCATGCATTATACATAACATCAAGCAACATACATTTTTTCCCCAAGTAAACTAATTAAATGTTTACATTACAATTAACATTTAGAGCAAAAAATTAGATATGCAATTTGCTGTATCATGATTAATGATTAGTTGGGTGTTGCGATGGTACGATTGCTAGTAACTTCCTTTTGCTTACTGATTTCCACTAAAAACTGACCAAAGAAAATACACACAATAATCTGTGTGTATGTGTTTGTAGATGGCAAAAAATACAGTGTTGAAGATGCTCTGAAGAGGATTATGGATGGGAATTCATGGACATGGAGCAGCTAGGGGAAGATGATGAGGAGGAGGAGGACGAGGAATGTACTCCTACTGCAAAGATTAGGGAAAACCCAGATAGTGATGAAGGCCCAGAAGAGGACAACACCAAAGCAGTCGGCAAGGGGCAAAGTGAAAAGGAAGGAGCATCTGTGGAAAAGAAAACAGTTTGAACCTCCATCTGCTTAGTTTGTGGAATGCGTTGAGGAAGACTGAAGTGAGGCTTGACTGGACACCATATAAGTTTCAAAGACTGTGTGACTGAGGAAATGCTACAGGAAACTGCAGAAAAAAAACTTGCACAGAGTGCAGAAAAACGGAAAGTCGGTGAACACAAACGCCCAAGAAATCAAGCAAATTCTGGGTATGTGCATGCACATGGGGTTAGTACAGATGCCCAATGTACATACACACAAGTTTGTGATGTCACAGGGTTGATTCCTGAATTTGCTGACGCTGATTCACTTTCAGGACAACCTCAATGTGTCTGAGGATGCAAAAAAAGAAAGTGTGGAAACTCAGGCCATGGTTAGAGAAACTACGCCAACGCTTTCTTTGCATACCTCCTGGAAAATGTCACGCAGTTGATGAAATCATGGTGCCTTTCAAAGGAAAATCACAGCTACGGTGCTACATGCAAGGAAAACATCACAAGTGTTGGGCAAAGTGGCTATCTAAGACTTCGATGTGTGTCAAGGGGGAGAAAATCCTGACGTTGGTGCTACAGGAGATGTCCTAAAAATGACCTCAACTCATCCAGCAGGAAAAAGAATAAATAAATAATAATAATCAATTTTGCTGACAATTTCTTTTCAGCAGTTCCATTGGTGGAGCACTTGAAACCAGGAACATCATTGTAAAATGGAATGACAAAGCTGTAAACCTGCTCTCTTCTTTTGTTGGCGTGGAGCCACTGGGCAATGTGAAGCATTGGGATCGGAAAACCAAAATCTACATAATGGTTCCAAGACCAGCCATTGTTGACATATACAACAGGTTCACGGGAGGCGTTGACCTTCTTGATATGCTATCTGCACTGTACAAGTTCAGCTTCAGATCCCAAAGATGGTACATCTACATTTGGTGGCACACCGTTAGTGGCAGTAATCAATGTATGGATCCGCTACAGAAGAGACCTGGAGAAACCGCAGCCCAGACAGAAACCCCTGCCCCTGACAGAGGGTCTCTAAATTCTATAGGAGAAATATCCTGATCTAAATAAGATGCTTCGTCAATGGAAAATTGTGGCAAATCTAAGAAATGGAAAAAGGGGGCACTATAAGGTTTCCTTTGGGACATCTGATTTATATAATTCTGAATAGAAGCTGTAAAAAGCATCATTGATTTGTGCATGTTCTGCAAGTAGTTCTCCATCATGAGACCTTATTGCTGCAATATTTGAGAATTTCTCATTTTAGGGTTAGACAAAATGACTATTAAGCTCATTCTTAAATAAAACTATTTGTATTGCAATATCACCAGAAAGAGACTGTTGATTGCTCTTGAATTTAAACTAAAAGCACAAGAAAGGTCCCGATACTTGTGTCTTTTCTGTCGCCAAGAAGCAAATGCAATAGAATTATTCCTAAAGAAACCATTCACTGCTACCAAACAACCTCAAATTGTTCACTGATTAAACAATTCAGTTAATTCACTCCTAAATTAAAGCTGAAATATTTGTGCCTCGCAGATAAAGTTTACTGCTTGGTGCTCGGATTAAGATGCTGCCAGCAGTCGAGTAAAGACAATGCAGTAATAGATAGCTTAAGCTCTGAGCTAGCGGCCAGCTGACTGAGAAATATCACCCCCTGATCTGTTTAATTTAAAATGATTAATGACCATTTTTATCTGCTCCCACCACAAACCAAGGATGGATCTAACAAATCTAGTGGACTTTCAGTTAAACATCATAATCTCCCAATTCCTCTGTACTAAGATAAGAACTTCTTTAGTTGTAGTATTTGCAGTTGCGTAAGAAGCAACTCTATAAAATTTATTGCATTTGGGAATATCAATCTCTTAAATGGGATTATTAATCAGACCAAACTAGCACGTTTAAGAGGTCCATTTAGACAATTAAAATGTTCCAGCTCAAGACTCAAAACCATAAAGATTAAAAATAAATTCAAGTATAACAAGACCCTTAACTGGTACTGGTAGCTAAACTTTGAGCTGCTTCTTGATAAAACTGTTAGGGTCGTCTTTCCCCGCGCCCTAAAGAATAAATTATTATAAAATCCAGTAAATCATGTAAATTAATTTCCTGCCCTCTATCCAGTTGCCTACTCTGGGGTCCTGTCTTTTTCCGAGTGGTGTCCAGAAGTGTGTAGCAGTGCACCTTCAGGGCCTCACTGCATCGGGCAGAGAAAAGTGAAGAATGATGGTACCAAAGCCACATGGCAATGTCCAGGACTCCTGGAGAGAGGGGGAAAAAAAAGATTGAGCCATTTCTCTGGTCCAGATACTTTTGAGGGATTCACAGTACAACCTCCAAGAATGAATACACCGCCCTGTGGAGCTGTCCTCGGTGAGGGAGTAGGTGTGGTTGAAGAACTGATAACCTCGCACCAGT
Source organism: Salminus brasiliensis (assembly GCF_030463535.1). NCBI lineage: Eukaryota > Metazoa > Chordata > Actinopteri > Characiformes > Bryconidae > Salminus > Salminus brasiliensis. The sequence continues at coordinate 14,890,705 of NC_132890.1, read as the reverse complement.
TAGTTGAGGTGAAAACTGGCTGTGGTGGTGGAGGAGCCCTCTGCTTTTCCAGGCCACGTCGACGGCCCCAGGTCCTCTCCGGTGCGGGAGTGGAGACAACCACCCTCTGTGTTCACCACGCAGGTACTGCTGGATTTAAGATGGCCAGCGTTGGAGGAGTTACGAGCAGCCTCCAGTCTGGAGTTTAGACTGCCTCTACAACAGCAGCAGTAAAGCTCGACCTCTTTGCAGAGCACCTGGAGATCTTGCTCCTCCACGGTTCCTACAGAGTAAACACAGACAGAAACGCAAACAATGGTCAGTGAGAGTACTGTAAAGTAACACAGGAAGCAGAGAGCACAAGCATCACAACAGATGTCTCAGATGAAGATAAAAAGCAAAAAGACAAAAAGCTTTTTCCTTTAGTGAGTACTTGTATCAGACAATATTAAGTCTAGACCTGACAACAAAGAGCTGTTTATGATAGAGGAGACGAAAGGAAGGAGGCTTGGAGCGATTGTTTGGAACAGAGGGGATGGAACAGGGTCTAGTGGACAGGTGGTAGGATTACTGGAGGTGAGAAGATGTAGGAGGTCATCTGTGGAAAGAGGAGAGAAGCAGGTCAGAGAAGAGGGAGGAGGAGGGCAGTGCCTAGAGAGGGGGGTAAAGGCAGGGGGAAAGATCGGCGGATCTTGTCAACCTTTTCTTCAAAGAAGGAGACAAAATCTTCTGCAGACAGGGTAGTGGGAGGTGGGGGAGTAGGAGGGTTGAGGAGAGAGGAGAAGATGGTGAAGAGTTTGTGTGGGTCAGATGCGGATGATTCCAATTTCCCCCTGTAGTAGGATGCTTTAGCGGCAGCAACTTCTGTTCTAAACCTGGAGAGAAGAGACTGATAGGAGTGGAGGTCGGAGTCGTGTTGTGACTTCCGCCACTTCCTTTCAGCCAGTCTTAGCTCTCTACGGTTGTTGCGGAGAACATCTGACAGCCACGGGGAAGGTGGAGAAGAATTTGCTGACCTAGGGAGAAAGGGCAGAGAAGGTCGACAGAGGTGGAGATAGATGAGAGGAGTGTGTCTGTAGCAGTTTCAAGTGGGAGAGAGGAGAAAGATTCAAGATGAGGAAGAGTGGTCAGGACAGTTGAGGCAAGAGCTGAAGGGGAAACAGAGCGAAGAGTGCGGTGAAGAGTGGAAGAGCTTGCAGAAGTGGTGGTTGAAGGAGCAGAGAGGGAGAGTGAGAAGGAGAGAAAGTGGTGATCAGAGAAGTCCAAAGGAGTCACAGCCACATCCAGAGCAGGGACAGGTCTGCTGAAGATCAGGTCCAGAGTGTTCCCTGCTCTGTGTTGGTGCAGACTGGTTGAACGCGAGATCAAAGGAGGATAGGATTGGGAGAAGGCATGAAGACTGGAGTTTCTCTGATGGAAGGTTGAAGTCGCCGAGTAGAATAAGTGGGGCGTCAACAGGGAGTCCACTCAAGAGAACATCCAGTTCATCAACGAAACTGCCCAAAGGACCAGGAGAACAATGATGTGAAGTCTAGTGGGAGAAGAGACTGTAACAGCATGGTATTCAAAAGAGGAAATGTCAAGATTAGAAAAAGAGAGCGGGGTGAAGCGCCACAGAGAGAAGTAAACCGGTGCCGCCGCCCCTGCCAGTCTTTCGTGGAGAGTGGGAAAAGGCAAAGGCAGACGACAAGGCAGCTGGAGTTGCAGAGTTGTCCGGGGTGATCCACGTCTCAGTCAGTGCCAGGAAGTTTAGAGACCGAGCAGAAGTAAAAGCTGAAATGAAATCTGCCTTCTGCACTGCAGACTGGCAATTCCACAGTCCTCCAGTTACCATCACATTGGTATTAGAACAAGGTGGGTAAATGAGGTTACCGGAATTGCGGCGTCTGCATCGGTATCTGCACCTCCGGCTGCTGTCAGAGGTGTGGACAGGAATTGCAAAGCACATCTTTAAGTACAACAGAATAGAGTTAGGTAAAAATGTTTTGCAGCTGATATTCTAGTGAGGAGTCATAACGTCTAACAAACCACACCTAATTTATCAAGACTGGAGGCACTTGGCTCCTCCTCTGCAATTCACACTTCTAGCTGGCCTGAAACTACACCTGAATCAGCACCTCAATCAACTAGTAAGCACCAAGCTTCTATGTTAACCTTAAGACAAGAGTGTTAGCAGAATCTACTTAGAAGTATATTTAAAAACCAGCCTACCTTACAAGCTAAAGATGACCCCAAGTAAAAAAGCAAGCAACACTTCACTGAGATTTGGAGGGATTTGGATAACATCCACTTACCTGTTTTTTCATTAAAAATAGGAAATGTTAATAAAACAAAGAAAATAAAAATATGTACAATTCAATATGAATACCTTTTGTTTGTGTGTGTGTGTGTGTGAATGTCTTTGTGGTTCACAGGTTGTAGTTTGAGGTGTGAATGTGCAAAAGGTCCAGTCTGTGGAAAGGTAAGTATTTCCTCCTACCGCGCTACAGATGAAAACATTAAATAAAAAAGAATGCTTCTCAGGTCAGTGATGTCCTCAGGGTGTGTGAACTGCTTTACACACGGTCCCAGTTCAGAGAGGCTCGCCATCCAGCGTAGAAAGGTCCCATTTGAACACTGGCAAAATAGGTCATAAATCTCAGTTAATTTCAAGTTTTAACTGACTGTGAACATCAACTTAACCACAGAAATATACAATTTAACAGCACTTATACAGTATTTACAGTTTCTTTAACAATTAAATGAGCTTATTTACAGTATATGAAGCTTCTATGAAGATAAAGCAGAGTGGACTGCATGGTTTGGCTTTTAAGGGGTTAACCTCTCGGCAGCGCGAGGCTAAAACTACGCGCCTTTTTTCCAGCCTCACGCGGCCCAGCCTGTGGCTACACACGCTGAAGAAATGTCAAATAAGAATAAAAATAAACGTTTTAATGTCCAACGGATATCATTTTTAAGCATACTCAGTTATCACCACCATAAATCATTTAATACAGTTACACAGAGCTGTCTAAGCACGGGCATGCCCAGCACTGAACCCCACAGAAAATACACGGCTAGCGTAGCATAGCCTGCTAAAGCTAACTCACCGATGTGAAAATCCAGTAAATCCCAGCTAATAACGCTCCTCTTTCACCAGCGGAGTGTTGTTCGGGTCCGACGACCCAGCGCTTTAAGTAACTGAAGGCTTAGCTAGATATTACGATGGCTTTTATCACATAAATCCAACCTTTCTAACTTTTTGACACTTTCTCCTCCAGGGAACACCACTGCTCATGGCGGCTGCTTGACCAGCAGGAAGATCTCGGTCAAGGTCAGCCGAATTTCCTGCGCATGTAAATCTAACTAATCACCTTATTGGCTGGTAGGTGTAACATAATGCTTAAATATGTAAAATAATAATAAAAAAAAAAATTATTATTATTTCTGGACTTAATAAAGTTTTTTTTTTTTGTTTTTTTTTTAAAGTGTGTTTATTTACATTATTTTCTCAACTTAGCTTGGATCTAGTTTAGGTATTTATTATAAATAGGTTATCTGCTATTTATTTATTTTTTAATTAAGAATGAATTATTATTAGCTCAAATCTGCTTAATACTATTTAATACTATTTACTTTTACTAAAAAAATTTACTTTAATCAGGCTTTTATAACCTGGGTTACAAAAGGCATCCGGATTAAAGTAACTCGAAGGTCTAAGAATATGGCAGCTCGTAATTCATAAGACAAGCTGTCTAATTAATTTACTTACAGTCACCTCGGGTACAGAGTGTCGGAGTCAGTAGAGCGCCTGAATTGACTCAGAATCACTCATTGGGATGACGGCGGCCGCCTCTGTCTGTTTCTGATCCTGTCTCTGAAAACTCTGGACCCAGAGGAATATTGGGATCTCTGTGGAACCTCCAAAACTGTAGTAGTGGGATTTGCTTCTCTGCACTTAAAGAATCAACTCGATCAGTCAGTCTTAGGAATGTAGAGAAACACTTTAATCCTGAAGTAAACAACCGGTGATGAGGCTGGTGTGAAGTTGATAGACTCCATTGTTTCACAGTATCAAAAGCCACCATCTGTCTGTTCCTGAAAACAACGTATACATAGAATATTGAAATATCTGAAAAGATCCCCCCACAATATTGCAGCGTCGACGTACCAGACAAGAACACCAGATTCACCATTTGACTTTTTTTGTGACATAGATGGAATTTGGCTTCCCCCTGTAACTCACTCTCACACACACGCGCGCACGCGCGCACACACACACACACACACACACACACACACACACACACACACACACACACACACACACACACACACACACAATGAGCAGCCAGGGCCTTGCTCAAGAGTGGCAGTTTGCAGAGCCCAGGTATCGAACCCACAACGCTGTCATCAGTAGCCCGGAGCTCTAATCCCTGAGCTGCCACTGCCCCCTACAGCTGCTTATCGTTATCAGATTTTCGCCATTATTACTGGGCTTTGAACATCAGGGCTGTTCCTTTTTGTTTCACATGTTGCTCTTCTCAGAACTACCCATACCAGAATCTTTGTCTGACTGTTCACTAAACCAGACTGTGAAACAGCAGTTTGCAGTTTGGAGAAGCCTTTTCACTAAATTAATTATCTATATACAGCTTGATGATGAAAATTAACATTCAGTCTACAACAGCAATATTCGTGGTGACTCCTCAAGGGCTTTATCTGTTCAAAAGGTGCTGGCTAAGACTGCTTAGATTACTTAAAGAGAAAGAGGAAAACCCCTCCTACCTAAAACTGGGTGCAGTGGTGAATTTAATACTACTTGGCAACCTGTCTTGACTTAAAAAGACAATATGGACTCTGAGGATTAATTGGCTCGTTAGCTCCCAGTCTGAAATCTGTTTCACTATTTAAAATTCTGCAGTCATTTACATTTACTCTCTTACCCTTTGCGTTTCTTTGGTCACTTGTATGTGCTTTTATAACTTCATATTCAGAAATGACCTGTATTTTTACAGTTAGAGTTTTAAGTTCATCATAAATGTAAAAAGAATTCGCTTCCAGGGGTCTCTGTGCGAACTGATTTTATGACCCCCACCAATGTAATAAACAGACCTGCGCCCTTGATTTAGTTTCACAGAGATCTAGTGAACTAAGGTGGTTCATTTCAGATGGGCCTGGACATGTACTGGCTTAAGCAGGGGGACACACAAGATTGGAGTCTGACTGTTTGACCCCGTTAAATGTATAAAAAACACCTGTCCACAGCCCCAAACAGGTGCCATTAATACAGGTAACGAGTGGAGGAAAGTAGAGCTTCTTAAGAAAGGTACAGGTCTGATAGGTTACATGTTAATACTGTTGGAGTCACAGGCAGCCTCAAGCCTCATGTTCCATCGGTGGAGTTTCGACTGCCTCTACAACAGCAGCTGGATCTGCCGGTCAGGAGATATTAATCCTCCGCGGTCACCATGTTCCTCCAGAGTAAACACAGAGACAGAAACGCAAACTTAAAAAGATTATAAAGTAGGGATGGCCGCTTGGCCAAATTGATACCATTCGAGTCACTATCGACGTTCACAGCTATGAGTAACCAGGTTCATACTGCATGTGTGGTCGTGTGGTCATTATAACATGGTGCTAACTTTGCCTTGCTAATTTGCTTGACTCTGATTGAAGCAACATTTTCAAGGCAAGAATGGAGTACAGTCTGCAGATCATCTGTTACATGCTCTAGATCTTTAGGGGGAAATGAGATGGAGATGGAGAAATCTAGAAGTTTATTAATGAAAACACTAGCTGTCCAGCATTTAGCTTCAGAACCTGAGGCTTGGGTTGTGCATAGAACTGAATCATAAATCGTGGTGACTCCGCCACGACAACTTCTGCATGAGTAACTGCAATAGCTAAACCTGGGAGTCGTCGATGCATTCAGAACAAAACAGCGACAGCCTCTGAACTCTCACCAAGGACGTAACAAACACAGCCAAAAATACGGTACCAAGTTCCCCATTAAAGAGTACAATCCTTGTTCACAGTAACTATGATGTTTCACATTATGCAGTAGAGAGCATGAAGATCAAGGGTAAGATTGATAAACTGAACTGTGAAGTCTGCAGACAAGAGAAATCTGCTCAGAGTAGAAACAGAACCTGATGCTCGAGCAAAAGCAGTACTTGAACTAGTACATACTGACCTAGCTGCTCCTATAGATCCAGTGTATGACACATTTACTCTGACCCCTCTCCCAGAAGCTGAGCATGCAGTGAGGGGAAGGTGGGTCTAAGATTTAAAACTGTAGATGGACCAGAAACGTGATGTAGATGAAAATGGCTTTACACTGAAATCAGGAGGATAATACTGATAATCTGGGTTGATGATCATTTACCAGTTTTCCTACCCTTAGGATGGAGGCAGCAGTAACACAATCCTCGAATATCATTAAGAGTCGCAGTATTGAATAATGATGTTGTAGCAAAAGAATTTATTTCAATTCTACTAAGATTTTTAAAGCAAATTTTCTGAAGCTCCAAATACAAACAAATGTGGAGGACAGACTGTCTCCATACTGCAGGGTTAGTCTGAGATACTATGAGGGACACTGATGGATTACTTTTTAAAACAAGCAGAGAAATGACAGAATAAATATAAAATCCAGTAAATCATGTAAATAACTTACCTGCCCACTATGTGACGCATCTGTCCCGCAGCCAGCAGTGGAGCTCAAAAAGCTGGGTAAACGGCTCGCTCACTCATCGATAGGTGGGCAGGGGGCAGAAGACTATGTCCAGAAGCGTGCAGCAGTGTTCCAGTAGAGAATGATGGTACTGAAGGATTCACGCTGCCAATTCAATTACAAGTTTATTTATATAGAGCCTTTAACAACAAATGTCACAAAGCGCTTCACAGAGATCCGGGTCCACACCTCTTATGAGCAAGCACCACAATGGTCCAAGGAACCCATCTGCCTTAGGTCGACCCGCACAGCACAAACAAATAACATTAACATGAACCTCATAACCTGCTTCTACATTATCTAGAGCTCTTCATTATCTCTGTCTAGTTCTTTGGGTAAAGTCCATACTGAGTAAAGAGACAGGCCTGATTCTGGAACATGGATAAATGGACACCTCCAGACAGGATGGCAGGGCATCTCAGTGAGTGCGAGAGTGAGAGAGAGACAGACGGACAGACATAACAAACAATAAAACCCACCAAACGTCACACACAGCACACTGATCATCTACCACAGCACACACAGCATCACCAACACGCCACACAGTCTGGAACTTCAGCAGTTTATAATATGCAAATTCCACACTGACGCGAGATCTGACCAGTGTCTTAAACAGCAGCACCGGGTCAGTCACACCTTCACCTCGAAGGCTATTCCGCCTTGTAAGCCAGATGGATAATTTTGCCTGTCCAAACAGAAAGTTCAGTAGGCAGGACCTCTGACGCTGAGACAGTAGCGTGGACCCAGTATGAATATGTCTAATCTGAAAGGGTCCCCAACCTTCGCACACACCCCTCAGCAAGTCCAGCAGGGGTTCCAGGCACATGCACCCAGCAAGCACGTGCTCTACCGTCTCAGGCCTCCTACAATATGGACATCAACAAGGAGGTTCAAGTGAGCAGCATGCTTGTTCGTGGCCAAGGCCCCATGGATTATCCTCCACTGCAGGTCCCGAATTATTTTGGGCACAGGCAGTTTATACAAAATTCGCCACCTGAAATTTGCCATGCTGTGCTTACCCAAGAGACCCTGCCACCAGTGCTCTCTTACCTCCCTCAAGGCACCAAAATTCCTCATCTTCACAGCCACTCCATACAGTGCCTTACTGCTGACAGTCGAGAACTCCCCTCGGCTCGGAGAAGAGAAGGTCAGGAGGTTACCCCTACCCTCCTGCCAGTCACCAACAGCCGCAGACACTTGTAGCCATGGAAAGGGAGGACTCTTCTCTTTCGACAGTTGGTCCAACATCCCTCTGGACGCTGGTGACTTCCAGCAGCCTCAATGACTTCACACCAGTCTGCCGAGAAGAGCTGCAGTGTGTTCCATCCGCCTTCACCTGGAATCAGCAGGTGGCCCAACTTAATGTCCCCCGCTGACATGAAGCAGTTCCTGAAGCTCGGTGATAGATCCATGTCCATCCTTATTTCAGGATTGTGAAAGATAGTTACTCCCACCCCCAGGGGCCCACTCCTAGTCCTCCATCCCAAGAAAATTTGAACATCTCCAAGACATCGTCCAGCAAGGTTCAATCCTTCCAGATTCATGAGGAACAACTGGAGGTCCAGCCCCCTTACCCCTAATCCTCCTCAGCAGAGCACACGCAGACTCACTCCACTCCACATCATGGTACAGCAGCCTCTGTGCAGCCTTCAACCTGAAAGCCAAAACCCCACTTTCAAGGTCCACCAAACCTTGCCCACCCTCATGAGTAGGTAGATTGAGCACTGCAACCTTCATCCAGTGGTATCCAGTCCAAAAAAAAAAAAGTCCATCCTCTTCCTCTGGACCTCAGTCAGCAGACCAGATGGAGCATTTAAAACAATCAATCAGTGACACAGTGTTGATAGGTTCAGCACCCTACCAAGTATGACACTTGAGGGAGCAGCCATTTTCACTCCTCCAGCTTTCTAACCCAACCCCATCCTGAAACAGTGACCGACAGGCCGACTCAATCCCCTTCCCACCTGAACCAGACAATAAACATTAGAATACAGCAGCTCAATGTAACTGACCAATTTCGGATTTGGGGAGCAGTTTGTCACGAAGTCTCGAAAAGGTAGTCATGGTCCACTCGATCAAACGCCTTCACCTGATCCAAGGAAATCAGGCAAAAGTTTACATCAGTAAGGTTGGAAAGATTGATCAGATCCTGTATTAAAAACATAATCCATAATCCATAGTGTCCATAATCGAGCGCCCTGGTATACAGTACGATTGGCCCGTGTGCACAATGGATGACTTAAGATGATTAAGATGATCTTTAAGGCGGTTGGCCAGAAGCTTCGAGAAGATTTTGTAGTCACAGCACAGAAGAGCTACTGGACGCCAGTTTCTAATGTCACACAGATCTCCCTTTTTTGGGAGAACGGACAGAACCGCCCAGAGGCCCAGAGGCAGTTCTCCTGCACAATGCATTCACATAACATTTCATACAGGTCAGAACCAACCAATTTCCAGAACGCTTTATAAAACTCCACAGGCAGACCATCCACCCGCCCTCTGGAATGTCGAGGTGTGAAGTTCATGTACTGAGATTGGTTGATCCAGGCTACACTTCTGATCCAAGGACAACTTATGCAGGTTTAACAGCAAGGATTTCATGCATGCAGTATCACCTGGATCAGCTGTAAATAAAGCAGAATGAAACTCAGCCGCCCTCTCCTGCATTTCCCCCACATGGGAAGTTAGTCTCCCATCAGACATGTCCAACCCATGCATCTGTTTGGGTTCATTACAGCCAAAAACAATCCAAAAACAAAAAGACGTAGGGGCATCCATTTCACTGAACAGTTTAAAAAAAGCTCTCAAGAGCACCTTTTGCTCTCTCTTGCAGAAAAGTTCCCAGTTCTCTGCGCAGCGCCGCCAAGTCAGCTTCAAGGTCCAAAAGAACCCTCCTCCTTCCCATGGTGGATAGGGCTGTATATTGTTGGCAGAATAGTCTGATTTGAGCTTTCCCAACATCCCACCCCTGTCTGAGAGAATCATAGTCCCCTTTCCTTAACCTCCACATTTCCCAAAACTGCTGAAAAGCAGAGCAAAAGGCAGCATCTTGCAAGAGCTGTAAATTAAGCACAGTTGCTCTGTGCTGCCATACACAGTGGACAACTGAACCAACACAAAATGATGGTCTGACAAAACCTACAGGAAAAATTGAGGCTCTAAGCAAACTATTAACGTGGTCTTTCAGTAGATATAAGCCATCTAAACGAGCAGCACTGACCCACCCCATCCACCACTTTAACCCAAGTAAATTGTTTTAGAGGGGTTTTTCAGCCTCCAAGAATCAACCAAATTAAAGTGGCGCTCTACATCTGTTAATATCCCAGCAGATGAAGCATGAGGCTCTCGTCCCGCTCTATCCATTACGCTATTAGTTGTGCAGTTCCAGTCACCAGCTAAAACAATAAAAGCATCTTGGGAAACTTGACTTCTTTTTGTAAGGACGTGAAAACAGCCACTCTCTCCCCCGCCCCCCCCCCCCTAATTAGGTGCATAAATATTTATAAACACATACATACTCCACCAATTAATATCCACATCAACCCTTAACAGTCGTCCTTAACACACCTCCTTCACCAGAGACAAAACTAGGTGGGGAAGGATACAAAAAGCTTTCAGATTTCCGTCTCCTCCCGTTTATTTAAATCTAAAAAACATCTAAATTCGTAGGGCAAGCGGCCTAATTAATTTACTTACAGTCATCTCGGGTACAGAGTCTCAGAGTCAGTAGAGCGCCTGAATTGACTGAGAATCACGGTCATCAATAGCCCAGAGCTGATGATGAAAAACAATGTTCACTACCTCTACCATTGATAAGGCCTTTTCATCTTGGAGAGAAAAAGGAGGAAATGTCTTAAAGGATCTGTTTATTGATAAAACGTTTGTATCCTTTGAACTTAGAACTGAATTTAATCCTCAAGCTAATTTTTTCAGGTATTTGCAGCTACGTAGTTTTGTGTCCACAAACTTCCTCGTCATTATTAGATACGGTTCTGAACGTCAACCCACAGATAAAAAAATGTAACTGGCACCATATCTGTTACTGAACTCATTTCATATTAAACCCTTACAAGTATTAAAGCAGCAGTAGGTGGAGGATCCATCTGTCCATCAATATATTTACTGAATGGTGGTAAAATATTGTAGATAACGCTCCTCATCTATGTGTTTAAAACACATTATAATTCAATTTAAAATAGTGCATTTCTTACTCTGGACTAAGACAAGGCTGGCAGAATTTGTTTAAAACATGAATCTAATGTATGATAGATCTCAAACAGAATCAACACAGGCACACGTTTTGGTTTTGTCTAAAAATGACAGTCTTTTGGAATTATGTCAGGAGTCTTCAAACGGCCAACCCAGCCTTCCCCCACAACAGCAATATTCGGGGTGACTCCTCAAGGGCTTTATCTGGGGAAATCTTGTTCAAAAGGTGCTAGCTAAGACTAAGGAAACGCTTGTGGGAAATCCTTACTCCAGACCCGGTCCTTGGAGGAATCACTGTCTCCGTGTTTAGCTTGTTCTTTCTGCTTTCTATCACTTTCTAGCGCTTTTCCTCGTAACTGCTTTTAGATTGTGTTTACAGTCCACAGGTTTATTAAAAAAGCGGAGTACCCCACAACAACAACCTTATTTCGGTGCCTAAATCAGCTGAAAGCGGTAAGTTTGTATTTTATTATGGCTGTTGCTGGACTTTTTGAGTGTGAGAAGTGTGGCATGTTTAGTCTAGACCCTTTTCCCACCGCTAGTGATAATGATAGTGTTTGCACTAAATGTGAGTTAGTTAGCTCTCTGGTGGAAAAGGTGGGCCAGTTAGAGGTGTGCATCATGGGGTTACTGAAGGATAGAGAGCAAGAGTTGCCCCCCGTTGCCTCAGGGAGAGCTAGCACCCCCCCCCCACTCCGGCGTTAGAGCCCTCACAGCGGGGCGAATGGGTGACGTCTCGGCGGCATAGCCGGAAAGCTAAGGCTAATGCTAGCGCAAAGGCCGAAGCTAGCCCACCGGAACACCACGCTCCCCCCCCTTTTGCGTGTCAAACAGGTTTGCCCCGCTCAGCGAAACACCCGCTGAGGAGCCTGTTCAAAGTACTCTGGTAATAGGAGACTCTATTGTTCGACACGTGAAAATAGCTAGTCCTTTAGGGGCTCCAGCAGTGACCTCATAGCTGTTTACCGGGAGCCAGAGCGCCGGACATTAGCGGCAACCTTAAGCGAACAGGAGATATTCGAGGATAGTGATTCATGTAGGGGCCAATGATATCCGTCTGCGGCAGTCAGAAATAACTAAGGATAATATTAAAGAGGTGGTTAAACTGGCCCAGACGATGTCCGATGCCGTAATTTGCTCTGGTCCCATCCCAATGAGGCGCGGCGCTGAGTCCTACAGCCGACTCACAGCGCTGAACCGCTGGATGTCCAAGTGGTGTTCCGAAAATCATGTGGGCTTCATAGATAATTGGTTAAAGTTTGAGGGCAAGCCTGGTTTTTTAGGTAGGGATGGTGTCCACCCCACGCGGGAGGGTGCTGCCTTACTTTCGTGCAGCATAGCCCATAGTCTGCTAGTTAGTCGGCAGAGGAGTGTAAAAGGCTGCTGACAATCCAGAGCCGAGACCAGGCCGCAGACAGACCGGCTAAACCGACTGCCTGCAAGCTGCTTTGAGGCGTCACCCAGGTTTCACTGTATTGAGACTGTGTCTGTGCGCCGAATTAAAGCCAAACAGAGAACATCTAGATCAGCTCGTTTTAATAATTTAATCAGTGTTAAAATCTCTCATTTCAACGATAACAGCAGCACCTCAGACCTAAAGCTCGGTCTACTTAACATTAGATCACTATCCTCGAAAGCAGTGATCGTAAATGAAATGATATGTGATCAGAAACTAGATGTTTTCTGCCTAACCGAAACCTGGATTAGACCTGATCAATATATAGCTCTAAATGAAGCCACCCCCGCAGGCTATAAATATGTACATAGCCCTAGATTATCAGGCAGAGGAGGTGGAGTATGTATAATCTACCAGAATACACTAGATATTATTCATAAACACTGTAACACCTTCACTTCTTTTGAGCTTATCTACATTAATATATCAAATCCGGCCACAAATAAAAGTGTTTTCTCACTGATTAATATTTATAGGCCTCCAGGGCCCTACTCTGAATTTTTAAAAGAATTCAGTAATTTTTCTGCAGACTTGGCAGTGTGCAGTGACAAAGTTATAATAGTAGGAGATTTTAATATTCACTTTGAAAAAGCAGACGATCCATTAACAAAGGCGTTTGTATCAATTTTAGATTCTGTTGGCATTATACAAAACGTAACTGGACCCACACATTACTGTAATCATACCCTAGATTTAGTCCTGACCCTGGGTGTTAGCATTGATCAGCTAAATATTCTACCTCAAAGCTCAGTAATATCAGATCATTATCTAATCTCCTTTGAGCTACATCTTAGGCAAAATGTAAATTCTTCTCCCCAACACTGCCTAAAGCGCACAATAACACCAATGACAGCTGTACAGTTTACTAAAAATCTCCCACCCCTATCGACCTTAGCTTACACTCCGTCAGACCAAACGGAGCTCGTCAAATTAACAAACGATCTAGAGAATACCCTTCGATCAACCTTAGACAAAGTAGCACCGTTCAAAAATAAAATGATGAGGCAAAAAAGGCTCGCACCGTGGTACAGTGATCAAACTCGTACCTTAAAACAAACAGTGCGGAAACTAGAGCGTAAATGGCGGACGACCAAACTAGAGGTGTTCCACTCTGCGTGGAAGGACAGCCTTAGTCAATATAGAAAGGCACTCATTAAAGCTCGCTCAGTGTATCTGGCCTCGCTGATCGAGAAAAACAAAAACAAAAACAATCCCAGAGTTCTTTTTAATGAGATCTCTAAACTTACTAAAAGCCAGGCAGATACTCAACCCCAGATCCCAACATCTTTAACTAGTCATGGACTATTTTAATAATAAAATAGAAAATATTAGACAACAAATCCAACCCTGCTTATTAAATCAAACATGGCCGTCACCTGATGTAGTTGCTTTAGAACAAAACTTAGTTGTAGAACAAAGGCTGGAAGCCTTCTACCCACTTCCACAGCCTGAACTAGAAAAAATTATATCCTCAGCTAATTGTACAACATGTACACTCGACCCGATTCCCTCTAAATTGCTAAAAGAAATTCTCCCAATTATAATCGGACCTCTTTTAACAATTGTAAATTCATCCCTTAGCCTTGGGCATGTACCCCAAACCTTTAAAATAGCAGTTATAAAACCTTTAATCAAAAAACCAAATCTTGATCCTAGCGTATTATCTAATTATAGACCCATCTCAAACTTAACATTCGTATCTAAGATATTAGAAAAAGCTGTGGCCCAACAACTCTGCTTATACCTGAGTAAAAATTACATGTATGAAAAATTCCAGTCTGGATTTAGACTCAATCACAGCACAGAGACAGCCCTAGAGATTACGAATGATCTCCTTCTTGCCTATGATCAAGGCTACGTATCTTTATTAGTCCTACTAGACCTTAGTGCAGCCTTTGATACAATAGATCATTCTATATTACTAGAAAGATTAGAGAAAATGGTTGGAATCACAGGGACAGCCCTATCATGGTTCCAATCATATCTAACGGGACGCTTCCAATTTGTAAAGATAAATGATTTATCTTCAAACTACGCAGAAGTAAGATATGGAGTTCCGCAAGCCTCAATTTTAAGACCACTATTATTTATACTATACATGTTACCACTGGGCTCAGTTATAAGCAGACATGGCGTTAATTTCCATTTCTATGCAGATGACACACAGCTCTATATATCAGCCAAACCTGACGATAAATTTAGATTACAGAAAATGGAGGACTGTGTAAAGGATATAAAACTCTGGATGTCACATAACTTCCTTCTCCTCAACAGTGAAAAAACCGAAGTTCTCCTTTCAGGTCCAAAAGACTCTAGAAATAAACTATCAGACTTAATGTTAGACTTGGCTGATTCTTCCATCATTCCTGGTTTAGCAGCTAAAAATCTTGGCGTCACATTCGACTCAGATTTATCATTTGAGCAACATATAGCTAATATTAGTAGAACAGCCTTTATGCAGCTTAGGAACATCTCCAAACTAAGAAACTCCTTATTACTACAAGACGCAGAAAAGCTAGTACATGCTTTTATTACCTCAAGGCTAGATTACTGTAATGCACTACTGTCAGGTTGTTCCAGCAGGAACCTCAATAAACTTCAGCTGGTGCAAAATGCTGCAGCCAGGGTCCTTACTAAAACTAGAAAATTTGACCATATCAGTCCAGTTCTATCAGCACTTCATTGGCTCCCAGTTAAATTCCGTATCGAATACAAAATTCTTTTATTAACAAATAAAGCCCTACATGGCCTCGCTCCTGAGTACCTGCAGGATCTTATAGTATATTACGAACCATCAAGACTACTTAGATCTCAGGGTGCTGGCCTCTTATGCGTTCCCAAAATTCAGAAAACCTCAGCAGGGGGAAGAGCCTTTTCTTATAAAGCCCCCCAGCTCTGGAATAACCTTCCAGATAATGTTCGGGACTCAGACACAGTCTTAATCTTTAAATCTAAGCTGAAAACTTATATGTTTAGTTTAGCTTTTGGTAATTAATGTTTCTTAGATAAGGGCTGCAGGTCCAGGGGTCCGCGGACCCAGGGAATTGTAGTACACTGAGATGCTGGAGCTGTCGTCTTGCTGCTTACACGCGATCACTCAGGTTTGTTGACGGTGGAGCAGATAGATGCTGGTGTTCTCAGGGTACGCCCGTGTCCGTGTTACCTTCTGGCTCTCTCCTTTTAATTATGCTGTGATAATCAGACCTGCCGGAGTCGTCAGACATACCCAGATGCTGATTCTCAACATTCTCTGCACTCCATAAAATTCCTCTTAGAACTAACTTCTCTCTCTTTACCTTCCCCGAGTAAATGGCCACCCAGCCCGATCTGCAGGAAGATTGCCCGCTGAGGTCCCCTCTACCTGCATCTAACCAGCTGCCACCTACCAGTCCGGCCAGCGGGTCCCCCCCCAACCCGCCACCACCCATGGCTCACCCGCCAGCTGCTGCTGCCTGTTTGGTGGCCGTGCTGAAACCTAGATGGACTCGTGCCTGTCTGACACTATTAATATCACCACTATCAACTTTCTGTTGTATCTGCTTTGGTAATTTTTATCATTAATGTTTAAAACAGTCAGAGGAGGATGGGTCCCCCTTGTGAGTCTTGGTTCCTCCCAAGGTTTCTTCCTCCAGCTCTGAGGGAGTTTTTCCTTGCCACTGTCGCCGTTGGCTTGCTCACGGGGGTCTTTGACGCTTCATGTTATTCCTTCTTTCTTCTCTGTCTCTGTTCTTTATTAAGTACTAATTATGTGAAGCTGCTTTGTGACGACAACAGTTGTAAAAAGCGCTATACAAATAAATTTGACTTGACTTGACTTGACTATTTAGATTACTTAAATGGAAAGAGAAAAACCCTCCTACCTAAAACTGGGTGCAGTGGTGAATTTAATACTACTTGGCAACCTGTCTTGACTTAAATAGACAATATGGCCTCTGAGGATTAATTGGCTGGTTAGCTCCCAGTTTGAAATCTATTTCACTATTTAAAATTCTGCAACCATTTACATTTACTCTTTTACCCTTTGCGTTTCTTTGGACACTTTTATAACTTCATATTCAGAAATTACCTGTATTTTTACAATTAGAGTTTTAATACATGTAAAAAGACTCTGCTTCCAGGGGGTCCTGTGCGAACCGATTTTATGACCCCCACCAATGTAATAAACAGACCTGCGCCCTTGATTTAGTTTCACAGAGATCTAGTGAACTAAGGTGGTTCACTTCAGACGGGTCTGGACATGTACTGGCTTAAGCAGGTTGGAGGTTTGGAGTCTGACTGTTAGACACTGTGGACAGGTGTCTTTTATACAGATAACGAGGTCAAACAGGTGCCATTAATACAGGTAACGAGTGGAGGACAGAAGAGCTTCTTAAAGAAGTTACAGGTCTGAGAGCCAGAAATCTTGCTTGTTTGTGGGTGACCAAATACTTATTTTCCACCATAACTTCGAAAACAATTCTTTAAAAAAAATCCTACAATGTAATTTCCTGAATCTTTCTCATTTTGTCTCTCATAGTTGAAGTGTACCTATGATAAATTACTGACCATCTGTCTGAAGTTGAAGAACTTGCACAATCAGTGGCTGACTAAATACTTTTTTGCCCTACTGTATATTTAACATCCCAAGCTCAATGCAGAAATGCTTGCACTCGGAAAGATGGAAGAAATTATATAAATTCAGATTTTCCAACATTACAATTAAAAAACATGCGGGGGACAGAGTCTCAATACTGCAGAATGTGTCTATAATACTATGAGTAACACTGATATTACTTTTTAATACAAGTGAAAAGAATAAATAAGTCAGTCCTGGCCAGGCGGCTCAGGTGAAGCTCATCTGTGTTAGAGAATCGGACCCAGCCGAAAGCTCAGCACAGACTGACCTGTCCCACAGCCAGCAGCGGAGTGTGAAGAGCTGGGGAAACTGCTCACTCACTCATCGTTAAGTGTTCAGGGGGTAGGAGACGATGATCCTGGTGTCTGGCTTTTTCCAAAAAGTGTCCAGAAGCGTACGGCAGTGCTTCTTCAGGGCCACGCTGCATCAGTCAGAAAATAGTGGAGAACAATGGTGCCAAAGCCACCTGGTGACGCCCAGGATACGGGCATCTAGAAAACAGGAGACCGCGACATTACTCTTTAGGGTCGATACTTTTTAGTGTTTTACAAAAGAATCTCCAACAGTGAGAACACCACCCTGAGGAGCTGTCCTTAGTGCCAGAGCAGGTGAAAAGCGGAGGAACTCGAACCGTTTAGCAGAGGTGAAAAATGGCTGTGGTGGTGGAGGAGCCCTCTGCTTTTCCCAGCCACATTGGCACTTCCAGGCCTTCTCAGGTGCGGGAGGGGAGACTACAACCTTATGTGTCTGCAGCGCCGGTAGAGCTAGAATTAAGACGGCGGTGTTGGAGGAGTTACAGGCAGCCTCCAGCATTGTCTTCCGTCGGTGGAATTAGGACTGCCTCTACAACTGCAGCTGGATCTGCTGTACAAGCTTGACGACCTCTTGGAGAGCTAGGCAGTGACACAGAGTACTGAACAGTAACACCGGGAGCATAGAGCACAAAGATTACAACTGACTCAGATAAAGGAAACAAAGCCACAAAATAGTACCAAGTTTATCATTAAAGAGTACAACAGGCTTCATTACCTGAATGTGGTCAATGATCACAGCGGTGATGGTTGCAGTTTTACAATATTCAAACACAGCATGAAATCCTTGTTCACTGCAATTATGATGTTTCACATTATGCAGTAGAGAGCATGAAGATCAAGGGTAAGATTGATAAACTGAACTGTGAAGTCTGCAGACAAGAGAAATCTGCTCAGAGTAGAAACAGGACCTGATGCACGAGCAAAAGCAGTACTTGAACTAGTACATACTGACCTAGCTGCTCCTATAGATCCAGTGTGCAAAAGCTTTGTAGGTACAATCTGGCGTTTACTGAGGATTACTCAGGTGCAGTCTGTGTACTTCCTGAAAATGAAGGGTGAAACTGTAAAAGCTATGGAGTGATGCTTGACTGATTCTTCTCCATATGGAACAGTAAAATATTCACAGCAGGGGATTTTCAGTCAATGCTCAGTAAGTAGGGCATAAGGCATTAGTCATCGACACCTTAATTACAACATCAAAATGATCCAACAGAGAGAAGTTGGAGAACCCTATTTGATATGGAAATGTGAATGCTAGTATAGAACAATTAAGAATTCTGGACATGTGTGGTAATAACCAATGCAGTCATTTGAAAAAGGGGCCTAAATAGTTGTTTGAAAAGCCATACAACGACGACGACATGTTAACTAGGAGAAAGCCTAACGTTAGAGGAGAGTATTTGGAGCAGCATGCTACTTTTACAAACATGATCAGATAGAAGCTAGAGTCAAAATGTTAAAGGGAGTCTTTGTAGGAATGACAAGAACAGTCCAGCATACCTAGTCTACTATCCAGACACAGGGAAAGTGCTTAAACACAGGCTTGTGAAATTTCATACAAAGTGTGTTAAAGAACAGCAAACCCAGACGGACCAGTCAATGGCAGCTGATGATCCCAAGGTGAGAGGTGTGTACCTCCCATTCCAACAGCCAAAAGTGTTGATCAGACTCCAGAAGAGGTTCAAGAGTCTTAAACTGATGCTCAAGATGGTGCTCAAACAGAAGGAGACAGACATGGCACACACCTTTCCAAAGAGAGATAGGAAAGCACCTTAGTACTTAGCTGACTGTGTGTCAGATATTGAAGATCAGATATTGACATATACTGACTACTGTTACAGGGTCTGTAATGTACCACAGAGCTTTAAAGAGATTCAACAAAACCACAGTTTTGGGTTGATGCCATGAAAGAGGAGAGGACTTCTCACTGAAAAGGACATTTATTCTGACCGCTCTCCCAGAAGCTGGACATGCAGTGAGAGGATCTAGGATTAAAACAGTGAAGATGGATCTAAAAGGTACAAAGTCTGATATGCTGCTAAGTGTTACAGTCAAGCAATGGGAGTGGATTACAAGGAGACCTTTTCTCCAACTGCAGACGTTACAGCAACACACACTTCGATGCAGATTACCACACAGTACGACCTTCAGCTCCACCAGATGGACGTTACAACAGCCTACTTGCAAAAAAAGTGACTACCTTATGAGTGTTGGCTACAGTAGCTATAAATAAAGGCTCAATATAACATGACATTGCGGTCAGAAGTTTATCATAAATACAATAAAGAAACAGTAAAGAAATGTTTGTCTCTCTCAGTGTAATAAGTATAAGAACACTCTTCCTCAATGTCAAATCCAAATACAAGGCAAATGGGATGCAATACAACAGGATGTCCAGGTGTAAAAATGAATATCTGTAAGGAATTTCAGTTCAGGCCTTTTCCAAGTACAACTGTACAATGGATCAAATTCTGGTAAAGCGTTCTGAGTTCTGATGTAACTCACAGGTTAGCTTTTCCATATGTAACCATTTGGCAATCGTCTTCAACCACATCCTTCAAGGTTCAAGGTTCAAGGTGAGCCATTCCTCCAATTCGTTAAGTTGAAATCTAAACTTGCCACTTTTCTGACAGGACTGGGTAAAGTGTCTGATTTGAAAAAAAAAATGATAAAGCTCAGTATTAGGAGTCCAGAAAGTGCTTTGAGTTGTTCAAATAAGTTTAAAATTCCTGCTGTGAATAAACTAGACAAATCCTCTATGCCCCTTAATGTCTAATTACTAAGCCCAATGACCCCAAGCTGAGGGGGTAGATTTGGATTTAAGGTGAGTGGTGACCATAAAGAGATACAATTAGGAAATTGTTATATATTTTCTAGCGTCTCTCCAAGAAATCAACGTATCGTACACTACAAAGTTATCAGAGAGAGACGGTATTTTGGCAAAATTATAAATGGTAGGAAAGGTAGCTGACTCCTCACCAGCCCATACACAGTAGAGACTTGTGACTGACATGTTACCTACCTGGTGATCCTGGTGGAAATGAGGGCGCTGGTGAGTGGGTCTTCTAGGAGCCAGCAGGATCCACGGTTAATCTAGGAGGAAACACACAACCAATAACCCTAGGATATACATATAATTCCAGCTAGCATAATTTACCAGGATACATCAATAATGCCATAAACATGTAAATAATTGTATATAAGATGTATAAATAATGTCCATGTTATCTGTTGTATTGTCATTGTTTGTGATGACCACCCCCTTAGTAGACACTTGGTCCACTCCAGGCTGAGGAGGGAGGAGCAGAATAGGCTGAAGCAGAAGTAGATGTCTGTGAGGCTTTGCAGTCCTCAAATAAAGGCTGCTGAGGCCTTGTTGTACAAAGTGTGTGTAATCTAGCTCTTTTGTGTTGTGTGTACTTATTTAATGTTGAATTTGTGCAAAAATATCACTTGAACTTACCTGGAAGTGTTTGGCTGGTCAACTCTCCTTCACATCCACTTAAAGCCACGCCATCACCACCACATGAGCATTTCTATACTGACCCACAATCAGTCTAATCTATTTAAAACCAACTACACATCTGTTCTGCCTGTGTTGCCCAGAAATATAAACTCAAATTTGGTCAGGATTCACCCCCTAGATTTATAGGGTTTAGAAGGGTGGATAATTTTAATCTGGGCTTTTTATTATCCCAAATAAATCTGCTTATTAATTGATTTAACTTAAAAAAAAAAAAAAAGATGTGGGTCAAATGAGAAGGCAGATTTTGAAATAAATAAAACAATCTAGGTAAAATGTTCATCTTGATTACACTAATTCTGCCAAAAACAAAGTGTGGTTTAGGTCAGGGGTAATTGTTATCCCAAGGTCTCTAAAGCCAGTATTTGTCAACTGGAATGGTAGATTTAGTTTAATATAATTCGGGACATTCAGCTGAATAGCTGTAGACCTGCCAAAACTGATTTTATAGCCAGATAGCACACTATAATTAGTGCTGAAGTTTCTGATTTCAGGAACAGACGTCACTGGATTCTTTAAATATAGAAGTATATTGTCTGCAAATAATGAGATACGATGGTCTGCTTCTCCACTAAAACTCCTGATATAATGAACCTAGATGTAAATGTATTCAGCAAGGAGTTCTATTACTAGGGCAAAATGCAATGCTGAAAGAGAGTAGCCTTCTCTGCAGTGTTAATGGAGGCTGTGGGGTCTAAATACAACAATTTGACTATATTTATAAAATTATTCTCCAATACGATTTTCTCCAGTAGTGCAAAAAAGAAAACTCCACTCAACCCTGCTGAACACTTTCTCAGCATCTAAAGAAACAATGAAAGTAGGCTCTTTTCTTTTGGCAAGGAGATGTAGATTATTGCGAAGGCGGCGAACGTTGGATCCATATCTGGATTTAATGAATCCATGGGCATTAATCATAGGTATAAAAATGGGGCAAACATTTTGTAAAATTGGACTGGACACCCATCAGGGCCAGGTGTTTTTTCCTGAGGGCATGGTCCTGATAGTATCCCAGATCCCCTCTGGTGTAAAGAGGGCACAGTAACAACTAAGAAATATGATGCATGTTAAATCTTCACTGAAGTGTTTTTAATGCTGTTAAATGTAGCGTGACATCCAAAACACACTGGACTGTGTTCGGAAAACCAATTTGAAAGACCTTCAACATATGTATACAGTTAGCATATAGAAGCTAGAGTCAAAATGTGAAAGGGAGTCTTTGTAGGTACGACAAGAACAGTCCAGCATACCTAGTCTACTATCCAGACACAGGAAAAGTCCTTAAACACAGGCTTGTGAAACTTCATACAAAGTGCGTTAAAGAACACCAAACCCAGACTGACCAGTCAACGGCAGCTGGTGATCTCAAGGTGAGAGATGCGTACCCATCATTCCAACAGCCGACAGGGTTGATCAGACTCCAGAAGAGGTTCAAGAGTCTTAAACTGATGCTGAAGATGGTGCTCAAACAGAGGGAGACAGACATAGTACACACTTTTCAAAGAGAGATAGGAAAGCACCTCAGCACTTAGATTGAAGATTAGACACTGACCAGAACTGACCACTGCTACAGGGTCTGTAATGTACCACATAGCTTTAAAGAGGCAGAGAGTTCAACAAAACCACAGTTTTGGGTTGACGCCATGAAAGAGGAGAGGACTACTCACTGAAAATGACATTTACTCTGACCGCTCTTCCAGAAGCTGAACATGCAGTGAGAGGATCTAGGATTAAAACAGTGTAGATGGATCTGAAACATACAAAGTCTGATATGCTGCTAAGTGTAACAGTCAAGCAATGGGAGTGGATTACAAGGAGACCTTTTCTCCAACTGCAGATGTTACACCAATACACACTTTGATGCAGATGACCGCACAGTCCGACCTTAAACTCCACCAGATGGACATTACAACAGCCTACTTGCATGCTCTGATTGGGAGATGTACATGAAGCAAACAGAGGAATTTGAAGGAAAGTCAAATACAGGTGAAAAGCTCGTCTGTAAACTAACTAAATCATTTTGTACTTCTAACAGTCTGGAAGAACCTGAACATGTTGATGATTATCTAGATGAAAATGGCTTTACACAGAACCCAGCTGACCATTGAGTCTACAACAAACGCACTGAAATCAGGAGAATAATACTGATGATCTGGGTTAATGATAATTAACCTACACTTAGGATGGCAGCAGCCACACAATGCCTGAATAGTGTTTTTGCAGTGGAAGAATTTGTATCAGCTCTAATAAGGTTGTTAAAGACAGTCTCAATACTGCAGGGTTTGTCTGAGATACTATGAGGGACACTGAAAAAATAAGTTTTAATATAAGCAGAGAAATGACAGAATAAATGGTTATTAAAATATTTAAAAAAAGTACTTGCCAATTATTCAGTTCACTAACGTCAGGAGCTCACTGCATTGGGAGGAGAAGAGTAGAGAAGAACAACTTAGAACTGAATTTAATCTTAAAGCTCATTTTTTTCAGGTATTCACAGCTACGTAGTTTTGTGTCCACAAACTTCTTCGTCATTATTAGATATGATTCTGAAGGTCAACCCACAGATAAAAAAAATGTAATTAGCACCATATCTGTTACTGAACTCCTTTCATATGAAACCCTTACAAGTATTAAAGCAGCAGTAGGTGGAGGATTCGTCTGTCCATCAATATATTTACTGAATGGTGGTAAAATATTGTAGATAACACTCCTCATCTATATGTTTAAAACACATTATAATTCCATTTAAAATAGTGGATTCCTTACTCTGGACTAAGACAAGGCTGGCAGAATTGGTTTAACACAGCATGAAGAGCTAGAAAAATGACTAGTAAGTAAGCAATCAGGGGGTAAAAGTATTTTTCAGAACCGTGTGCAGAAGCGTGCGGTAGTGCTCCTTCAGGACCTCATCGGGAGGAGAATAGTAAAGTATGATGGTGCCTGAAGAGTCATGCTGCCACAACGCCAAGGGAAGCTACTTGCCGATGCCCAGCACTTTTTTCAGCATTTTACTGAAGAATCTCCAACAGTGAGAACACCACCCTGAGGAGTTGTTCTCTGAGGCCGAAAGTCTGAGGACCTCGGATTGGATAGGAGGGGTGAAAACTGGTCGTCGTAGTGTAGGAGTCCATTTTTACCAGCCACGCTGACACCCCCAGGCTTTCAGATTTTTCAGGAGTGATGACGACCCTCTATGTCCGCTGCACCGGTGGTGCTGGAATTAAAACTGTAATTGAAGGAGTCCCATGCAGCCTCCAGCCTTGTCTTCCATCTGGTGAGTTTGGACTGCCTCTACAACAGCAGCTGGATCTGCCGGTCAAGCTTGATGCCGTCTGGAGAGCTCGTTCCGCCGTGGTCACCATGTTCAGGAGTAAACACACAAACGCAAACTGGAACGGAGCACTGGAAGGTTATCAATGAAAACACTAGCTGTCGAGCATTTAGCTTCAAAATCTGAGGTTTGGGTTGTGCATAGAACTGAACTGAATTGTGGTGATGCTGCCACGACCACTTCTGCCTGAGTAACTGCAACAGCTAAACCTTGAGGAGTCGATGCAGTCAGAATGAAACTGCGACAGCCTCTGATTTCTCACCAAGGACGTGACGAACACAGAAACCAAAACTGTTCGCCAGTTGTCTAGGCCTGTTTAATGAGTTTACTTTTTAAAATAATTCTGTTGAAGCCTGGTTCAAAATCAATGTCAGATTTTCATTTGTTCTTTCATAGAATTTTTATTTATTATTACTTTTGTCAGATTCAAGTTATTTCTGTGACCATTGTGGGTTTTTCTTTCATTAACCAAAGGGTACCAACAATTTTATCCACATGTGTAATACTGCTGTTCTGTACTATGTTTTCTGTACACACATTTTTTAAAGAGCTAAAAGGAGTCTGTTCTATCAGAATACTAGGGTTTTAAGTAGTGAGGGAGTTTGTTAAGTCTATGATATAGGCATGCATTATTTCATTTATATTTCCTCATATTACAGGGACATACAGGGATATACAGTAACAGGGAGCAGAGAGCACAAGGATCACAACAACTGGCTCAGATAAAGAAGACAGAGCTGATATTAAAGACTATAAAGTAGGGATGATCGCTTGCCGCTCTGTGTTGAATCACGTGTCAAGCTTACAAAGCAGGACCGCCTCGTAACAGCAGCTCAGTCTCTCGCTCAAAACGAAGCATTGTTGCCTCACTGAAACACAATCACAGGTCAAGGCACGTCAGTTCCCCAGCCGTGCTGCTGTATAATGAACTAAAATAAAATAGAAATATAGAAAGTGTGAGAATTTGGTTGACTTTCATTTCAAAAGACAAGAGATGACTGGACCTGCTTCCATTAAAATAGTAATTTTGTCTAACCCTTATAATAAGGAATTCTGCTCTTTCTCTCAGTTTTAGTTAAGAGTGTGTTGACTCTTTGCCTTGTGTTGCCCTTCTTGAGCTTCAAATTTAAATTCAAGGGCAGATACTTGCATATTTTCTGTCGCCAAGAAACAAATGCAATAGAATTATTCCTAAAGAAACCATTCACTGCTCCTAACAAACCTTTGATCGTCCACTGAACCCTGATTAAACAGAAGAAACAGAAGAAATTCGGTTAATTCACTCGTAAATTCAGAGCCGAAAGATTTGTGCTTGCAGATAAAGTATGTTGCTTAGTGCTCGGATTAAGATGGTGCAAGCAGTCGAGTAAAGACACTGAGGTAATACATAGCTTAAGCTCGGAGCTAGCGGCCAGCTGACTGAGAAATATCACCCCCTGATCTGTTTAATTAATAAATGATTAATGACTACTCCTATCTGCTCCCACCACTAACTGAAAGTCCGCTAGATTTGTTAGATAATCTAACAGAAAAGAACTGGTATCTCTTAGAGTTGGAGCGTAAACTGAAATAAAGGCAATTTTCCCATTTCTTACTTTTGTTGTAATATGTGTTATTCTCCTTTCTTCACCCCTTCCTTGGTTTCAAATAGTAATTTCCCAATTCCTCTGTACTAAGATAAGAACTCCTTTAGTTGGATATAACTATAGTGCATTCCTGTTACTAGCCCAGAATAAACAGAATCAGTAAGGTCCATAACTCCCCCATTCCAAATCACCTTAGAAACGCTAGATAGAGGAGTAAAGCTTGAAGAGGGACACCGATATTACTTGTGTTTTACTAAAACAAGCAGAGAAGCGACAGAATAAATGGTTCAAAAATCGATTCAATCATGTAAATTAATTACCTGCCACGTGGAGGTGGAGAATGAGGATGCCGAAGCCACCTGCCCATGTCCAGGACTCCTGGAGGAAAAAAAAAAAAAAAAAAAGATCGAGGCGTTACTCTTTGGTCCCGATACTTTTAAGGGTTTTACAGAAGAACCTCAAACAATGAAGACAGCGCCCTGAGGAGTTGTCCCCGGTGAGGGAGCAGGTGAAGTCGAAGAACTGATAACCTCACACCAATTAGTTGAGGTGAAAACCAGCTGTGGTGGTGGACAAGCCCTCTTTTTCCAGGCCACGCAGACACCCCCAGGCCCTCTATGGTGCAGGAGAGGAGACGACAACCCTCTGTGTCCACCACGCCAGTAGTACTGGATTTAAGACTGCGACATTGGAGGCGGCATGGGCAGCCTCCAGCCTTGTCTTCCATCTGTGGAGTTTGGACTGCCTCTACAACAGCAGCAGTCAAGCTTGATGACCTCCTTGCAGAGAGTCTGGATATATGGAGATATGGCTCCTCCGCAGTCACCAAGTTTTGGTAGTAAACACAGACACAAACTTAAACGACGGTCAGTGAGACAGAGTACTGTACAGTAACACAGGGAGCAGAGAGCACAAGCATCACAACAACTGTCTCAGATGAAGACAGAGCTGGCGCTCTGTGTCGAATCACGTCTCGAGCTTCTAAAGCAGAACCGCATTGAAACATAAAATAGTATGTGTAGGATAGGATTACTGCGTTTAAAGGTCACTGCTTTTAGCCATTCAACATGATCACAGGTAGATCAGTGAACTTCCATTCTAAATCCAGGAGAACTGCAATATTAATCAATATAAACGTCCCTTTTGTTATGACAGACAGATGCAGATCCATATGGGCTTATATTCTTTCTTCTCTCCTGTACATAAGAAGATTTTTTTTTTAAGACAAAAAGCTTTTTCCTTTAGTGAGTGGTGGTGGATTAGACAGTGAGTATTAGACAATATTAATATCTGATCATCAGACTGCTGCAAAACAATTCCATCATTTGATGATGAAGATATGTCAGGTGTCAAGTCTGAAATATCCACATCGTACACATCCTCATTTTTCTTACACTTCTGTTCTGCTTTTGTAGAAAACATCTGAAGCACTACTGCATTTCCTGACATAGCTGTTTCTAGCCACCTGATCTGCGAATGAATTCCCAGCAGATATTGCACCCCAATAGTTGCCAGATTAGGTACAATTGGACCAGCAGGATATACTGAGCATTTACCGCTCTCAGAGGACTATTCACCAGTGAATATTCACATGGAACAATGGCTTTGCTTTCCAAAAGGGAATTCATCATTTTGGATAACCCTTCTTCTGCTTCCTTGGAATAATGACTTCCCAGTCTCGTCATTCTCACTTGGCAGCTCAGATCTTGACCGTGTAACAGAAGAATCATCAATTATTTGTACCCTATTTGTATTTATACTGGTTAAAAAAAAATCTTGAATGTCTGTTGAGTGGACAACGTGGACCAGTTTGTTTTATGAATCTCTGTGTCCGTGTCCCCCCAGCAAACTTCCACTGCCTTTACTTGACTGTCAGACACTCAGACACACACACACACACACACACACACACACACACACACACAATTTTGAATGAATTAATAAATTTGGACCCCTGGAAAATTTAAACAACCCTGAGAATCAAAATATTCCAAGACAATACCTTATAATCTTCCAATTTCAAAAAATCTGGATCCCGGTTCAGACAACTGTGAGACTCAAATTATCTTAAGGCAATGCTTTGGACATCTTTGTCCTTTGAGTCCAGATCTCTGCAAAAAGTCAATGGCCTAAAACAAATTTTAAAAAATCAAATATCAAATGGGTTAAAGTAACTCGAAGGTCTAAGAACATGGCATCCCGCCTCCTCCCGTTTATTCTATTGCTTACAGTCACCTCGGGTACAGAGTCTCGGAGTCAGTAAAGCGCCTAAAATGACTCATGATAGAATCACTCATTGGGATGACGGCGGCCGCCTCTGTTGGTTTCTGATCCTGTCTCTGAAAACTCTGGACCCAGAGGAATACTGGGATCTTGGTGGAACCTCCAGAACTGTGGTAGTGGGATTTGCCTCTCTGCGCTTAAAGAATCAACTCGATCAGTCAGTCTTAGGAATGTAGAGAAACCCTTTAATCCTGCAGTAAACGTAACGCCGGTGGCTTTTTTTTAAACCCTACAAATACACTATAGATGTGCACTGTGTGACATTCACACTTCAGGAGTAAATGTCTTTAAGGATCTGTTTATTGATAAAAAGGTTTGAATCTTTTCAACTTAGAAATGAATTTAAACTTACTCAAGCTAATTTTTTCAGGTATTTGCAGCTATGTAGTTTTAAAGTCCACAAACTTCCTCATCATTATTAGATACAGTTCTGAATGTCAACCCACAGATAAATGTAATTGGCACCATCTGTTATTGAACACTCCTCATCTATATTTTTAAAACACATTATAATTCACAATGACTGCTTTAGGGGCTAGAGATCATATATTCTAATAAGATTTATAAAGCAGCCAGCAGTGGATCGACAAGAGCTGGGGAAACGGCTCGCTCACTCATCAGTAAGTGGGCAGGGGGTCGAAGATGATGATCCTGGTGTCTGGCTTTTTCAGAACAGTGTTTAGAAGCGGATGGCAGAGCTTCTTCAGGGCCACGCTGCATAGGCAGAGAATAGTGGAGTGCATCTACAACTGCAGCTGGATCTGCCATACAAGCTTGACGACCTCCGGGAGAGTTCGTTTCTCTGTGGTCGCCTCAGAGTAAATACACAGACAGAAACTCAGTAACACAGAGCAGAGAGCACAAGGATCACAACACCTGGATAAGATAAGAAGACAAAGCTAATAAAAAGAAGACATGGCCACAAAAATGGGACCAACTTTGTCATTAAAGAGTACAATAGGCTTTATTACCTGAACGTTGGTCAATGATCACAATGCTGATGGTTACAGTGTGTTACAATATTCTAACAGCATGAAATCCTTGATCACAGTAACTATGATGTTTCACATTATGCAGTAGAGAGCATGAAGATCAAGGGTAAGATTTATAAACTGAACTGTGAAGTCTGCAGACAAGAGAAATCTGCTCAGAGTAGAAACAGAACCTGATGCTCGAGCAAAAGCAGTACTTGAACTAGTACATACTGACCTAGCAGATCCTAGAAATTGTTGTATTGAAGGAGACTGGATTGAAAATGAGGCTGAAGCATGGAGCACTGGGCATTAGAAATATGAGAGCGTTATGGGTGAAGGATGAATAAGTGAGGAAGAATTGAGGACAGGCTGAGGAATAAAGACTCTGAAATAAACAGAATACATGCACAATATTAAATAAAAGTTTAGAAAGGTTCCAGGTCTGTATCATAGTGCTACTAAATGACTTCATTCAAAGAGAGATGTGTATACGCTCAACAGGCAGGAGAAACAAAGCTAATAATTACCACTCAAAACTTCTAGCAAGACAACAGCTCAGTAGCACAAAACATGAAGAAATAACAGAAACCATGAAGATTCAGTAATACATAGGCAAACACTGAAGCTACATTGCTAAGTAGAAAGCTAGCATAGCAACAGAACTAAGCCATTCCCAAACTAAATGAACAGCAGCTTACTTTGTGTCACAGACTCAAAATTAAAGGCACCCACAATCACACAGCTTGAGCAGTTTCTAAAGCTTAGTCTTCCAGAGGAGCTACAGAGCTCGGTCACACCGGCTCGTTAACCCTGCACACTGCTGCAAGACCACGCTGCTGCTTTACAGCTGAGGCTCCTGATTGGCTGAGACTCCGCATTATATACTGACCAATGAGGCTGAAGCTTCATGAATATTAAATGAGCTTTTGGACAGATCCAGGGTTGGAGATCCACTCAGACATTTACTGAGGATTACTCAGATGCAGGCTGTGAACCTCCTGAAAACTAAGGGTGAAACAGTTAAAGCTACTGAGAGATGTTTGGCTGATTCATCTCCATATGGATCAATAAAATGTATTTGTTCACATAATGGTTCAGAGTTCACAGCAGCAGATTTACAGTTATTGCTCTGTAAGCAGGGGATAAGGCGTGAGACCTCAGCAGCTATATATACAGTGGAGGAAATAAGTATTTGATCATCACTGATTTTGAAAGTTTGTACTCTGACAAATAATTAAACAGTCTATGATTTTTATGGTAGCTTCATTTTAACAGTGAGAGATGGAACATCAAAAAGAAAATCTAGAAAAGGAATAATATTTAAATAAAAATAATTGAGGGAACTAAGTCTTTGATCCCCTAAAAAACATGACTAATGTTGGCTCCCACAGACCACTGACACACCCTAATCTCAGTGAAGTCGTTACCTGCATGAGAGACACCTGTCCCAAATTGTCACCTGTGTAAAAGGCCAACTGCCAAAAGACTCAGTGACACTCCAACATCTCCATCATGGGCAAGACTAAAGAGCTGTCTAAAGATGTCAGGGACAAAACTGTTGACCTACACAAGGCTGGAATGGGCTACAAAGCCATAAGTAAGAAGCTGGATGAGATGGTGACAACTGTTGGTGCAATTATTCGGAAGTGGAAGAAGTACAACATTACGGTCAATCGACCTAGGCCTGGAACTCCATGCAAGGTATCACCTCGTGGAGTCTCACTGATCATGAGAAAGATTAAAAATCACCAAGAACTACACAGGAGGAGCTGGTTAATGATCTCAAGGCAGCTGGGACCACAGTCTCCAAAAAAAACATTGTATTGTATTGTAATACCCTGAGATGTAATGGTTTAAAATCCTGCAGTGCACGCAAGGTTCCTCTACTTATGAAGGCTCATGTCCAGGCCCGCCTAAACTTCACCAATGAACATAATGACTCTGAGAGAGACTAGGAGAAGGTGCTGTGGTCAGATGAGACCAAAATTGAGCTTTTTGGCCTCAACTCAACTCGAAGTGTTTAGAAGAAGAAAAATACAGAATATGACCCTAAGACCCTAAGAAAGGTATTCAATGAAATTTAAGTTAATTTTTATTTCTCATTTCATGTAATGTTCTCAGTTCTTTTGATATTCTATGTGTCACTGTTAAAATAAAGCTGGCATAAAATTATGAAGACGTTTCATTTATTTATTTTTTATTAAAACTTTTAAAGTAAGTGGGGGGTCAAATACTTATTTCTTTATTTCATCAATGCATGTAATGCAAATCAACATAATCTCGTAATTTAATGCCCATTACGTCAGCGCGTCGCCCCAGCCCCACTCCTCAGCATCAGCAAGTGAGGACCTCATAAAGGTTGTTCATGGGTGCATTCTCAATCACCACATGAGGAGCTGTCAAAACTGTAAGCCAGTTGCCCCATCCGGAGGCCGTTACTAAAAACATACAGACATTGTTCAGCAGTGCAGACACAGAATGAGGACATTTGACTGCGACTCTTTGTTCTAGTGTCTGCGGCTCACATGCCAACAGTGCCAGATAAGTGGCCTGTACTGCTCTTAAACATGTATCCACACAGGCAACAGAATCTAACTTAGCTGAATGATAAGCTACTGGACGCTGCATACCACCATGTTCCTGATTCAGACAGGATGTCATAAAACCAGTGCCTTCATGCCCAAAGACAGGCTTGCTTGGATCACAAAGACCAAGAGCTGGTGCAGATATGAAGGCTGATTTCAAATTTGCAAAAGCAGTGGTTGTGTCTTCTGTGCATAAGAGGGGCATGTTGTCCAGGGATACCTTAAAGCAGATTGTATAGTGGTTGTGAAAGTGCAGCATAAGAATTCATTTAAGGTCTACAGTACTTGCAGAGACCTAAGAAAGCTCACAATTTGAGCACTGTGGTTGGTAATGACACTGCATTAATTGCTGATCGTCTAGCAGGTAAAATTCCTCTGGAACCCTAAATATTGCACACCAGACCACCACAACTAAGCTTTGTCATGACTGGCATAGTGTCCCTTGCTACCCAAAAATCTCATTCTCACTGCTCAACAAAACATGATGATTCAGATGACTGCAAAATGTATCCAGCCTGTTTTGAAAACCGTGGCACCCGTGTGCATTGATACTGCACATTCCCCACAGTGAATGCAAGCCATGGCTGGCTTTGTGATGCTAATGGAACTGACCAAACAACATTGGCCATATCAATTACAGAAGAAACCCTGTGTGCTATGGGAATGCCATCAAAAATGGTGGATGGGTCAGTAACTAATCGAGTTAGCTTGTCTATATGCTGATACTCTGTAGTCCACAGTTAGCCGCCAAGTTCCATTAGCTTTACGAACTGGCTACACAGGACTGTTTGAGATACTGTTTTGACCAAGATACCTCTATTCTTAAGCTGCTCTGTGATAGGCTTGATACCCTGCAAAGCTTCCTTGTTAATAGGATATTGTTTAGCACAAGGAGGTTGATGGCCTGTGAAAACAACTGGATCCATATCTAGAAGACCACAATCATCCTTGACAGACCAAATATGGTGATGAGCCAAATCAAAGAGGCAATGTTCCAAACACAAGAATCAGTATTAATAGACAAAGAAATGTTTTTAAACCTTTCCTACCCAAAATTGCCATGAGACGTTTTTAGGTCCTAGATTGAAATCTATGGGTGAAGATAGAAATTCCAGCATTACCAAATCCCTGTCTGTCTGTTAAAAGTACTCCTAAAGATGAGCAAAGCATTTCAGAAAGAGTAGTGACCTGAGCCACTGTGTCTACAAGAAATCCTGTTCCCTCATTTGAACATCAACAAAAAGACGGTTCTTAAAAACTTAACTGATGGGCAGAAGCGGCTGGGTAAATTAGTTTAAAGCTGGGGCAGACGGAGACATTAAAAACCTCTGTACATTCTTGCACTGCCTTGATAAGCATGGGCCATTGTTCAGGTGAAATACCCTGGAAAGATTTCCCCATTGTGTCCTCCTGTAGAAACCTGTGACTGATAATTACTGCTTTAGAGGCTAGAGATTGTATATTTAACAGCCCAAATTCAAAGAGAGAACTGCTTTTACTGAATTGTTTTTAAAAGTAAATTTTCTGGGTGTTACAATTACAAACCATGTGGGAGACAGACAGAGAAATGACAATAAATTACTATAAAATCAAGTAAATCACCTAAAACACTTACCTGCCCACTATGCATTTCACTAATCTGACTGGGAAGGGCCAGTCAGTCCTGGTGTAGCACCTTCTTGATGTTCCTGGAGAGAACGATTGATCCCAGGCAGCTCGGGAGAAAGTTCATTTCTGCAGTAAAGGACCAGCCACTCCTGAAAGCTCTCCCTACGAATTCAGCGCTGATACACCTGTCCTGCAGTCAGCAGTGAAAAGGTGGGTAAACAGCTTGCTCACTCGTTGGTAGGTGGGCAAGGAGGGCAAGGAAGACAATGATCCTGGTGATCCTGGTCTTTTTTGAAATGACGTCCAGAAACAGAATAGTGGAGAAAGATAGTGCCGAAGCCGTACAGGACACGGGTGCCTGAAAAAAAGGAGATATTGGTGTTACTTGTTGAGAACTCGTTTTAAAGCAGAATTTCCAATAATGAGAACATCACCCTAAGGTGTTGTCCTCGGTGACAGAGCAGGTGAAAGAGAAGGCAAAGAGCTAAGGACCTCAAACCAGCAGAGGTGAAAACCAACTGTGGTGGAGATACCCTTGGCTTTTTTCTGGCCACACTGACGCTCCATCATCCATTGGTGCAGTTTGGACGGCCTCTACAACAGCAGCTGGTTCAAGCTTGATGACCTCCCCGTGGAGCTCGTCCTTCTCTGGTCGCCACGTTCCTCCAGGGTAAACACAGAAAAAGAAACAACGGTCAGTGAGACAGACCTGTACAGTACTGTAACACAGGGAACAGAGAGCAATAGGATCACAACAACTGGCTCAGATAGAAGAAAATCTAATATTAAACACTATAAAATAAGGGCAGAGAAATTCAAATTCTGCATCACCATTGCCGTTCACAGCTACGAGTAACTGGGTTCATAATGCATGTGTGGGCATTATACCACAGTGCTAGCTTTTTCTAGCCAATTTGTTGGATTCTGATTGCAACATTTTCAAGGCTAGAACAGAGCACAGTCTGCAGATTCTGTTACACGCTCTATATATTTAGGGTGAAATGGGAAGAAGATGGAGAAATCTGGAAAGTTATTAATGAAAACAGTAGCTGTCAAGTATTTCGCTTTAGAATGAGTTTTGGGTTGTGCATAGAACTGAACCATAAAATTGTGGTGATGCCCCCACGATCACTTCCAGTCGATCACTTGGAGTCGATGCATTCAGAATGGAACAGCGGCAGCCTCTGAACTTTCAACAAGGACAAGACGAATATATCCATAAAAACTCTACCAAGTTCCCCATTAAAGAGTACAATAGGCTTTATTACCTGAATGTGGTCAATGGGTGTTACAATATTCAAACAGCATGAAATCCTTGTTTACTGTAACTATGATTCACATTATGCAGTAGAGAGCATGAAAATCAGGGGTAAGATACACTGAAGTTTATCCTGAAGTTGAGGATTACTCAGGTGCAGTCTGTGTACTTCCTGAAAATGAAGAGTGACACTGTAAAAGCCACTGAGCGAATCTTGGCAGACTCCTCTCCATATGGAACAGTAAAATGTCTTTTCAGATAATGGTACAGAGTTCACAGCAAGGGATTGTCAGTCATTGCTCAGTAAGAAGGGCATAAGGTGTGAAACCAACACCTTAAATCACATCAAAATGATGCAACAGAGAGAAATTGGAGAACCCTATTTGATATGGAAATGTGCATGCTAGTATAGAGCAATTTACCTTAAGAATTCTGGACATATGCTGCAATGACCAATTCAGTCATTTGCATTTGAAAGCCTAACCTTTCAAAAGATGAGTATTCAGATTAGCACGCTACCCTTACAAACATGACAGATAGAAGCAAGTGTCAAGATGTGAAAGGGAGTCTTTGGATAGTTGACTAGATATGATGGACTCTGTCATACCCTACAGACACAGGGAAAGTCCTTAAACACAGGCTTGTGAAATTTCTTAAGTGTGTTACAGAACACCAAACCCAGACTGACCAGACAATGGCAGTGGAGGATTTCCATGGGGAAAGCCAACAGCTGTGTTCAGACTCCAAAAGAGGTTTTAGAATCTCAAACTGATGCTCAAGATGGTGCACAAACTGAGGGAAACATAGCACATGTTATCCATAAGGGAGAAAGGAAAGCACCTCAGTACTTAGCTGACAGTTTCAGATATTGAAGATCAGACACTGATCAGTAATACAGGGTATGTAACGTACCACAGAGCTTTAAAGAAGCAAGGTGTTCAACATCACAGATATCTCATTGAAAATGACACATTTACTCTGACACCCCCCCCTCCCAGAAGCTGAACATGCAGTGGTGTTACACCACCACAACTGCAGATGTTACACCAATACACACTTTGATGCAGATGACCGCACAGTACTACCTTCACCTCCACCAGATGGACGTTACAACACGCTCTGATTGTGAAATGTATGTGAAGCAATCAGAGGGATTTGAAAGAAAAGTCAAATACAGGTGAAAAGCTTGTCAGTTTAGATTAAAATGGCTTTACACAGAACCCAGCTGTGCACTGGTCTACAAACACACTGAAATCAGGAGGATAATACTGATGATCTGGGTTGAGGATTATTTACTAGTTTTCCTTCACTTCGAGTGGCAGCAGCAACACAATCCCGGAATTTTCAATGATGAATGTTTGCTTGTTTAGATGTTCCATCATGAAGTACAGTAAGCCAGCTGTGATGCAGTTGGTTAATATGATCACAGGTGTGTATTTATTGACTCAGGAACACACTGACTCCCTTATGAGTGTGTTGGCTACAGGATCTATTAAAAAAGGCTCTATATAACATGACATTGTGGTCAGAAGTGTATCACAAATACAAAGTCTTAGCTTCCAGGGGGCCCCTGTGAACCGATTATGCCCCCCACCAACATAATACGCCACTGATTCGGTTTCACAGAGACTTAGTTAAATAAGGTGGCTTAGCAGTCATAACTTCATTGACAATGACTGCTTTAGGGGCTAGAGATCATCTACTTAACAGCCCAAATTCAATGAGAAAACTGGTTCTCTGAAAGCTGTAAGAATTTATATAAATTCTATGTTAAATCAACTTTTGATTGGGTTTTACAATATTTACAAAAAACAAAAACCATCCTGAGCCGGGGAAACAATGTGAGCTGTGCAAATATAGACAATAGAGAAAAGTTTGTGTCTCTCAGTGTAATAAGTATAATAACACTTCCTCAGTGTCAAATCCAAATACAAGGAAAACGGGATGTAATACAACGGGATGTCCAGGTGTAAAAATGAATATCTGTAAGGAAGTTGTGGTGTATTTATTGGCTATGCAGATGTTCATAGGCCTGAAGGAATGGTATGGAGTTGAGGAATGATATGGTGAGGCCCATGGGGTAGATGTGGAAAGGAAAGGGGGCCCCGTTTCCTGACCAAATGTGAAAACTGTACATGAACCGAACGAACAAAAGATGTTGTTTAGATTGGACATCTCTTTGGGTGTACGTGACATAGATTTAAACATGGTCCAGATGTGTCTGTGGACCACGTATGTAATGGTGGGGGCTAATGAGTGGTCCTTATGGATGAAATGCAAACATTCTGCATATGGGAACAATCCAACAGAATTTGACATGTAGTAGGGTATAAAGGGCATTCCTACACTGAAAAAACAAACTTGTAAGATTTACTTGATAAAATCCTCGTAACAATTTGCACTAACATTCTTTAAGTAAATCTTACTGCTGTAATATTAAGTATATTTTACTTGTAAAAATCAAGTAGAATGTACATACCACTAAACTTTACATCTTTAAATATATTAAGTAAAGGTTACTTAATTATATTGAAGGTAAAAGTTATATGTACTTAAATTAATTATGTACAGTCCATTTAGTTTTTCTTCCTAGACCAAAATATAATTACATCAAAATATTAAGTAAATGTGTCATGAAATATATACATAAATTGTATGTTTTTTTCTGTTCTACATTTCCAATTACTTGGTTTTACAAATTTCTATTACTCACTATTTTTACATAAATGTTGCAATGATTTTTTTATTACACTTTAACAAATGTCGTCTAAATATACTTTTACCCTGAAAAAAAAAAACCCCATGAACAATGAAACATTTCAACAGTTTATTCGTCAACATTCTAAAAACATCTAAAAATGTTCACATGACATACAAATTATTTCAAAGTGCATTTACTAAAACCTGAAACAACCTCATAGGACCAACATTTAAAGCAACTGCAGAATAAAAAAAAAAAAAATTTAAATTATTATAAACTTTAAATTATTTTAAACAAGAGAAATGAAGAAAAATAAAATCTTGTTCAATTATGCAACAGCAACATGACAATAATAATAATTTAAAAAAAACGTTACCAAATTTAGAATGGCAATTTTACTGTATTGAAAAATGCAAGTAAAACTGTCTGCTGTTCCAATGCATTATTATTAGTATAGACACAAAATATATATGAAAAATATATACAAAAAAAAAGTCACATAACATAACACCAACAGAAGATAAGGGCTTTAACCTGACAGAGATAGAAAATACTGACATTCTAGCAGCGTTTTTGGAATTATCAACATTAACAATGCTCATCTAAATCAGCACCACTCCCAACACTATGTTCTTGCACAAGGATTATACAGTATATAATGCTGTAGACTACTTTAACTTAAATTGGGTCGAAACATTTGTTGGCTTGTCAGTAAATATCATCTTGGATATTTAACAAATCTTCTACACCCAACAAATTTGGTGCTATTCATTTATAAAACTTAAATGGAACTGGCATTTGAAACTGCAATTACAACGTTCAAACTCACACTCTGAACTAGTGTACTAATGCATTAAAACATTTATGATTTACATTTTTCCCAATGTTTTTATACTTCAGTGTTTGAGAAGAGAAACAGATTTGTTTTTACAGTTGTGGAGATAGAAACCTGTGTGTTGTCATGTATATAACAATAGCAATGTTAATATCCACAATGACCAGGTACTCTACATGGCTTTCAACAAGTTTTATGTAAAAGTTTGAAGAAAAGAAAAAAAAAAAAAGTTCTCTTGGGACAAAAAACACCCCAGATGTAATAGTTCCATCTGGAATTAAATGTATTGATGAAATATTTTAGAAGAAAACACTTGGTCACCTATGACAATAGCAATGCCTCATAATCCAGCATTTCACAGCAATCAACCTTGAGAGACTTTTGTCTTGTTCCCATCTCCACCACTCTTGATGCCTCAGTGGAGTTCACCTTCAATAGTTCTCAATAAAGACTAAACTGTTACCCATTAAACTGTAATAAATGTTAGTAAAAGGAAAAACATGGGGTACCTCTGAAGAGTTCTGCCCTACTATTTGGAAAGAGCGGAGAGGCATGACTTGACAAGCAAACTCTGGGAGATGGGCAATGTCCCACAACTTGGAACTTGGACACATGAATGCAAACAGACAGCCCAAAAATATCGATAAACGTTTCAAAGGTTTAATGTCTGTGTCTGGACAGTGGATGTTCCATGTAGAGACAAACGGCTGTTCATGAAGGGAAGGTCCAGTGTAGCGATCAGCCTTGACAAGTTGTTGTTAGTCATTTGTAGGATGCAAAACAGTCAAATGGAGTGTGACAGCAGTAAGATGTAAAGTGCATGCCACTGCAGTAGTATCTAAGATAGCAGCTTAGACTTTAATGCTTGTACCTTTGGGGACAGTTTGATCGCATCCAGTTCGAGGAAAAGCTTCTGGAAGACCTCAAAAGTGTATCGTAGCGTTGGAGGGTATGCCAGATTGAGAGCATAAATCAGTCCCATGAGCAGCGCGCAAGCTTTAGCAGTGTTGCGACATCCCGGCAAAATCTCTGTGCCATCAAGATGGATGGAAACGTCCACTGGATCCTCGTTAGAAAGACTAACAAAAATTTTAACATAACAATCTCATAACACTGGAGGCCTACTGTTTCTCTCTGATGACACCAGCGTGGAAACCTGTCAATCTGTCCTTCTCCTAAGCTGACCTAAGTCCTAAGCTGTCCACTGCATTGGCTTGTCTTGAAAACCCTGTAAATAAAAAGAAAATGTGTGGCATTAAAACGTTGATCTACATTTTTACATTTACATTGTGCAGTCAGTGATGAATAGAGAAAATATTATGCATACAGAATATTTTTACTTGCCTAAATGAGACGATTTACACTCCACTGGCCTGCATGTGTCCTGTTAATAGAAAGAAAAATTATGATTTTGATCAACAAATGACAAATGAACTTGCACGTTAATTCATATAAAGAAAATAACATGACAAGACTAATCTCTTGGATAAGCGATGTTAAAATATACAAATGAAGGCAGCTAAATAAAATGCATGTATTTTTTTAATATACAGGAAACTCTTCTCGTCAGAAACATTTTCCAAACAAAATTAACTATAGTTAATGTATCAAATTAGAAACATTCCATTTTAACATTTTACTAATCTTATCAATAAAAGAGCATTACATATTTTGTATTTGTTTAACATGAACATGAGCTTTTGGTCACAGTCGTTTTTACATTTGTAAAGGGGCACATATTTAATAACGAATTTAATAAATTGTTAAAATGTAACTAATTTGATAAATACAAACAAATTATGTGACACTTGATTGAACCATTCTAAGTTACAGAAACATGGGAGCACAATCAGCTCGTTCTAAGCTAACAAAAATAGAACAGTTTTTATTTACAATACTATGTATTATACACTGAATAAAACATTATTAAAATCATCATCATCATCATCTCTCTCTCAAACCTGTCAGGGGAGCTGGTGCCTATCCCAGCATTCAGGGCAAAAGGCAGAATATGCCCTGGACAGACATTATGATCATTTTATACTATTTATTATACACAATTTAATTAACAAAAGGTTTAAAGGTTGGCCATTTTCATAACCCCCAAAAGGGGGACATCTCACCGCCAAAGTGTATGTAAGGGGGTGTCTCTGTTAAACCAATTAAATCAAAACATTTTCTGTTGACACGTGATCCAATGACACGCATATGATGTGTCTGAAATGGCATAAATGCTGAGTCACTGTGATAAACGCTTCTCAAGAGCCAGCGCAGCTATTATCTAGCTCGTTCCAAAACGCGTAACGTTACCAATAGGCGTCCATCCAGGTGTTACGCTGCTGAAAAAACGGATGTGTGACCACCCTAAATAAACCTCTAAGTTACAAAAATACTCATTTTGGTTCACTGTTTGCATAATAAAGTGAAGGCACCTCTTCCTGGCTGCTCTAACCTTCCCTCGACATTAGCACTGAGGCATTGTAGTTTCACCCTTTTTGTGTGCTCACAGCACAGCAATTAGCAAACGTGCTCTGATGTACCAAAAATAATATGGTCATTAAGCAAGAAGCTCAAAATAATCTACACCTGCTGAACAGCGAAATTACTCATGTTAACCTGAGAAAATGAGACTAACTTAAAGTTGATGAACTGGCACGTTACATGGCTGAACATAACTTTAGCTAGCTAACGTTACGTTAGCTATGGTATTAGCAAACATTTTTTCCCTTTTGACACTAGTTTTGACTTTGCTTCGCCTAATTCCCCACTCAAACTACTGAATGACACACAGACTCATTTTCTATCTCTAGATAAGATAAACAAGAGCTTACCTCACTCCAGACACGGCCATAACTTGCAGCAACTGCTCCTCCGTGGCATCTGTAAACAGGTCTAAAAATAGCGCGAATCAAGTCTCGTTCAACGCGCATGCGCGTAGTTAAACGCAACGCACTTTTTGTGTTAAATTTTACTCAGTATTTTTAGGTTTATGTACTGTGACAAAAAAACATATAAATACAACTGAGGTCTTTCAATAACATTTATTCACACCACACAGTTAATTTATTACATGAACAAATTGTGTATATGTTTACATTCTTACTTAAAAAATAATAGTTATCACATAATTTTAATATTACAGTGTAGATTGTATGAGCATTAATTAAATATATTTTACTACACCAAAAAGTTTGTTTTTTCAGTGTACAAAGAGACCAACTCCAACCACTAGAACACAACAGCAGCAAATGTTAAACATATATAAGTAGAAAATAAGGGATTAAAGACTTCCTACATTGCTTCAGAATATAGAAGAGTATTTATGAAATCCAAGCCTAAACAGCCCTAGCTTCTCTAAAGTAGTTTTAGCATGAAACATTTTAGCCATGAAGCTGAATACACTACATATTCCCCCCTTTGAGATGAGACAGAGTCTCAAACAAATAAAGAAAGAAACACATGTTTACAGTTGTGGCAAATTGCAGCTCCTCCTGCACATGCTTCCTTTAACAGAACCTGAAGAATACAGCAACTTTAAGGAGTGTAAGAGTGAAAACCTGTCAGGCAGTTATCTTTCCTTAATGTCCATCAAACAATCTAGACAGAAAATTCTCTCACCGCCCCTCTGCCTAGGCGACCACCTACAGCACTCCAGATCAAATTATAATAGAGGATCTTTGACAATGTGTATAGGGATATGACTTAAGCAAATACATCTGAAACCTCATAAATAAAATAAAAAAATGTCCAAATTGCTGCTGGTCGATCCATCGGACCTTCCAATGGACCTTTCCCTACATAACACCAATTTCCTCTAAACATCAAGCAAAAACAAAACCAAACATCTGCGGTCCCAGTGTGTTTACCCCATAACAGAGTTTCCAACCAATGAAAACAAAAAGTGTCGTGAGTTTAAAGAGTTTAAATGTTACTCATACAGTAAAGAACCAACAAAAAATCAAACTAGTGTCTTACTAAGATTACCACCACCCCACAAACATTCTCTATCAATGACAAGAAGGGAACTCGAGGGCCTATGTGTCCAGAGCACAGCAAGTGTGGAGAAATGTCACAGGAAATGACCCGGACTTAAATCAGATGGAACAGTCCATTTTACAAGCTAAAATACAGAGGGGGCTGCCCCAATCACTGAGAAGTAAACTAGAAGTCGTAAGTCTTTGATGTTTGGCAAAGGATGTTTATATGGTAGAATGCTTTTTGATCTTTCTTTGTCTTTTTTTTTTTCCTTTTTAAATTTGATTTTCTTGGTCTTCATCCTCTTTGTCTTTTTGTTGTCTTCTTTGTCTTTTCTTTGTTTTCTTTATCTTTTTCTTCTATGTTTTTTGTGTTTCTTTTTTGTTTTCGTGTTCTTTGTCTTTTCTTTTTTCCCTTTTGTCTTCTATTTATTTCATCTGTTTTTTCCTTTCTTTGTCTTTGTCTTGGTCTTGTTTGTCTTTTCTTTGTCTTCATTTTCTTTGCATTTCTCTTCATCTTCTTTGTCTTTGTGTTTTCTTTGTCTTTTTTGTCTTTGTCTTCTTTTTTGTTATCTTTATCTTTATCTTTTTCTTCTTTATCTTTTTCTTTTTTGTATTTTATCTTTGTCTTGTTTTATTTGTCTTTTTTATCTTTGTCTTCTTTGTTCTCTTCTTTTTGTTCTGTCTTTCTTTTTTCTTCTTTGTTTTTATCTTTGTCTTTTTTTTTCTTTGTGTTTTCTTAGTCTTCATATTTTTTTTGTTTTCCTTTTATTCTTTTCTTGGTATTTGTCTTTTTTGTCTTCTTTTATCTTTGT
The DNA here is from genome assembly GCF_030463535.1 of Salminus brasiliensis. Classification (NCBI taxonomy): domain Eukaryota; kingdom Metazoa; phylum Chordata; class Actinopteri; order Characiformes; family Bryconidae; genus Salminus; species Salminus brasiliensis. Next base: position 14,847,944 of record NC_132890.1, on the reverse strand, counting down.
CGTCTTGGTCTTTTTTGTCTTTGTCTTTGTCGTTCTTCTTTCTTTCTTTCTTTCTTTCTTTTTCTCTTTTGTTTTCATTTCCTTTGATTTTTTGTCATCTTCTTTGTCTTTTTTTGTCTTCTTTCATATTTTTCTTCTTTTTCTTCTTTGTCTTTTTGTCTTCTTTATCCTTTTCTTCTTTGTATTTTCTATTTGTCATTTTATTTGTCTTCTTTTATCTTTTATTTTTATGTTTTTCTTTGATCTTCCTCTTTTTCTTCTTTATCTTCTTTTTCTTTGTATTTCATGTCTTTGTCTTTTTTGTCTTTTTCTTCTTTGTATTTTTGTTGTCTTCTTTTGTTTTTTGTTTTTTTCTTTTTTGAGGTTTTGACTTTCTCTTTTCTTTTCTTTATTTTTGTATTTGATTTCTTTGTCTTTTTCTTCTTGCTTTTTTCTTTGTCTTCTTGTTTGTCTTCATCTTTTTCTTGTCTTCTTTGTGTTTTTCTTTTTTATCTTTGTCTTTCTTTTTTTCTCCTTTGTCTTTTTCTTCTTTTTTTTTGTCTTTTTTTGTCTTCCTTGTTTCCTTTTATTCTTCTCTTTTCTTTTGTGGTCTTCATCTTTGTCTTTTCTTTGTTCTTTGTGTTCTTTATCTTTTTCTTCTTTGTATTTTGTATTTTTCATTTTATTTGTCTTTTTTTATCCACCTTCTTTGTCTTGTCTTTGTCTTCTGTAATATTTTTCTTCTTTGTCTTTTTGTCTTCTTGTTTGTCTTCATCTTTTTCTTGTCTTCTTTGTGTTTTTCTTTTTTATCTTTGTCTTTATTTTTTTCTCCTTTGTCTTTTTCTTCTTTTTTTCTTTGTCTTTTTTTGTCTTCCTTGTTTCCTTTTATTCTTCTCTTTTCTTTTGTGGTCTTCATCTTTGTCTTTTCTTTGTTTTTTGTGTTCTTTATCTTTTTCTTCTTTGTATTTTGTATTTTTCATTTTATTTGTCTTTTTTATCTTTTGTCTTTTTCTTTGTCTTTTTTTCTTTGTCTTTCTTCTTTGTCTTGATTTTCTTTGTATTTCTCTTCTTTGTCTTTGTCTTGTTTGTCTTTTTCTTCTTTGTATTTTCTTTGCCTTCTTCTTTTCCTTTGTTTTTGTTCTTTTTCTTTTCTTGGTCTTTGTCTTCTTATTCTTTGTCCTCATTGTCTTTTTGTTGTTTTTTTCTTCTCTTCTTTTTTGTTTGTCTTTTCTTTCTATTTGTTTCTTTGGTTTTTTTCCTTTTCTTGGTGTTCTTTGTCTACCAAATTTTTTTTTCTTCTTTGTCTGTCGTACTTGTCTTCTTTGTCCTCTTCTTTTTGTTCTGTCTTTCTTTTTTCTTCTTTGTTTTTTATCTTTGTCTTTTTCTTCTTAGTGTTTTCTTAGTCTTCATATTTTCTTTGGTTTTTCATTTTTTTCTGTTCTTTGTATTTGTCTTTTTTGTCTTCTTTATTCTCTTTGTTTTTATAGTTGTCTTCTTTTATCTTTGTCTTTCTTCTTTCTTTTTTTCTTTTTCTCTTTTGTTTTCATTTCCTTTGATCCACCTTCTTTGTCTTTTCTTTGTCTTCTTTAATATTTTTCTTCTTTGTCTTTTTGTCTTCTTTATCCCTTTCTTCTTTGTATTTTCTGTCATTTTATTTGTCTTTTATCTTTTGTCTTTATCTTTTTTATTTGATCTTCCTCTTTTCCTTCTTTTTCTTCTTTTTCTTAGTATTTGACGTCTTTGTCTTGTTTGTCTTTTTCTTCTTTGTATTTTCATTCTTTGTCTTTTTTGAGGTTTTGACTTTTGTCTCTATTGTCTTTCCTTTTTTCCTCTTTTCTTTTTTCTTCTTCCTTTCCTTTGTTTTTCTTTTTTCTTTTCTTTGTCTTTTTATTCTTGCTTTTTTTCTGTCTTCTTATTTGTCTTCATCTTTTTCTTGTCTTCTTTGTCTTTTTCTTTTTTTATCTTTGTCTTTATCTTTTTCTCCTTTGTCTTTTTCTTCTTTGTCTTTTTTTGTCTTCTTTTTCTTGTTTTTTCTTTTCGTGGTCTTTGTCTTTTTGTCTTTTTGTTGTCTTCTTCGTTTCCTTTTATTCTTCTCTTTTCTCTTGTGGTCTTCATCTTTGTCTTTTCTTTGGCTTTTTATCTTCTTAATCTTATTCTTCTTTGTATTTTGTATGTTTTATTTTATTTGTCTTTTTTATCTTTTGTCTTTATCTTTTTCTTTGTCGTTTTCTTCTTTGTCTTGATTTTCTTTGTATTTCTCTTCTTCATCTTTGTTTTGTTTGTCTTTTTCTTCTTTGTATTTTTTTTTGCCTTCTTCTTTTCCTTTGTTTTTGTTCCTATTCTTTTCTTGGTCTTTGTCTTCTTATTCTTTGTCCTCATTGTCTTTTCATTGTTTTTCCTCTTTTCTTTGTCTTCTTTTTTGTGTTTGTCTTTTCTTTCTCTTCTCTTCTTTATTTTTTTCTTTTCTTTGTGTTCTTTGTGTTCTTTATTTTTTCTTCTTTGTCTGTCATCTTTGTCTTCTTTGTCCTCTTCTTTTTGTTCTGTCTTTCTTTTTTCTTCTTTGTTTTTTTATCTTTGTCTTTTTCTTCTTTGTGTTTTCTTAGTCTTCATGTTTTCTTTTGTTTAGTTTTTTTTCTTTTCTTGGTATTTGTTTTTTTTTGTCTTCTTTTTCATCTTTGTCTTTCTTCTTTTTTTTCTTTTTCTCTTTTGTTTTCACTTCCTTTGATTTTGTCATCTTCCTTCTCTTTTCTTTGTCTTCTTTAATATTTTTCTTCTTTTTCGTCTTTGTCTTTTTGTCTTCTTTATCCTTTTCTTCTTTGTGTTTTCACTTTGTCTTCTTTTGTCTTTGTCTTTATCTTTATCTTTATCGTTGTCCTTCTTTGTCTTTTTCTTCTTTTTTTATGTTTTCTTTGTATTTCACTTCTTTGTCTTTTTCTTCTTTGTATTTTCATTGTCTTCATTTTTTGGGGGGGGGGTTGACTTTGTCTCTGTTGTCTTTCCTTTTTTGCTCTTTTCTTTGTCGTCTTCTGTTCCTCTTAAATTTTTTTTCTATTATTTGTCTTTGTATTTGATTTCTTTGTCTTTTTATTCTTGCTTTTTTTTCTGTCTTCTTATTTGTCTTCTTCATCTTTTTCTTGTCTTCTTTGTCTTTTTCTTTGTTATCTTTGTAATGATCTTATTTTTCTTTTTTTCTTTTCATAGTCTTTGTCTTTTGTCTTTTATTTGGCTTTTTTTGTCTTCTTTATCTTTTTCTTCTTTGTATTTTGTATTTTTATTTGTCTGATTTATCTTTGTTTTTATCTCCTTTTCTTTGTCTTTTTCTTCTTTGTCTTCATTTTCTTTGTATTTCTCTTCTTCGTCTTTGTCTTGTTTGTCTTTTTCTTCTTTGTATTTTCTTTGTCTTCTTCTTTTCCTTTGTTTTTGTTCCTTTTCTTTTCTTTTTTTTGTCCTCGTTGTCTTTTCGTTGTTTTATCCTCTTTTCTTTATCTTCTTTTTTGTGTTTGTCTTTGCTGTGTCTTCTTTTCTTTTGTTTTTTTCTTTTCTTTGTGTTCTGTGTCTGTCGTCTTTGTCTTCTTTGTCTTTCTAGTTTGTTTTTGTTTTCTTTGTATTTCTCTTCTTTGTGTTTGTCATGTTTGTCTTTTTCTTATTTTCTTTGTGTTTTTTGTCTTCTTTTCCTTTGTTTCCTTTTTCTTCTTTTTCTTTGTCTTTTTCTTTTTGTTGTCTACTTCGTTTCCTTTTGTTCTTCTTTTTCTTGGTCTTCATCTTCATCTTCATCTTTTTCTTCTTTGTATTTTCTGTTTGTCTTTTTTATCTTTTGTCTTTATCTTTTTCATCTTTGTGTTAGTTTTCTTTGTATTTCTCTTCTTTGTCATCGTCTTTGTATTTTTATTCTTACTGTTCTTGTTCATCTTCTTTGTTTTCGTCCTCTATTTCTTCTCGTCTTATTTGTCTTTTTCTTCTTTGTCCCTTATATTTGTCTTCTTTCTTTTATTTCTAGAAGAAATAAAGGACAATGTCTACAGCAGCATTCATCTTACATCAGCCCAACCCCTTCAGTTTGCAGAAGTTTATCTCCGCCTATTCTGTCTAAAGTATTTTAGTCCCGCCCATGTTATTAGGATCAGACAATCAGATTAGAGCTCATTTATTTAGCATGTTTAGTAAGTGTAAAGGATGAAGAAAGGTTGGTGTAGAAAATAATTCTGATGAATTCTGGTTTAGAAACACAGACTAAGTGGAGCTCAGAGGAAAGATCACATTATAAAAAATTATGTTTTTTTTTTTTTTAACAGGACCTCTCCTTTTTAAATGGGATCAACTGGATTAGGGTGAACTAATGTTAATGTCTGCTCTCTGTTCTGATGATCAATGACATTATTAGACTCTTTCAGTGACAGACAGGCCTGATTCTGGATCCTAACAGGGTACGTTAGATTACCTAATAAAAACATTTAGAAGAAGAAATGAGAGGAGAGATGAGTGAGGGAGAGTTCAACTCCACTGGAAACGCCTCCGTTGGGTTTTGCTGCTACGTTCTTCAGTGTTCTCCCACTCTAACATACTGGTTCCAACAGCGACTGGAAGTTCCTCTGAACGGAGAACTATTTAAGGTCCTGTAGGAGGTCAGCAGGAGGACACCTACTGACCCTGACCTGCTGGAGAGAATGGCGCACTGCACTGGGCCTCGCTGTGACGTCACGGATGATGTCATAAAGGAGGGTTCCGACCCAGGTCCACCGAAGCAGCTGCACTTGGATCAGTGCCAGGAGTTCACTGCTGACTGGACTTTCCCTTACCAGCAGCTCTGCCTCTAAACCAGTACAGACCTCCCAGTAAGACCAGTGCAGGCTGGGGTCAGCTGGTTTAGTGAAACAGAAGAGCTGAGAGAATTATTTATTTTATAAATAAATAATATATTTAGCACTGTGATGCTTTACTGTGTGGGTTTAATAGCGCCCCCTACAGGAGCCAGAACTCTCCTCTCTAAAAATAAAAGCTTAGAATCTCACAGAAACCTTTGTGGTTCTCTCAGAAACAAACCTGGTTACAGAGTGAAGACCAGAGTGAGGAGTAAGAGAAGATCAAACCCATCAGATCTTTATTATAGAGAATCTGCTGTTCAGGACGTTCAGATTCAGCAGTGATTCAGAGAGCTGGACAGGTCAGACAGGGTCATTGCAGTGAAATTGTGCTTCACTGTAGAAAAATGGACCCACTCTGATTTCTTTGCAGTGATCTTGAATGGAACCAGACGTTGGTCGCCATGACTACAACTCAGATATAGCCATTTTATTTCCTATCCAAACCCACCAGTGAAGCTACACGTGTCTTCTGAGTTTTATATGGAAAGAGGATGATGACAGGGAAAAAGTGTCTGATCTGAGAACAGTACAATTTTCTTTCAGGACTGTTTTTTGCAGCACAACACCCTGCAGCATGTATCCCTCCACCATTTTAGTGAGATGTAATGTTAAGGATTTTACACACAGAGCTAGCTGAGTGTAACAGCGGCCCCGGTGGAAAATCTTCACCTACCTTCCCTGCATGATGAGCTGTGAAAATGCCTCACTAATGGAGATTTGAACAGAAGTTGATTTTTGATTTAAGATTATCTGTATGTAAGTAATATTATATTTATGTAAGATTATATTTATGTAAGTAAGATTATATTTATGTAAGTAAGATTATCTGTATGTAATCTTAATGGGTTAAATCTAACTTGTACTTCAATATTGTCTAAAGTTTGTTTAGAAATCACCTTAGTTTTGCTCATAATTTCATTGTTTTTAGCTTTACAGTGAAGTGATTGGCTAAAGTAAGTTAGCTGAGGCAGAAAGCATAAAGGTGGATAACACGTCAGTCTGGACAACTTATTTCTTCTTTTCTTTTCTTACCATAATATATTTTGTGATAATTCTTACATGTATCAGTGAAATATTGTTTAACCTTTAAAATATTTGGCATATTTTTTATTGTATTTATTGTATAATTTTCTAATGTATTGCAAGAGATATTTGAAAGGTGGACTGACATGTTTTGTTTCTCTTTTTCTTCACATTTTATACAGTCGGTCAAGTAGAGTTAGGTGAGACCCTCCATTCATTATTTACTTTCATGCTTAGTTCCTTTTGGTTCGACACAATTTCAGATTCAAACAAACTCCTAAATCAAAGACAAAGGCAGCTTATTAGTGTCTGGAACCCTCTCCTCACTTTGGAAAGGCAGCCTTGGAGAGGCAATCTGCCTGCACCCTCCCATGAGCCTTTGCAAAGTCTAGGCAACAGCGAGGAGCTAGAGCGTTTTTCTTTAGTTCCAGTGCATTTAAACATACAGAGAGTGAATTCTACATATTGATCAATTCTTCTGTTTGTCTTTTCCCCCTTTTTGAGGACTAAATTACATCCAGGCTTAGTTTAGATTTTAGCCAAAATCATAGGTGAATATATGCTCTAAATTCAGTTCAAGAGAAGATTACAGAAAAAATAAACAAATACATAAGTGGTAAAGATAAATTTATCATAAAAGCGTATGTAAATTTGTGTTCAGTGAATTAATTAATATGTAGTATTCACTCCCTTAGTGAATTAATTAATATGTAGTACTCACCCCTTTAGTGAATTGATTAATATGAAGTAATTCGTAATTGTTATGCAACCAATTGTCAATTACCATACTGTGACATGCTCTGGCTTTTAGTCTGAGTAAGATGCCTGTTGTGAAAATCCCATCAGAAACCTCTGTCAGCATTAGTGACCAGTTCAGGTTTAATATTTTTATGGCTATAAATGGCCTGGCATACTACAAAGAGACCACAACCACTAGAACACAACAGCAGCAAATGTTTAACATATATAAGTAGAAAATAAGGGATTAAAGACTTCATACATTGCTTTCAGAATATAGAAGAGTATTTATGAAATCCAAGCTTAAACAGCCCTAGCTTCTCTAAAGCAGTTGGCATCATAACTTGGTTATATATGCTCAAAGTTTCAATAATAAGAAAAAAAAAAAGGAAGATAGTGTACAAATATGAACAATTGTTAAAAGGAAATAAATCATTAAAGATCAATTCAATTTAAGTTTATTTATACAGCACTTTACAACAAATGTCACAAAGCAGCTTTACAGAGACCTGGAAAAAAAACTTGAGATGGGGAGCCCATCCTCCTCTGGTCGACATCAGATAATTCAATTATTGTACTAAGAGAATATGGAAATTTGCTGTTAAGCCATAAAAGATGTAGGTGAGTGAAATGTTAAAGTCCAGGCAGGTATGCATGGTCATTCAGTGAGATGAGGATGAATCCATGCAAAACCCCAGAGCAGGACAGCAGGCAGCAGGGTAGTGGAGAGAAGTGGTGGTACCAGGATTGATCGGTTGGAACTAGGCATCTCAATATATGGTTGGTAGGTAGGTAGAGAGAGAGAGAGAGATAGAAGAAAAGAAAAGAAAGGAGGGAAAACACGAGTTAGGAGAAGCGCAGCAACATTAGATGAGGGTGGGGGTAGTTGGGGGAAGGGAGTCCATGAGGTATGGTGGGAGTCATATTTCACGGTGAGCAGAAAACACTAAAGGTTTCAAGCCAAATTAAAACATCTTAGAGAAAACAAGGACTGACTACACATTTATACTCAAAGGACTGGATACAATAAAATGTCCTTCTCTAAACACAGGCCTCCTTTAGCATGGGACTGTACAAATGACACAGGCAGAAGTAATCAGGGTCAACACAGTAGAAACAGAATTGTGACCAAAATACACTTGGAAAGAAACAGACTTATTTACCACTCAGATAATAAGGCCTTGAATGCACAGGATAATACAGCAGCCACCAAGCACAAGCATTCCAATCCATATGATGAGACTAGAGAGAATGAGCACAAACCTTTCCCAGTTAACCTTTCCCTGGTGTGTGAAAATGATAGGAACCACAATAATTGTAGCAATCAAACAAATTGTTCTCAGGCCACAGAGTCCTGGGTTCCTGAAAGGATGCCAAGGGTGCACAATGTTCTGGGCCATATTCCTCAGAAAGTGTTCAAAATAGCCCAGAGTTCATTTCTGTTCTGGGCACATCCCCAACCTAAAAGTCCATTTCTGTTCAAACTGAAAAAGCGTCCTGGATCAGATCTGATCAGATGGCGGGAAGCAAGCAACACAATCAGTCCAATGCCGCTGTTCAAATGATGCTGTGTCCAGACTTGTCCTGTTACAGTCTTTGCCCTTCAGAGTCATCGCAGGCAGCAAAGGCGGCGCTAGGCTCACACCTTATACTGTTGTCAACGTAGGAAGGAGTCAGGATGACTGTTTACCAGCCGTTGCCATTGACTCTTCAGATGGTCACATCTTCTGATCACACACATCTTAAAATCCAAACAACAACAATAACAAGTGCCACTCAGGTCATTTGAAGAGAACTACACAGAATACATTGATCAAGTACATAAGAAGTACATACAGTCAAGCCGGAGTCTGCACACTCCTTTCACCTTCTCCACATTTCATTTTGTTTACACACTTATTCTACAATAGACAGTTCTACGCAACTCCACACAATGACAAAGTCAAAGCAGGTTTTTACACATTTATGGTAATTTATCATAAAATAAAGTAAAATCTCAATGTTCAAAAGTAGAAGAGGAAGAAGCCCTGAGAGTAACCAAGACTCAAAAGGGGAACCAGTTCTCCCCTGGTCAACACCGGATAGCACAACAAATGACAGAACAAGAATAAAAATCAACAAAAGAAACAATAGTGAATTTTAAGAGCTGCTGCAAAGGTGACATCAAGCCAAAAATGAGAGTGAGCAATGTGAAAGTGCATGCAGGTAAAGAGTCATATGCACAGCTATGCAGTGAAGAGAGAATGACTCAATATGAGAACCCAGAGCAGGACAGCATATCAGTGGTCAGCGAGAAAGAGGGGGAAGGAAAAACAAACAATAGGATTAGGAGGAGTGCAGCAAAATAGGGGGATTTACAGTGGGAGTCTGACCCAGACGGTAGTCACCAGCACCCAACCTTGAAGGGACTCATGTCAGCAGCGAGCGGCTCAGCACAAGGGGAGAGAGAAGAAAGGAGAAAATGAAGAAAGGGCTTTAGGAGTAAGAGTAGACTGGTGTACAGCCAGTAAAAAAAAGCAGATTAGAAAGACAACAATAATGATCAAAACTGTAAACTGTAAAACTCTGTAATCAGAGCAGTACACAACAGTGTTCGTATGGAAACATGCTACAGCAGCACTGTGTCTGAGTCCCAAACAGCAACAGGAAGCTGCACTGCAAAAGATAGATAGACCTCAACTATGAGAGACAAAATGAGAAAAATTCTGAAAATCACATTGTCTGATTTTTAAAGAATTTATTTGCAAATAATGGTGGGAAATAAGTAATTGGTCACCTACAAACAAGCAACATTTCTGGCTCTCACAGACCTGTAACTACTTCTTTAAGAGGCTTCTCGGTCCTCCACTCATTACCTGTATTAATGGCACCTGTTTGAACTCGTTAACAGTATAAAAGACACACTCCAAACTCCACTATGGTGAAGACCAAAGAGCTGTCGAAGGATACCAGAAAACAAAATTGTAGACCTGCACCAGGCTGGGAAGACTGAATCTGCAATAGGCAAGCAGCTTCGTTACAAAGGCTACCGTCAGTAACACACTACGCCGCCAGGGACTCAGATCTTGCAGTGCCAGACGAGTTCCCCTGCTTAAGCCAGTACATATCCGGGCACGTCTGAAGTTTGCTAGAGAGCATTTGGATGTTGTGGAAGAGGATTGGGAGAATGTCTTATGGTCAGATGAAACCAAAGTACAACTGTTTGGTACAAACACAACTCATTGTGTTTGGAGGAGAGTGAATGCTGAGTTGCATCCAAAGAACACCATACCAACTGTGAAGCATGGGGGTGGCAACATCATGCTTTGGGGCTGTTTCTCTGCAAAGGGACTAGGACGACTGGTCCATGTACATGAAAGAATGAATGGGGCCATGTGTTGAGATTTTGAGTGCAAACCTCCTTCCATCAGCAAGGGCATTGAAGATGAAACGTGGCTGGGTCTTTCAGCATGACAACAATCCCAAGCACACTGCCAGGGCAACAAAGGAGTGGCTTCGTAAGAAGCATTTCAAGGTCCTGGAGTGGCCTAGCCAGTCTCCAGATCTCAACCCCATAGAAAACCTTTGGAGGGAGTTGAAAGTCCCAAAACATCACTGCTCTAGAGGAGATCTGCATGGAGAAATGGGCCCAACATACCAGCGACGGTGTGTGCCAACCTTGTGAAGACACGTTTGACCTCAGTCATTGCCAACAAAGGATATAAAACAAAGTATTGAGATGAACTTTTGTTATTGATCAAATACTTATTTTCCACCATTGTTTGTAAATAAGTTATTTAAAAATCAATGTGATTTTTTTTTCTCATTTTGTCATAGTTGAGGTCTACCTATGATGTCAATTACAGACCTCTCTCATCATTTTAAGTGGGAGAACTTGCACAATTGGTGACTGACTAAATACTTTTTTTCCCCACTGTAGACAGCCACAGATGGACGGACAGCCAGATTTGTACACTGACAAAAAGACAGCCATCCAGACAAACAACCAGCCAGCGCTGCACATGCACAGCCAGCCAGCCAACCAACCAACGTTGCCCACAGACAGCCAGCCATCCAGTCAGCCACAGAGTTGTAGACAGATAGACACATGTATAGACAGCCAGCCAGCCACAGCTGTAGATGGACAAAGTTAGACAGGGCTATAAAGCCACACACAGGGGACTAAAGGAGCCACTTAATGGTCGGATCCACCTTCAGTGAAGGAGGTGCTACTGGAGTCCTGAGAACCTGTAAGACAGAAGTGTCTGACAGTGATGTGGATCTAAAACACACAGACAAACCCTTTTGCTGTATCTTGACTTTAGTAAAATTATGAAGACATTCATAACTTGCAGCTGTAGTTACACCCAATAATAACATTTGTATTGCTAATTAAGCTGGTTTAAAGCCTTATTTGGACTGGATTAGTTTTACCTGGCACACATCGCTTGCCTCGATTTTGTGTTCCTGTAGTGACCACAAATGAAAGCTAAAACTTAATTTATTTTTTTCAGTTTGTTTTACAATAGGTGTTTGTAGTCTCAGGGTTAACTTGAGGTTTCTTACACTTCATGACCAACAAAAAATAAATAAATAAATGAACGCACGCACCCAGCTGGATATGTTGGATTACTCTAAAACGAGACATGCAGTTAGGACATCTTAACAGTCAATTATGTAAATGACGGACAGAGTGGCTGTTTTGCAGGCTTTTTTGTCGACAAGTGTATAGAACATGCTTGGCTAACTGGGTGTAATAGCTTCTGCCACTTTATGTTTGTGTTAAGCTATATAATATATTGTATAATTTTACCTAGTGGAAGTAAGAGTTAGTGTACAGTAGGGGTGTGCAATCTTGACAAAAACGCAGATCAATATTTTCTTGGATTTTGCAGACAATGATAATTAGACAATACTTTGCATCTTTCAAAATGTGTTCAGAACAAGCTAGACCAATGCAAGACTTTTACACTTATTTATTTACTAAAATAAAGTAAACATAATACAAAAACTGCACGATATTACAAACATTGACATTACAAACTCTTTTACAAAATCTTTTTTTACATTAAATTTATTTTACATTAATGTAATATATATTTTACACTGAAAATTACAATTTCATTTCACTTAAACTGTAAATTGAGAGACTACACAGTTTCTTATAGAAGTATACAGGGGTCACACTTTCTGGCAGTGTCACATGGCAGAATGTCAATACTCTATTTCTATAAGAAACAGTGCAGTCACATAATCTGATAATGGCCATCTGTGACTGCACACAATAAATAATCTGCATAAAATGCCCTTGCACACAAGTAGAAATCTCAAACCATTTACTGAGGTCAAAGAATTAGACTGTCACAGATTACGGTCCAACAGCTCCTTGGTTGGTTTCGGCCTGTAGTGTTTTTTTAAATTATATATGAATTTCATATTGAGCACAGTGGTCAGTTTGCAGATGGTGAAATATGAAGGTCAAGCTGTCTTCAATTGCAACCGATTTTTGACCTGATTTGCAGAAGGAGAAACCTGTTTTCAAAGCAAAACCACCTCCAAGCTAATGATGAACCATGTCTAGCGACTAGCGAAAATGTGAACTCTTAAGGCGTGGTTTTGAGGGGTTTCTGCGAAGTGAGAGACCTACTCCATAATGTCTGCTTGCAGATTGTTATGACAACAATTGAGATATTATTGTAGATGATGCAGATCACACACCACTGGTCTATGGTCCATTTTTTTCTGTGATTCGCATTTTGAATTATTCATAACATGAAGTCATCCAGGATGACTGTGATGGTAATTATACGTTTCATGAATGGAAAAGATAATTACAGTATCGGCTTCTAACCACTTAAACAAATTAGAAAAGAAGAAGAAATGTTGTTCAGCAGTTCAGCAGCCTAAGATGCAAAATCATCTTTAAGCCCTTAAATAAGATTTTCTTTTTGGATGTTTTTGTTGATTTTGTGACATTTTTTATCTGTTCAGCTGAAAAAGAAGATTATTCTCTCCAAGCTTGGAGGGACAGCAGTGCTTAATCTCTTAAAACACTGTAGCCCGAATATGGGCTACAAATCCATCACTGAATATCTAGCAGTATATCTGAAGCATTACAGGTCCAATATTAGAAACAAAGACACCATATTAAAGCTTAGAATCTCTGCTTTTCATTGCTTTTTTCATTGATTGATTGTCATGCCATTTTATCTTTAGTTTATTTTAGAAAATATATTTCGGTTGCAAAATACCTTGCCTACTTTTATTTTAAATAGGATCAAAGAACTGGTTACACCATTTGACTCCTTTCTGTTTGAGGCCAATTAAAGTATGTAAATATATAATTGGCACCTTAAATTACATTACTTTTTTATAACTTAAATGGTGACTAACTGTTTAGCATGAACAGTAGTGTTAATAGGGTTTCATTTAGATTGTAATTGTAATTTTATTTTAAATGTAAACTTCCATGAGACAGTATTTTATGATGCATGTAATTTGTATGTTCAAATGATAAATAAATAAATAATATAAATATATTTATTATAAATGTGTCCCCCAATAGATGCCACTTACAAGCTCTATGGCCTGCCACAGAGTGAGTGAATGGGTACTTATTGAGGTTTTAAACCTTACTCCGCCATCGATTAATCAATCAGGAGATGACCAGAATATTGGCCCTCTGGAACCCATAGTTAACCATCATGACCATTACTATGTACAGCCAAATGTAGAGGTACTCTACAAATCAATCTCTCTCTCTCTTTGAAAACAATAGCTGTTATTTTACAAACTGAAATTGTATGAGAACTGAAATCAGAACTGAAAACAAGTCAATCCTGTTTCTTCATTGATGTTATGAAATAATTAATTTGGAATATGATGAAATAACATGAATATATATTAAAATGCTTTTTCTGTGTCAATTTCTTGTCCTTTTGCTGTAGAAGTTGGTGTAACCAGTATATGGTCTAAAATACTAATATTGTATAACAAAATGAAAAAAATTGGAAGCCACTGGCGGTCCAGCAGCAACATTAGCCACATTAACAACCAGCTACCAGATGAGTTCTGGAAAGAGGCCAAAGCTCTAATGAACCATACTACTGACAGAGACCATACAACTAAAAATGCATGAGAAGTTGGAGTACAGGCAGCGACTGGTCCATAATTCTGGGACATCTACAGTCCTCTCTGTATTCCCCGAAAGTGAATAAAATATTTTGGAAATTAAACATCATGAAAGAATTTGGTTTTGTGCAGTAAACTTTAGAAGTTATTTGGCATCATTTTGGGTTTTTTTTAGATACTTTATTTTGGCACTGAAACAGTATCTATATTATTGGAGAAGTGGCCTGAAATCAGCCAGGGACCAGCAAGGACAGCAGTCATTAGCAGATGCTCCAGGTATGCTTGAGCAAAAATTATTATATAAAATTAATTTGAGAATTGCATTTTTTGCCTTTATCCAGGTCATGTTTGGTGTTTAATGACTTTTAGAGTCAACTACTGTATAACTAAATTGTCAATTTGTGAGCAAAATCATTTCAGGATAAAGCCTGTTTTCTATCAAAACTAAAAAAAAAGCCACATCAAAGCAAACTGAACTAAGAACAATTACAGTAACATTTGAAATACTTACCGGTACTTAAACATAGTTACAATGAGGAACAGTAGGTACAACCAGGAACTTTGTATAATTGTTAATATTTTTTAATACATGGGAGTTCTGCAGGCAAGCTTCACCTACTGAATGCATTATTGTGCCATTAAAGATAATGTTAATATGAAATAATGTAATATACATATTTATCATCAGATGACCGTATAAGCCTTTCAAGAAATACACCTTTTTTTCTAGAAACTAATTCTAAGCCCCCAGTTGTTACTTCCTTGTTCCTCCTTGTACCTACACAAGTACCAGTATGAACCAGTAAGTACTTTATATGCACTAATTCATATGGGGGTAGTTACACCATAATTACATTTGGGATTACTTTTTTGCAATATCCATTGCCATCTACAGACTGGGACAGTGATATGGCATCACTTCTCCTTTTGTAGTACAACTTGCCACCTCAGTCTCCTGGCAGGAAAAAAACCCAGATGATCAGTGAACACCAGGCTACAGACCATCTTGTAAGGTTTCATAAAGCATGGCAGATCTTTATTGCAAATCATGGCTTTTTGTTTTAATTAGTAGAGTGTCTCTGATGTTACTGGTATTTGTAGTCTTGCAGGAGCCTGGATACGCACAGAGGCAGATGGACCATGTCAGCCATACCTCCTTGCTTTAGGATCCTCCCAGCAGGCCATCAGCAACTTCAAAGACAAGAAGCCTAACAGTAGTCTACCAGTAGTAATCTACCAGTAGTCTCAGTGAATCTAAATTCTAGGGGTTTCAAGCACTTGTATTTTTCCTTGTATAGAACAGGTGTTGCTCTTTTGATATGTAATACACTGTTATTTGAACACATCAGATATTTCTAAAAAGGGAGGGTGATTTGAGATGTCACAGGGAAAATAGAAGGATTAGTAGTAGCTCACAGCGTACACGGATTTGTGGTGGGGGCTGGAATATTTGTTTAAACCCAAGTTGATTCTTCTACAGTGACTGCACAACAAAGTCCAGTATGTTATAAAAAAATTAATGGATTGGATGATGAAAGAATTGGAATCAACAGACTGCCCTCTTCATTAGACCCCCTGCAATTTGCATATCGTCCCAACCGCTCCACGGACGATGCCATCACCACCACCCTTCATCTCTCCCTTACCCACCTGGAGAAGAAGGACACCTACGTCAGAATGCTGTTCATAGACTTCAGTTCAGCATTCAACACCATCATCCCACAGAACCTCACCAGGAAGTTAAGCCTGCTGGGCCTCAACACCCCCCTCTGCAACTGGATCCTGGACTTTCTGACAGGGAGGCCCCAGTTAGTCCGGTTCGGGGACAGCAGCTCCAGCACCATCACCATGAACACTGGGGCACCCCAGGGCAGTGTACTGAGTCCTCTGTTGTTCACCCTGCTGACTCATGACTGTGTTGCGAAACACAGTTCTAACAGCATCATAAAGTTTGCCGATGACCCACAACTGTGCTGGGTCTCATCAGCAAAGGCGACGAGTCAGCATACAGAGAGGAGGTGCAGCAGCTGACAGACTGGTGTACAGTCAGGAAATCAAGACCGGACCACTCTCCGCTTAACATCAACGGCTCCTCTGTGGAGATCGTTAAGAGCACCAAGTTCCTTGGTGTCCACCTAGCGGAGAACCTCACCTGGTCCCTGAACACCAGCTCTACAGCCAAGAAAGCCCAGCAGCGTCTCTACTTCCTCCGGAAGCTGAGAAAGGCCCGTCTCCCTCCACCCATCCTCACCCTCTTCTATAGGGGAACCATACAGAGCATCCTAAGCAGCTGCATCACTGCCTGGTTTGGGACCTGCACAGCCTCTGACCGCAAGTCCCTCCAACGCATTGTGAGGACAGCTGAGAAGATCATCGGAGTCTCTCTCCCCTCCGTCATGGACATTTACACCACCCGCTGCATCCACAAAGCAACCAGCATTGTGGATAACTCCACCCACCCTTCACACAGACTGTCCTCCCTCCTGCCATCAGGAAGAAGGTACCGCAGCATCCGGTCCAACACGACCAGACTCTGCAACAGCTTCTTCCCCCAATCCATCAGACTCCTCAACACAACTCAACTTCTAAACTGATATCTTTCTCTCTCTCTCTCTCTCTCTCTCTCTCTCTCTCTCTCTCTCTCACCATTTACCCCAGGAAGCATTTTTGCACAAAGCATTGCACTAATAACTTTACTACCTCACTGGACTCTATTTATTACACATTGCACAATTTGCACACTACCGTCAATTATTTATTATTCTCTGGTCTGTACTGTGTTGTATATAGTTTTATATAGTTTAAAAACACAAGAGGCAGTTTTATACCTTAAACAAAGACATTACAAGGTGGGAGGAAGATAGCAAAACTCTGCTTATAAACATAAAAGAGACAGGGAAACATCAATTATAAAATTAGAAATCCAAAAGACCAGAAGAGCTAGAATCTAAAACGCAGAAAATTTTAAAAAGTTTTGAAATATTTTATAAGGATTTATACTCCCAATCACTAGAACCAAATGATCTACAGATTGATCAATTCCTAGACTCCTTAAAATTGCCCAGAGTAACAGAATAACAAAATGAAAGGCTAATACAGAAGGTCACTGCTGAGGAGTTGTATGTAGCCATTTCTAGATTAAAACTGTTAATGCCAAATTAAAATAAAGTGTGAAATTATGGGTCCAAAATATTAGTTTACAGTGTGTAGTTGGAACAAGACAAAATCAAAAATCTTGTAACTTATATGGTTCTACCAGAGCCCCCACTATTGAATGTTATTAATTATGAGCAAATCTAGAAATGCAAGACCACAATCTGACTTACACCTCTGTGAAGTAGATCATTTAATTCGAGGTTGTTTACCATTCCAAATACACAAGGATAGTAACTTAGAGAGTGTATTCCAATATTTTAGGGAGGGGGAAAAGGTATCAAATAACTAGAAATTCAGTCTAGGCAAATAGTTCATTTTTACCACTACGTTCCTGGCGTGCAGCACGATAGGCAAGGCCAATAGAGTGTATGAATTTTAATTTGTTTTAGTGTACCAAATCTTTGAGGACCGTCATACTCAGAGGGATACAAGTCTACACCCAAATACCTAAAGTGGTCCACCACTGGAACATAAGTGGGTAGCATGCTTTGGTCTAACTGAAAATGTATGGGAAGAAGTGAAAATTTATCCAAGTTTATCTTGTGGCCTGACATTTCAAAATTAATAAATAAACTAAGCAGAGGTGGAATTGATGATTTATCTAAAAAGAACAAAACATTGTTGCATCAAAGGAAATATGTTGGGATTTCTTTACTATAATGGGGGAGCTAGGCATAAAATGTGTGCCACTGCTTGAGCTACGGGTTCCAGCGATATAGTGAAGAGGGGGTCTGACAAAGGGCACTCTTGACATGTGTGTGCTTCAAGTTTAAATTCAAGGGCAGATACTTGCGGTCTACGTCATTTCTGCCACAAAGCAAATGCAATAGAATTATTCCTAATGAATCCTTTCACCGCTGCCCACAGAACTCTGATCGTCCCCTGAACCCTGATAAAACACAATTCGATTCATTTACTCAATTGAGAGCCGAACTCATTGTGTAGTAAATAGGTGTTCAAGGCACACAGCCATAATTTGTAGTCATGTTTATCCCAGTAACAAATACTATCGTGGTCTGAGAAAGACATTGGGCAGATACTTAACGTGTCTATCCCTGAAAGAACAGTGCAGTTTCTCTTGTGGAGAAAAGAAAAAAAAAATGTTGCTTAGTGCTCGGATCAAGATGCTGCCAGCAGTCGAAAAAAGACAAAGACAAGGCGGTAATACATTGCTTAAGTTCTGAGCTAGCGGTCAGCTGACTGTGAGAAATATCACACCCTCATCTGTCTAAATGAAGATTAAGGAGTTAGTGGTGGGAGCGGATATGAATACAAAGATTTGTTAGATAATCTAACAGAAAAGGGAAACCCCCTAAAGCAGTTTTCTGGCATTACAGTTACAAACCATACAGGGTGTCGATACTGCAGGGTTCGTCTGAGATACTATGAGTAACTACTTTTTAATACAAGCAAAGAAATGACTGAATAAAAGGCTATAAAATCGAGTAAATCAATTACCTACCCACTGTCCAGGTCACGAACCTGACTGGTGTAACTGGGAAGGGCCAGTCAGTCCTGAGCGGTGTCCAGAAGCGTGCAGCAGTGCTCCTTCAGGGCCTCGCTGCATCGGGAAGAGAAGACTGGAGAACGATGGTCCAGAAGCTGCCTGGCAACATCCAGGACACGGGCACCTGGAAAACAGGAGACCATGAAGTTACTCTTTTGGCTCCGATACTTTTAAGTATTTTACAGAAGACTCTCCAACAGTGAGAACACTGAGGAGTTGTCCGCAGGTGAAGTCGAAGAACCGATAACCTCAAACCAGTTAGCAGAGAAAAAAGAGGAGACGAAAACCCTCTGTGTCCGCCATGCCGGTAGTGCTGGAATTAAGACGGACGTGTTGGAGAACTCCTCCTCCGTCTGTGGAGTTTGGATTGCCTCTACAACAGCAGCGGTCGGTCAAGCTTGACGACCTCCTTGCAGAGCGCCTGCAAGGCGTTCCTCCGAGCTTGCTACGTTTCTAGAGAGTAAACACATTCAGAAACAGCTACTAGAACAGCAGTTGGTGTGATGTGCAGAACCCACCAAGGCCCCAACTATCAAGGTGATTTCAACAATTTTCTCCTTCACCATGATCCAATCGTCGCTCTGTATGGAGTGTACAGAATCTGTTGGCACTGAAAAGGCTACTTGCACCATGGAATGACTCTGCCTAAAACCAAATTGGAGAATTAAGTGTTCTAAGACCTTCGGACACTTGGATCCCTGTTCGGATAACCTGGATCCCTTTGATATGGAGTCCCGTCTCCTCCAGTGTGTTCTAAATTCGTAAGGCAACCAATTGTAATAATTGGCTTACAGACACCTCGGGTACAGAGTCTCGGAGTCAGTAGAGTGCCTGAATTGACTCTGAGAACCCTGAGAATCAAAATATTCCAACACAATATCCTAGAATTTTCCAATTTAAAACAAATCTGGTTCCCGAGAAATTCCCAGTTCAGACAACTGTGAGAATGAAATGATCTTAAGGCAATGCACATCTTCGTCCTTCGAGTCCGGATCGCTGCAAAAAGTCAATGTGAAAATTAAAATATCAAAAGGGATCCGGGTTAAAGTAACCTGAAGGTCTAAGAATACGGCGTCCCGTCTCCTCCAGTTTATTCTAAATTCGTAAGGCAAGCGGTCTAATTAATTTACACAGTCACCTCGGGTACAGAGTCTCGGAGTCAGTAGAGCGCCTGAATTGACTCAGAATCACTCATTGGGATGTCGGCGGCCGCCTCTGTCGGTTTCTGATCCTGTCTCTGAAAACTCTGGACTCAGAGGAATATTGGGATCTTTGTGGAACCTCAAACTGTGGTATTCGGATTTGCTTCTCCACAAATATATTCTCCTCTGCTTATATTGCTTGAATGTAAAGAACAAAACACTCCTAGCTTCAAAAATTGGGTGAACAACTTGATGCAGTTTATAGAATAATAAAAAAAAATCGGATACTCTTTGGCTGGCTGCAGTGATGAATTTAATACTACTTGGCAGATTGTCTTGACTTAAATAGACTTGATTAATCGGCTGGTTAGCACCCGGTTTGGAACTATTTCACTATTTACATTTACTCTCTTTTACCCTTTGCCTTCCCTTGGGCACTTGTGTGTGCTTGTATCATATTTACATACTACCTGTATTTTTATTAAAGACTGAAGTTCAAATTTGACCCAAATGTGGCAAGGGTGTCTAAGGTGGGGGACCTCAGGGGGCTGTTTTCACAATTAGTGCTTTCTGTATGATACAAATGTGAATAAATAGACCTTAATTAAAAATGTAAATAAAAATAAATAAATAAATAAATACAAAGTCTCAGCTTTAGTTTTGAATCAACTCACACCAAGGATTTCCCGGGTTTAGACTGGTGGATGTTCTGTTCAGTGAATTTGTGGTACAGTAAACAAAATATAATGCTCACTGTTACCAGTGGATGGTGCTCTCCTCGTTACTATTCTTTTTATCTGAAGAGGAGCTACAAAGCCACAACCATTACAATGTGTAAAAGACCTGATCCAAGTTGGACCACCAGTAAATTATCACAGTACTTGTCTGAGTCAAAAGAACAACACTGGACTGCAGTCAAGCATGTAACGAGGTACTCAAAGGGTACAACTGATCAGGAACTGTGTTACAAGAACAGCTACTCTATGGCATGGTCTGTGATCAATATGCACCTGTGAAAATATCTGAAGACAACCAGGGTGAAATTGCTCTTTCTAAGAAGCCTGCATGTCGAAAACGTTCATGTCACGAGAAAACCTGCAGCTAAGCTCAAGCTGGAGAAAGTTAAGAGCTCTGTGTTTGGGATGGAAACAGGCGAGTTATGCTGTGGAATGCCATGTGCAATTTAAGAGCAAGTGGAGTGTTGGCAGTTTATTCAGGTGTGCTCTCATTAGTGCGACCTTACTGTGAGGGTCTTATTTTGGGGGGCTGTAGCTGTGGAAAGCAAAAATCCTTCAGATCCGGTTCGAATAAACCGATGGTAAGCACACTAACTTTTCCCTCCATTAAAATAGTTAGGAGTCATGGGCTCCACTCCGGCGTTTACTGAGGATTACTCGGGTGCAGTCTGTGAACTTCCTGAAAAATAAGAGTCTAATTGTAAAAGCTACGGAGCGATTCTTGGCTGATGTTACCTCCATACTGTTAGAAATCCGGCGTCCAGGAGACAGATTCAGGAGTCAGGAGACTGGATCTTCAGTGTTGATGAGTTTATTGGTACACACAGAGATGTACAACTCGATCGGTCACGGTCAACCCAGTCTGATTAGGGGTATTTTGAGAGGGCCTTATATACATTAGAAATTGTGGGAGGAGAAAGGTTGATGAAGAGGAGTTTAAGGAGGAGTAGGAGGGGGATGAAGGATAGGTCACTTGGAGTATCAACAATAGGGGGTCATAGTTATCACTTTAAAGAGGGGTAGGAGGTGGGTGAAGTTGAGGGGGGGGGTTGAGGGTTATCACACATCAAAGGTCATCGGTATGCTTACTTGATTGTTGTCACCTTTTGGGGGTTATTAGAGTGACCACTTTAGGCCGGCAGGCGAAGGGTAACAAAAGGTGAGAACAAAGGATTAAGATAACCATTTGATAACAAGTTGAAACCACATGAAAGTAATGTTAGAAAAGACCATATTTTCTCTCAATTCCCCCTTTGATTCTCCCTCATGGAGAATCACAAAACAATATTAAGACTACTAAGTACAATACATATGTACAATAAGAAGTCGAAAACAAAAACAAACAAAATAAAAGGCAATAACTATACAAAAACAGGGCAGTGCCTATTTCTATATTATTATGCTAAAGAATGTCACATTGAAGTTGTCCATGGCTGCAACTTCCTGAAAAATACCATAGAGAGTTTTCTTCTGTATCTGTGAGCAGTCACAGTGTGTGTCCAAGTTATGTTTGTAAACATCAGTCGATGGTAGATCATCCAAGTAGTCCAGTGGTCAGTTGGTTCTTCGAGTCTGAAGCTTGGGTGCAATGTGTCAAAAACTATTCTTGCCATTCTCAATGAACAGGAGCACTGTCTGGCTCCAACTGATCTGTAACACAGAAGTAACATTGCGCAGTAAACTGTTCATTGTTGTTGGGAATTTTTCACCATTAGTTTACCTGCTCATCCCCACTATCTGTCCCTCAGAGGAGGCTGCTATGGTAATGCATAGTGTGTTGAAAGTCTTCACCAAAGGGTTGGCCCCTATGGCATAAAAACCATAGTTCTTCCCTGAGGCTCTGTGCATTACCCACCTCTTCTCTTTACTGACCCTATTATTTCGTTCTGATGAGCAGATACAACCTTACAGTAAGAAACATGAATAACTGTTTCCTTTACATTTCACTGCTGAATCAGTGATTACCATAACCTGAAATGGGCCACCCCATCTAAGTTCTAAGGACTGTTCGTCACTGTTTCCTCACCAAGATCCATTGACCTTTCAGCAAGTAGCACAGTTTTGGCTAACTAATCTTGTTAGTTATATGAACTTAGCATTCCTCAAACGTGTGAAAACATTTTTGCTATACTACTGTAACCAGGTAGTGTGATGCTAGTGTCACATCATCTGGAGACCTTTTCACACCATTATTTAGCCATATCTATTATTCCACAGATCAGTGGTTCACTCTAGTGTTCACTCTAAATGTACAATAGGGCCATGTTGCCCAGGGTTATCTTTAAGCAGATCGTATAGTGGTTTTTAAAAATGTAGCATTACTTACAAGGCCTAAGAAAGCTTGGCAATTAGTGCACTGTGCTTGGCGGTGACATTGCGATAACTGCAGCTTCTCTACAAGGCACAATTCCTCTAGAACCCTGGGTAACATTGTCCAGAATATGTACACCAGCACAACACAACTGAACTGCATCAGGACCTTATGTCCCTTGCTTACATAAAAAACAGTAAAAAAGAATAAAAAAAAGTGCATTCATGCATTTGATATGCATTTTCTCATTCACACTACTTGGGTGTCATTAACATGCTACAGTAAGTATGGTGAGTTCAATTCTGTGGACAGTTTAGTTTAAACCACAGCAGGAGGAACTGTTGATGTCCCTATGACTCTCTGTATTCCATTGAATATCAGAAACAACTGCTCTGTGACTCCCTGCAAGGTCCTTAACGTCAAAGACAATTGCTCTTGTGAAATCCCTGCTGGGCTTCCCTGTGAAAACCCCCCTGAAGAATTTCCCACTAGGTTGTCTCTCAACCTTGCACCCATATTGTGGGTATCTGCCCGCTTTTTGCGACATACTCTAGAAAAGTGACCAATTTGATGACAGTAATGACATTGTTTCTTCTGATTAGAGAACCTCTTGCTTGCATCTGAGTTAGAGCTAGTCTCTTTGAGGACATGGATTGATGCTGGAACATGGAATGGTTCTAGATCAATGTCCAATCGGTCAAGTTCATTCTTAAGGTCACTCCACTTAGTTTGCCGCCAATTTGGAACAGCAGTCACCAGAGCTTGTTTTAGATCTGTCCGTAGTGACTCAACCAGCTGTCCAAAATGGGGACCATCAGTTGTACTGTCAATGTTATCACCATTGTATTGATGAATGCCTGAGTGACGCAAAAAGACTCTTTCAAATCTCTCACAGAAGTCTGCTGCAGACTCTCCCTTTCTTTGTCTACATTTGGTTATCTGTGTCCAGTCAGTTGCTTTATGGCATTGACAGCTAATCCAATCATTGAAAGCTTTCCATCCCCCTTCAAGGTTCTGGCCATTGTTACCCATAGCATTTAACACCTTTTTAGCAAGCTGTCTACTGTCTGCAACGTTAAGTACCTGGCTTGCTATAGCTACAGCATCATTGGGGTGCAAAGAGTAGAGATTCCTTTTCTTATGCATGAGGTCAATGAAATCAAGCCCCATTTTCCTTGGATGCTTAAACTCCTTGGACAACTTGTCCAAAGTATCTGCATCTAAAGGAACATGACCAATTTCTACACTGGTTTCAGTACCTCTGCATTTTGCGTGATTAAGTACTTCAGAAGATACAATGGTTACAGGTCTCATCTGAACTCGCCTTGCACTAGGATGTTCAGAACCCTCGTCAGAAGATGAAGATTCTGATCCATCAGAATGAACAGTCTCATTGCCTTTGTCGTTTACAGATAATTCAGGATACAGCCTTACTGTTACTTGAGAATCTCCATCCTCTGTGTAACATGGCTGACCTGCTGGAGGGGCAACAGAAGGACACTGGGACCTTGATTTAGTTTTACAACTAGCATGCTGCTGTTCAACTTCTGTCAGGTTTTGCTGAAGTGTCTTACATGTTCTATTGGCATTTATGGTAGCTGTTTTATGCCGTCTGCATTCACTAATTAGTTCTAAGATCTTTCCCTGAGCTTCCTTTAACTCATCTTCCATAGACTTTAACTTGCATTTCCAATATTGCTTAATTACAAAAAGACACTTCTTCACTGAGTCATGCTTAAGGCCATAACCTAAAGCTACCTTACACTCAGCAAAAGTCCATTCTCTATCAGCAGAGAAACCTTTGGATGAAAAGTACTGAGTTATCTTTTGCTCATTAATATGTTTCTTCACTATGCCACTGATTACCTTTTCAAAATCAGAATCAGTCCACTGAGGCATTTCAGTCCCTCCCTTAACTAAGGTGCTGCTTTTATAGTTAAGAGGCTTCCATGAGTCTTTACCAAGATTCTGAGTATGTTGGCCTTTTCTGGACATGGTGAGGAAACAGGAGAACAAAACCAAGTTTTCTTCTTATTAACTACAGAAGAACAAAAACACAACTCATCAGTAACAAACAGACCTCTCTCTGTTCAGAGAGGATTCCGGTTACAAACGTTACGTTTAACAGTAACAAAACAAAACTTCTCTCCTTTAGAGAGGATAACAGCCACAAAACACTAGGTTTTTGTCAGTGACAAACAACAAAACTTTCCTTAAAAACAGACAAACAACCAAACTTCCCTCAAACAGAGAGGATAACAGCCACAAAACACTAGGTTTTTATCAGTGACAAACAACCAAACTTCCCTCAAACAGAGAGGATAACAATTACTGACTCCTCTGTCTTAGGAAACCAGAATTTCTCTTCGATTCGAAATGGCGTTTACTCACCAAGAAGATTTTAGTAGGCCATCCGGGTCACGGCACCAAACTGTTAGAAATCCGGCGTCCAGGAGACAGATTCAGGAGTCAGGAGACTGGATCTTCAGTGTTGATGAGTTTATTGGTACACACAGAGATGTACAACTCGATCGGTCACGGTCAACCCAGTCTGATTAGGGGTATTTTGAGAGGGCCTTATATACATTAGAAATTGTGGGAGGAGAAAGGTTGATGAAGAGGAGTTTAAGGAGGAGTAGGAGGGGGATGAAGGATAGGTCACTTGGAGTATCAACAATAGGGGGTCATAGTTATCACTTTAAAGAGGGGTAGGAGGTGGGTGAAGTTGAGGGGGGGGTTGAGGGTTATCACACATCAAAGGTCATCGGTATGCTTACTTGATTGTTGTCACCTTTTGGGGGTTATTAGAGTGACCACTTTAGGCCGGCAGGCGAAGGGTAACAAAAGGTGAGAACAAAGGATTAAGATAACCATTTGATAACAAGTTGAAACCACATGAAAGTAATGTTAGAAAAGACCATATTTTCTCTCAATACTGAACAGTAAAATGTATTTGTTCAGTTACAGCAAGGGATTTTCAGTCATTGCTCAGTGAGAAAAGTACATGCATGAGAATGTGGCACCTTCCTCACCACATCAAAATACAGCAGAGAAAAATCAGAGAACCCTATTTGATAGGGAAAGGTGTGTACTAGAATAGAGCAACTTGCCTAAAGAATTCTGGATGGGCTGTAATGACCATTGCAGTAATTCGCAACAGGGGCTTCAACAGCTGTTTGAAACTCTGTACAACATGTTGACAGGACAAAAGCCTGAGAGAATGAAGCTAGAGTCAAAATGTTAAAAGGGAGTCTTTGTAGGGTATGAAAGAACAGTTGTTTTGTCAGATTCCACTTAAAACTGAGGGTTTTAGTACATGCCATCCAAAAAGAGATACACGCACAATAAGCACCTCAGTACTTAACTGACTGTGTCAGATATTAAAGATCAGACACTGACCAGAACCGACTACTGCTACAGGATCTGTAACGTACCACAGAGCTTTAAGAGGCAAGGAGTTCAACAAAATCACAGTTTTGGGTTGAGTTCTCTCATTGAAAATGACAAATTTACTCTGACCCCCCTCCCAGAAGCTGAACATGCAGTGGTGGGAAGGTGGGTCTATGATTAAAAACAGTGTAGATGGATCTGAAATGTACCAAGTCTGATATGTTGCTAAGGATTACAGTCAAGCAAAGGGGAGTGGATTACATGGAGACATTTTCTCCAGCTGCAGTTATACACTCTTTGATGCAGATTACCACACAGTCCAACCTTCTGCTCCACCAGATGGACGTTACAACAGCCTACTTGAACGCTCCAATTAATTGCGAGATCTGCATGGAGCAAGCAGAGGGATTTGAAGGAAAGTTGAATACAGGTTAAAAGCTTGTCTGTGAACTGAATAAATCATTGTGTGCTCTCAAACAGTCTGGAGGAACCTGAACATGTTGCATGATTATCTAGATGAAAATGGCTTTACACAGAACCCAGCTGACCATTGTGTCAGCAAGTATAGTAGACAATGATTATGCCGAAAGAGTCCTGGACAAAGGCCCCTGAAAAACAGGAGACTGCGGCGTTACTCTTTTCGATACTTTTAAGGGTTTTACAGTAGAATCTTCAACAGTGAGAACACTGGCCTCAAGGACGTAGCAGTCGGCCACGCTGACACCCCCAGGGTCTCTCCGGTGCGGGAGTGGAGACGACTCCCCTCTGTGTCCACCACACAGGTAGTGCTGGAAGAAAGACAGCCACGTCGATGGAGTTTAGACTGCCTCTACAACAGCAGCTGGATCTGCCGGTCAAGCTCGTTCTGGTCACCATGTTCAAGAGTAAACACAGAAAACACAAACGACAGTCAGTGAGACAGTAACACAGGGAGCAGAGAGCACAACAGGACTACAACTGATAAAGAAGACAAAGCTAAAATGAAATAATATAAAGTAGGGATGTCGTCTTGTTCACAGCTACAAGTGATTGGTTTCAGAGTACATGTCTGGTCATTATATCACGATGCTAGCTACATTTTAATATCCAATTTCTATCTAAATTTGTTTGATCCATGACCAGATACGGAGTAAAACAAGAGTAAATACTGGTGATGCGTCTGATCAATGGAGACAGCTTAGAGCCCAGAAGGACTTCAAGACGGACGGCGAACTGGCCGATTTTCTCCTGAACAGGTGAGCGCTGATCTTCAGCTAAGCTTAGCTAACCTCAGCAAGATCATTTAGAACAACCACTAGTGGGGATGAGCATTTTACGTCATTTAAACATTCGAGTGCTTGGATTTATATTTAGTGGTCCAATTACAGCTGGGTTATCAAGATGATATTTGAGATGGCTAGTGCTAGGAAAAGCTATCCAGACTAGTGCTGGCTAACGCTAGAGAAGCAGATGGGCCACAGCAGTTTACTCCCTCAGCACCAAAGAGCGTGACAGATTTTTTTGCCAAATAAATCAAAAGTTTGACTATTTTGACTCAAATGTTTGTGAGATATGTTGAATGACTTCTAGCGTCCAAGTCGAGTAACACTACTCATGCCCATTCCTAGCTACTAACGTGAGTGGTTTCTCCGTTGTAACTAATAAAATCCATATAGCTACACATTTACAAGAGATTACTCGGATTTGTGACTGAATCGGTGGATATGGTCAGATTTCACTTTCGTGATTTCATATTTTAGTAAAATGATGTGACTTTCCTGTGTACATGAGTTGATTATGGTATATATTTTTTTTAGCTTTGAATGTCCAAGCACGTCCAACCCTAGTTAGAGGCAGAAGATTAAGCACCTTTTCCAGTTTTGGGTGTTCAGGTGGAAGACTTTCAGACCCGTCTAGTATGTTTTCATCCTTTCATCAGTTCGGAATTATAATATTGGTGGCGTA
Organism: Salminus brasiliensis; assembly: GCF_030463535.1. Lineage (NCBI taxonomy): Eukaryota > Metazoa > Chordata > Actinopteri > Characiformes > Bryconidae > Salminus > Salminus brasiliensis. The sequence continues at coordinate 14,820,045 of NC_132890.1, read as the reverse complement.
AGTTCACAAATTTCATCTGTATAGAGAAGATCTAGCACATCTAGAAGAAGGGATTGCAGCTCTGGAGAGCACCACGGATGCCTCTGAAGCTCTAGAGAATAGTAATAAGCAATATTTACCTCAACATGAGACACAAAAATAGCAGCAATTAGTTTGATTCTTAAAGCTGCTGCTGCTTTATGGGGGTGTGTGTGGGGGGGGGGGTGGTAGGGGATAGTTCTGTTAAACTGAGCATGTTGTCGGGATCTGTAACTCAGTTACTCCAACTCTAGAGTGTATTTTAGGAGCAGTGGGCTTGATACTGCAGGGTTTGTCTGAGATACTATGAGGAATATTGATATTACTTTTCAATACAAACCAAGAAATTACAGAATAAATGGGTGTAATCAATTAAATCCTTCACCTGCCTACTATATTTACACTTACATTTAAGGCATTTGGATATATTATATACTGTTGCATGCTCTAGATCTTTAGGAGGAAATAGGAAGATGGAGAAACCTCTTCCTCAGTGTCAAATACAAGGCAAATGGGATGTCTAAGGAATTTCAGTTTTGGTCCTTTTCCAAGTACAACTGTAAAGGGGATCAAATTCTGGTAAAGCCAGTCAAGTCAAGTCAAGTCAAGTCAAATTTATTTGTATAGTGCTTTTTACAACTGTTGTCGTCACAAAGCAGCTTTACATAATTAGTACTTAAAGCGTTCTGAGGCAACTCACAGGTTTGCTTTTCCATACGTAACCATTTGGCAATCTGCTTCAACCACATCCTTCTGGAAGGAATATCTGATTTTGACCAGAACAGAATACACTTTAACTAGACAAAATAGAATATGTAGAATACTGATGGTGTCATCTTCCAGTGAGGAATCTACAGCATTTAAGAGATACAGAGAACAGAATGAACTCCTGCTATGAATAAACTAGAAAAATCCTCTATGCCCCTTAATGTCCAATTACTAAGCCCAATGTCCCCAAGCTGAGGGTGTAGATCTGGATTCAAGGAGAGTGGTGATCATATAGAGATACAATTAGGGAATTATGTTATATATTTTCTAGCATCTCTCCAAGAAAGCAACATATCGTACACTACAAAGTTATCAGAGAGATATTTTGTCAAAATTATAAATAAATGGTAGGGAAGTTAGGGATCTAGGATGACATGTGATGAAGTCAGTGTTAGCTGACTCATCCCCAGGCCATACACAGTAGAGACTTGTGACTCTGACAAGTGACCTACCTGGTGATCCTGGAGGAATGAAGGGGGCTGGTGAGTGGGTCTTCTAGGAGCCGGCAGGATCCACGGTTAATCTAGAAGGAGGAAAACACACAACCAATAACCCTAGAAGTGTGGTTCAGGTCAGAGGTAATTGTTATCCCAAGGTATCTAAAGCCAGTTTTTGTCAACTGGAATAGTAGATTTAGTTTAATATAATTCAGGACATTCAGCTGAATAGCTGTAGACCTGCCAAAACTGATTTTATAGCCAGATAGCACACTATAATTAGTGCTGAAGTTTCTGATTTCAGGAACAGAGGTCACTGGATTCTTTAAATATAGAAGTATATCGTCTGCAAATAATGATACGATGGTCTGCTTCTCCCACTAAAACTCCTGATATAATGAACCTAGATGTAAATGTATTCAGCAAGGAGTTCCATTACTAGGGCAAAATGCAATGCTGAAAGAGAGTAGCCTTGTCTGCGGTGTCTTCCAATTGGCACAACATCAGAGATAAGATTGTTTGCATTAATACAGGCTGAGGGGTCTAAATACAACAATTTAACTATATTTATAAAATTATTCCCCAATACGATTTTCTCCAGTAGTGCAAAAAGAAAATTCCATTCAATCCTGCTGAACACTTTCTCAGCAGGTAGGGTCTTTTCTTTTGGTAAGAAGATTTATAAATATTAAAGGTGGCAAATGTTATCGGATCCATATCTGGATTTAATGATTCCCATCTGATCAGGTTTAATGATCTATGGAAGAAATGTTTCCAGTCAGCGAGACAGTGCTTTAGTTAGAATTTTGTGATCTACATTAAGTAGACTAATGGGTCGATAGGAAGCACATTCTGTTGGGTTTTTGTGCTTTAACAGTAGAGCATTTCAATTTTCTTCAGGATTATTATCAATCATGGGCATAAAAATGGGGTATAAATCTGACCAAAACTTCTTGTAAAATTCGACCGGATAGCCGCCAGGGCCAGGTGCTTTTCCCGAGGGCATGGCCCTAATAGCATCCCAGATCTCCTCTGGTGTAAAGGGGGCATTCAAAAGAGTCTGATCAATGTGAACTGCTACAGTCTGAAGTGTAAAGCGATATTAAAAGGATCATTAATTATGCGAAGGTCATAAGAAAACTCTCCAGAGGAGTTTTAATAGCTTTTATAGATCATTCAGTCTGTTGTAATTAAGATGGTGAGCTAATAAACAACTGGGTTTATTTCTGTTCAGAAAAAAGTAATAACTTAGAAATATGAGGAGTGTATTCAGGGTTAAGTTTTAATTTAGCATTTACTAGCAGAGACCAATTTGTAACAGACTGTGTGTGTTCTAGTTGCAGCTTCTCAACTTCCAAATTTTCTTTGGTTTTTGGCTCCGGGTTCTTTCTGAAGAGACGCAGAAGATCAAATGACCTTGCAAAGTGTTTTTGACGGCATCCCATTTAACTGCACTAGTAACTGGAGAGCAGCAGTTGTCTTGCCAATAATCTGTTATTCTCTTTAACATGGAAACAAAAGCTTCTTTATTTAGTAAATGTGTTTAATCTCCACTGAGGAGTTTTTAATGCTGTTAAATTTAGCATTACATCCAAATACACTGGACTGTGGTCAGATAAAACCAATTTGACAGACCTTCAACATATGTATACGGTTAGTAGGAATAAGAAAGTAATTTTGGACCTTCAGCCACCAAGTTTTCAACCTCTTCCAAATCTGCCTTCTGTGGCGGTACCTCGTGTAAAGTGGATAATGAAGCCTCCACCGAGGAGACAGCTTGCAATATCTTGAAGACAGCCCTCCATATTATCCTAAAATCAGCCGATAGATCGGAGTTCAGCATGAAGAATAACCATGTTTGGTTGAGTATTAGCAGGAATGCTAGCTTCATCCCCCTCAGCGGATTCCAGAACTTGTTTTCTTGTCTTTAAGTCTCTGGGACTGCGTAGATAAAGAAATGGGAAAATCTTTATCCCCAGAAGTATCAGTCATAGGTATATCAAAAGTGGGACTGCATTAAAGAGATTAAACCGAGGTGGAGTGTGAATAAAGACAGGTGTAAAAACGGAGTAAAAGACTAAGCAGCCACCTCTGACCCGGTCACGTTTTTAAAGCAAATTCTTTTTTTTTTGAGAACAAATGTTTATTAATTAAAATGTATGCAGAAAGGTGCCAAGCTTACCTAAGGAGCATAAATCAAAAGCTGGAGATTGGAAAAGCTGCATATGGAATCATCTTAATGATGTCAGATAAAATTTAAGTAGAAACATCCAGTGGATTATTTGGTGATCAGGATTCCTCAAAGATAAATCGATAATTTCCCATGCATGGTCCTCAAAACATAAAGACTCAAGATCCTTTGACCACACACAGTCCAACCCGTCTACAAGAGGCTTAAAGTAAAAAAACAATACAATACAGGAACGAAAAAATACAGGAAGCCGAGCAAGGCTTGAGTAAAGCACTGTAAGCATTAGGTGGGGATGTAATTTGGAGTTCAGTGAGTCTCTGAGACCAAAGGGCTGATTTAAGCTGCAGATCCCTAAAGAAAGAGGTGCTGGGCACATTACATTACTCTTTGATAGCCTGGAAAGATCTTAACCCATTTTCACTACAGATATCACCTGGAGGTTAAACTCCTTTGCTCTCCCATTGGGGGCAATGAAACGGAGCATTCCCCATCAGTAAATTATGATTATGAAAGAGTGGAGAGAGCTCATGCCATATTAGAGTATGTTTGCCTAAACAACTGTTAATGCCAAATTAATATAAGGAGCGAAATAATGGGTCCAAAATATAGTTCACAGTATCTAGTGGGAAAAAACACAAAATATAAGACCTTTACTTTACACAGGGCTACCAGAGCCTGTACCAGAGCCTCCTCTATTGAGCAGCATGAATTATGAGCACTTTGACTCAGGCATGTTGATCGAGGTTTTAAGGTAAATGCCTGAGAATACATTTCAAACTCTAGAAATGCAAGAACACCATCTGACTTACACCCCTGTACAGTAGATCATTTTATTCAAGGTTGTATGCATGTGTATTGGGAATGGTCATATCCCAATATTTTTTATAGGCAGGAGCATACGTATCATATAACTATAGAAATTCAGTCTAGACAGAATATTCTTTTTTACCACTACGATCTGGAGTGCAGTGAGGGCAAGTTTATCCAATTTAGTATCTATTTAATTTGTTCAAGTATACCATTTTTTTGAGGACAGTCACTCACTGCGGGACACACAATCCAGTGGTGGACCACTTTAGGTATTTGGGGGTAGACATAAGTGGGTAGCATGCTTTGGTCTAACTGAAAATTTAAGGGGAGAAGTGAAGATTTATCCCAGTTTATCTTGTGGCCTGACATTTTTAAGCAGAGGTAACTGAATCTGTTGATTTATCTAAAAAGAACAAAACCTCGTCACATAAACTGAAATATGACGTTGGGCTTTCTTTATTATAGGGAGCTAGGAATAAAACAGCGCACTGCTTGAGCTAGAGGTTCCAGCAATATAGTGAAAAGGCATTCTCAAGGATGCCGTCCAAACCAGGAGACTTTACTTTTTTCATCTGACAGAGGGTCCCTTTCAATTTTAGAGGAGAAATCTCCTGATCTAAATAAGATGCCTCGTCAGTAGACAATTGTGGTAACTCTAAGGAATGGAAAATATTTAAGCAATATTTAAGGTTTTTTGGGGACTGGTCTGATTTATATCATTCTGAATAGAAGCTGTAAAAAGTATAACTGATTTGTGCATGTTCTATGAGTAGTTCATCATTGGGACCTTACTGCTGCAATATTTGAGAACTTCTCATTACTGAGTTTTAGCACCAAGAGGTGACTGGGCCTGCTTCTATTAAAATAGTCATTTTGTCTAACCCTTATAATAAGAAATTCTGCTTTTTCTCTTAGAAGAATATTAAGCTCATTGCAATACAAATCATTTTATTTAAGAATATTACCAGAAAGGTCCAGATACTTCTCTTTTCTGTCACCAAGAGCCAAAAACAGAATTATTCCTAAAGCAACCATTCACTGCTCCCAATAAACCTCTGATTGTCCACTGAATCCTGATTAAACAGAAGAAATTTGGTTAATTCACTCCTAAAATCAGAGCCAAAAGATTTGTGCTTGCATGTAAAGTATGTTACTTAGTGCTCGGATTAAGATGCTGCAAGCAGTCGAGTAAAGACAATGTGGTATTACATAGCTTAAGCTCAGAGCTAGCTGCCAGCTGACTAAGAAATATCACCCCCTGATCTGTTAAATTAATAAATGATTAATGACTAATCATATCTGCTCCCACCACTAACTGAAAGTCCACTAGATTTGTTAGAGAATCTAACAGAAAAGAAAAACTGGTATCTCTTCGAGTTGGAGCGTAAACTGAAATAAAGGCAATATTCTCATTTCTTACTTTTGTTGTAATGTGTATTATTCTTCTTTCTTCACCCCTTCCTTGTAATAGTAATCGCCCACTTCCTTTGTACCAAGATAAGAACTCCTTTAGTTGTTATTTGCAGCTGCATAAGAAGCAACTCTATAGAATTTATTGCATTTGGGAATATCAAAATCTCTCAATTGGGATTCATAATCAGACCAAGGTCAGTTCGTTTTTGACAGAGCAAGAACAAAGGAAAAAAATGTTTAAGAGGCTTATTTGGACCATTAAAAACATTCAAAATCATAAAGACAAGGGTCTTGTTATACTTAAATTTCCAGACTTTCAAACGAGTCAAATAACAAAAAACAAAATAAGTGAACTGCCCAAATACACAAAAATACAAATATAACCTGCTATATAAAAAGTGCCCTGCTAGAAGTTTATTCTGCTCTCTTTGCTCACCCATGAGTCTAGCTTTGAACACATCCTGAAATGTAGACATGTGCGTAAAGAATTCTTCCCGCATTGCTGAGAGCCACGCCATGATGATCTTCTCCAGTGCACCAGAGGATCCACCATGTTGGATTGAGGTGAGGAGAAGACAGATATGACCTTTTTTGCTGGTGACGAGTTTGGAGTAAAAGGCAGAGGTTTCCTGCTGAGAAACATCCTTAACTGCACTGTAACCAAAAAGAAGAAATGAAATAAGGACCAAATTTGGGAGCTCTAGCCAGATGCAACTGAATGAACCGATGAATTCTCAGCAGATATTGCATCCCAATAGTTGCTGGATTAGGTACAATTGGACCAGCAGGATATACTGCTGAACTTACCGCTCTCAGAGGACTATTCACCAGTGAAGATTCACATGCAACAATTGCTTCATTTTCCAAAAGGGAATTTATTTCTTTATAACTTCTGCTTCCTTGGACATGGGACATTGAGTCAATAAGGGGGGCATCTCTGGTTAAAGTGGTGCAAGAAAAACAGCTGATTGGCCTTACCATGCTCAATATCATTCATTCTGAGACCAGAAATGTTTGGGAAATGTTTGGTAAGTTAGTCTCAGTCTCGTCATTCTCACTTGGCAGCTCAGATCTTGACCGTGTAAAAGTAGTATCAATTATTTGCCCCGTCTTGACTAGGGATTTATGTGATTCACCTGGCTCTCTAAACAACTGTCTCTGTCCTTCATCCAAGACTACATGCACAGCTGCAAACTGATCCTCATAGTACACATAAGATACTGATATTGTTTCAGCTGCAATCTTTTGTACCACTATATGTTCATACATATTGTCAACACCATCTGGAGACAAATAAAACAATGTAAAAATGGAGGATTTTCCCATTCAACCTCTGACAGAGCTCCATGTGACGCATCAGGTTCTCTGCTCTGTCAGATCCCAAGAATATTCTACTGGGCCTATTAGAAGTGGAAATATCCCTATACTAGGACTAGCAGCAGAAAAACCTGAACCTTGCTTTAAAATCTTAGACTTTTCTACAAAATAAATGCAGACCCTTTTACAACACTCTCCAAGTTGAGTTCAGTATTGAGAGTTAAATGTCCTAAAAATTAGAATTTTTATAAATTTGGATCCCTAAAAAAGTATCTGGTCTAAACAACCCCGAGAATCAAAATATTCCAACACAATATCCTAGAATTTTCCAATTTAAAACAAATCTGATTCCCAGTTCAGACAACTGTGAGACTGAAATTATCTTAAGGCAATGCACATCTTCGTCCTTCGAGTCCGGATCGCTGCAAAAAGTCAATGACCTAAAACAAATGTGAAAATTAAAATATCAAAAGGGATCTGGGTTAAAGTAACTAGAAGGTCTAAGAATACGGCGTCTCGTCTCCTCCAGTTTATTCTAAATTCGTGAGGCAAGCGGTCTAATTAATTTACACAGTCACCTCGGGTACAGAGTCTCGGAGTCAGTAGAGTGCCTGAATTGACTCAGAATCACTCATTAGGATGACGGCGGCCGCCTCTGTCCGTTTCTGATCCGGTCTCTGAAAACTCTGGACCCAGAGAAATATTGGGATCTCGGTGGAACCTCCAGAACTGTGGTAGTTGGATTTGCTTCTCTGCGCTTAAAGAATCAACTCGATCAGTCAGTCTTAGGAATGTAGAGAAACACTTTAATCCTGCAGTAAACGTAACACCGGTGGAAGACTTCAGAACTGTGCCCTTGCCGTACAGTCAGTTACACTGAAATCTTGTTCAGAAGGTGCTGGCTAAGACTGCTTAGATTACTTAAAGGGAAAGAGAAAACCCTCCTACCTAAAATTGGGTACAGTGGTGAATTTAATACTACTTGGCAACCTGTCTTGACTTAAATAGACAATATGGTCTCTGAGGATTAATTGGCTGGTTAGCACCCAGTTTGAAATCTATTTCACTACTTAAAATTCTGCAGTCATTTACATTTACTCTCTTACCCTTTGTGTTTCTTTGGTCACTTGTATGTGCTTTTATAACTTCATATTCAGAAATTACCTGTATTTTTACAGTTAGAGTTTTAAGTTCATCATAAATGCAAAAGACTCAGTTTCCAGGGGTCTCTGTGTGAACCGATTTTATGACCCCCACCAATGTAATAAACAGACCTACGCCCTTGATTTAGTTTCACATAGACCTGGGGAACGAAGGTGGTTAGCAATCATAACTTCATTGAAAAGGACTGCTTTAGGGGCTAGAGATCATTAAAATTAAAAACCATGACAGTCTCAATACTGCAGGATTTTTCTGAAATACTATGAGTGTCACTGATATAACTTTTTAATACAAGCAGAAAAGTTACATGGTTTATTTGATTCCACCCATTTATTCTGTCAATCACTCACCTGCCAACTATGCAGTTCACTAACCTGACAGTGTGACTGGGAAGGGTCAGTCAGTCCTGGCCTGACACCTTCTTGATGTTCCCGGAGAGAACGATGGACCCCAGGTGGCTCAGGTGAAACTCATCTCTGTGTAAGAGGACCAGACGCAGCGGAAAGCTCTCCCAGTTCTCTACGAAGTCAGCACAGACGGACCTGTCCCGCAGCCAGCAGTGGAGCAAGAAGAAGGCTCACTCACTCGTCTTCAAGTGGGCAGGGGGCTGAAGACGATGATCCTTTTTCCGAACAGTGTCCAGGAGCGTACGGCAGTGCTTCTTCAGGGCCACGCTGCAACAGGCAGAGAATAGTGGAGAACGATGGAGCCAAAGCCACCTGGTGACGCCCAGGACACGGGCAGCTGGAAAACAGGAGGCATTACTCTTTAGGGTCGAGACTTTTCAGTGTTTTACAGAAGAATCTTCAACAGTGAGAACACCGCCCTGAGCAGTAGTCCTCTGTGCCGGAGCAGGTGAAGAGCTGAGGTTCTCGAAGTTAGCAGAGGCGAAAAATGGTTGTGGTGGTGGAAGAGTCCTCGGCTTTTCCCAGCCACACTGATACTTCTAGGCCCTCTCAGGTGCGGGACAGGAGACGACAACTCTGTCTGCTGCGCCGGTAGTGCTGTAATTAAGACGGCGGTGTTGGAGGAGTCGTGGGCAGCCTCCAGCCTCGGCTTCCGTCAGTGGAGTTTGGACAGCCTCTACAACAGCAGCTGGATCTGCCATAATAGCTTGACGACCTCCTGGAGAGTTCGTTCCTCTGAATAAAAACACGAACGACGGTCAGTGAGAGGACTGTACAGCAACACAGGGAGCAGAGAGCACAAGGATCACAACACCACAAAGGTAATAAAAAGAAGACACAGCCACAAAAGTGGTACCAAGTTTCCCATTAAAGAGTACAATAGGCTTATTTACCTGAATGTGGTCAATGATCACAGCGGTGATGGTTACAGTGTGTGTTACAATATTCAAACACAGCATGAAATCCTTGATCACTGTAATTATGATGTTTCACATTATGCAGTAGAGAACATGAAAATCAAGGGCAAGATTGATAAACTGAACTGTGAAGTCTGCATACAAAGGAAATCTGCTCAGAGTAGAAACAGAACCTGATGCACGAGCAAAAGCAGTACTTGAACTAGTACATACTGACCTAGCTGCTCCTATAGATCCAGTGTGCAAAAGAGGGTTGTAGATACGCAGTCTGTGTACTTCCTGAAAATGAAGGGTGAAACTGTAAAAGCTACAGAGTGATGCTGGACTGAATGGAACAGTAAATGTATTTGTTCAGATAATGGTACAAAGTTCACAGCAAGGGTTTTTCAGTCATTGGTCAGTGAAAAGGGCATAAGGCGTGAGACCTCAGCACCTTGATCACAACATCTAAAAACTGCAGACACCTATTTGATATGGAACGGTGAACGCTAGTAGAGATCCAATTACCTAAAGAATTCTGGACATCTGCTGTAATGACCACTGCAGTTATTTGCAACAAGGACTTAAATAGCCACTAGGCTCAAAATGAAACTCCATACAACAAGGATGTTAAAGCCAATTTTCAGACGCTACAATTAAACTATGCGGTAGACAGTCTCGATACTGCAGGGTTTGAGATACTATTAGGGACATGGATTTATTACTTTTTAATACAAGCAGAGAAATAAATAATAAATGGTTATGAAATCAAGCAAATCATGTAAAATCACTTACCTTCCAACTATTCAGTTCACTGACATGAACGACGGACGCCTCGGGAGAAGCTTCTCTGTGCAAGAGGAACAGACGCAGCCGAAAGGGTTCAAGTTGCTAGATCCAGCATGCTTGATGTGAAAAAACGACAGCTGGTTTTGACTACATGTACAAAGTTGACTTTCACATCAATTAAATCAATCAAAGAAGAAAGACCTGGAATCTCTCAGTGACAACCAAGTCCTGACAGTCTCAGAAAAAATGAACTGAGCAGAGAAACACTAAATCTTAGTAGGCCAGCAGTGGTATTACCTCTGAAATCTCAGTACAATGAAATTGGGGCAATAAATCTGCAGGAACTGGAACTAGGTGTGTGGCATCTTCACATCATTGACCAGTTCTCACGGTTTAGTGCAGACCGCATTCTGACCACAAAGAAGTCCTCTGAAATAGTGAAACGCCGTTCATGATAGGATCAGTCTGCATGCTCCACCTCAGAAACTGTTCAGTGACAACAGAGGAGAATTCAACAATGATGAAGAGACAGAAATGGAGGAAAACTTCAACATAGAAGTAAAGACAACAGCTGCATACAGTCCATGGAGCAATGCACTTTTGGAACGGCACAACCAAACACGAACTGAGATTATGGTGAAAGTAAAGACGCAACAGCTGTGACTGGGATACTGCACTGGACTGAGGCCTTATGGAAAAGAGCAGCAGGCAAAAGGTCCATGGCTACAGTCCACATCAGTTGGTCTTAGCACAGAGGACAAGTTAGGATTCTGTCCAAACTGACAAGCCTCCTGCTTTAGAGGAAGCAGGAGAGAAGCAGCATCAAAGAACTCCTACAAACACAGGAGGTTGAACATGTGCTGCAGCACAGTGCAAAACAGCAGCTTATAGGGACTGTTTTTCCAAAAAGGGGCATCAGCTTCAGTGTAGGACAATGGAAACTTGATTAAAAATGCATCTTGAAAGGACATAATACTGCTGTTCTGTGCCATGTAAGTTCTTTCTGTATAGACTCTTTTTTAATAACTAAAAGGAGTCTGTTCTATCAGAATACTAGGGTTTTAAGTATTGAGGGAGTTTGTTAAGTCTATGATAGACATGCATTGTTTCATTTATATTTTCTCATATTGGTTGTGATATATTTACATTTACGGCATTTAGCTGATGCTCTAATTCAGAGCGACTTACAAAAGAGCTTCACTGTTTACTCAAGAATAACCTCAGCTAGTTTGAATAGACTAAAAATTCAAAGATACCTCTAAGCTTAGACACTGCTAAACACAAGCCAATAATGAGACCATAGTACTCTACTCTTCACCCAAATACCCTCAGAAGAGGTGGGTCTTCAGTCTGCGTTTGGACAGTTTGCGTCAGACAGCAAGCCCCTCTACTGTTCGGACACCCCAGGGAAGTTGGTTCCACTACTTCGGTGCCAGGAAATGCCGCACTTACTAGTTGGTAGGTGGGAGGGGGACTGAAGATGATCCCGGCATCTGTCTTTTTCCAAAGTGTGAGGCAGGGCTCCTTCAGGACTTCGCTGCGTTGGGCGTAGAATAGTGCCAAGGGAAGCCACCTGGTGATGTCCAGAACACCGGCATGGTTGTGGAGGAGCTCTTTGTTTTCCCGGCTACACAGACACACCCAGGCCCTCTGCAGGAGTGAAGTGGAATTTAGATGACCACATTAGAGGAGTCGCCACAGGCAGCCTCGTCTTCCATCTGTGGAGTTTGGACTGCCTCTAAAACAGCAGCTGGATCTGAGGGTCAAGCTTGATAACTTCCTTGCAGAGCTTGCTCCTCCATGGTCGCACCGTTTCTTGTGAGTAAACAGAGAAAAAAAGAGAGTACAGTAACACAGGGAGCAGAGAGCACAAGGATCAAAACAACTGTCTCAGATAAAGAAGACAGCGCTAATATTAATGACTATAAAGTAGGAATGATGGCTTGCTGCTCTGTGTTGAATCACGTGTCAAGCTTTCAAAGCAGGACCTCATCGAAACAGCAGCTCGGGGTCTCACTGAAAACGAAGCATTGTTGCCTCACTGAAATACAATCACAGGTCAAGGCACGTCAGTTCCCCGGTCGCGCTGAATAATGTACTCAAGTAAAATAGAAAATGTACAAAATGTGTAAAAATTAGCCGACTTTCATTTCAAAAGACAATAAAACATGAAGTAGGTTTGGTCAGGTATTGTTTCCAAACCCACAAAAGAAAAATTGTTCACAAACCCTCTTTGTATTCAAGGGTTTTTAATTGGAGATGACGTGAAACTATCTTGAATTAAACATCAACAAAAATGTCTATTTCTGGTTGTTTTTGTGTTCAACAAATGTTCAGTCTATATACATGTGCAGTACTGCTTACGAGGAGAACAAAGCAGTTACACACTCAGATGAAAAACATGCAATTAAATGTAGATCAAATTACGTTCAATGAAAAACACAGGCAGACATCACTGTATGGAGCTCCCGTTTCTGTTTGGATGAAGCTTATGAACACAAGTGAATCAGGCAATAGTGGTGTAGTATTTGTAAAACAGGTGGCACAGTAGAGCTGTGAAGCTGTGGAGGGGAAGGTGGTTGCTAAGGGTTGCAGTTAGTTAAGGGGAGTAGATTATAATCATTACTACGGTCAGCAAGAATAACAGTTTATGACTGCAGGAGAGTTTGTTTACAGTACTGAAAATTAATCCAGGGCAGTTTTAGTTATTATAGATTAGAAAGGAGAAATATGATTTGGCTTTAATTTTTTCTGCATGACACCATTCGAGTTGAAGAAATTCTAATTTTGCACGACTCTACTAGCCTTGGGATGATAAACGATATTAAATATCGATAATTTAAACAAGTGACGATGTTCAGTGCAATATCATCCCATGTGTGTTTTTTTTTTTTTTTGGCTTTATTTAACCGTTGACTTTGTGCAAGTATTCTACGGTAAACTAAACATTTAGTCCTATGTAACAAATAAGGCAGCATCTAAGTATTGATGACTCATCATTAATATAAAATTAACTACAGCTACAAATTACCTTTGTAAAACGCGACTTAAAAAGATTAGAATGTAGAGATGTGGTTAAAGAATGCTGGGTACATGCAAATGAACACCTCCGCCTCATGTGGCCTTCTCCCGGGTAGACGGTGAAAATGGATGAGCCTATACAGAAGAAGGGGGTCACTGCGGCAGTTTGGCAATATTTTAGTTTATAACCAGACGAACACGGAGAACCGTTAGATGTTAACAGTGTTACATGCCGTCTTTGTTCGGATCACCACAGAGGGTGGAAATGCTACTAATCTGCAAATCTCAGGATACATCATGCAGCTCAGTATGCTAAGCTGGGTCCAACGCATAGAGAAGGCAGTTTGTTGAATTAGACAAAATACACAAACTTGACAGCGCAAAATGGCGAGAGCACAATTCGAGTGGAACCCGTTATATCGTGAAGGGACTGCCTCCAGTGTAGTAAAAAAGAAAAAGAAAAAAAAAAATCATTCAGAGAAACGCTACAAACCTTGAACTCTCCATACGAGCTACTAAGCCGTAAGTACTTCAGTAAGATTGCGGTGCGGAGACGTAGAATAACGTTCAAGCTGAAGTTGAGCGTTTGATCAAGAGAGCGGAGTTTTACTCAGACAGCTGACATGTGGAGAAGCACTAATATGACTATATACAGGTCACTGACTGTACACTTCATTTCACCTGAGAGCCACACTGCAGCCAATACAGCTGAGGGTCTTCACTCTGAACTCCAGGACTGGAAACTGAATGAGGAAGAATTTACCTACATTACAACAGACAACGCTGCAAATATAACATCCGCCGTGAGTAGGTGACATGGTTGTACGTCACCATGTTAACTGATCATCTACATCAAAGGCTGGTTCTTGTTTATATGCTGCCAATTCAGCAGTAGCTGGTTCTTCAGTAATAGAGATTCCTGATTGCTTTCGTTTTGGACAAATAGTTGCCTGATGTTTTATTTTTTAGGAGATTGTGTCAAAACCTCTGCTGAGTAGAGGGACAGGCCTGATTCCGGAACATGGATGAATGGACTCCTCCAGACTGGATGGCAGGGCATCTCAGTACATGTAAATGAGAGAGAGAGAGAGAGAGAGAGAGAGAGAGAGAGAGAGAGAGAGAGAAAGGGGTTAGGATGACTGTTGGAACTCTGCTGAGCAGCGTGACAGGCCTGATACCAAGACGCAGGAACTGAACCAAAAAAGGGCAACTCCAGACAGGCCGCTCAGGACATGAGGAGAGAGAGACAAAAAGAGTAGCCTTGTCTGCAGTGTCTTCTAATTGGATTAAAAATATCAAATATAAGACAGTTTGTTGTATTTAGACCCCACAGCCTCTATTAACTCAAACTTACTATATTTATAAAACTATTCCCCAATACGATTTTCTCCAGTAGTGCAAAAAGAAAAAACTCCTCAACCCTGCTGAACGCTTTCTCAGCATCTAATTTATATTACGAAGGTGGTGAACGTTATTAGATCCATATCTGGATTTAATGAATCCTGTCTGATCAGGTTTAATGATGTATGGAAGAAATGTTTCAAGTCGGTGAGACAGTGCTTTAGTTAGAATTGTGTAATCTACATTAAGTAGACTAATGGGTCGATAGGAAGCACATTCTAGGGAGAGAAATGTTATCCAAGTAATTTGATCTATCTAAATGCAAACTGCTACAGTCTGAAGTGTAAAGCCATTTTTAAAAAGAAAGGATCATTAATTATGCGAGGGTGGTAGGAAATCTCACCAGAAGTTTTAATAGCTTTTATAGATCGTTCAGTCTGTTGTAATTAAGACTGGGTTTATTTCCAAACTCATAGTATTTCTGTTTAGAAAAATGTAACAACTTAGAAATATGAGGAGTGTATTCAGGGTTAAGTTTTAATTTAGCATTTACTAGCAGGGACCAGTTTGTATCAGACTGTGTGTTTGTGTTCTAGTTGCAGCTTCTCAGCTTCCAAATTTTTCTTTGGTTTCGGCTTGGGTTTTTTTCTGGAGAGACGCATAAGAGCTTAAATGATTTCACAAAGTAAAGGTAAAGGTGCACGTATTTGTCACTGTACAGTGTACACTGTAATGAAATGTGTCCTCCGCATTTAACCCATCTGTGGTAGTGAACACACACACACACACACACACACACACACACACACACACACTAGAGGCAGTGGGTACACACACCCAGAGCAGTGGGCAGCCAACTCCAGCGCCTGGGGAGCAGAAAGGGGAAAGGGCCTTGCTCAAGGGCCCAACAGTGGCAGCTTGCCAAGCCCGGGAATAGAAACCACAACCCTGGTCTCCAAACCCTGTAACCGCTGAGCCACCACTGCCCCGTGGTGTCTTTGTCTTTGAGGACATCCCATTTAACTGCACTGGTAACTGGAGAGTTGCAGTTGTCTTGCCAAGAATCTGTTATTCTCTTTAACATGGAAGCAAAAGCTTCTTTATTTAGTAAATGTGTTAAATCTCCACTGAGGAGTTTTTAATGCTGTTAAATTTAGTGTGACCTCCAAATACACTGGACTGTGGTCAGATAAAAGCAATTTGACAGCATATGTATACAGTTAGTAAGAATAAGAAAGTAATCCAGTCTTGAATAGGAGCCATGGGGAGGAGAGTAAAATGTAGAATCCATAGTCATGGGATGTAGTTCTCTCTAGATATGTAGAAGGCCTGACTGCATACTCATGTCGAAGAACTTTACAATTAACCATATGGAGTGAAGAAGATTTGTCCAGACCAGCTTCTAAGACGCAATTAAAATCACCACCCAGGAACCCAAGATCCTTGCAAAATTCATTAAACCTTTAAAATGTAATTAATTTTGGGTCACCTTCATAAGGTGCATATGTATTTAGCCCTATAATGCCAAACACCAAATTTGATTATTGTTTTTCATGCATTATACATAACATCAAGCAACATACATTTTTTCCCCAAGTAAACTAATTAAATGTTTACATTACAATTAACATTTAGAGCAAAAAATTAGATATGCAATTTGCTGTATCATGATTAATGATTAGTTGGGTGTTGCGATGGTACGATTGCTAGTAACTTCCTTTTGCTTACTGATTTCCACTAAAAACTGACCAAAGAAAATACACACAATAATCTGTGTGTATGTGTTTGTAGATGGCAAAAAATACAGTGTTGAAGATGCTCTGAAGAGGATTATGGATGGGAATTCATGGACATGGAGCAGCTAGGGGAAGATGATGAGGAGGAGGAGGACGAGGAATGTACTCCTACTGCAAAGATTAGGGAAAACCCAGATAGTGATGAAGGCCCAGAAGAGGACAACACCAAAGCAGTCGGCAAGGGGCAAAGTGAAAAGGAAGGAGCATCTGTGGAAAAGAAAACAGTTTGAACCTCCATCTGCTTAGTTTGTGGAATGCGTTGAGGAAGACTGAAGTGAGGCTTGACTGGACACCATATAAGTTTCAAAGACTGTGTGACTGAGGAAATGCTACAGGAAACTGCAGAAAAAAAACTTGCACAGAGTGCAGAAAAACGGAAAGTCGGTGAACACAAACGCCCAAGAAATCAAGCAAATTCTGGGTATGTGCATGCACATGGGGTTAGTACAGATGCCCAATGTACATACACACAAGTTTGTGATGTCACAGGGTTGATTCCTGAATTTGCTGACGCTGATTCACTTTCAGGACAACCTCAATGTGTCTGAGGATGCAAAAAAAGAAAGTGTGGAAACTCAGGCCATGGTTAGAGAAACTACGCCAACGCTTTCTTTGCATACCTCCTGGAAAATGTCACGCAGTTGATGAAATCATGGTGCCTTTCAAAGGAAAATCACAGCTACGGTGCTACATGCAAGGAAAACATCACAAGTGTTGGGCAAAGTGGCTATCTAAGACTTCGATGTGTGTCAAGGGGGAGAAAATCCTGACGTTGGTGCTACAGGAGATGTCCTAAAAATGACCTCAACTCATCCAGCAGGAAAAAGAATAAATAAATAATAATAATCAATTTTGCTGACAATTTCTTTTCAGCAGTTCCATTGGTGGAGCACTTGAAACCAGGAACATCATTGTAAAATGGAATGACAAAGCTGTAAACCTGCTCTCTTCTTTTGTTGGCGTGGAGCCACTGGGCAATGTGAAGCATTGGGATCGGAAAACCAAAATCTACATAATGGTTCCAAGACCAGCCATTGTTGACATATACAACAGGTTCACGGGAGGCGTTGACCTTCTTGATATGCTATCTGCACTGTACAAGTTCAGCTTCAGATCCCAAAGATGGTACATCTACATTTGGTGGCACACCGTTAGTGGCAGTAATCAATGTATGGATCCGCTACAGAAGAGACCTGGAGAAACCGCAGCCCAGACAGAAACCCCTGCCCCTGACAGAGGGTCTCTAAATTCTATAGGAGAAATATCCTGATCTAAATAAGATGCTTCGTCAATGGAAAATTGTGGCAAATCTAAGAAATGGAAAAAGGGGGCACTATAAGGTTTCCTTTGGGACATCTGATTTATATAATTCTGAATAGAAGCTGTAAAAAGCATCATTGATTTGTGCATGTTCTGCAAGTAGTTCTCCATCATGAGACCTTATTGCTGCAATATTTGAGAATTTCTCATTTTAGGGTTAGACAAAATGACTATTAAGCTCATTCTTAAATAAAACTATTTGTATTGCAATATCACCAGAAAGAGACTGTTGATTGCTCTTGAATTTAAACTAAAAGCACAAGAAAGGTCCCGATACTTGTGTCTTTTCTGTCGCCAAGAAGCAAATGCAATAGAATTATTCCTAAAGAAACCATTCACTGCTACCAAACAACCTCAAATTGTTCACTGATTAAACAATTCAGTTAATTCACTCCTAAATTAAAGCTGAAATATTTGTGCCTCGCAGATAAAGTTTACTGCTTGGTGCTCGGATTAAGATGCTGCCAGCAGTCGAGTAAAGACAATGCAGTAATAGATAGCTTAAGCTCTGAGCTAGCGGCCAGCTGACTGAGAAATATCACCCCCTGATCTGTTTAATTTAAAATGATTAATGACCATTTTTATCTGCTCCCACCACAAACCAAGGATGGATCTAACAAATCTAGTGGACTTTCAGTTAAACATCATAATCTCCCAATTCCTCTGTACTAAGATAAGAACTTCTTTAGTTGTAGTATTTGCAGTTGCGTAAGAAGCAACTCTATAAAATTTATTGCATTTGGGAATATCAATCTCTTAAATGGGATTATTAATCAGACCAAACTAGCACGTTTAAGAGGTCCATTTAGACAATTAAAATGTTCCAGCTCAAGACTCAAAACCATAAAGATTAAAAATAAATTCAAGTATAACAAGACCCTTAACTGGTACTGGTAGCTAAACTTTGAGCTGCTTCTTGATAAAACTGTTAGGGTCGTCTTTCCCCGCGCCCTAAAGAATAAATTATTATAAAATCCAGTAAATCATGTAAATTAATTTCCTGCCCTCTATCCAGTTGCCTACTCTGGGGTCCTGTCTTTTTCCGAGTGGTGTCCAGAAGTGTGTAGCAGTGCACCTTCAGGGCCTCACTGCATCGGGCAGAGAAAAGTGAAGAATGATGGTACCAAAGCCACATGGCAATGTCCAGGACTCCTGGAGAGAGGGGGAAAAAAAAGATTGAGCCATTTCTCTGGTCCAGATACTTTTGAGGGATTCACAGTACAACCTCCAAGAATGAATACACCGCCCTGTGGAGCTGTCCTCGGTGAGGGAGTAGGTGTGGTTGAAGAACTGATAACCTCGTACCAGTTAGTTGAGGTGAAAACTGGCTGTGGTGGTGGAGGAGCCCTCTGCTTTTCCAGGCCACGTCGACGGCCCCAGGTCCTCTCCGGTGCGGGAGTGGAGACAACCACCCTCTGTGTTCACCACGCAGGTACTGCTGGATTTAAGATGGCCAGCGTTGGAGGAGTTACGAGCAGCCTCCAGTCTGGAGTTTAGACTGCCTCTACAACAGCAGCAGTAAAGCTCGACCTCTTTGCAGAGCACCTGGAGATCTTGCTCCTCCACGGTTCCTACAGAGTAAACACAGACAGAAACGCAAACAATGGTCAGTGAGAGTACTGTAAAGTAACACAGGAAGCAGAGAGCACAAGCATCACAACAGATGTCTCAGATGAAGATAAAAAGCAAAAAGACAAAAAGCTTTTTCCTTTAGTGAGTACTTGTATCAGACAATATTAAGTCTAGACCTGACAACAAAGAGCTGTTTATGATAGAGGAGACGAAAGGAAGGAGGCTTGGAGCGATTGTTTGGAACAGAGGGGATGGAACAGGGTCTAGTGGACAGGTGGTAGGATTACTGGAGGTGAGAAGATGTAGGAGGTCATCTGTGGAAAGAGGAGAGAAGCAGGTCAGAGAAGAGGGAGGAGGAGGGCAGTGCCTAGAGAGGGGGGTAAAGGCAGGGGGAAAGATCGGCGGATCTTGTCAACCTTTTCTTCAAAGAAGGAGACAAAATCTTCTGCAGACAGGGTAGTGGGAGGTGGGGGAGTAGGAGGGTTGAGGAGAGAGGAGAAGATGGTGAAGAGTTTGTGTGGGTCAGATGCGGATGATTCCAATTTCCCCCTGTAGTAGGATGCTTTAGCGGCAGCAACTTCTGTTCTAAACCTGGAGAGAAGAGACTGATAGGAGTGGAGGTCGGAGTCGTGTTGTGACTTCCGCCACTTCCTTTCAGCCAGTCTTAGCTCTCTACGGTTGTTGCGGAGAACATCTGACAGCCACGGGGAAGGTGGAGAAGAATTTGCTGACCTAGGGAGAAAGGGCAGAGAAGGTCGACAGAGGTGGAGATAGATGAGAGGAGTGTGTCTGTAGCAGTTTCAAGTGGGAGAGAGGAGAAAGATTCAAGATGAGGAAGAGTGGTCAGGACAGTTGAGGCAAGAGCTGAAGGGGAAACAGAGCGAAGAGTGCGGTGAAGAGTGGAAGAGCTTGCAGAAGTGGTGGTTGAAGGAGCAGAGAGGGAGAGTGAGAAGGAGAGAAAGTGGTGATCAGAGAAGTCCAAAGGAGTCACAGCCACATCCAGAGCAGGGACAGGTCTGCTGAAGATCAGGTCCAGAGTGTTCCCTGCTCTGTGTTGGTGCAGACTGGTTGAACGCGAGATCAAAGGAGGATAGGATTGGGAGAAGGCATGAAGACTGGAGTTTCTCTGATGGAAGGTTGAAGTCGCCGAGTAGAATAAGTGGGGCGTCAACAGGGAGTCCACTCAAGAGAACATCCAGTTCATCAACGAAACTGCCCAAAGGACCAGGAGAACAATGATGTGAAGTCTAGTGGGAGAAGAGACTGTAACAGCATGGTATTCAAAAGAGGAAATGTCAAGATTAGAAAAAGAGAGCGGGGTGAAGCGCCACAGAGAGAAGTAAACCGGTGCCGCCGCCCCTGCCAGTCTTTCGTGGAGAGTGGGAAAAGGCAAAGGCAGACGACAAGGCAGCTGGAGTTGCAGAGTTGTCCGGGGTGATCCACGTCTCAGTCAGTGCCAGGAAGTTTAGAGACCGAGCAGAAGTAAAAGCTGAAATGAAATCTGCCTTCTGCACTGCAGACTGGCAATTCCACAGTCCTCCAGTTACCATCACATTGGTATTAGAACAAGGTGGGTAAATGAGGTTACCGGAATTGCGGCGTCTGCATCGGTATCTGCACCTCCGGCTGCTGTCAGAGGTGTGGACAGGAATTGCAAAGCACATCTTTAAGTACAACAGAATAGAGTTAGGTAAAAATGTTTTGCAGCTGATATTCTAGTGAGGAGTCATAACGTCTAACAAACCACACCTAATTTATCAAGACTGGAGGCACTTGGCTCCTCCTCTGCAATTCACACTTCTAGCTGGCCTGAAACTACACCTGAATCAGCACCTCAATCAACTAGTAAGCACCAAGCTTCTATGTTAACCTTAAGACAAGAGTGTTAGCAGAATCTACTTAGAAGTATATTTAAAAACCAGCCTACCTTACAAGCTAAAGATGACCCCAAGTAAAAAAGCAAGCAACACTTCACTGAGATTTGGAGGGATTTGGATAACATCCACTTACCTGTTTTTTCATTAAAAATAGGAAATGTTAATAAAACAAAGAAAATAAAAATATGTACAATTCAATATGAATACCTTTTGTTTGTGTGTGTGTGTGTGTGAATGTCTTTGTGGTTCACAGGTTGTAGTTTGAGGTGTGAATGTGCAAAAGGTCCAGTCTGTGGAAAGGTAAGTATTTCCTCCTACCGCGCTACAGATGAAAACATTAAATAAAAAAGAATGCTTCTCAGGTCAGTGATGTCCTCAGGGTGTGTGAACTGCTTTACACACGGTCCCAGTTCAGAGAGGCTCGCCATCCAGCGTAGAAAGGTCCCATTTGAACACTGGCAAAATAGGTCATAAATCTCAGTTAATTTCAAGTTTTAACTGACTGTGAACATCAACTTAACCACAGAAATATACAATTTAACAGCACTTATACAGTATTTACAGTTTCTTTAACAATTAAATGAGCTTATTTACAGTATATGAAGCTTCTATGAAGATAAAGCAGAGTGGACTGCATGGTTTGGCTTTTAAGGGGTTAACCTCTCGGCAGCGCGAGGCTAAAACTACGCGCCTTTTTTCCAGCCTCACGCGGCCCAGCCTGTGGCTACACACGCTGAAGAAATGTCAAATAAGAATAAAAATAAACGTTTTAATGTCCAACGGATATCATTTTTAAGCATACTCAGTTATCACCACCATAAATCATTTAATACAGTTACACAGAGCTGTCTAAGCACGGGCATGCCCAGCACTGAACCCCACAGAAAATACACGGCTAGCGTAGCATAGCCTGCTAAAGCTAACTCACCGATGTGAAAATCCAGTAAATCCCAGCTAATAACGCTCCTCTTTCACCAGCGGAGTGTTTTTCGGGTCCGACGACCCAGCGCTTTAAGTAACTGAAGGCTTAGCTAGATATTACGATGGCTTTTATCACATAAATCCAACCTTTCTAACTTTTTGACACTTTCTCCTCCAGGGAACACCACTGCTCATGGCGGCTGCTTGACCAGCAGGAAGATCTCGGTCAAGGTCAGCCGAATTTCCTGCGCATGTAAATCTAACTAATCACCTTATTGGCTGGTAGGTGTAACATAATGCTTAAATATGTAAAATAATAATAAAAAAAAAAATTATTATTATTTCTGGACTTAATAAAGTTGTTTTTTTGTTTTTTTTTAAAGTGTGTTTATTTACATTATTTTCTCAACTTAGCTTGGATCTAGTTTAGGTATTTATTATAAATAGGTTATCTGCTATTTATTTATTTTTTAATTAAGAATGAATTATTATTAGCTCAAATCTGCTTAATACTATTTAATACTATTTACTTTTACTAAAAAAATTTACTTTAATCAGGCTTTTATAACCTGGGTTACAAAAGGCATCCGGATTAAAGTAACTCGAAGGTCTAAGAATATGGCAGCTCGTAATTCATAAGACAAGCTGTCTAATTAATTTACTTACAGTCACCTCGGGTACAGAGTGTCGGAGTCAGTAGAGCGCCTGAATTGACTCAGAATCACTCATTGGGATGACGGCGGCCGCCTCTGTCTGTTTCTGATCCTGTCTCTGAAAACTCTGGACCCAGAGGAATATTGGGATCTTGGTGGAACCTCCAGAACTGTGGTAGCGGGATTTGATTCTCCGCACTTAAAGAATCAACTTGATCAGTCAGTCTTAGGAATGTAGAGAAACACTTTAATCCTGAAGTAAACAACCGGTGATGAGGCTGGTGTGAAGTTGATAGACTCCATTGTTTCACAGTATCAAAAGCCACCATCTGTCTGTTCCTGAAAACAACGTATACATAGAATATTGAAATATCTGAAAAGATCCCCCCACAATATTGCAGCGTCGACGTACCAGACAAGAACACCAGATTCACCATTTGACTTTTTTTGTGACATAGATGGAATTTGGCTTCCCCCTGTAACTCACTCTCACACACACGCGCGCGCGCACACACACACACACACACACACACACACACAATGAGCAGCCAGGGCCTTGCTCAAGAGTGGCAGTTTGCAGAGCCCAGGTATCGAACCCACAACGCTGTCATCAGTAGCCCGGAGCTCTAATCGCTGAGCTGCCACTGCCCCCTACAGCTGCTTATCGTTATCAGATTTTCGCCATTATTACTGGGCTTTGAACATCAGGGCTGTTCCTTTTTGTTTCACATGTTGCTCTTCTCAGAACTACCCATACCAGAATCTTTGTCTGACTGTTCACTAAACCAGACTGTGAAACAGCAGTTTGCAGTTTGGAGAAGCCTTTTCACTAAATTAATTATCTATATACAGCTTGATGATGAAAATTAACATTCAGTCTACAACAGCAATATTCGTGGTGACTCCTCAAGGGCTTTATCTGTTCAAAAGGTGCTGGCTAAGACTGCTTAGATTACTTAAAGAGAAAGAGGAAAACCCCTCCTTCCTAAAACTGGGTGCAGTGGTGAATTTAATACTACTTGGCAACCTGTCTTGACTTAAAAAGACAATATGGACTCTGAGGATTAATTGGCTCGTTAGCTCCCAGTCTGAAATCTGTTTCACTATTTAAAATTCTGCAGTCATTTACATTTACTCTCTTACCCTTTGCGTTTCTTTGGTCACTTGTATGTGCTTTTATAACTTCATATTCAGAAATGACCTGTATTTTTACAGTTAGAGTTTTAAGTTCATCATAAATGTAAAAAGACTTCGCTTCCAGGGGTCTCTGTGCGAACTGATTTTATGACCCCCACCAATGTAATAAACAGACCTGCGCCCTTGATTTAGTTTCACAGAGATCTAGTGAACTAAGGTGGTTCATTTCAGATGGGCCTGGACATGTACTGGCTTAAGCAGGGGGACACACAAGATTGGAGTCTGACTGTTTGACCCCGTTAAATGTATAAAAAACACCTGTCCACAGCCCCAAACAGGTGCCATTAATACAGGTAACAAGTGGAGGAAAGTAGAGCTTCTTAAGAAAGGTACAGGTCTGATAGGTTACATGTTAATACTGTTGGAGTCACAGGCAGCCTCAAGCCTCATGTTCCATCGGTGGAGTTTCGACTGCCTCTACAACAGCAGCTGGATCTGCCGGTCAGGAGATATTAATCCTCCGCGGTCACCATGTTCCTCCAGAGTAAACACAGAGACAGAAACGCAAACTTAAAAAGATTATAAAGTAGGGATGGCCGCTTGGCCAAATTGATACCATTCGAGTCACTATCGACGTTCACAGCTATGAGTAACCAGGTTCATACTGCATGTGTGGTCGTGTGGTCATTATAACATGGTGCTAACTTTGCCTTGCTAATTTGTTTGACTCTGATTGAAGCAACATTTTCAAGGCAAGAATGGAGTACAGTCTGCAGATCATCTGTTACATGCTCTAGATCTTTAGGGGGAAATGAGATGGAGATGGAGAAATCTAGAAGTTTATTAATGAAAACACTAGCTGTCCAGCATTTAGCTTCAGAACCTGAGGCTTGGGTTGTGCATAGAACTGAATCATAAATCGTGGTGACTCCGCCACGACAACTTCTGCATGAGTAACTGCAATAGCTAAACCTGGGAGTCGTCGATGCATTCAGAACAAAACAGCGACAGCCTCTGAACTCTCACCAAGGACGTAACAAACACAGCCAAAAATACGGTACCAAGTTCCCCATTAAAGAGTACAATCCTTGTTCACAGTAACTATGATGTTTCACATTATGCAGTAGAGAGCATGAAGATCAAGGGTAAGATTGATAAACTGAACTGTGAAGTCTGCAGACAAGAGAAATCTGCTCAGAGTAGAAACAGAACCTGATGCTCGAGCAAAAGCAGTACTTGAACTAGTACATACTGACCTAGCTGCTCCTATAGATCCAGTGTATGACACATTTACTCTGACCCCTCTCCCAGAAGCTGAGCATGCAGTGAGGGGAAGGTGGGTCTAAGATTTAAAACTGTAGATGGACCAGAAACGTGATCTAGATGAAAATGGCTTTACACTGAAATCAGGAGGATAATACTGATAATCTGGGTTGATGATCATTTACCAGTTTTCCTACCCTTAGGATGGAGGCAGCAGTAACACAATCCTCGAATATCATTAAGAGTCGCAGTATTGAATAATGATGTTGTAGCAAAAGAATTTATTTCAATTCTACTAAGATTTTTAAAGCAAATTTTCTGAAGCTCCAAATACAAACAAATGTGGAGGACAGACTGTCTCCATACTGCAGGGTTAGTCTGAGATACTATGAGGGACACTGATGGATTACTTTTTAAAACAAGCAGAGAAATGACAGAATAAATATAAAATCCAGTAAATCATGTAAATAACTTACCTGCCCACTATGTGACGCATCTGTCCTGCAGCCAGCAGTGGAGCTCAAAAAGCTGGGTAAACGGCTCGCTCACTCATCAATAGGTGGGCAGGGGGCAGAAGACTATGTCCAGAAGCGTGCAGCAGTGTTCCAGTAGAGAATGATGGTACTGAAGGATTCACGCTGCCAATTCAATTATAAGTTTATTTATATAGAGCCTTTAACAACAAATGTCACAAAGCGCTTCACAGAGATCCGGGTCCACACCTCTTATGAGCAAACCACAATGGTCCAAGGAACCCATCTGCCTTAGGTCGACCCGCACAGCACAAACAAATAACATTACCCAAAGAACTAGACAGAGATAATGAAGAGCTCTAGATAATGTAGAAGCAGGTTATGAGGTTCATGTTAAAGTCCATACTGAGTAAAGGGACAGGCCTGATTCTGGAACACGGATAAATGGACACCTCCAGACAGGATGGCAGGGCATCTCAGTGAGTGCGAGAGTGAGAGAGAGACAGACGGACAGACATAACAAACAATAAAACCCACCAAACGTCACACACAAACAGCCAACTGATCATCTACCACAGCACACACAGCATCACCAACACGCCACACAGTCTGGAACTTCAGCAGTTTATAATATGCAAATTCCACACTGACGCAAGATCTGACCAGTGTCTTCAACAGCAGCACCGGGTCAGTCACACCTTCACCTCGAAGGCTATTCCGCCTTGTAAGCCAGATGGATAATTTTGCCTGTCCAAACAGAAAATTCAGTAGGCAGGACCTCTGACGCTGAGACAGTAGCGTGGACCCAGTATGAATATGTCTAATCTGAAATGGTCCCCAACCTTCGCACACACCCCTCAGCAAGTCCAGCAGGGGTTCCAGGCACATGCACCCAGCAAGCACGTGCTCTACCGTCTCAGGCCTCCTACAATATGGACATCAACAAGGAGGTTCAAGTGAGCAGCATGCTTGTTCGTGGCCAAGGCCCCATGGATTATCCTCCACTGCAGGTCCCGAATTATTTTGGGCACAGGCAGTTTATACAAAATTCGCCACCTGAAATTTGCCATGCTGTGCTTACCCAAGAGACCCTGCCACCAGTGCTCTCTTACCTCCCTCAAGGCACCAAAATTCCTCATCTTCACAGCCACTCCATACAGTGCCTTACTGCTGACAGTCGAGAACTCCCCTCGGCTCGGAGAAGAGAAGGTCAGGAGGTTACCCCTACCCTCCTGCCAGTCACCAACAGCCGCAGACACTTGTAGCCATGGAAAGGGAGGACTCTTCTCTTTCGACAGTTGGTCCAACATCCCTCTGGACGCTGGTGACTTCCAGCAGCCTCAATGACTTCACACCAGTCTGCCGAGAAGAGCTGCAGTGTGTTCCATCCGCCTTCACCTGGAATCAGCAGGTGGCCCAACTTAATGTCCCCCGCTGACATGAAGCAGTTCCTGAAGCTCGGTGATAGATCCATGTCCATCCTTATTTCAGGATTGTGAAAGATAGTTACTCCCACCCCCAGGGGCCCACTCCTAGTCCTCCATCCCAAGAAAATTTGAACATCTCCAAGACATTGTCCAGCAAGGTTCAATCCTTCCAGATTCATGAGGAACAACTGGAGGTCCAGCCCCCTTACCCCCAATCCTCCTCAGCAGAGCACACGCAGACTCACTCCACTCCACATCATGGTACAGCAGCCTCTGTGCAGCCTTCAACCTGAAAGCCAAAACCCCACTTTCAAGGTCCACCAAACCTTGCCCACCCTCATGAGTAGGTAGATTGAGCACTGCAACCTTCATCCAGTGGTATCCAGTCCAAAAAAAAAAAAAAGTCCATCCTCTTCCTCTGGACCTCAGTCAGCAGACCAGATGGAGCATTTAAAACAATCAATCAGTGACACAGTGTTGATAGGTTCAGCACCCTACCAAGTATGACACTTGAGGGAGCAGCCATTTTCACTCCTCCAGCTTTCTAACCCAACCCCATCCTGAAACAGTGACCGACAGGCCGACTCAATCCCCTTCCCACCTGAACCAGACAATAAACATTAGAATACAGCAGCTCAATGTAACTGACCAATTTCGGATTTGGGGAGCAGTTTGTCACGAAGTCTCGAAAAGGTAGTCATGGTCCACTCGATCAAACGCCTTCACCTGATCCAAGGAAATCAGGCAAAAGTTTACATCAGTAAGGTTGGAAAGATTGATCAGATCCTGTATTAAAAACATAATCCATAATCCATAGTGTCCATAATCGAGCGCCCTGGTATACAGTACGATTGGCCCGTGTGCACAATGGATGACTTAAGATAATTAAGATGATCTTTAAGGCGGTTGGCCAGAAGCTTCGAGAAGATTTTGTAGTCACAGCACAGAAGAGCTACTGGACGCCAGTTTCTAATGTCACACAGATCTCCCTTTTTTGGGAGAACGGACAGAACCGCCCAGAGGCCCAGAGGCAGTTCTCCTGCACAATGCATTCACATAACATTTCATACAGGTCAGAACCAACCAATTTCCAGAACGCTTTATAAAACTCCACAGGCAGACCATCCACCCGCCCTCTGGAATGTCGAGGTGTGAAGTTCATGTACTGAGATTGGTTGATCCAGGCTACACTTCTGATCCAAGGACAACATATGCAGGTTTAACAGCAAGGATTTCATGCATGCAGTATCACCTGGATCAGCTGTAAATAAAGCAGAATGAAACTCAACCGCCCTCTCCTGCATTTCCCCCACATGGGAAGTTAGTCTCCCATCAGACATGTCCAACCCATGCATCTGTTTGGGTTCATTACAGCCAAAAACAATCCAAAAACAAAAAGACGTAGGGGCATCCATTTCACTGAACAGTTTAAAACAAGCTCTCAAGAGCACCTTTTGCTCTCTCTTGCAGAAAAGTTCCCAGTTCTCTGCGCAGCGCCGCCAAGTCAGCTTCAAGGTCCAAAAGAACCCTCCTCCTTCCCATGGTGGATAGGGCTGTATATTGTTGGCAGAATAGTCTGATTTGAGCTTTCCCAACATCCCACCCCTGTCTGAGAGAATCATAGTCCCCTTTCCTTAACCTCCACATTTCCCAAAACTGCTGAAAAGCAGAGCAAAAGGCAGCATCTTGCAAGAGCTGTAAATTAAGCACAGTTGCTCTGCTTAAACAATAAAACCTAAAACAATAAAAGCATCTTGGGAAACTTGACTTCTTTTTGTAAGGACGTGAAAACAGCCACTCTCTCCCCCGCCCCCCCCCCCTAATTAGGTGCATAAATATTTATAAACACATACATACTCCACCAATTAATATCCACATCAACCCTTAACAGTCGTCCTTAACACACCTCCTTCACCAGAGACAAAACTAGGTGGGGAAGGATACAAAAAGCTTTCAGATTTCCGTCTCCTCCCGTTTATTTAAATCTAAAAAACATCTAAATTCGTAGGGCAAGCGGCCTAATTAATTTACTTACAGTCATCTCGGGTACAGAGTCTCAGAGTCAGTAGAGCGCCTGAATTGACTGAGAATCACGGTCATCAATAGCCCAGAGCTCTAACTGCCCCTACATCTGCTTATCATTACCAGATAATCCCATACCAGAATCTTTGTCTAGCTGTTCACTAAACCAGACTGTGAAACAGTCCCTGAAAATCTGGCTGCAGTTTGGAAGAGTCTTTTCACTAAATGAATTATCTACATAGAGCCTGATGATGAAAAACAATGTTCACCACCTCTACCATTGATGAGGCCTTTTCATCTTGGAGAGAAAAAGGAGGAAATGTCTTAAAGGATCTGTTTATTGATAAAAAGTTTGTATCCTTTGAACTTAGAACTGAATTTAATCCTCAAGCTAATTTTTTCAGGTATTTGCAGCTACGTAGTTGTGTGTCCACAAACTTCCTCGTCATTATTAGATACGGTTCTGAACGTCAACCCACAGATAAAAAAATGTAACTGGCACCATATCTGTTACTGAACTCATTTCATATTAAACCCTTACAAGTACTAAAGCAGCAGTAGGTGGAGGATTCATCTGTCCATCAATATATTTACTGAATGGTGGTAAAATATTGTAGATAACGCTCCTCATCTATGTGTTTAAAACACATTATAATTCAATTTAAAATAGTGCATTCCTTACTCTGGACTAAGACAAGGCTGGCAGAATTTGTTTAAAACATGAATCTAATGTATGATAGATCTCAAACAGAATCAACACAGGCACACGTTTTGGTTTTGTCTAAAAATGACAGTCTTTTGGAATTATGTCAGGAGTCTTTAAACAGCCAACCCAGCCTTCCCCCACAACAGCAATATTCGGGGTGACTCCTCAAGGGCTTTATCTGGGGAAATCTTGTTCAAAAGGTGCTAGCTAAGACTAAGGAAACGCTTGTGGGAAATCCTTACTCCAGACCCGGTCCTTGGAGGAATCACTGTCTCCATGTTTAGCTTGTTCTTTCTGCTTTCTATCACTTTCTAGCGCTTTTCCTCGTAACTGCTTTTAGATTGTGTTTACAGTCCACAGGTTTATTAAAAAAGCGGAGTACCCCACAACAACAACCTTATTTCGGTGCCTAAATCAGCTGAAAGCGGTAAGTTTGTATTTTATTATGGCTGTTGCTGGACTTTTTGAGTGTGAGAAGTGTGGCATGTTTTGTCTAGACCCTTTTCCCACCGCTAGTGATAATGATAGTGTTTGCACTAAATGTGAGTTAGTTAGCTCTCTGGTGGAAAAGGTGGACCAGTTAGAGGTGTGCATCATGGGGTTACTGAAGGATAGAGAGCAAGAGTTGCCCCCCGTTGCCTCAGGGAGAGCTAGCACCCCCCCCCCACTCCGGCGTTAGAGCCCTCACAGCGGGGCAAATGGGTGACGTCTCGGCGGCATAGCCGGAAAGCTAAGGCTAATGCTAGCGCAAAGGCCGAAGCTAGCCCACCGGAACACCACGCTCCCCCCCCTTTTGCGTGTCAAACAGGTTTGCCCCGCTCAGCGAAACACCCGCTGAGGAGCCTGTTCAAAGTACTCTGGTAATAGGAGACTCTATTGTTCGACACGTGAAAATAGCTAGTCCTTTAGGGGCTCCAGCAGTGACCTCATAGCTGTTTACCGGGAGCCAGAGCGCCGGACATTAGCGGCAACCTTAAGCGAACAGGAGATATTCGAGGATAGTGATTCATGTAGGGGCCAATGATATCCGTCTGCGGCAGTCAGAAATAACTAAGGATAATATTAAAGAGGTGGTTAAACTGGCCCAGACGATGTCCGATGCCGTAATTTGCTCTGGTCCCATCCCAATGAGGCACGGCGCTGAGTCCTACAGCCGACTCACAGCGCTGAAAAGGTAAAAGGTAGGGATGGTGTCCACCCCACGCGGGAGGGTGCTGCCTTACTTTCGTGCAGCATAGCCCATAGTCTGCTAGTTAGTCGGCAGAGGAGTGTAAAAGGCTGCTGACAATCCAGAGCCGAGACCAGGCCGCAGACAGACCGGCTAAACCGACTGCCTGCAAGCTGCTTTGAGGCGTCACCCAGGTTTCACTGTATTGAGACTGTGTCTGTGCGCCGAATTAAAGCCAAACAGAGAACATCTAGATCAGCTCGTTTTAATAATTTAATCAGTGTTAAAATCTCTCATTTCAACGATAACAGCAGCACCTCAGACCTAAAGCTCGGTCTACTTAACATTAGATCACTATCCTCGAAAGCAGTGATCGTAAATGAAATGATATGTGATCAGAAACTAGATGTTTTCTGCCTAACCGAAACCTGGATTAGACCTGATCAATATATAGCTCTAAATGAAGCCACCCCCGCAGGCTATAAATATGTACATAGCCCTAGATTATCAGGCAGAGGAGGTGGAGTATGTATAATCTACCAGAATACACTAGATATTATTCATAAACACTGTAACACCTTCACTTCTTTTGAGCTTATCTACATTAATATATCAAATCCGGCCACAAATAAAAGTGTTTTCTCACTGATTAATATTTATAGGCCTCCAGGGCCCTACTCTGAATTTTTAAAAGAATTCAGTAATTTTTCTGCAGACTTGGCAGTGTGCAGTGACAAAGTTATAATAGTAGGAGATTTTAATATTCACTTTGAAAAAGCAGACGATCCATTAACAAAGGCGTTTGTATCAATTTTAGATTCTGTTGGCATTATACAAAACGTAACTGGACCCACACATTACTGTAATCATACCCTAGATTTAGTCCTGACCCTGGGTGTTAGCATTGATCAGCTAAATATTCTACCTCAAAGCTCAGTAATATCAGATCATTATCTAATCTCCTTTGAGCTACATCTTAGGCAAAATGTAAATTCTTCTCCCCAACACTGCCTAAAGCGCACAATAACACCAATGACAGCTGTACAGTTTACTAAAAATCTCCCACCCCTATCGACCTTAGCTTACACTCCGTCAGACCAAACGGAGCTCGTCAAATTAACAAACGATCTAGAGAATACCCTTCGATCAACCTTAGACAAAGTAGCACCGTTCAAAAATAAAATGATGAGGCAAAAAAGGCTCGCACCGTGGTACAGTGATCAAACTCGTACCTTAAAACAAACAGTGCGGAAACTAGAGCGTAAATGGCGGACGACCAAACTAGAGGTGTTCCACTCTGCGTGGAAGGACAGCCTTAGTCAATATAGAAAGGCACTCATTAAAGCTCGCTCAGTGTATCTGGCCTCGCTGATCGAGAAAAACAAAAACAAAAACAATCCCAGAGTTCTTTTTAATGAGATCTCTAAACTTACTAAAAGCCAGGCAGATACTCAACCCCAGATCCCAACATCTTTAACTAGTCATGGACTATTTTAATAATAAAATAGAAAATATTAGACAACAAATCCAACCCTGCTTATTAAATCAAACATGGCCGTCACCTGATGTAGTTGCTTTAGAACAAAACTTAGTTGTAGAACAAAGGCTGGAAGCCTTCTACCCACTTCCACAGCCTGAACTAGAAAAAATTATATCCTCAGCTAATTGTACAACATGTACACTCGACCCGATTCCCTCTAAATTGCTAAAAGAAATTCTCCCAATTATAATCGGACCTCTTTTAACAATTGTAAATTCATCCCTTAGCCTTGGGCATGTACCCCAAACCTTTAAAATAGCAGTTATAAAACCTTTAATCAAAAAACCAAATCTTGATCCTAGCGTATTATCTAATTATAGACCCATCTCAAACTTAACATTCGTATCTAAGATATTAGAAAAAGCTGTGGCCCAACAACTCTGCTTATACCTGAGTAAAAATTACATGTATGAAAAATTCCAGTCTGGATTTAGACTCAATCACAGCACAGAGACAGCCCTAGAGATTACGAATGATCTCCTTCTTGCCTCTGATCAAGGCTACGTATCTTTATTAGTCCTACTAGACCTTAGTGCAGCCTTTGATACAATAGATCATTCTATATTACTAGAAAGATTAGAGAAAATGGTTGGAATCACAGGGACAGCCCTATCATGGTTCCAATCATATCTAACGGGACGCTTCCAATTTGTAAAGATAAATGATTTATCTTCAAACTACGCAGAAGTAAGATATGGAGTTCCGCAAGCCTCAATTTTAAGACCACTATTATTTATACTATACATGTTACCACTGGGCTCAGTTATAAGCAGACATGGCGTTAATTTCCATTTCTATGCAGATGACACACAGCTCTATATATCAGCCAAACCTGACGATAAATTTAGATTACAGAAAATGGAGGACTGTGTAAAGGATATAAAACTCTGGATGTCACATAACTTCCTTCTCCTCAACAGTGACAAAACCAAAGTTCTCCTTTCAGGTCCAAAAGACTCTAGAAATAAACTATCAGACTTAATGTTAGACTTGGCTGATTCTTCCATCATTCCTGGTTTAGCAGCTAAAAATCTTGGCGTCACATTCGACTCAGATTTATCATTTGAGCAACATATAGCTAATATTAGTAGAACAGCCTTTATGCAGCTTAGGAACATCTCCAAACTAAGAAACTCCTTATTACTACAAGACGCAGAAAAGCTAGTACATGCTTTTATTACCTCAAGGCTAGATTACTGTAATGCACTACTGTCAGGTTGTTCCAGCAGGAACCTCAATAAACTTCAGCTGGTGCAAAATGCTGCAGCCAGGGTCCTTACTAAAACTAGAAAATTTGACCATATCAGTCCAGTTCTATCAGCACTTCATTGGCTCCCAGTTAAATTCCGTATCGAATACAAAATTCTTTTATTAACAAATAAAGCCCTACATGGCCTCGCTCCTGAGTACCTGCAGGATCTTATAGTATATTACGAACCATCAAGACTACTTAGATCTCAGGGTGCTGGCCTCTTATGCGTTCCCAAAATTCAGAAAACCTCAGCAGGGGGAAGAGCCTTTTCTTATAAAGCCCCCCAGCTCTGGAATAACCTTCCAGATAATGTTCGGGACTCAGACACAGTCTTAATCTTTAAATCTAAGCTGAAAACTTATATGTTTAGTTTAGCTTTTGGTAATTAATGTTTCTTAGATAAGGGCTGCAGGTCCAGGGGTCCGCGGACCCAGGGAATTGTAGTACACTGAGATGCTGGAGCTGTCGTCTTGCTGCTTACACGCGATCACTCAGGTTTGTTGACGGTGGAGCAGATAGATGCTGGTGTTCTCAGGGTACGCCCGTGTCCGTGTTACCTTCTGGCTCTCTCCTTTTAATTATGCTGTGATAATCAGACCTGCCGGAGTCGTCAGACATACCCAGATGCTGATTCTCAACATTCTCTGCACTCCATAAAATTCCTCTTAGAACTAACTTCTCTCTCTTTACCTTCCCCGAGTAAATGGCCACCCAGCCCGATCTGCAGGAAGATTGCCCGCTGAGGTCCCCTCTACCTGCATCTAACCAGCTGCCACCTACCAGTCCGGCCAGCGGGTCCCCCCCCAACCCGCCACCACCCATGGCTCACCCGCCAGCTGCTGCTGCCTGTTTGGTGGCCGTGCTGAAACCTAGATGGACTCGTGCCTGTCTGACACTATTAATATCACCACTATCAACTTTCTGTTGTATCTGCTTTGGTAATTTTTATCATTAATGTTTAAAACAGTCAGAGGAGGATGGGTCCCCCTTGTGAGTCTTGGTTCCTCCCAAGGTTTCTTCCTCCAGCTCTGAGGGAGTTTTTCCTTGCCACTGTCGCCGTTGGCTTGCTCACGGGGGTCTTTGACGCTTCATGTTATTCCTTCTTTCTTCTCTGTCTCTGTTCTTTATTAAGTACTAATTATGTGAAGCTGCTTTGTGACGACAACAGTTGTAAAAAGCGCTATACAAATAAATTTGACTTGACTTGACTTGACTATTTAGATTACTTAAATGGAAAGAGAAAAACCCTCCTACCTAAAACTGGGTGCAGTGGTGAATTTAATACTACTTGGCAACCTGTCTTGACTTAAATAGACAATATGGCCTCTGAGGATTAATTGGCTGGTTAGCTCCCAGTTTGAAATCTATTTCACTATTTAAAATTCTGCAACCATTTACATTTACTCTTTTACCCTTTGCGTTTCTTTGGACACTTGTATGTGCTTTTATAACTTCATATTCAGAAATTACCTGTATTTTTACAATTAGAGTTTTAATACGTGTAAAAAGACTCTGCTTCCAGGGGGTCCTGTGCGAACCGATTTTATGACCCCCACCAATGTAATAAACAGACCTGCGCCCTTCATTTAGTTTCACAGAGATCTAGTGAACTAAGGTGGTTCACTTCAGACGGGTCTGGACATGTACTGGCTTAAGCAGGTTGGAGGTTTGGAGTCTGACTGTTAGACACTGTGGACAGGTGTCTTTTATACAGATAACGAGGTCAAACAGGTGCCATTAATACAGGTAACGAGTGGAGGACAGAAGAGCTTCTTAAAGAAGTTACAGGTCTGAGAGCCAGAAATCTTGCTTGTTTGTGGGTGACCAAATACTTATTTTCCACCATAACTTCGAAAACAATTCTTTAAAAAAAATCCTACAATGTAATTTCCTGAATCTTTCTCATTTTGTCTCTCATAGTTGAAGTGTACCTATGATAAATTACTGACCATCTGTCTGAAGTTGAAGAACTTGCACAATCAGTGGCTGACTAAATACTTTTTTGCCCTACTGTATATTTAACATCCCAAGCTCAATGCAGAAATGCTTGCACTCGGAAAGATGGAAGAAATTATATAAATTCAGATTTTCCAACATTACAATTAAAAAACATGCGGGGGACAGAGTCTCAATACTGCAGAATGTGTCTATAATACTATGAGTAACACTGATATTACTTTTTAATACAAGTGAAAAGAATAAATAAGTCAGTCCTGGCCAGGCGGCTCAGGTGAAGCTCATCTGTGTTAGAGAATCGGACCCAGCCGAAAGCTCAGCACAGACTGA
This sequence comes from Salminus brasiliensis, assembly GCF_030463535.1. Classification (NCBI taxonomy): domain Eukaryota; kingdom Metazoa; phylum Chordata; class Actinopteri; order Characiformes; family Bryconidae; genus Salminus; species Salminus brasiliensis. The sequence continues at coordinate 14,784,063 of NC_132890.1, read as the reverse complement.
CCTGTCCCACAGCCAGCAGCGGAGTGTGAAGAGCTGGGGAAACTGCTCACTCACTCATCGTTAAGTGTTCAGGGGGTAGGAGACGATGATCCTGGTGTCTGGCTTTTTCCAAAAAGTGTCCAGAAGCGTACGGCAGTGCTTCTTCAGGGCCACGCTGCATCAGTCAGAAAATAGTGGAGAACAATGGTGCCAAAGCCACCTGGTGACGCCCAGGATACGGGCACCTAGAAAACAGGAGACCGCGACATTACTCTTTAGGGTCGATACTTTTTAGTGTTTTACAAAAGAATCTCCAACAGTGAGAACACCACCCTGAGGAGCTGTCCTTAGTGCCAGAGCAGGTGAAAAGCGGAGGAACTCGAACCGTTTAGCAGAGGTGAAAAATGGCTGTGGTGGTGGAGGAGCCCTCTGCTTTTCCCAGCCACATTGGCACTTCCAGGCCTTCTCAGGTGCGGGAGGGGAGACTACAACCTTATGTGTCTGCAGCGCCGGTAGAGCTAGAATTAAGACGGCGGTGTTGGAGGAGTTACAGGCAGCCTCCAGCATTGTCTTCCGTCGGTGGAATTAGGACTGCCTCTACAACTGCAGCTGGATCTGCTGTACAAGCTTGACGACCTCTTGGAGAGCTAGGCAGTGACACAGAGTACTGAACAGTAACACCGGGAGCAGAGAGCACAAAGATTACAACTGACTCAGATAAAGGAAACAAAGCCACAAAATAGTACCAAGTTTATCATTAAAGAGTACAACAGGCTTCATTACCTGAATGTGGTCAATGATCACAGCGGTGATGGTTGCAGTTTTACAATATTCAAACACAGCATGAAATCCTTGTTCACTGCAATTATGATGTTTCACATTATGCAGTAGAGAAAATGAAGATCAAGGGTAAGATTGATAAACTGAACTGTGAAGTCTGCAGACAAGAGAAATCTGCTCAGAGTAGAAACAGAACCTGATGCACGAGCAAAAGCAGTACTTGAACTAGTACATACTGACCTAGCTGCTCCTATAGATCCAGTGTGCAAAAGCTTTGTAGGTACAATCTGGCGTTTACTGAGGATTACTCAGGTGCAGTCTGTGTACTTCCTGAAAATGAAGGGTGAAACTGTAAAAGCTATGGAGTGATGCTTGACTGATTCTTCTCCATATGGAACAGTAAAATATTCACAGCAGGGGATTTTCAGTCAATGCTCAGTAAGTAGGGCATAAGGCATTAGTCATCGACACCTTAATTACAACATCAAAATGATCCAACAGAGAGAAGTTGGAGAACCCTATTTGATATGGAAATGTGAATGCTAGTATAGAACAATTAAGAATTCTGGACATGTGTGGTAATAACCAATGCAGTCATTTGAAAAAGGGGCCTAAATAGTTGTTTGAAAAGCCATACAACGACGACGACATGTTAACTAGGAGAAAGCCTAACGTTAGAGGAGAGTATTTGGAGCAGCATGCTACTTTTACAAACATGATCAGATAGAAGCTAGAGTCAAAATGTTAAAGGGAGTCTTTGTAGGAATGACAAGAACAGTCCAGCATACCTAGTCTACTATCCAGACACAGGGAAAGTGCTTAAACACAGGCTTGTGAAATTTCATACAAAGTGTGTTAAAGAACAGCAAACCCAGACGGACCAGTCAATGGCAGCTGATGATCCCAAGGTGAGAGGTGTGTACCCCCCATTCCAACAGCCAAAAGTGTTGATCAGACTCCAGAAGAGGTTCAAGAGTCTTAAACTGATGCTCAAGATGGTGCTCAAACAGAAGGAGACAGACATGGCACACACCTTTCCAAAGAGAGATAGGAAAGCACCTTAGTACTTAGCTGACTGTGTGTCAGATATTGAAGATCAGATATTGACATATACTGACTACTGTTACAGGGTCTGTAATGTACCACAGAGCTTTAAAGAGATTCAACAAAACCACAGTTTTGGGTTGATGCCATGAAAGAGGAGAGGACTTCTCACTGAAAAGGACATTTATTCTGACCGCTCTCCCAGAAGCTGGACATGCAGTGAGAGGATCTAGGATTAAAACAGTGAAGATGGATCTAAAAGGTACAAAGTCTGATATGCTGCTAAGTGTTACAGTCAAGCAATGGGAGTGGATTACAAGGAGACCTTTTCTCCAACTGCAGACGTTACAGCAACACACACTTCGATGCAGATTACCACACAGTACGACCTTCAGCTCCACCAGATGGACGTTACAACAGCCTACTTGCAAAAAAGTGACTACCTTATGAGTGTTGGCTACAGTAGCTATAAATAAAGGCTCAATATAACATGACATTGCGGTCAGAAGTTTATCATAAATACAATAAAGAAACAGTAAAGAAATGTTTGTCTCTCTCAGTGTAATAAGTATAAGAACACTCTTCCTCAATGTCAAATCCAAATACAAGGCAAATGGGATGCAATACAACAGGATGTCCAGGTGTAAAAATGAATATCTGTAAGGAATTTCAGTTCAGGCCTTTTCCAAGTACAACTGTACAATGGATCAAATTCTGGTAAAGCGTTCTGAGTTCTGATGCAACTCACAGGTTAGCTTTTCCATATGTAACCATTTGGCAATCGTCTTCAACCACATCCTTCAAGGTTCAAGGTTCAAGGTGAGCCATTCCTCCAATTCGTTAAGTTGAAATCTAAACTTGCCACTTTTCTGACAGGACTGGGTAAAGTGTCTGATTTGAAAAAAAAAAATGATAAAGCTCAGTATTAGGAGTCCAGAAAGTGCTTTGAGTTGTTCAAATAAGTTTAAAATTCCTGCTGTGAATAAACTAGACAAATCCTCTATGCCCCTTAATGTCTAATTACTAAGCCCAATGACCCCAAGCTGAGGGGGTAGATTTGGATTTAAGGTGAGTGGTGACCATAAAGAGATACAATTAGGAAATTGTTATATATTTTCTAGCGTCTCTCCAAGAAATCAACGTATCGTACACTACAAAGTTATCAGAGAGAGACGGTATTTTGGCAAAATTATAAATGGTAGGAAAGGTAGCTGACTCCTCACCAGCCCATACACAGTAGAGACTTGTGACTGACATGTTACCTACCTGGTGATCCTGGTGGAAATGAGGGCGCTGGTGAGTGGGTCTTCTAGGAGCCAGCAGGATCCACGGTTAATCTAGGAGGAAACACACAACCAATAACCCTAGGATATACATATAATTCCAGCTAGCATAATTTACCAGGATACATCAATAATGCCATAAACATGTAAATAATTGTATATAAGATGTATAAATAATGTCCATGTTATCTGTTGTATTGTCATTGTTTGTGATGACCACCCCCTTAGTAGACACTTGGTCCACTCCAGGCTGAGGAGGGAGGAGCAGAATAGGCTGAAGCAGAAGTAGATGTCTGTGAGGCTTTGCAGTCCTCAGATAAAGGCTGCTGAGGCCTTGTTGTACAAAGTGTGTGTAATCTAGCTCTTTTGTGTTGTGTGTACTTATTTAATGTTGAATTTGTGCAAAAATATCACTTGAACTTACCTGGAAGTGTTTGGCTGGTCAACTCTCCTTCACATCCACTTAAAGCCACGCCATCACCACCACATGAGCATTTCTATACTGACCCACAATCAGTCTAATCTATTTAAAACCAACTACACATCTGTTCTGCCTGTGTTGCCCAGAAATATAAACTCAAATTTGGTCAGGATTCACCCCCTAGATTTATAGGGTTTAGAAGGGTGGATAATTTTAATCTGGGCTTTTTATTATCCCAAATAAATCTGCTTATTAATTGATTTAACTTAAAAAAAAAAAAGATGTGGGTCAAATGAGAAGGCAGATTTTGAAATAAATAAAACAATCTAGGTAAAATGTTCATCTTGATTACACTAATTCTGCCAAAAACAAAGTGTGGTTTAGGTCAGGGGTAATTGTTATCCCAAGGTCTCTAAAGCCAGTATTTGTCAACTGGAATGGTAGATTTAGTTTAATATAATTCGGGACATTCAGCTGAATAGCTGTAGACCTGCCAAAATTTATTTTATAGCCAGATAGCACACTATAATTAGTGCTGAAGTTTCTGATTTCAGGAACAGACGTCACTGGATTCTTTAAATATAGAAGTATATTGTCTGCAAATAATGAGATACGATGGTCTGCTTCTCCACTAAAACTCCTGATATAATGAACCTAGATGTAAATGTATTCAGCAAGGAGTTCTATTACTAGGGCAAAATGCAATGCTGAAAGAGAGTAGCCTTCTCTGCAGTGTTAATGGAGGCTGTGGGGTCTAAATACAACAATTTGACTATATTTATAAAATTATTCTCCAATACGATTTTCTCCAGTAGTGCAAAAAAGAAAACTCCACTCAACCCTGCTGAACACTTTCTCAGCATCTAAAGAAACAATAAAAGTAGGCTCTTTTCTTTTGGCAAGGAGATGTAGATTATTGCGAAGGCGGCGAACGTTGGATCCATATCTGGATTTAATGAATCCATGGGCATTAATCATAGGTATAAAAATGGGGCAAACATTTTGTAAAATTGGACTGGACACCCATCAGGGCCAGGTGTTTTTTCCTGAGGGCATGGTCCTGATAGTATCCCAGATCCCCTCTGGTGTAAAGAGGGCACAGTAACAACTAAGAAATATGATGCATGTTAAATCTTCACTGAAGTGTTTTTAATGCTGTTAAATGTAGCGTGACATCCAAAACACACTGGACTGTGTTCGGAAAACCAATTTGAAAGACCTTCAACATATGTATACAGTTAGCATATAGAAGCTAGAGTCAAAATGTGAAAGGGAGTCTTTGTAGGTACGACAAGAACAGTCCAGCATACCTAGTCTACTATCCTGATACAGGAAAAGTCCTTAAACACAGGCTTGTGAAACTTCATACAAAGTGCGTTAAAGAACACCAAACCCAGACTGACCAGTCAACGGCAGCTGATGATCTCAAGGTGAGAGATGCGTACCCATCATTCCAACAGCCGACAGGGTTGATCAGACTCCAGAAGAGGTTCAAGAGTCTTAAACTGATGCTGAAGATGGTGCTCAAACAGAGGGAGACAGACATAGTACACACTTTTCAAAGAGAGATAGGAAAGCACCTCAGCACTTAGATTGAAGATTAGACACTGACCAGAACTGACCACTGCTACAGGGTCTGTAATGTACCACATAGCTTTAAAGAGGCAGAGAGTTCAACAAAACCACAGTTTTGGGTTGACGCCATGAAAGAGGAGAGGACTACTCACTGAAAATGACATTTACTCTGACCGCTCTTCCAGAAGCTGAACATGCAGTGAGAGGATCTAGGATTAAAACAGTGTAGATGGATCTGAAACATACAAAGTCTGATATGCTGCTAAGTGTAACAGTCAAGCAATGGGAGTGGATTACAAGGAGACCTTTTCTCCAACTGCAGATGTTACACCAATACACACTTTGATGCAGATGACCGCACAGTCCGACCTTAAACTCCACCAGATGGACATTACAACAGCCTACTTGCATGCTCTGATTGGGAGATGTACATGAAGCAAACAGAGGAATTTGAAGGAAAGTCAAATACAGGTGAAAAGCTCGTCTGTAAACTAACTAAATCATTTTGTACTTCTAACAGTCTGGAAGAACCTGAACATGTTGATGATTATCTAGATGAAAATGGCTTTACACAGAACCCAGCTGACCATTGAGTCTACAACAAACGCACTGAAATCAGGAGAATAATACTGATGATCTGGGTTAATGATAATTAACCTACACTTAGGATGGCAGCAGCAACACAATGCCTGAATAGTGTTTTTGCAGTGGAAGAATTTGTATCAGCTCTAATAAGGTTGTTAAAGACAGTCTCAATACTGCAGGGTTTGTCTGAGATACTATGAGGGACACTGAAAAAATAAGTTTTAATATAAGCAGAGAAATGACAGAATAAATGGTTATTAAAATATTTTAAAAAAGTACTTGCCAATTATTCAGTTCACTAACGTCAGGAGCTCACTGCATTGGGAGGAGAAGAGTAGAGAAGAACAACTTAGAACTGAATTTAATCTTTAAGCTCATTTTTTTCAGGTATTCGCAGCTACGTAGTTTTGTGTCCACAAACTTCTTCGTCATTATTAGATATGATTCTGAAGGTCAACCCACAGATAAAAAAAATGTAATTAGCACCATATCTGTTACTGAACTCCTTTCATATGAAACCCTTACAAGTATTAAAGCAGCAGTAGGTGGAGGATTCGTCTGTCCATCAATATATTTACTGAATGGTGGTAAAATATTGTAGATAACACTCCTCATCTATATGTTTAAAACACATTATAATTCCATTTAAAATAGTGCATTCCTTACTCTGGACTAAGACAAGGCTGGCAGAATTGGTTTAACACAGCATGAAGAGCTAGAAAAATGACTAGTAAGTAAGCAATCAGGGGGTAAAAGTATTTTTCAGAACCGTGTGCAGAAGCGTGCGGTAGTGCTCCTTCAGGACCTCATCGGGAGGAGAATAGTAAAGTATGATGGTGCCTGAAGAGTCATGCTGCCACAACGCCAAGGGAAGCTACTTGCCGATGCCCAGCACTTTTTTCAGCATTTTACTGAAGAATCTCCAACAGTGAGAACACCACCCTGAGGAGTTGTTCTCTGAGGCCGAAAGTCTGAGGACCTCGGATTGGATAGGAGGGGTGAAAACTGGTCGTCGTAGTGTAGGAGTCCATTTTTACCAGCCACGCTGACACCCCCAGGCTTTCAGATTTTTCAGGAGTGATGACGACCCTCTATGTCCGCTGCACCGGTGGTGCTGGAATTAAAACTGTAATTGAAGGAGTCCCATGCAGCCTCCAGCCTTGTCTTCCATCTGGTGAGTTTGGACTGCCTCTACAACAGCAGCTGGATCTGCCGGTCAAGCTTGATGCCGTCTGGAGAGCTCGTTCCGCCGTGGTCACCATGTTCAGGAGTAAACACACAAACGCAAACGGTGGTCAGTGAGACAGAGCACTGGAAGGTTATCAATGAAAACACTAGCTGTCGAGCATTTAGCTTCAAAATCTGAGGTTTGGGTTGTGCATAGAACTGAACTGAATTGTGGTGATGCTGCCACGACCACTTCTGCCTGAGTAACTGCAACAGCTAAACCTTGAGGAGTCGATGCAGTCAGAATGAAACTGCGACAGCCTCTGATTTCTCACCAAGGACGTGACGAACACAGAAACCAAAACTGTTCGCCAGTTGTCTAGGCCTGTTTAATGAGTTTACTTTTTAAAATAATTCTGTTGAAGCCTGGTTCAAAATCAATGGCAGATTTTCATTTGTTCTTTCATAGAATTTTTATTTATTATTACTTTTGTCAGATTCAAGTTATTTCTGTGACCATTGTGGGTTTTTCTTTCATTAACCAAAGGGTACCAACAATTTTATCCACATGTGTAATACTGCTGTTCTGTACTATGTTTTCTGTACACACTTTTTTTAAAGAGCTAAAAGGAGTCTGTTCTATCAGAATACTAGGGTTTTAAGTAGTGAGGGAGTTTGTTAAGTCTATGATATAGGCATGCATTATTTCATTTATATTTCCTCATATTATAGGGACATACAGGGATATACAGTAACAGGGAGCAGAGAGCACAAGGATCACAACAACTGGCTCAGATAAAGAAGACAGAGCTGATATTAAAGACTATAAAGTAGGGATGATCGCTTGCCGCTCTGTGTTGAATCACGTGTCAAGCTTACAAAGCAGGACCGCCTTGTAACAGCAGCTCAGTCTCTCGCTCAAAACGAAGCATTGTTGCCTCACTGAAACACAATCACAGGTCAAGGCACGTCAGTTCCCCAGCCGTGCTGCTGTATAATGAACTAAAATAAAATAGAAATATAGAAAGTGTGAGAATTTGGTTGACTTTCATTTCAAAAGACAACAAAACGTGTATATAGTTTTTGCTTTGAAGGTCAGGCGTTGTTTCCAAAAGAAAAAAATCCTTGACAACCCTCCTCCGTATTCAAGGGTTTTTAAACTGGAAATGACGTGAAATTATCTCGAATAAAACATCAACAAAAATGTCCATTTCTGTTTATTTCTGTGTTCAACAGATGTACATTCTACATGCATATGCAGTCTGGTTTATGAGGAGAACAAATCAGTTACATACTCAGATGAAAAACATTCAGGTAAATGTAGATAAAATTAGTCAATGAAATAAAGAAACACAGGCAGACATCACTGTATGGAGCTCCCGCTTCAGTTTGGACGAAGCTTATGAACACAAGTGAATCAGGCAATAGTGGTGTAGTATTTGTAAAACAGGTGGCGCAGCAGAGCTGTGAAGCTGTGGAGGGTTGCAGTTAGTTAAGGGGAGTAGATTATAATCATTACTACTAATGTCAGCAAAAATAACAGTTTATGACTGCATGAGAGTTTGTTTACAGTACTGAAAATTAATCCAGGGCAGTAGTTATTATATATGAGAAAGCAGAAATATGATGATTCAGATTTTAAAGATTTTTTTGTATTCTGGAGGGACCATTCGAGTCGAAGAAATTCTAATTTTGCGTGTTGCTACAAGCCTTGGGACGATAAACCAGATTAAATATTGCAATAATTTAAACAAGTGACGATGTTAAGTGCAATACTGTCCCTGTGCATTTTCTTTTTTTTGGACATTGGCTTTAGTTTATCTTAGTATAGAATGCTTGCACAAAGGCAATGGTTAAATAAACATTCAGTCCTAACTACAGCTACAAATTAACTTTTTAAAACGCAACTTAAAAAGATTAGAACATAGAGATGTCAAAGAAAGCTGGGTATATGCAAATGAACAACACCACCTTATGTGGCCTTCTCCCAGGTAGACTGAAAATTGATGAGCTTGTACAGAAGAAATGTGTCACTGCACCAGTTTGGCAGTATTTTGGTTTATAACCAGAACACGGAGAACCGTTAGTGTTACATGCCGTCTATGTTGGAAACGGACCACAAAGGGTGGAAATACTTCTAATTTGCAAGCACATCTCAGGAAACATCATCGAGCTCAGTGTGCTAAACTGGGTCCGACCCATAGAGAACCCACAATCACAAATGCACAACGTGACAGCACAAAATGACGAGAGCACTACAAGTGGAACCAGTTATAACGCGAAGGGACCGCCTCCATTCAACAGTCTAAAAACGTCATCATTCAGAGAAATGCTAGAAACCTCGAGCTCGCAATACAAGCTACTAAGCCGTAAGTACTTCAGCAAGCCAGTGCTACATGAGATGTATAGAAATGTTCAAGCTGAAGTTGAGTGTTTGATCAAGAGAGAGTTCATCATACAACAAGAGCCACACTGCATCTAATAAAGCTGAGGGTCTTCACTCTGTACTCCAGGACTGGAATCTGAATGAGGAAAAATTTACCTACATGACCACAGACAACGCTGCAAATATAACGTCAGCCATGAGAGACAAACTTGGATGAAAATGGTTAAATTGCATCAGACATAACCTACATCTGAGTGTGAAGAATTATAATCAAAAGGAAAAGACCAGGCATGGAACGAGCTCTGGGTGTATGCTACTCGATCGTGTGTATTAGACCCTTTTTGTGCTAAAACAGGATTGTTCCAGTTGCAGACTTTTGTCAGGAGAAAATTAGGTCACCAAATCGTTGCTTTTGCAACACTCCTGCTTCTGAAAAGCGTCATATTGAGCCAATCAGAAACAAACAAAGCTAACGACATATATCAAAACACAGGATTCTGACAGAAATGGAGTCGAAATATGATCAGCCAAAAGATTGATGCGCATCACAACGCTCCTGGACCCCCGATTTTGTAGTGAACGCTTAGCAGAAGATTATTTGCGGCAAACAAAGCCTGAATTACCAACCAAAATGAAGTGATCAGAAGTGAGCTGGAACAGGGCCAGACTTGGATTCAGGCATGCTGACTGAGGTCTTAAGGTAAATGTCTGAGCATACATTTCAAAATCTAGAAATACAAGACCACCATCTGGTATCTAGTGAGACAATAGCCTACTGTGTCTTGGAAGTGTTTACTGAGTGAATAATGGGCAGGAGAAGATGAAACATTATCAGCTGCTAAACGAGACTTTATGAAACCAGTTGGATCACAGTGGATCATTTCAGGCACAAGTATTTTTAAGCATCTGGCCAAAACCCTAGCAAATCATTTTATGTCAGCATTTATAAGCAATACTGGGTAACAGATTTTGCAAGAAGTTGGGTTCCATTTAAGTAATAATGAGATTAAAGCTGTATTAACATCCTTATGAAATGTACCTTTATCTAGAGAGTAATTCATCATTTCTAACAATAAAGTTCACAATTCTGCCCAGAAGAATAAATAAAATTCATCAGGGACGCGGTCCAATCCAGGCGACTTTCCTTTTTTCATCTGACAGAGGGTCTCTTTCAAATCTGGAGAAATCTCCTGATCTAAATAAGATCCATTCTAAGGAATGGTAAAAGGGGGCAATATCAAAAGTTTCCTTTGGGACATCTGATTTATATCATTCTGAATAGAACCTGTAAAAAGCCTCATTGCTTTGTGCATGTTCTGTAAGTAGTTCTCCATCATTTACTGCTGCAAAATTTTGAGTTTTAGCACCAAGAGATGACTGGACCTGCTTCCATTAAAATAGTAATTTTGTCTAACCCTTATAATAAGGAATTCTGCTCTTTCTCTCAGTTTTAGTTAAGAGTGTGTTGACTCTTTGCCTTGTGTTGCCCTTCTTGAGCTTCAAATTTAAATTCAAGGGCAGATACTTGCATATTTTCTGTCGCCAAGAAACAAATGCAATAGAATTATTCCTAAAGAAACCATTCACTGCTCCTAACAAACCTTTGATCGTCCACTGAACCCTGATTAAACAGAAGAAACAGAAGAAATTCGGTTAATTCACTCGTAAATTCAGAGCCGAAAGATTTGTGCTTGCAGATAAAGTATGTTGCTTAGTGCTCGGATTAAGATGGTGCAAGCAGTCGAGTAAAGACACTGAGGTAATACATAGCTTAAGCTCGGAGCTAGCGGCCAGCTGACTGAGAAATATCACCCCCTGATCTGTTTAATTAATAAATGATTAATGACTACTCCTATCTGCTCCCACCACTAACTGAAAGTCCGCTAGATTTGTTAGATAATCTAACAGAAAAGAACTGGTATCTCTTAGAGTTGGAGCGTAAACTGAAATAAAGGCAATTTTCCCATTTCTTACTTTTGTTGTAATATGTGTTATTCTCCTTTCTTCACCCCTTCCTTGGTTTCAAATAGTAATTTCCCAATTCCTCTGTACTAAGATAAGAACTCCTTTAGTTGGATATAACTATAGTCCATTCCTGTTACTAGCCCAGAATAAACAGAATCAGTAAGGTCCATAACTCCCCCATTCCAAATCACCTTAGAAACGCTAGATAGAGGAGTAAAGCTTGAAGAGGGACACCGATATTACTTGTGTTTTACTAAAACAAGCAGAGAAGCGACAGAATAAATGGTTCAAAAATCGATTCAATCATGTAAATTAATTACCTGCCACGTGGAGGTGGAGAATGAGGATGCCGAAGCCACCTGCCCATGTCCAGGACTCCTGGAGGAAAAAAAAAAAAAAAAGGTCGAGGCGTTACTCTTTGGTCCCGATACTTTTAAGGGTTTTACAGAAGAACCTCAAACAATGAAGACAGCGCCCTGAGGAGTTGTCCCCGGTGAGGGAGCAGGTGAAGTCGAAGAACTGATAACCTCACACCAATTAGTTGAGGTGAAAACCAGCTGTGGTGGTGGACAAGCCCTCTTTTTCCAGGCCACGCAGACACCCCCAGGCCCTCTATGGTGCAGGAGAGGAGACGACAACCCTCTGTGTCCACCACGCCAGTAGTACTGGATTTAAGACTGCGACATTGGAGGCGGCATGGGCAGCCTCCAGCCTTGTCTTCCATCTGTGGAGTTTGGACTGCCTCTACAACAGCAGCAGTCAAGCTTGATGACCTCCTTGCAGAGAGTCTGGATATATGGAGATATGGCTCCTCCGCAGTCACCAAGTTTTGGTAGTAAACACAGACACAAACTTAAACGACGGTCAGTGAGACAGAGTACTGTACAGTAACACAGGGAGCAGAGAGCACAAGCATCACAACAACTGTCTCAGATGAAGACAGAGCTGGCGCTCTGTGTCGAATCACGTCTCGAGCTTCTAAAGCAGAACCGCATTGAAACATAAAATAGTATGTGTAGGATAGGATTACTGCGTTTAAAGGTCACTGCTTTTAGCCATTCAACATGATCACAGGTAGATCAGTGAACTTCCATTCTAAATCCAGGAGAACTGCAATATTAATCAATATAAACGTCCCTTTTGTTATGACAGACAGATGCAGATCCATATGGGCTTATATTCTTTCTTCTCTCCTGTACATAAGAAGATTTTTTTTTTAAGACAAAAAGCTTTTTCCTTTAGTGAGTGGTGGTGGATTAGACAGTGAGTATTAGACAATATTAATATCTGATCATCAGACTGCTGCAAAACAATTCCATCATTTGATGATGAAGATATGTCAGGTGTCAAGTCTGAAATATCCACATCGTACACATCCTCATTTTTCTTACACTTCTGTTCTGCTTTTGTAGAAAACATCTGAAGCACTACTGCATTTCCTGACATAGCTGTTTCTAGCCACCTGATCTGCGAATGAATTCCCAGCAGATATTGCACCCCAATAGTTGCCGGATTAGGTACAATTGGACCAGCAGGATATACTGAGCATTTACCGCTCTCAGAGGACTATTCACCAGTGAATATTCACATGGAACAATGGCTTTGCTTTCCAAAAGGGAATTCATCATTTTGGATAACCCTTCTTCTGCTTCCTTGGAATAATGACTTCCCAGTCTCGTCATTCTCACTTGGCAGCTCAGATCTTGACCGTGTAACAGAAGAATCATCAATTATTTGTACCCTATTTGTATTTATACTGGTTAAAAAAAAATCTTGAATGTCTGTTGAGTGGACAACGTGGACCAGTTTGTTTTATGAATCTCTGTGTCCGTGTCCCCCCAGCAAACTTCCACTGCCTTTACTTGACTGTCAGACACTCAGACACACACACACACACACACACACACACACACACACACACACACACACACACACACACACACAATTTTGAATGAATTAATAAATTTGGACCCCTGGAAAATTTAAAAAACCTTGAGAATCAAAATATTCCAAGACAATACCTTATAATCTTCCAATTTCAAAAAATCTGGATCCCGGTTCAGACAACTGTGAGACTCAAATTATCTTAAGGCAATGCTTTGGACATCTTTGTCCTTTGAGTCCAGATCTCTGCAAAAAGTCAATGGCCTAAAACAAATTTTAAAAAATCAAATATCAAATGGGTTAAAGTAACTCGAAGGTCTAAGAACATGGCATCCCGCCTCCTCCTGTTTATTCTATTGCTTACAGTCACCTCGGGTACAGAGTCTCGGAGTCAGTAAAGCGCCTAAAATGACTCATGATAGAATCACTCATTGGGATGACGGCGGCCGCCTCTGTTGGTTTCTGATCCTGTCTCTGAAAACTCTGGACCCAGAGGAATACTGGGATCTTGGTGAAACCTCCAGAACTGTGGTAGTGGGATTTGCCTCTCTGCGCTTAAAGAATCAACTCGATCAGTCAGTCTTAGGAATGTAGAGAAACCCTTTAATCCTGCAGTAAACGTAACGCCGGTGGCTTTTTTTTAAACCCTACAAATACACTATAGATGTGCACTGTGTGACATTCACACTTCAGGAGTAAATGTCTTTAAGGATCTGTTTATTGATAAAAAGGTTTGAATCTTTTCAACTTAGAAATGAATTTAAACTTACTCAAGCTAATTTTTTCAGGTATTTGCAGCTATGTAGTTTTAAAGTCCACAAACTTCCTCATCATTATTAGATACAGTTCTGAATGTCAACCCACAGATAAATGTAATTGGCACCATCTGTTATTGAACACTCCTCATCTATATTTTTAAAACACATTATAATTCACAATGACTGCTTTAGGGGCTAGAGATCATATATTCTAATAAGATTTATAAAGCAGCCAGCAGCGGATCGACAAGAGCTGGGGAAACGGCTCGCTCACTCATCAGTAAGTGGGCAGGGGGTCGAAGATGATGATCCTGGTGTCTGGCTTTTTCAGAACAGTGTTTAGAAGCGGATGGCAGAGCTTCTTCAGGGCCACGCTGCATAGGCAGAGAATAGTGGAGTGCATCTACAACTGCAGCTGGATCTGCCATACAAGCTTGACGACCTCCGGGAGAGTTCGTTTCTCTGTGGTCACCTCAGAGTAAATACACAGACAGAAACTCAGTAACACAGAGCAGAGAGCACAAGGATCACAACACCTGGATAAGATAAGAAGACAAAGCTAATAAAAAGAAGACATGGCCACAAAAATGGGACCAACTTTGTCATTAAAGAGTACAATAGGCTTTATTACCTGAACGTTGGTCAATGATCACAATGCTGATGGTTGCAGTGTGTTACAATATTCTAACAGCATGAAATCCTTGTTTACTGTAATTATGATGTTTCACATTATGCAGTAGAGAGCATGAAGATCAAGGGTAAGATTGATAAACTGAACTGTGAAGTCTGCAGACAAGAGAAATCTGCTCAGAGTAGAAACAGAACCTGATGCACGAGCAAAAGCAGTACTTGAACTAGTACATACTGACCTAGCAGATCCTAGAAATTGTTGTATTGAAGGAGACTGGATTGAAAATGAGGCTGAAGCATGGAGCACTGGGCATTAGAAATATGACAGCGTTATGGGTGAAGGATGAATAAGTGAGGAAGAATTGAGGACAGGCTGAGGAATAAAGACTCTGAAATAAACAGAATACATGCACAATATTAAATAAAAGTTTAGAAAGGTTCCAGGTCTGTATCATAGTGCTACTAAATGACTTCATTCAAAGAGAGATGTGTATACGCTCAACAGGCAGGAGAAACAAAGCTAATAATTACCACTCAAAACTTCTAGCAAGACAACAGCTCAGTAGCACAAAACATGAAGAAATAACAGAAACCATGAAGATTCAGTAATACATAGGCAAACACTGAAGCTACATTGCTAAGTAGAAAGCTAGCATAGCAACAGAACTAAGCCATTCCCAAACTAAATGAACAGCAGCTTACTTTGTGTCACAGACTCAAAATTAAAGGCACCCACAGTCACACAGCTTGAGCAGTTTCTAAAGCTCAGTCTTCCAGAGGAGCTACAGAGCTCAGTCACACCGGCTCGTTCACCCTGCACACTGCTGCAAGACCACGCTGCTGCTTTACAGCTGAGGCTCCTGATTGGCTGAGACTCCGCATTATGTACTGACCAATGAGGCTGAAGCTTCATGAATATTAAATGAGCTTTTGGACAGATCCAGGGTTGGGGATCCACTCAGACATTTACTGAGGATTACTCAGATGCAGGCTGTGAACCTCCTGAAAACTAAGGGTGAAACAGTTAAAGCTACTGAGAGATGTTTTGCCGATTCATCTCCATATGGATCAGTAAAATGTATTTGTTCACATAATGGTTCAGAGTTCACAGCAGCAGATTTACAGTTATTGCTCTGTAAGCAGGGGATAAGGCGTGAGACCTCAGCAGCTATATATACAGTGGAGGAAATAAGTATTTGATCATCACTGATTTTGAAAGTTTGTACTCTGACAAATAATTAAACAGTCTATGATTTTTATGGTAGCTTCATTTTAACAGTGAGAGATGGAACATCAAAAAGAAAATCTAGAAAAGGAATAATATTTAAATAAAAATAATTGAGGGAACTAAGTCTTTGATCCCCTAAAAAACATGACTAATGTTGGCTCCCACAGACCACTGACACACCCTAATCTCATTGAAGTCGTTACCTGCATGAGAGACACCTGTCCCAAATTGTCACCTGTGTAAAAGGCCAACTGCCAAAAGACTCAGTGACACTCCAACATCTCCATCATGGGCAAGACTAAAGAGCTGTCTAAAGATGTCAGGGACAAAACTGTTGACCTACACAAGGCTGGAATGGGCTACAAAGCCATAAGTAAGAAGCTGGATGAGATGGTGACAACTGTTGGTGCAATTATTCGGAAGTGGAAGAAGTACAACATTATGGTCAATCGACCTAGGCCTGGAACTCCATGCAAGGTGTCACCTCGTGGAGTCTCACTGATCATGAGAAAGATTAAAAATCACCAAGAACTACACAGGAGGAGCTGGTTAATGATCTCAAGGCAGCTGGGACCACAGTCTCCAAAAAAAACATTGTATTGTATTGTAATACCCTGAGATGTAATGGTTTAAAATCCTGCAGTGCACGCAAGGTTCCTCTACTTATGAAGGCTCATGTCCAGGCCCGCCTAAACTTCACCAATGAACATAATGACTCTGAGAGAGACTAGGAGAAGGTGCTGTGGTCAGATGAGACCAAAATTGAGCTTTTTGGCCTCAACTCAACTCGAAGTGTTTAGAAGAAGAAAAATACAGAATATGACCCTAAGACCCTAAGAAAGGTATTCAATGAAATTTAAGTTAATTTTTATTTCTCATTTCATGTAATTTTCTCAGTTCTTTTGATATTCTATGTGTCACTGTTAAAATAAAGCTGGCATAAAATTATGAAGACGTTTCATTTATTTATTTTTTATTAAAACTTTTAAAGTAAGTGGGGGGTCAAATACTTATTTCTTTATTTCATCAATGCATGTAATGCAAATCAACGTAATCTCGTAATTTAATGCCCATTACGTCAGCGCGTCGCCCCAGCCCCACTCCTCAGCATCAGCAAGTGAGGACCTCATAAAGGTTGTTCATGGGTGCATTCTCAATCACCACATGAGGAGCTGTCAAAACTGTAAGCCAGTTGCCCCATCCGGAGGCCGTTACTAAAAACATACAGACATTGTTCAGCAGTGCAGACACAGAATGAGGACATTTGACTGCGACTCTTTGTTCTAGTGTCTGCGGCTCACATGCCAACAGTGCCAGATAAGTGGCCTGTACTGCTCTTAAACATGTATCCACACAGGCAACAGAATCTAACTTAGCTGAATGATAAGCTACTGGACGCTGCATACCACCATGTTCCTGATTCAGACAGGATGTCATAAAACCAGTGCCTTCATGCCCAAAGACAGGCTTGCTTGGATCACAAAGACCAAGAGCTGGTGCAGATATGAAGGCTGATTTCAAATTTGCAAAAGCAGTGGTTGTGTCTTCTGTGCATAAGAGGGGCATGTTGTCCAGGGATACCTTAAAGCAGATTGTATAGTGGTTGTGAAAGTGCAGCATAAGAATTCATTTAAGGTCTACAGTACTTGCAGAGACCTAAGAAAGCTCACAATTTGAGCACTGTGGTTGGTAATGACACTGCATTAATTGCTGATCGTCTAGCAGGTAAAATTCCTCTGGAACCCTAAATATTGCACACCAGACCACCACAACTAAGCTTTGTCATGACTGGCATAGTGTCCCTTGCTACCCAAAAATCTCATTCTCACTGCTCAACAAAACATGATGATTCAGATGACTGCAAAATGTATCCAGCCTGTTTTGAAAACCGTGGCACCCGTGTCCATTGATACTGCACATTCCCCACAGTGAATGCAAGCCATGGCTGGCTTTGTGATGCTAATGGAACTGACCAAACAACATTGGCCATATCAATTACAGAAGAAACCCTGTGTGCTATGGGAATGCCATCAAAAATGGTGGATGGGTCAGTAACTAATCGAGTTAGCTTGTCTATATGCTGATACTCTGTAGTCCACAGTTAGCCGCCAAGTTCCATTAGCTTTACGAACTGGCTACACAGGACTGTTTGAGATACTGTTTTGACCAAGATACCTCTATTCTTAAGCTGCTCTGTGATAGGCTTGATACCCTGCAAAGCTTCCTTGTTAATAGGATATTGTTTAGCACAAGGAGGTTGATGGCCTGTGAAAACAACTGGATCCATATCTAGAAGACCACAATCATCCTTGACAGACCAAATATGGTGATGAGCCAAATCAAAGAGGCAATGTTCCAAACACAAGAATCAGTATTAATAGACAAAGAAATGTTTTTAAACCTTTCCTACCCAAAATTGCCATGAGACGTTTTTAGGTCCTAGATTGAAATCTATGGGTGAAGATAGAAATTCCAGCATTACCAAATCCCTGTCTGTCTGTTAAAAGTACTCCTAAAGATGAGCAAAGCATTTCAGAAAGAGTAGTGACCTGAGCCACTGTGTCTACAAGAAATTAAAAATCCTGTTCCCTCATTTGAACATCAACAAAAAGACGGTTCTTAAAAACTTAACTGATGGGCAGAAGCGGCTGGGTAAATTAGTTTAAAGCTGGGGCAGACGGAGACATTAAAAACCTCTGTACATTCTTGCACTGCCTTGATAAGCATGGGCCATTGTTCAGGTGAAATACCCTGGAAAGATTTCCCCATTGTGTCCTCCTGTAGAAACCTGTGACTGATAATTACTGCTTTAGAGGCTAGAGATTGTATATTTAACAGCCCAAATTCAAAGAGAGAACTGCTTTTACTGAATTGTTTTTAAAAGTAAATTTTCTGGGTGTTACAATTACAAACCATGTGGGAGACAGACAGAGAAATGACAATAAATTACTATAAAATCAAGTAAATCACCTAAAACACTTACCTGCCCACTATGCATTTCACTAATCTGACTGGGAAGGGCCAGTCAGTCCTGGTGTAGCACCTTCTTGATGTTCCTGGAGAGAACGATTGATCCCAGGCAGCTCGGGAGAAAGTTCATTTCTGCAGTAAAGGACCAGCCACTCCTGAAAGCTCTCCCTACGAATTCAGCGCTGATACACCTGTCCTGCAGTCAGCAGTGAAAAGGTGGGTAAACAGCTTGCTCACTCGTTGGTAGGTGGGCAAGGAGGGCAAGGAAGACAATGATCCTGGTGATCCTGGTCTTTTTTGAAATGACGTCCAGAAACAGAATAGTGGAGAAAGATAGTGCCGAAGCCGTACAGGACACGGGTGCCTGAAAAAAAGGAGATATTGGTGTTACTTGTTGAGAACTCGTTTTAAAGCAGAATTTCCAATAATGAGAACATCACCCTAAGGTGTTGTCCTCGGTGACAGAGCAGGTGAAAGAGAAGGCAAAGAGCTAAGGACCTCAAACAAGCAGAGGTGAAAACCAACTGTGGTGGAGATACCCTTGGCTTTTTTCTGGCCACACTGACGCTCCATCATCCATTGGTGCAGTTTGGACGGCCTCTACAACAGCAGCTGGTTCAAGCTTGATGACCTCCCCGTGGAGCTCGTCCTTCTCTGGTCGCCACGTTCCTCCAGGGTAAACACAGAAAAAGAAACAACGGTCAGTGAGACAGACCTGTACAGTACTGTAACACAGGGAACAGAGAGCAATAGGATCACAACAACTGGCTCAGATAGAAGAAAATCTAATATTAAACACTATAAAATAGGGGCAGAGAAATTCAAATTCTGCATCACCATTGCCGTTCACAGCTACGAGTAACTGGGTTCATAATGCATGTGTGGGCATTATACCACAGTGCTAGCTTTTTCTAGCCAATTTGTTGGATTCTGATTGCAACATTTTCAAGGCTAGAACAGAGCACAGTCTGCAGATTCTGTTACATGCTCTAGATCTTTAGGGTGAAATGGGAAGAAGATGGAGAAATCTGGAAAGTTATTAATGAAAACAGTAGCTGTCAAGTATTTCGCTTTAGAATGAGTTTTGGGTTGTGCATAGAACTGAACCATAAAAATTGTGGTGATGCCCCCACGATCACTTCCAGTCGATCACTTGGAGTCGATGCATTCAGAATGGAACAGCGGCAGCCTCTGAACTTTCAACAAGGACAAGACGAATATATCCATAAAAACTCTACCAAGTTCCCCATTAAAGAGTACAATAGGCTTTATTACCTGAATGTGGTCAATGGGTGTTACAATATTCAAACAGCATGAAATCCTTGTTTACTGTAACTATGATTCACATTATGCAGTAGAGAGCATGAAAATCAGGGGTAAGATACACTGAAGTTTATCCTGAAGTTGAGGATTACTCAGGTGCAGTCTGTGTACTTCCTGAAAATGAAGAGTGACACTGTAAAAGCCACTGAGCGAATATTGGCAGACTCCTCTCCATATGGAACAGTAAAATGTCTTTTCAGATAATGGTACAGAGTTCACAGCAAGGGATTGTCAGTCATTGCTCAGTAAGAAGGGCATAAGGTGTGAAACCAACACCTTAAATCACATCAAAATGATGCAACAGAGAGAAATTGGAGAACCCTATTTGATATGGAAATGTGCATGCTAGTATAGAGCAATTTACCTTAAGAATTCTGGACATATGCTGCAATGACCAATTCAGTCATTTGCATTTGAAAGCCTAACCTTTCAAAAGATGAGTATTCAGATTAGCACGCTACCCTTACAAACATGACAGATAGAAGCAAGTGTCAAGATGTGAAAGGGAGTCTTTGGATAGTTGACTAGATATGATGGACTCTGTCATACCCTACAGACACAGGGAAAGTCCTTAAACACAGGCTTGTGAAATTTCTTAAGTGTGTTACAGAACACCAAACCCAGACTGACCAGACAATGGCAGTGGAGGATTTCCATG
Source organism: Salminus brasiliensis (assembly GCF_030463535.1). Lineage (NCBI taxonomy): Eukaryota > Metazoa > Chordata > Actinopteri > Characiformes > Bryconidae > Salminus > Salminus brasiliensis. The sequence goes on along the minus strand of NC_132890.1, from coordinate 14,763,427 downwards.
GGGAAAGCCAACAGCTGTGTTCAGACTCCAAAAGAGGTTTTAGAATCTCAAACTGATGCTCAAGATGGTGCACAAACTGAGGGAAACATAGCACATGTTATCCATAAGGGAGAAAGGAAAGCACCTCAGTACTTAGCTGACAGTTTCAGATATTGAAGATCAGACACTGATCAGTAATACAGGGTATGTAACGTACCACAGAGCTTTAAAGAAGCAAGGTGTTCAACATCACAGATATCTCATTGAAAATGACACATTTACTCTGACACCCCCCCCCTCCCAGAAGCTGAACATGCAGTGGTGTTACACCACCACAACTGCAGATGTTACACCAATACACACTTTGATGCAGATGACCGCACAGTACTACCTTCACCTCCACCAGATGGACGTTACAACACGCTCTGATTGTGAAATGTATGTGAAGCAATCAGAGGGATTTGAAAGAAAAGTCAAATACAGGTGAAAAGCTTGTCAGTTTAGATTAAAATGGCTTTACACAGAACCCAGCTGTGCACTGGTCTACAAACACACTGAAATCAGGAGGATAATACTGATGATCTGGGTTGAGGATTATTTACTAGTTTTCCTTCACTTCGAGTGGCAGCAGCAACACAATCCCGGAATTTTCAATGATGAATGTTTGCTTGTTTAGATGTTCCATCATGAAGTACAGTAAGCCAGCTGTGATGCAGTTGGTTAATATGATCACAGGTGTGTATTTATTGACTCAGGAACACACTGACTCCCTTATGAGTGTGTTGGCTACAGGATCTATTAAAAAAGGCTCTATATAACATGACATTGTGGTCAGAAGTGTATCACAAATACAAAGTCTTAGCTTCCAGGGGGCCCCTGTGAACCGATTATGCCCCCCACCAACATAATACGCCACTGATTCGGTTTCACAGAGACTTAGTTAAATAAGGTGGCTTAGTAGTCATAACTTCATTGACAATGACTGCTTTAGGGGCTAGAGATCATCTACTTAACAGCCCAAATTCAATGAGAAAACTGGTTCTCTGAAAGCTGTAAGAATTTATATAAATTCTATGTTAAATCAACTTTTGATTGGGTTTTACAATATTTACAAAAAACAAAAACCATCCTGAGCCGGGGAAACAATGTGAGCTGTGCAAATATAGACAATAGAGAAAAGTTTGTGTCTCTCAGTGTAATAAGTATAATAACACTTCCTCAGTGTCAAATCCAAATACAAGGAAAACGGGATGTAATACAACGGGATGTCCAGGTGTAAAAATGAATATCTGTAAGGAAGTTGTGGTGTATTTATTGGCTATGCAGATGTTCATAGGCCTGAAGGAATGGTATGGAGTTGAGGAATGATATGGTGAGGCCCATGGGGTAGATGTGGAAAGGAAAGGGGGCCCCGTTTCCTGACCAAATGTGAAAACTGTACATGAACCGAACGAACAAAAGATGTTGTTTAGATTGGACATCTCTTTGGGTGTACGTGACATAGATTTAAACATGGTCCAGATGTGTCTGTGGACCACGTATGTAATGGTGGGGGCTAATGAGTGGTCCTTATGGATGAAATGCAAACATTCTGCATATGGGAACAATCCAACAGAATTTGACATGTAGTAGGGTATAAAGGGCATTCCTACACTGAAAAAACAAACTTGTAAGATTTACTTGATAAAATCCTCGTAACAATTTGCACTAACATTCTTTAAGTAAATCTTACTGCTGTAATATTAAGTATATTTTACTTGTAAAAATCAAGTAGAATGTACATACCACTAAACTTTACATCTTTAAATATATTAAGTAAAGGTTACTTAATTATATTGAAGGTAAAAGTTATATGTACTTAAATTAATTATGTACAGTCCATTTAGTTTTTCTTCCTAGACCAAAATATAATTACATCAAAATATTAAGTAAATGTGTCATGAAATATATACATAAATTGTATGTTTTTTTCTGTTCTACATTTCCAATTACTTGGTTTTACAAATTTCTATTACTCACTATTTTTACATAAATGTTGCAATGATTTTTTTATTACACTTTACCAAATGTCGTCTAAATATACTTTTACCCTGAAAAAAAAAACCCCATGAACAATGAAACATTTCAACAGTTTTTCGTCAACATTCTAAAAACATCTAAAAATGTTCACATGACATACAAATTATTTCAAAGTGCATTTACTAAAACCTGAAACAACCTCATAGGACCAACATTTAAAGCAACTGCAGAATAAAAAAAAATAAATTTTAAATTATTATAAACTTTAAATTATTTTAAACAAGAGAAATGAAGAAAAATAAAATCTTGTTCAATTATGCAACAGCAACATGACAATAATAATAATTTAAAAAAAACGTTACCAAATTTAGAATGGCAATTTTACTGTATTGAAAAATGCAAGTAAAACTGTCTGCTGTTCCAATGCATTATTATAAGTATAGACACAAAATATATATGAAAAATATATACAAAAAAAAGTCACATAACATAACACCAACAGAAGATAAGGGCTTTAACCTGACAGAGATAGAAAATACTGACATTCTAGCAGCGTTTTTGGAATTATCAACATTAACAATGCTCATCTAAATCAGCACCACTCCCAACACTATGTTCTTGCACAAGGATTATACAGTATATAATGCTGTAGACTACTTTAACTTAAATTGGGTCGAAACATTTGTTGGCTTGTCAGTAAATATCATCTTGGATATTTAACAAATCTTCTACACCCAACAAATTTGGTGCCATTCATTTATAAAACTTAAATGGAACTGGCATTTGAAACTGCAATTACAACGTTCAAACTCACACTCTGAACTAGTGTACTAATGCATTAAAACATTTATGATTTACATTTTTCCCAATGTTTTTATACTTCAGTGTTTGAGAAGAGAAACAGATTTGTTTTTACAGTTGTGGAGATAGAAACCTGTGTGTTGTCATGTATATAACAATAGCAATGTTAATATCCACAATGACCAGGTACTCTACATGGCTTTCAACAAGTTTTATGTAAAAGTTTGAAGAAAAGAGAAAAAAAAAAAAGTTCTCTTGGGACAAAAAACACCCCAGATGTAATAGTTCCATCTGGAATTAAATGTATTGATGAAATATTTTAGAAGAAAACACTTGGTCACCTATGACAATAGCAATGCCTCATAATCCAGCATTTCACAGCAATCAACCTTGAGAGACTTTTGTCTTGTTCCCATCTCCACCACTCTTGATGCCTCAGTGGAGTTCACCTTCAATAGTTCTCAATAAAGACTAAACTGTTACCCATTAAACTGTAATAAATGTTAGTAAAAGGAAAAACATGGGGTACCTCTGAAGAGTTCTGCCCTACTATTTGGAAAGAGCGGAGAGGCATGACTTGACAAGCAAACTCTGGGAGATGGGCAATGTCCCACAACTTGGAACTTGGACACATGAATGCAAACAGACAGCCCAAAAATATCGATAAACGTTTCAAAGGTTTAATGTCTGTGTCTGGACAGTGGATGTTCCATGTAGAGACAAACGGCTGTTCATGAAGGGAAGGTCCAGTGTAGCGATCAGCCTTGACAAGTTGTTGTTAGTCATTTGTAGGATGCAAAACAGTCAAATGGAGTGTGACAGCAGTAAGATGTAAAGTGCATGCCACTGCAGTAGTATCTAAGATAGCAGCTTAGACTTTAATGCTTGTACCTTTGGGGACAGTTTGATCGCATCCAGTTCGAGGAAAAGCTTCTGGAAGACCTCAAAAGTGTATCGTAGCGTTGGAGGGTATGCCAGATTGAGAGCATAAATCAGTCCCATGAGCAGCGCGCAAGCTTTAGCAGTGTTGCGACATCCCGGCAAAATCTCTGTGCCATCAAGATGGATGGAAACGTCCACTGGATCCTCGCCATCAGCACCACGGGTGACCAAGATCTTGAAGATGTGTTCAGTGACATCACTGTGATTGTCCTCCTGCACAGAATTTACAATAACACAAAAATGTATTAAAAAACAAGTAGAATGGCTTGAATAGGGTTAACTTGAATTTCAAATTAAATAAATTTTTTAACTGTACTGAAAAAGCACAATTTACCAGGCAATCTTCAAACAGTTCTTCTTCTTTCTCACCCAGGTACAGTATGAGGCTGCGTATAACAGCATCTCTTCTAATTTCAAAGCTTTGTTTCTGCAAACAGATGAAAACGGCATTAACAATGCATCATTATTAATGGTTCATACCATACCATATATTATTCACAATGAACTGTCAAGTAAGCACACAAGCATTTATTTGCAAGGAGCAGTGATTTGGGGAGCACAGAGTATGCATGGAGGGCGAGGACATGTGCTGTATGTGTATGCATGGGGCAGTATGTCTGAGTTTTAGAAAGACTAACAAAAATTTTAACATAACAATCTCATAACACTGGAGGCCTACTGTTTCTCTCTGATGACACCAGCGTGGAAACCTGTCAATCTGTCCTTCTCCTAAGCTGACCTAAGTCCTAAGCTGTCCACTGCATTGGCTTGTCTTGAAAACCCTGTAAATAAAAAGAAAATGTGTGGCATTAAAACGTTGATCTACATTTTTACATTTACATTGTGCAGTCAGTGATGAATAGAGAAAATATTATGCATACAGAATATTTTACTTTAAATGAGACGATTTACACTCCACTGGCCTGCATGTGTCCTGTTAATAGAAAGAAAAATTATGATTTTGATCAACAAATGACAAATGAACTTGCACGTTAATTCATATAAAGAAAATAACATGACAAGACTAATCTCTTGGATAAGCGATGTTAAAATATACAAATGAAGGCAGCTAAATAAAATGCATGTATTTTTTTAATATACAGGAAACTCTTCTCGTCAGAAACATTTTCCAAACAAAGTTAACTATAGTTAATGTATCAAATTAGAAACATTCCATTTTAACATTTTACTAATCTTATCAATAAAAGAGCATTACATATTTTGTATTTGTTTAACATGAACATGAACATGTGCTTTTGGTCACAGTCGTTTTTACATTTGTAAAGGGGCACATATTTAATAACGAATTTAATAAATTGTTAAAATGTAACTAATTTGATAAATACAAACAAATTATGTGACACTTGATTGAACCATTCTAAGTTACAGAAACATGGGAGCACAATCAGCTCGTTCTAAGCTAACAAAAATAGAACAGTTTTTATTTACAATACTATGTATTATACACTGAATAAAACATTATTAAAATCATCATCATCATCATCTCTCTCTCAAACCTGTCAGGGGAGCTGGTGCCTATCCCAGCATTCAGGGCAAAAGGCAGAATATGCCCTGGACAGACATTATGATCATTTTATACTATTTATTATACACAATTTAATTAACAAAAGGTTTAAAGGTTGGCCATTTTCATAACCCCCAAAAGGGGGACATCTCACCGCCAAAGTGTATGTAAGGGGGTGTCTCTGTTAAACCAATTAAATCAAAACATTTTCTGTTGACACGTGATCCAATGACACGCATATGATGTGTCTGAAATGGCATAAATGCTGAGTCACTGTGATAAACGCTTCTCAAGAGCCAGCGCAGCTATTATCTAGCTCGTTCCAAAACGCGTAACGTTACCAATAGGCGTCCATCCAGGTGTTACGCTGCTGAAAAAACGGATGTGTGACCACCCTAAATAAACCTCTAAGTTACAAAAATACTCATTTTGGTTCACTGTTTGCATAATAAAGTGAAGGCACCTCTTCCTGGCTGCTCTAACCTTCCCTCGACATTAGCACTGAGGCATTGTAGTTTCACCCTTTTTGTGTGCTCACAGCACAGCAATTAGCAAACGTGCTCTGATGTACCAAAAATAATATGGTCATTAAGCAAGAAGCTCAAAATAATCTACACCTGCTGAACAGCGAAATTACTCATGTTAACCTGAGAAAATGAGACTAACTTAAAGTTGATGAACTGGCACGTTACATGGCTGAACATAACTTTAGCTAGCTAACGTTACGTTAGCTATGGTATTAGCAAACATTTTTTCCCTTTTGACACTAGTTTTGACTTTGCTTCGCCTAATTCCCCACTCAAACTACTGAATGACACACAGACTCATTTTCTATCTCTAGATAAGATAAACAAGAGCTTACCTCACTCCAGACACGGCCATAACTTGCAGCAACTGCTCCTCCGTGGCATCTGTAAACAGGTCTAAAAATAGCGCGAATCAAGTCTCGTTCAACGCGCATGCGCGTAGTTAAACGCAACGCACTTTTTGTGTTAAATTTTACTCAGTATTTTTAGGTTTATGTACTGTGACAAAAAAACATATAAATACAACTGAGGTCTTTCAATAACATTTATTCACACCACACAGTTAATTTATTACATGAACAAATTGTGTATATGTTTACATTCTTACTTAAAAAATAATAGTTATCACATAATTTTAATATTACAGTGTAGATTGTATGAGCATTAATTAAATATATTTTACTACACCAAAAAGTTTGTTTTTTCAGTGTACAAAGAGACCAACTCCAACCACTAGAACACAACAGCAGCAAATGTTAAACATATATAAGTAGAAAATAAGGGATTAAAGACTTCCTACATTGCTTCAGAATATAGAAGAGTATTTATGAAATCCAAGCCTAAACAGCCCTAGCTTCTCTAAAGTAGTTTTAGCATGAAACATTTTAGCCATGAAGCTGAATACACTACATATTCCCCCCTTTGAGATGAGACAGAGTCTCAAACAAATAAAGAAAGAAACACATGTTTACAGTTGTGGCAAATTGCAGCTCCTCCTGCACATGCTTCCTTTAACAGAACCTGAAGAATACAGCAACTTTAAGGAGTGTAAGAGTGAAAACCTGTCAGGCAGTTATCTTTCCTTAATGTCCATCAAACAATCTAGACAGAAAATTCTCTCACCGCCCCTCTGCCTAGGCGACCACCTACAGCACTCCAGATCAAATTATAATAGAGGATCTTTGACAATGTGTATAGGGATATGACTTAAGCAAATACATCTGAAACCTCATAAATAAAATAAAAAAATGTCCAAATTGCTGCTGGTCGATCCATCGGACCTTCCAATGGACCTTTCCCTACATAACACCAATTTCCTCTAAACATCAAGCAAAAACAAAACCAAACATCTGCGGTCCCAGTGTGTTTACCCCATAACAGAGTTTCCAACCAATGAAAACAAAAAGTGTCGTGAGTTTAAAGAGTTTAAATGTTACTCATACAGTAAAGAACCAACAAAAAATCAAACTAGTGTCTTACTAAGATTACCACCACCCCACAAACATTCTCTATCAATGACAAGAAGGGAACTCGAGGGCCTATGTGTCCAGAGCACAGCAAGTGTGGAGAAATGTCACAGGAAATGACCCGGACTTAAATCAGATGGAACAGTCCATTTTACAAGCTAAAATACAGAGGGGGCTGCCCCAATCACTGAGAAGTAAACTAGAAGTCGTAAGTCTTTGATGTTTGGCAAAGGATGTTTATATGGTAGAATGCTTTTTGATCTTTCTTTGTCTTTTTTTTTTCCTTTTTAAATTTGATTTTCTTGGTCTTCATCCTCTTTGTCTTTTTGTTGTCTTCTTTGTCTTTTCTTTGTTTTCTTTATCTTTTTCTTCTATGTTTTTTGTGTTTCTTTTTTGTTTTCGTGTTCTTTGTCTTTTCTTTTTTCCCTTTTGTCTTCTATTTATTTCATCTGTTTTTTCCTTTCTTTGTCTTTGTCTTGGTCTTGTTTGTCTTTTCTTTGTCTTCATTTTCTTTGCATTTCTCTTCATCTTCTTTGTCTTTGTGTTTTCTTTGTCTTTTTTGTCTTTGTCTTCTTTTTTGTTATCTTTATCTTTTTCTTCTTTATCTTTTTCTTTTTTGTATTTTATCTTTGTCTTGTTTTATTTGTCTTTTTTATCTTTGTCTTCTTTGTTCTCTTCTTTTTGTTCTGTCTTTCTTTTTTCTTCTTTGTTTTTATCTTTGTCTTTTTTTTTCTTTGTGTTTTCTTAGTCTTCATATTTTTTTTGTTTTCCTTTTATTCTTTTCTTGGTATTTGTCTTTTTTGTCTTCTTTTATCTTTGTCGTCTTGGTCTTTTTTGTCTTTGTCTTTGTCGTTCTTCTTTCTTTCTTTCTTTCTTTCTTTCTTTTTCTCTTTTGTTTTCATTTCCTTTGATTTTTTGTCATCTTCTTTGTCTTTTTTTGTCTTCTTTCATATTTTTCTTCTTTTTCTTCGTCTTTTTGTCTTCTTTATCCTTTTCTTCTTTGTATTTTCTATTTGTCATTTTATTTGTCTTCTTTTATCTTTTATTTTTATGTTTTTCTTTGATCTTCCTCTTTTTCTTCTTTATCTTCTTTTTCTTTGTATTTCATGTCTTTGTCTTTTTTGTCTTTTTCTTCTTTGTATTTTTGTTGTCTTCTTTTGTTTTTTGTTTTTTTCTTTTTTGAGGTTTTGACTTTCTCTTTTCTTTTCTTTATTTTTGTATTTGATTTCTTTGTCTTTTTCTTCTTGCTTTTTTCTTTGTCTTCTTGTTTGTCTTCATCTTTTTCTTGTCTTCTTTGTGTTTTTCTTTTTTATCTTTGTCTTTCTTTTTTTCTCCTTTGTCTTTTTCTTCTTTTTTTTTGTCTTTTTTTGTCTTCCTTGTTTCCTTTTATTCTTCTCTTTTCTTTTGTGGTCTTCATCTTTGTCTTTTCTTTGTTCTTTGTGTTCTTTATCTTTTTCTTCTTTGTATTTTGTATTTTTCATTTTATTTGTCTTTTTTTATCCACCTTCTTTGTCTTGTCTTTGTCTTCTGTAATATTTTTCTTCTTTGTCTTTTTGTCTTCTTGTTTGTCTTCATCTTTTTCTTGTCTTCTTTGTGTTTTTCTTTTTTATCTTTGTCTTTATTTTTTTCTCCTTTGTCTTTTTCTTCTTTTTTTCTTTGTCTTTTTTTGTCTTCCTTGTTTCCTTTTATTCTTCTCTTTTCTTTTGTGGTCTTCATCTTTGTCTTTTCTTTGTTTTTTGTGTTCTTTATCTTTTTCTTCTTTGTATTTTGTATTTTTCATTTTATTTGTCTTTTTTATCTTTTGTCTTTTTCTTTGTCTTTTTTTCTTTGTCTTTCTTCTTTGTCTTGATTTTCTTTGTATTTCTCTTCTTTGTCTTTGTCTTGTTTGTCTTTTTCTTCTTTGTATTTTCTTTGCCTTCTTCTTTTCCTTTGTTTTTGTTCTTTTTCTTTTCTTGGTCTTTGTCTTCTTATTCTTTGTCCTCATTGTCTTTTTGTTGTTTTTTTCTTCTCTTCTTTTTTGTTTGTCTTTTCTTTCTATTTGTTTCTTTGGTTTTTTTCCTTTTCTTGGTGTTCTTTGTCTACCAAATTTTTTTTTCTTCTTTGTCTGTCGTACTTGTCTTCTTTGTCCTCTTCTTTTTGTTCTGTCTTTCTTTTTTCTTCTTTGTTTTTTATCTTTGTCTTTTTCTTCTTAGTGTTTTCTTAGTCTTCATATTTTCTTTGGTTTTTCATTTTTTTCTGTTCTTTGTATTTGTCTTTTTTGTCTTCTTTATTCTCTTTGTTTTTATAGTTGTCTTCTTTTATCTTTGTCTTTCTTCTTTCTTTTTTTCTTTTTCTCTTTTGTTTTCATTTCCTTTGATCCACCTTCTTTGTCTTTTCTTTGTCTTCTTTAATATTTTTCTTCTTTGTCTTTTTGTCTTCTTTATCCCTTTCTTCTTTGTATTTTCTGTCATTTTATTTGTCTTTTATCTTTTGTCTTTATCTTTTTTATTTGATCTTCCTCTTTTCCTTCTTTTTCTTCTTTTTCTTAGTATTTGACGTCTTTGTCTTGTTTGTCTTTTTCTTCTTTGTATTTTCATTCTTTGTCTTTTTTGAGGTTTTGACTTTTGTCTCTATTGTCTTTCCTTTTTTCCTCTTTTCTTTTTTCTTCTTCCTTTCCTTTGTTTTTCTTTTTTCTTTTCTTTGTCTTTTTATTCTTGCTTTTTTTCTGTCTTCTTATTTGTCTTCATCTTTTTCTTGTCTTCTTTGTCTTTTTCTTTTTTTATCTTTGTCTTTATCTTTTTCTCCTTTGTCTTTTTCTTCTTTGTCTTTTTTTGTCTTCTTTTTCTTGTTTTTTCTTTTCGTGGTCTTTGTCTTTTTGTCTTTTTGTTGTCTTCTTCGTTTCCTTTTATTCTTCTCTTTTCTCTTGTGGTCTTCATCTTTGTCTTTTCTTTGGCTTTTTATCTTCTTAATCTTATTCTTCTTTGTATTTTGTATGTTTTATTTTATTTGTCTTTTTTATCTTTTGTCTTTATCTTTTTCTTTGTCGTTTTCTTCTTTGTCTTGATTTTCTTTGTATTTCTCTTCTTCATCTTTGTTTTGTTTGTCTTTTTCTTCTTTGTATTTTTTTTTGCCTTCTTCTTTTCCTTTGTTTTTGTTCCTATTCTTTTCTTGGTCTTTGTCTTCTTATTCTTTGTCCTCATTGTCTTTTCATTGTTTTTCCTCTTTTCTTTGTCTTCTTTTTTGTGTTTGTCTTTTCTTTCTCTTCTCTTCTTTATTTTTTTCTTTTCTTTGTGTTCTTTGTGTTCTTTATTTTTTCTTCTTTGTCTGTCATCTTTGTCTTCTTTGTCCTCTTCTTTTTGTTCTGTCTTTCTTTTTTCTTCTTTGTTTTTTTATCTTTGTCTTTTTCTTCTTTGTGTTTTCTTAGTCTTCATGTTTTCTTTTGTTTAGTTTTTTTTCTTTTCTTGGTATTTGTTTTTTTTTGTCTTCTTTTTCGTCTTTGTCTTTCTTCTTTTTTTTCTTTTTCTCTTTTGTTTTCACTTCCTTTGATTTTGTCATCTTCCTTCTCTTTTCTTTGTCTTCTTTAATATTTTTCTTCTTTTTCGTCTTTGTCTTTTTGTCTTCTTTATCCTTTTCTTCTTTGTGTTTTCACTTTGTCTTCTTTTGTCTTTGTCTTTATCTTTATCTTTATCGTTGTCCTTCTTTGTCTTTTTCTTCTTTTTCTATGTTTTCTTTGTATTTCACTTCTTTGTCTTTTTCTTCTTTGTATTTTCATTGTCTTCATTTTTTGGGGGGGGGGGTTGACTTTGTCTCTGTTGTCTTTCCTTTTTTGCTCTTTTCTTTGTCTTCTTATTTGTCTTCTTCATCTTTTTCTTGTCTTCTTTGTCTTTTTCTTTGTTATCTTTGTAATTATCTTATTTTTCTTTTTTTCTTTTCATAGTCTTTGTCTTTTGTCTTTTATTTGGCTTTTTTTGTCTTCTTTATCTTTTTCTTCTTTGTATTTTGTATTTTTATTTGTCTGATTTATCTTTGTTTTTATCTCCTTTTCTTTGTCTTTTTCTTCTTTGTCTTCATTTTCTTTGTATTTCTCTTCTTCGTCTTTGTCTTGTTTGTCTTTTTCTTCTTTGTATTTTCTTTGTCTTCTTCTTTTCCTTTGTTTTTGTTCCTTTTCTTTTCTTTTTTTTGTCCTCGTTGTCTTTTCGTTGTTTTATCCTCTTTTCTTTATCTTCTTTTTTGTGTTTGTCTTTGCTGTGTCTTCTTTTCTTTTGTTTTTTTCTTTTCTTTGTGTTCTGTGTCTGTCGTCTTTGTCTTCTTTGTCTTTCTAGTTTGTTTTTGTTTTCTTTGTATTTCTCTTCTTTGTGTTTGTCATGTTTGTCTTTTTCTTATTTTCTTTGTGTTTTTTGTCTTCTTTTCCTTTGTTTCCTTTTTCTTCTTTTTCTTTGTCTTTTTCTTTTTGTTGTCTACTTCGTTTCCTTTTGTTCTTCTTTTTCTTGGTCTTCATCTTCATCTTCATCTTTTTCTTTGTATTTTCTGTTTGTCTTTTTTATCTTTTGTCTTTATCTTTTTCATCTTTGTGTTAGTTTTCTTTGTATTTCTCTTCTTTGTCATCGTCTTTGTATTTTTATTCTTACTGTTCTTGTTCATCTTCTTTGTTTTCGTCCTCTATTTCTTCTCGTCTTATTTGTCTTTTTCTTCTTTGTCCCTTATATTTGTCTTCTTTCTTTTATTTCTAAAAGAAATAAAGGACAATGTCTACAGCAGCATTCATCTTACATCAGCCCAACCCCTTTAGTTTGCAGAAGTTTATCTCCGCCTATTCTGTCTAAAGTATTTTAGTCCCGCCCATGTTATTAGGATCAGACAATCAGATTAGAGCTCATTTATTTAGCATGTTTAGTAAGTGTAAAGGATGAAGAAAGGTTGGTGTAGAAAATAATTCTGATGAATTCTGGTTTAGAAACACAGACTAAGTGGAGCTCAGAGGAAAGATCACATTATAAAAAATTATGTTTTTTTTTTTTTTTAACAGGACCTCTCCTTTTTAAATGGGATCAACTGGATTAGGGTGAACTAATGTTAATGTCTGCTCTCTGTTCTGATGATCAATGACATTATTAGACTCTTTCAGTGACAGACAGGCCTGATTCTGGATCCTAACAGGGTACGTTAGATTACCTAATAAAAACATTTAGAAGAAGAAATGAGAGGAGAGATGAGTGAGGGAGAGTTCAACTCCACTGGAAACGCCTCCGTTGGGTTTTGCTGCTACGTTCTTCAGTGTTCTCCCACTCTAACATACTGGTTCCAACAGCGACTGGAAGTTCCTCTGAACGGAGAACTATTTAAGGTCCTGTAGGAGGTCAGCAGGAGGACACCTACTGACCCTGACCTGCTGGAGAGAATGGCGCACTGCACTGGGCCTCGCTGTGACGTCACGGATGATGTCATAAAGGAGGGTTCCGACCCAGGTCCACCGAAGCAGCTGCACTTGGATCAGTGCCAGGAGTTCACTGCTGACTGGACTTTCCCTTACCAGCAGCTCTGCCTCTAAACCAGTACAGACCTCCCAGTAAGACCAGTGCAGGCTGGGGTCAGCTGGTTTAGTGAAACAGAAGAGCTGAGAGAATTATTTATTTTATAAATAAATAATATATTTAGCACTGTGATGCTTTACTGTGTGGGTTTAATAGCGCCCCCTACAGGAGCCAGAACTCTCCTCTCTAAAAATAAAAGCTTAGAATCTCACAGAAACCTTTGTGGTTCTCTCAGAAACAAACCTGGTTACAGAGTGAAGACCAGAGTGAGGAGTAAGAGAAGATCAAACCCATCAGATCTTTATTATAGAGAATCTGCTGTTCAGGACGTTCAGATTCAGTAGTGATTCAGAGAGCTGGACAGGTCAGACAGGGTCATTGCAGTGAAATTGTGCTTCACTGTAGAAAAATGGACCCACTCTGATTTCTTTGCAGTGATCTTGAATGGAACCAGACGTTGGTCGCCATGACTACAACTCAGATATAGCCATTTTATTTCCTATCCAAACCCACCAGTGAAGCTACACGTGTCTTCTGAGTTTTATATGGAAAGAGGATGATGACAGGGAAAAAGTGTCTGATCTGAGAACAGTACAATTTTCTTTCAGGACTGTTTTTTGCAGCACAACACCCTGCAGCATGTATCCCTCCACCATTTTAGTGAGATGTAATGTTAAGGATTTTACACACAGAGCTAGCTGAGTGTAACAGCGGCCCCGGTGGAAAATCTTCACCTACCTTCCCTGCATGATGAGCTGTGAAAATGCCTCACTAATGGAGATTTGAACAGAAGTTGATTTTTGATTTAAGATTATCTGTATGTAAGTAATATTATATTTATGTAAGATTATATTTATGTAAGTAAGATTATATTTATGTAAGTAAGATTATCTGTATGTAATCTTAATGGGTTAAATCTAACTTGTACTTCAATATTGTCTAAAGTTTGTTTAGAAATCACCTTAGTTTTGCTCATAATATCATTGTTTTTAGCTTTACAGTGAAGTGATTGGCTAAAGTAAGTTAGCTGAGGCAGAAAGCATAAAGGTGGATAACACGTCAGTCTGGACAACTTATTTCTTCTTTTCTTTTCTTACCATAATATATTTTGTGATAATTCTTACATGTATCAGTGAAATATTGTTTAACCTTTAAAATATTTGGCATATTTTTTTATTGTATTTATTGTATAATTTTCTAATGTATTGCAAGAGATATTTGAAAGGTGGACTGACATGTTTTGTTTCTCTTTTTCTTCACATTTTATACAGTCGGTCAAGTAGAGTTAGGTGAGACCCTCCATTCATTATTTACTTTCATGCTTAGTTCCTTTTGGTTCGACACAATTTCAGATTCAAACAAACTCCTAAATCAAAGACAAAGGCAGCTTATTAGTGTCTGGAACCCTCTCCTCACTTTGGAAAGGCAGCCTTGGAGAGGCAATCTGCCTGCACCCTCCCATGAGCCTTTGCAAAGTCTAGGCAACAGCGAGGAGCTAGAGCGTTTTTCTTTAGTTCCAGTGCATTTAAACATACAGAGAGTGAATTCTACATATTGATCAATTCTTCTGTTTGTCTTTTCCCCCTTTTTGAGGACTAAATTACATCCAGGCTTAGTTTAGATTTTAGCCAAAATCATAGGTGAATATATGCTCTAAATTCAGTTCAAGAGAAGATTACAGAAAAAATAAACAAATACATAAGTGGTAAAGATAAATTTATCATAAAAGCGTATGTAAATTTGTGTTCAGTGAATTAATTAATATGTAGTATTCACTCCCTTAGTGAATTAATTAATATGTAGTACTCACCCCTTTAGTGAATTGATTAATATGAAGTAATTCGTAATTGTTATGCAATCCCATCAGAAACCTCTGTCAGCATTAGTGACCAGTTCAGGTTTAATATTTTTATGGCTATAAATGGCCTGGCATACTACAAAGAGACCAACTCTAACCACTAGTACACAACAGCAGCAAATGTTAAACATATATAAGTAGAAAATAAGGGATTAAAGACTTCATACATTGCTTTCAGAATATAGAAGAGTATTTATGAAATCCAAGCTTAAACAGCCCTAGCTTCTCTAAAGCAGTTGGCATCATAACTTGGTTATATATGCTCGAAGTTTCAATAATAATAATAATAAAAAAAAGGAAGATAGTGTACAAATATGAACAATTGTTAAAAGGAAATAAATCATTAAAGATCAATTCAATTTAAGTTTATTTATACAGCACTTTACAACAAATGTCACAAAGCAGCTTTACAGAGACCTGGAAAAAAAACTTGAGATGGGGAGCCCATCCTCCTCTGGTCGACATCAGATAGCACAATAATTGAATTAAGAGAATATGGAAATTTGCTGTTAAGCCATAAAAGATGTAGGTGAGTGAAATGTTAAAGTCCAGGCAGGTATGCATGGTCATTCAGTGAGATGAGGATGAATCCATGCAAAACCCCAGAGCAGGACAGCAGGCAGCAGGGTAGTGGAGAGAAGTGGTGGTACCAGGATTGATCGGTTGGAACTAGGCATCTCAATATATGGTTGGTAGGTAGGTAGAGAGAGAGAGAGAGATAGAAGAAAAGAAAAGAAAGGAGGGAAAACACGAGTTAGGAGAAGCGCAGCAACATTAGATGAGGGTGGGGGTAGTTGGGGGAAGGGAGTCCATGAGGTATGGTGGGAGTCATATTTCACGGTGAGCAGAAAACACTAAAGGTTTCAAGCCAAATTAAAACATCTTAGAGAAAACAAGGACTGACTACACATTTATACTCAAAGGACTGGATACAATAAAATGTCCTTCTCTAAACACAGGCCTCCTTTAGCATGGGACTGTACAAATGACACAGGCAGAAGTAATCAGGGTCAACACAGTAGAAACAGAATTGTGACCAAAATACACTTGGAAAGAAACAGACTTATTTACCACTCAGATAATAAGGCCTTGAATGCACAGGATAATACAGCAGCCACCAAGCACAAGCATTCCAATCCATATGATGAGACTAGAGAGAATGAGCACAAACCTTTCCCAGTTAACCTTTCCCTGGTGTGTGAAAATGATAGGAACCACAATAATTGTAGCAATCAAACAAATTGTTCTCAGGCCACAGAGTCCTGGGTTCCTGAAAGGATGCCAAGGGTGCACAATGTTCTGGGCCATATTCCTCAGAAAGTGTTTAAAATAGCCCAGAGTTCATTTCTGTTCTGGGCACATCCCCAACCTAAAAGTCCATTTCTGTTCAAACTGAAAAAGCGTCCTGGATCAGATCTGATCAGATGGCGGGAAGCAAGCAACACAATCAGTCCAATGCCGCTGTTCAAATGATGCTGTGTCCAGACTTGTCCTGTTACAGTCTTTGCCCTTCAGAGTCATCGCAGGCAGCAAAGGCGGCGCTAGGCTCACACCTTATACTGTTGTCAACGTAGGAAGGAGTCAGGATGACTGTTTACCAGCCGTTGCCATTGACTCTTCAGATGGTCACATCTTCTGATCACACACATCTTAAAATCCAAACAACAACAATAACAAGTGCCACTCAGGTCATTTGAAGAGAACTACACAGAATACATTGATCAAGTACATAAGAAGTACATACAGTCAAGCCGGAGTCTGCACACTCCTTTCACCTTCTCCACATTTCATTTTGTTTACACACTTATTCTACAATAGACAGTTCTACGCAACTCTACACAATGACAAAGTCAAAGCAGGTTTTTAGACATTTATGGTAATTTATCATAAAATAAAGTAAAATCTCAATGTTCAAAAGTAGAAGAGGAAGAAGCCCTGAGAGTAACCAAGACTCAAAAGGGGAACCAGTTCTCCCCTGGTCAACACCGGATAGCACAACAAATGACAGAACAAGAATAAAAATCAACAAAAGAAACAATAGTGAATTTTAAGAGCTGCTGCAAAGGTGACATCAAGCCAAAAATGAGAGTGAGCAATGTGAAAGTGCATGCAGGTAAAGAGTCATATGCACAGCTATGCAGTGAAGAGAGAATGACTCAGTATGAGAACCCAGAGCAGGACAGCATATCAGTGGTCAGCGAGAAAGAGGGGGAAGGAAAAACAAACAATAGGATTAGGAGGAGTGCAGCAAAATAGGGGGATTTACAGTGGGAGTCTGACCCAGACGGTAGTCACCAGCACCCAACCTTGAAGGGACTCATGTCAGCAGCGAGCGGCTCAGCACAAGGGGAGAGAGAAGAAAGGAGAAAATGAAGAAAGGGCTTTAGGAGTAAGAGTAGACTGGTGTACAGCCAGTAAAAAAAAGCAGATTAGAAAGACAACAATAATGATCAAAACTGTAAACTGTAAAACTCTGTAATCAGAGCAGTACACAACAGTGTTCGTATGGAAACATGCTACAGCAGCACTGTGTCTGAGTCCCAAACAGCAACAGGAAGCTGCACTGCAAAAGATAGATAGACCTCAACTATGAGAGACAAAATGAGAAAAATTCTGAAAATCACATTGTCTGATTTTTAAAGAATTTATTTGCAAATAATGGTGGGAAATAAGTATTTGGTCACCTACAAACAAGCAACATTTCTGGCTCTCACAGACCTGTAACTACTTCTTTAAGAGGCTTCTCGGTCCTCCACTCATTACCTGTATTAATGGCACCTGTTTGAACTCGTTAACAGTATAAAAGACACACTCCAAACTCCACTATGGTGAAGACCAAAGAGCTGTCGAAGGATACCAGAAACAAAATTGTAGACCTGCACCAGGCTGGGAAGACTGAATCTGCAATAGGCAAGCAGCTTCGTTACAAAGGCTACCGTCAGTAACACACTACGCCGCCAGGGACTCAGATCTTGCAGTGCCAGACGAGTTCCCCTGCTTAAGCCAGTACATATCCGGGCACGTCTGAAGTTTGCTAGAGAGCATTTGGATGTTGTGGAAGAGGATTGGGAGAATGTCTTATGGTCAGATGAAACCAAAGTACAACTGTTTGGTACAAACACAACTCATTGTGTTTGGAGGAGAGTGAATGCTGAGTTGCATCCAAAGAACACCATACCAACTGTGAAGCATGGGGGTGGCAACATCATGCTTTGGGGCTGTTTCTCTGCAAAGGGACTAGGACGACTGGTCCATGTACATGAAAGAATGAATGGGGCCATGTGTTGAGATTTTGAGTGCAAACCTCCTTCCATCAGCAAGGGCATTGAAGATGAAACGTGGCTGGGTCTTTCAGCATGACAACAATCCCAAGCACACTGCCAGGGCAACAAAGGAGTGGCTTCGTAAGAAGCATTTCAAGGTCCTGGAGTGGCCTAGCCAGTCTCCAGATCTCAACCCCATAGAAAACCTTTGGAGGGAGTTGAAAGTCCCAAAACATCACTGCTCTAGAGGAGATCTGCATGGAGAAATGGGCCCAACATACCAGCGACGGTGTGTGCCAACCTTGTGAAGACACGTTTGACCTCAGTCATTGCCAACAAAGGATATAAAACAAAGTATTGAGATGAACTTTTGTTATTGATCAAATACTTATTTTCCACCATTGTTTGTAAATAAGTTATTTAAAAATCAATGTGATTTTTTTTTCTCATTTTGTCATAGTTGAGGTCTACCTATGATGTCAATTACAGACCTCTCTCATCATTTTAAGTGGGAGAACTTGCACAATTGGTGACTGACTAAATACTTTTTTTCCCCACTGTAGACAGCCACAGATGGACGGACAGCCAGATTTGTACACTGACAAAAAGACAGCCATCCAGACAAACAACCAGCCAGCGCTGCACATGCACAGCCAGCCAGCCAACCAACCAACGTTGCCCACAGACAGCCAGCCATCCAGTCAGCCACAGAGTTGTAGACAGATAGACACATGTATAGACAGCCAGCCAGCCACAGCTGTAGATGGACAAAGTTAGACAGGGCTATAAAGCCACACACAGGGGACTAAAGGAGCCACTTAATGGTCGGATCCACCTTCAGTGAAGGAGGTGCTACTGGAGTCCTGAGAACCTGTAAGACAGAAGTGTCTGACAGTGATGTGGATCTAAAACACACAGACAAACCCTTTTGCTGTATCTTGACTTTAGTAAAATTATGAAGACATTCATAACTTGCAGCTGTAGTTACACCCAATAATAACATTTGTATTGCTAATTAAGCTGGTTTAAAGCCCTATTTGGACTGGATTAGTTTTACCTGGCACACATCGCTTGCCTCGATTTTGTGTTCCTGTAGTGACCACAAATGAAAGCTAAAACTTTATTTATTTTTTTCAGTTTGTTTTACAATAGGTGTTTGTAGTCTCAGGGTTAACTTGAGGTTTCTTACACTTCATGACCAACAAAAAATAAATAAATAAATGAACGCACGCACCCAGCTGGATATGTTGGATTACTCTAAAACGAGACATGCAGTTAGGACATCTTAACAGTCAATTATGTAAATGACGGACAGAGTGGCTGTTTTGCAGGCTTTTTTGTCGACGAGTGTATAGAACATGCTTGGCTAACTGGGTGTAATAGCTTCTGCCACTTTATGTTTGTGTTAAGCTATATAATATATTGTATCATTTTACCTAGTGGAAGTAAGAGTTAGTGTACAGTAGGGGTGTGCAATCTTGACAAAAACGCAGATCAATATTTTCTTGGATTTTGCAGACAATGATAATTAGACAATACTTTGCATCTTTCAAAATGTGTTCAGAACAAGCTAGACCAATGCAAGACTTTTACACTTATTTATTTACTAAAATAAAGTAAACATAATACAAAAACTGCACGATATTACAAACATTGACATTACAAACTCTTTTACAAAATCTTTTTTTACATTAAATTTATTTTACATTAATGTAATATATATTTTACACTGAAAATTACAATTTCAATTTCATTTCACTTAAACTGTAAATTGAGAGACTACACAGTTTCTTATAGAAGTATACAGGGGTCACACTTTCTGGCAGTGTCACATGGCAGAATGTCAATACTCTATTTCTATAAGAAACAGTGCAGTCACATAATCTGATAATGGCCATCTGTGACTGCACACAATAAATAATCTGCATAAAATGCCCTTGCACACAAGTAGAAATCTCAAACCATTTACTGAGGTCAAAGAATTAGACTGTCACAGATTACGGTCCAACAGCTCCTTGGTTGGTTTCGGCCTGTAGTGTTTTTTTAAATTATATATGAATTTCATATTGAGCACAGTGGTCAGTTTGCAGATGGTGAAATATGAAGGTCAAGCTGTCTTCAATTGCAACCGATTTTTGACCTGATTTGCAGAAGGAGAAACCTGTTTTCAAAGCAAAACCACCTCCAAGCTAATGATGAACCATGTCTAGCGACTAGCGAAAATGTGAACTCTTAAGGCGTGGTTTTGAGGGGTTTCTGCGAAGTGAGAGACCTACTCCATAATGTCTGCTTGCAGATTGTTATGACAACAATTGAGATATTATTGTAGATGATGCAGATCACACACCACTGGTCTATGGTCCATTTTTTTCTGTGATTCGCATTTTGAATTATAAATCTTATGATTTGTCAATCAGAGCAACATGATTTTAAAAGTGCAGTATAGGACTCAAAGAAAAGTACACAAAGATTGCAGAGGCTTATTTGAAAGATTTTAATTGCAGAAGGTAGGGTTTCTGTAAAATGCTTTTCTGTACTATGAAATTTGATCTATAGTGTTTTGTGGGCACAGATGTGGATCAAGAGGTGTTTGCTGATCTCACAACCTCAAAGGACATCTGCTTTGTCATCCAGGATGACTGTGATGGTAATTATACGTTTCATGAATGGAAAAGATAATTACAGTATCGGCTTCTAACCACTTAAACAAATTAGAAAAGAAGAAGAAATGTTGTTCAGCAGTTCAGCAGCCTAAGATGCAAAATCATCTTTAAGCCCTTAAATAAGATTTTCTTTTTGGATGTTTTTGTTGATTTTGTGACATTTTTTATCTGTTCAGCTGAAAAAGAAGATTATTCTCTCCAAGCTTGGAGGGACAGCAGTGCTTAATCTCTTAAAACACTGTAGCCCGAATATGGGCTACAAATCCATCACTGAATATCTAGCAGTATATCTGAAGCATTACAGGTCCAATATTAGAAACAAAGACACCATATTAAAGCTTAGAATCTCTGCTTTTCATTGCTTTTTTCATTGATTGATTTTCATGCCATTTTATCTTTAGTTTATTTTAGAAAATATATTTCGGTTGCAAAATACCTTGCCTACATTTATTTTAAATAGGATCAAAGGACTGGTTACACCATTTGACTCCTTTCTGTTTGAGGCCAATTAAAGTATGTAAATATATAATTGGCACCTTAAATTACATTACTTTTTTATAACTTAAATGGTGACTAACTGTTTAGCATGAACAGTAGTGTTAATAGGGTTTCATTTAGATTGTAATTGTAATTTTATTTTAAATGTAAACTTCCATGAGACAGTATTTTATGATGCATGTAATTTGTATGTTCAAATGATAAATAAATAAATAATATAAATATATTTATTATAAATGTGTCCCCCAATAGATGCCACTTACAAGCTCTATGGCCTGCCACAGAGTGAGCGAATGGGTACTTATTGAGGTTTTAAACCTTACTCCGCCATCGATTAATCAATCAGGAGATGACCAGAATATTGGCCCTCTGGAACCCATAGTTAACCATCATGACCATTACTATGTACAGCCAAATGTAGAGGTACTCTACAAATCAATCTCTCTCTCTCTTTGAAAACAATAGCTGTTATTTTACAAACTGAAATTGTATGAGAACTGAAATCAGAACTGAAAACAAGTCAATCCTGTTTCTTCATTGATGTTATGAAATAATTAATTTGGAATATGATGAAATAACATGAATATATATTAAAATGCTTTTTCTGTGTCAATTTCTTGTCCTTTTGCTGTAGAAGTTGGTGTAACCAGTATATGGTCTAAAATACTAATATTGTATAACAAAATGAAAAAAATTGGAAGCCACTGGCGGTCCAGCAGCAACATTAGCCACATTAACAACCAGCTACCAGATGAGTTCTGGAAAGAGGCCAAAGCTCTAATGAACCATACTACTGACAGAGACCATACAACTAAAAATGCATGAGAAGTTGGAGTACAGGCAGCGACTGGTCCATAATTCTGGGACATCTACAGTCCTCTCTGTATTCCCCGAAAGTGAATAAAATATTTTGGAAATTAAACATCATGAAAGAATTTGGTTTTGTGCAGTAAACTTTAGAAGTTATTTGGCATCATTTTGGGTTTTTTTAGATACTTTATTTTGGCACTGAAACAGTATCTATATTATTGGAGAAGTGGCCTGAAATCAGCCAGGGACCAGCAAGGACAGCAGTCATTAGCAGATGCTCCAGGTATGCTTGAGCAAAAATTATTATATAAAATTAATTTGAGAATTGCATTTTTTGCCTTTATCCAGGTCATGTTTGGTGTTTAATGACTTTTAGAGTCAACTACTGTATAACTAAATTGTCAATTTGTGAGCAAAATCATTTCAGGATAAAGCCTGTTTTCTATCAAAACTAAAAAAAAAGCCACATCAAAGCAAACTGAACTAAAAACAATTACAGTAACATTTGAAATACTTACCGGTACTTAAACATAGTTACAATGAGGAACAGTAGGTACAACCAGGAACTTTGTATAATTGTTAATATTTTTTAATACATGGGAGTTCTGCAGGCAAGCTTCACCTACTGAATGCATTATTGTGCCATTAAAGATAATGTTAATATGAAATAATGTAATATACATATTTATCATCAGATGACCGTATAAGCCTTTCAAGAAATACACCTTTTTTTCTAGAAACTAATTCTAAGCCCCCAGTTGTTACTTCCTTGTTCCTATGAACCAGTAAGTACTTTATATGCACTAATTCATATGGGGGTAGTTACACCATAATTACATTTGGGATTACTTTTTTGCAATATCCATTGCCATCTACAGACTGGGACAGTGATATGGCATCACTTCTCCTTTTGTAGTACAACTTGCCACCTCAGTCTCCTGGCAGGAAAAAAACCCAGATGATCAGTGAACACCAGGCTACAGACCATCTTGTAAGGTTTCATAAAGCATGGCAGATCTTTATTGCAAATCATGGCTTTTTGTTTTAATTAGTAGAGTGTCTCTGATGTTACTGGTATTTGTAGTCTTGCAGGAGCCTGGATACGCACAGAGGCAGATGGACCATGTCAGCCATACCTCCTTGCTTTAGGATCCTCCCAGTTGGCCATCAGCAACTTCAAAGACAAGAAGCCTAACAGTAGTCTACCAGTAGTCTCAGTGAATCTAAATTCTAGGGGTTTCAAGCACTTGTATTTTTCCTTGTATAGAACAGGTGTTGCTCTTTTGATATGTAATACACTGTTATTTGAACACATCAGATATTTCTAAAAAGGGAGGGTGATTTGAGATGTCACAGGGAAAATAGAAGGATTAGTAGTAGCTCACAGCGTACACGGATTTGTGGTGGGGGCTGGAATATTTGTTTAAACCCAAGCTGATTCTTCTACAGTGACTGCACAACAAAGTCCAGTATGTTATAAAAAAATTAATGGATTGGATGATGAAAGAATTGGAATCAACAGACTGCCCTCTTCATTAGACCCCCTGCAATTTGCATATCGTCCCAACCGCTCCACGGACGATGCCATCACCACCACCCTTCATCTCTCCCTTACCCACCTGGAGAAGAAGGACACCTACGTCAGAATGCTGTTCATAGACTTCAGTTCAGCATTCAACACCATCATCCCACAGAACCTCACCAGGAAGCCTGCTGGGCCTCAACACCCCCCTCTGCAACTGGATCCTGGACTTTCTGACAGGGAGGCCCCAGTTAGTCCGGTTCGGGGACAGCAGCTCCAGCACCATCACCATGAACACTGGGGCACCCCAGGGCAGTGTACTGAGTCCTCTGTTGTTCACCCTGCTGACTCATGACTGTGTTGCGAAACACAGTTCTAACAGCATCATAAAGTTTGCCGATGACCCACAACTGTGCTGGGTCTCATCAGCAAAGGCGACGAGTCAGCATACAGAGAGGAGGTGCAGCAGCTGACAGACTGGTGTACAGTCAACAACCTTCACTGGAATGCAGAGAAGACCAAGGAAATGGTTGTTGACTTCAGGAAATCAAGACCGGACCACTCTCCGCTTAACATCAACGGCTCCTCTGTGGAGATCGTTAAGAGCACCAAGTTCCTTGGTGTCCACCTAGCGGAGAACCTCACCTGGTCCCTGAACACCAGCTCTACAGCCAAGAAAGCCCAGCAGCGTCTCTACTTCCTCCGGAAGCTGAGAAAGGCCCGTCTCCCTCCACCCATCCTCACCCTCTTCTATAGGGGAACCATACAGAGCATCCTAAGCAGCTGCATCACTGCCTGGTTTGGGACCTGCACAGCCTCTGACCGCAAGTCCCTCCAACGCATTGTGAGGACAGCTGAGAAGATCATCGGAGTCTCTCTCCCCTCCGTCATGGACATTTACACCACCCGCTGCATCCACAAAGCAACCAGCATTGTGGATAACTCCACCCACCCTTCACACAGACTGTTCTCCCTCCTGCCATCAGGAAGAAGGTACCGCAGCATCCGGTCCAACACGACCAGACTCTGCAACAGCTTCTTCCCCCAATCCATCAGACTCCTCAACACAACTCAACTTCTGAACTGATATCTTTCTCTCTCTCTCTCTCTCTCTCTCTCTCACCATTTACCCCAGGAAGCATTTTTGCACAAAGCATTGCACTAATAACTTTACTACCTCACTGGACTCTATTTATTACACATTGCACAATTTGCACACTACCGTCAATTATTTATTATTCTCTGGTCTGTACTGTGTTGTCTGTCCGCACTTGTTTGTTTGTGTTGCACTTGTGTCTTGTATGCACTGTCTATGTTGCACCATGGTCCTGGAGGAACATTGTTTCGTTTCACTGTGTACTCCGTATGTAGTTGAAATGACAATAAAACCCACTTGACTTGACTTGACATCTGGAGGGAGATGGGAGTACCCGTCCGGTAAGGACTATACACATTACTCTTCTCCACATTCAACCCACTCAACAATAGACTTTTCTTATTTTTATAGTTATAAAAATAAGTATAAGTATATAGTTTTATATAGTTTAAAAACACAAGAGGCAGTTTTATACCTTAAACAAAGACATTACAAGGTGGGAGGAAGATAGCAAAACTCTGCTTATAAACATAAAAGAGACAGGGAAACATCAATTATAAAATTAGAAATCCAAAAGACCAGAAGAGCTAGAATCTAAAATGCAGAAAATTTTTTAAAGTTTTGAAATATTTTATAAGGATTTATACTCCCAATCACTAGCACCAAATGATCTACAGATTGATCAATTCCTAGACTCCTTAAAATTGCCCAGAGTAACAGAATAACAAAATGAAAGGCTAATACAGAAGGTCACTGCTGAGGAGTTGTATGTAGCCATTTCTAGATTAAAACTGTTAAACTGTTAATGCCAAATTAAAATAAAGTGTGAAATTATGGGTCCAAAATATTAGTTTACAGTGTGTAGTTGGAACAAGACAAAATCAAAAATCTTGTAACTTATATGGTTCTACCAGAGCCCCCACTATTGAATGTTATTAATTATGAGCAAATCTAGAAATGCAAGACCACAATCTGACTTACACCTCTGTGAAGTAGATCATTTAATTCGAGGTTGTTTACCATTCCAAATACACAAGGATAGTAACTTAGAGAGTGTATTCCAATATTTTAGGGAGGGGGAAAAGGTATCAAATAACTAGAAATTCAGTCTAGGCAAATAGTTCATTTTTACCACTACGTTCCTGGCGTGCAGCACGATAGGCAAGGCCAATAGAGTGTATGAATTTTAATTTGTTTTAGTGTACCAAATCTTTGAGGACCGTCATACTCAGAGGGATACAAGTCTACACCCAAATACCTAAAGTGGTCCACCACTGGAACATAAGTGGGTAGCATGCTTTGGTCTAACTGAAAATGTATGGGAAGAAGTGAAAATTTATCCAAGTTTATCTTGTGGCCTGACATTTCAAAATTAATAAATAAACTAAGCAGAGGTGGAATTGATGATTTATCTAAAAAGAACAAAACATTGTTGCATCAAAGGAAATATGTTGGGATTTCTTTACTATAATGGGGGAGCTAGGCATAAAATGTGTGCCACTGCTTGAGCTACGGGTTCCAGCGATATAGTGAAGAGGGGGTCTGACAAAGGGCACTCTTGACATGTGTGTGCTTCAAGTTTAAATTCAAGGGCAGATACTTGCGGTCTACGTCATTTCTGCCACAAAGCAAATGCAATAGAATTATTCCTAATGAATCCTTTCACCGCTGCCCACAGAACTCTGATCGTCCCCTGAACCCTGATAAAACACAATTCGATTCATTTACTCAATTGAGAGCCGAACTCATTGTGTAGTAAATAGGTGTTCAAGGCACACAGCCATAATTTGTAGTCATGTTTATCCCAGTAACAAATACTATCGTGGTCTGAGAAAGACATTGGGCAGATACTTAACGTGTCTATCCCTGAAAGAACAGTGCAGTTTCTCTTGTGGAGAAAAGAAAAAAAAATGTTGCTTAGTGCTCGGATCAAGATGCTGCCAGCAGTCGAAAAAAGACAAAGACAAGGCGGTAATACATTGCTTAAGTTCTGAGCTAGCGGTCAGCTGACTGTGAGAAATATCACACCCTCATCTGTCTAAATGAAGATTAAGGAGTTAGTGGTGGGAGCGGATATGAATACAAAGATTTGTTAGATAATCTAACAGAAAAGGGAAACCCCCTAAAGCAGTTTTCTGGCATTACAGTTACAAACCATACAGGGTGTCGATACTGCAGGGTTCGTCTGAGATACTATGAGTAACTACTTTTTAATACAAGCAAAGAAATGACTGAATAAAAGGCTATAAAATCGAGTAAATCAATTACCTACCCACTGTCCAGGTCACGAACCTGACTGGTGTAACTGGGAAGGGCCAGTCAGTCCTGAGCGGTGTCCAGAAGCGTGCAGCAGTGCTCCTTCAGGGCCTCGCTGCATCGGGAAGAGAAGACTGGAGAACGATGGTCCAGAAGCTGCCTGGCAACATCCAGGACACGGGCACCTGGAAAACAGGAGACCATGAAGTTACTCTTTTGGCTCCGATACTTTTAAGTATTTTACAGAAGACTCTCCAACAGTGAGAACACTGAGGAGTTGTCCGCAGGTGAAGTCGAAGAACCGATAACCTCAAACCAGTTAGCAGAGAAAAAAGAGGAGACGAAAACCCTCTGTGTCCGCCATGCCGGTAGTGCTGGAATTAAGACGGACGTGTTGGAGAACTCCTCCTCCGTCTGTGGAGTTTGGATTGCCTCTACAACAGCAGCGGTCGGTCAAGCTTGACGACCTCCTTGCAGAGCGCCTGCAAGGCGTTCCTCCGAGCTTGCTACGTTTCTAGAGAGTAAACACATTCAGAAACAGCTACTAGAACAGCAGTTGGTGTGATGTGCAGAACCCACCAAGGCCCCAACTATCAAGGTGATTTCAACAATTTTCTCCTTCACCATGATCCAATCGTCGCTCTGTATGGAGTGTACAGAATCTGTTGGCACTGAAAAGGCTACTTGCACCATGGAATGACTCTGCCTAAAACCAAATTGGAGAATTAAGTGTTCTAAGACCTTCGGACACTTGGATCCCTGTTCGGATAACCTGGATCCCTTTGATATGGAGTCCCGTCTCCTCCAGTGTGTTCTAAATTCGTAAGGCAACCAATTGTAATAATTGGCTTACAGACACCTCGGGTACAGAGTCTCGGAGTCAGTAGAGTGCCTGAATTGACTCTGAGAACCCTGAGAATCAAAATATTCCAACACAATATCCTAGAATTTTCCAATTTAAAACAAATCTGGTTCCCGAGAAATTCCCAGTTCAGACAACTGTGAGAATGAAATGATCTTAAGGCAATGCACATCTTCGTCCTTCGAGTCCGGATCGCTGCAAAAAGTCAATGTGAAAATTAAAATATCAAAAGGGATCCGGGTTAAAGTAACCTGAAGGTCTAAGAATACGGCGTCCCGTCTCCTCCAGTTTATTCTAAATTCGTAAGGCAAGCGGTCTAATTAATTTACACAGTCACCTCGGGTACAGAGTCTCGGAGTCAGTAGAGCGCCTGAATTGACTCAGAATCACTCATTGGGATGTCGGCGGCCGCCTCTGTCGGTTTCTGATCCTGTCTCTGAAAACTCTGGACTCAGAGGAATATTGGGATCTTTGTGGAACCTCAAACTGTGGTATTCGGATTTGCTTCTCCACAAATATATTCTCCTCTGCTTATATTGCTTGAATGTAAAGAACAAAACACTCCTAGCTTCAAAAATTGGGTGAACAACTTGATGCAGTTTATAGAATAATAAAAAAAAATCGGATACTCTTTGGCTGGCTGCAGTGATGAATTTAATACTACTTGGCAGATTGTCTTGACTTAAATAGACTTGATTAATCGGCTGGTTAGCACCCGGTTTGGAACTATTTCACTATTTACATTTACTCTCTTTTACCCTTTGCCTTCCCTTGGGCACTTGTGTGTGCTTGTATCATATTTACATACTACCTGTATTTTTATTAAAGACTGAAGTTCAAATTTGACCCAAATGTGGCAAGGGTGTCTAAGGTGGGGGACCTCAGGGGGCTGTTTTCACAATTAGTGCTTTCTGTATGATACAAATGTGAATAAATAGACCTTAATTAAAAATGTAAATAAAAATAAATAAATAAATAAATACAAAGTCTCAGCTTTAGTTTTGAATCAACTCACACCAAGGATTTCCCGGGTTTAGACTGGTGGATGTTCTGTTCAGTGAATTTGTGGTACAGTAAACAAAATATAATGCTCACTGTTACCAGTGGATGGTGCTCTCCTCGTTACTATTCTTTTTATCTGAAGAGGAGCTACAAAGCCACAACCATTACAATGTGTAAAAGACCTGATCCAAGTTGGACCACCAGTAAATTATCACAGTACTTGTCTGAGTCAAAAGAACAACACTGGACTGCAGTCAAGCATGTAACGAGGTACTCAAAGGGTACAACTGATCAGGAACTGTGTTACAAGAACAGCTACTCTATGGCATGGTCTGTGATCAATATGCACCTGTGAAAATATCTGAAGACAACCAGGGTGAAATTGCTCTTTCTAAGAAGCCTGCATGTCGAAAACGTTCATGTCACGAGAAAACCTGCAGCTAAGCTCAAGCTGGAGAAAGTTAAGAGCTCTGTGTTTGGGATGGAAACAGGCGAGTTATGCTGTGGAATGCCATGTGCAATTTAAGAGCAAGTGGAGTGTTGGCAGTTTATTCAGGTGTGCTCTCATTAGTGCGACCTTACTGTGAGGGTCTTATTTTGGGGGGCTGTAGCTGTGGAAAGCAAAAATCCTTCAGATCCGGTTCGAATAAACCGATGGTAAGCACACTAACTTTTCCCTCCATTAAAATAGTTAGGAGTCATGGGCTCCACTCCGGCATTTACTGAGGATTACTCGGGTGCAGTCTGTGAACTTCCTGAAAAATAAGAGTCTAATTGTAAAAGCTACGGAGCGATTCTTGGCTGATGTTACCTCCATACTGAACAGTAAAATGTATTTGTTCAGTTACAACAAGGGATTTTCAGTCATTGCTCAGTGAAAAAAAAAGAACATGCATGAGAATGTGGCACCTTCCTCACCACATCAAAATACAGCAGAGAAAAATCAGAGAACCCTATTTGATAGGGAAAGGTGTGTACTAGAATAGAGCAACTTGCCTAAAGAATTCTGGATGGGCTGTAATGACCATTGCAGTAATTCGCAACAGGGGCTTCAACAGCTGTTTGAAACTCTGTACAACATGTTGACAGGACAAAAGCCTGAGAGAATGAAGCTAGAGTCAAAATGTTAAAAGGGAGTCTTTGTAGGGTATGAAAGAACAGTTGTTTTGTCAGATTCC
The DNA here is from genome assembly GCF_030463535.1 of Salminus brasiliensis. Lineage (NCBI taxonomy): Eukaryota > Metazoa > Chordata > Actinopteri > Characiformes > Bryconidae > Salminus > Salminus brasiliensis. Next base: position 14,733,650 of record NC_132890.1, on the reverse strand, counting down.
ACTTAAAACTGAGGGTTTTAGTACATGCCATCCAAAAAGAGATACACGCACAATAAGCACCTCAGTACTTAACTGACTGTGTCAGATATTAAAGATCAGACACTGACCAGAACCGACTACTGCTACAGGATCTGTAACGTACCACAGAGCTTTAAGAGGCAAGGAGTTCAACAAAATCACAGTTTTGGGTTGAGTTCTCTCATTGAAAATGACAAATTTACTCTGACCCCCCTCCCAGAAGCTGAACATGCAGTGGTGGGAAGGTGGGTCTATGATTAAAAACAGTGTAGATGGATCTGAAATGTACCAAGTCTGATATGTTGCTAAGGATCAAGCAAAGGGGAGTGGATTACATGGAGACATTTTCTCCAGCTGCAGTTATACACTCTTTGATGCAGATTACCACACAGTCCAACCTTCTGCTCCACCAGATGGACGTTACAACAGCCTACTTGAACGCTCCAATTAATTGCGAGATCTGCATGGAGCAAGCAGAGGGATTTGAAGGAAAGTCGAATACAGGTTAAAAGCTTGTCTGTGAACTGAATAAATCATTGTGTGCTCTCAAACAGTCTGGAGGAACCTGAACATGTTGCATGATTATCTAGATGAAAATGGCTTTACACAGAACCCAGCTGACCATTGTGTCAGCAAGTATAGTAGACAATGATTATGCCGAAAGAGTCCTGGACAAAGGCCCCTGAAAAACAGGAGACTGCGGCGTTACTCTTTTCGATACTTTTAAGGGTTTTACAGTAGAATCTTCAACAGTGAGAACACTGGCCTCAAGGACGTAGCAGTCGGCCACGCTGACACCCCCAGGGTCTCTCCGGTGCGGGAGTGGAGACGACTCCCCTCTGTGTCCACCACACAGGTAGTGCTGGAAGAAAGACAGCCACGTCGATGGAGTTTAGACTGCCTCTACAACAGCAGCTGGACCTGCCGGTCAAGCTCGTTCTGGTCACCATGTTCAAGAGTAAACACAGAAAACACAAACGACAGTCAGTGAGACAGTAACACAGGGAGCAGAGAGCACAACAGGACTACAACTGATAAAGAAGACAAAGCTAAAATGAAATAATATAAAGTAGGGATGTCGTCTTGTTCACAGCTACAAGTGATTGGTTTCAGAGTACATGTCTGGTCATTATATCACGATGCTAGCTACATTTTAATATCCAATTTCTATCTAAATTTGTTTGATCCATGACCAGATACGGAGTAAAACAAGAGTAAATACTGGTGATGCGTCTGATCAATGGAGACAGCTTAGAGCCCAGAAGGACTTCAAGACGGACGGCGAACTGGCCGATTTTCTCCTGAACAGGTGAGCGCTGATCTTCAGCTAAGCTTAGCTAACCTCAGCAAGATCATTTAGAACAACCACTAGTGGGGATGAGCATTTTACGTCATTTAAACATTCGAGTGCTTGGATTTATATTTAGTGGTCCAATTACAGCTGGGTTATCAAGATGATATTTGAGATGGCTAGTGCTAGGAAAAGCTATCAAGACTAGTGCTGGCTAACGCTAGAGAAGCAGATGGGCCACAGCAGTTTACTCCCTCAGCACCAAAGAGCGTGACAGATTTTTTTGCCAAATAAATCAAAAGTTTGACTATTTTGACTCAAATGTTTGTGAGATATGTTGAATGACTTCTAGCGTCCAAGTCGAGTAACACTACTCATGCCCATTCCTAGCTACTAACGTGAGTGGTTTCTCCGTTGTAACTAATAAAATCCATATAGCTACACATTTACAAGAGATTACTCGGATTTGTGACTGAATCGGTGGATATGGTCAGATTTCACTTTCGTGATTTCATATTTTAGTAAAATGATGTGACTTTCCTGTGTACATGAGTTGATTATGGTATATATTTTTTTTAGCTTTGAATGTCCAAGCACGTCCAACCCTAGTTAGAGGCAGAAGATTAAGCACCTTTTCCAGTTTTGGGTGTTCAGGTGGAAGACTTTCAGACCCGTCTAGTATGTTTTCATCCTTTCATCAGTTCGGAATTATAATATTGGTGGCGTAAGTTCACAAATTTCATCTGTATAGAGAAGATCTAGCACATCTAGAAGAAGGGATTGCAGCTCTGGAGAGCACCACGGATGCCTCTGAAGCTCTAGAGAATAGTAATAAGCAATATTTACCTCAACATGAGACACAAAAATAGCAGCAATTAGTTTGATTCTTACAGCTGCTGCTGCTGCTTTATGGGGGGTGTGGGGGGGGGGTGGTAGGGGATAGTTCTGTTAAACTGAGCATGTTGTCGGGATCTGTAACTCAGTTACTCCAACTCTAGAGTGTATTTTAGGAGCAGTGGGCTTGATACTGCAGGGTTTGTCTGAGATACTATGAGGAATATTGATATTACTTTTCAATACAAACCAAGAAATTACAGAATAAATGGGTGTAATCAATTAAATCCTTCACCTGCCTACTATATTTACACTTACATTTAAGGCATTTAGATATATTATATACTGTTGCATGCTCTAGATCTTTAGGGGGAAATGGGAAGATGGAGAAACCTCTTCCTCAGTGTCAAATACAAGGCAAATGGGATGTCTAAGGAATTTCAGTTTTGGTCCTTTTCCAAGTACAACTGTAAAGGGGATCAAATTCTGGTAAAGCCAGTCAAGTCAAGTCAAGTCAAGTCAAATTTATTTGTATAGTGCTTTTTACAACTGTTGTCGTCACAAAGCAGCTTTACATAATTAGTACTTAAAGCGTTCTGAGGCAACTCACAGGTTTGCTTTTCCATACGTAACCATTTGGCAATCTGCTTCAACCACATCCTTCTGGAAGGAATATCTGATTTTGACCAGAACAGAATACACTTTAACTAGACAAAATAGAATATGTAGAATACTGATGGTGTCATCTTCCAGTGAGGAATCTACAGCATTTAAGAGATACAGAGAACAGAATGAACTCCTGCTATGAATAAACTAGAAAAATCCTCTATGCCCCTTAATGTCCAATTACTAAGCCCAATGTCCCCAAGCTGAGGGTGTAGATCTGGATTCAAGGAGAGTGGTGATCATATAGAGATACAATTAGGGAATTATGTTATATATTTTCTAGCATCTCTCCAAGAAAGCAACATATCGTACACTACAAAGTTATCAGAGAGATATTTTGTCAAAATTATAAATAAATGGTAGGGAAGTTAGGGATCTAGGATGACATGTGATGAAGTCAGTGTTAGCTGACTCATCCCCAGGCCATACACAGTAGAGACTTGTGACTCTGACAAGTGACCTACCTGGTGATCCTGGAGGAATGAAGGGGGCTGGTGAGTGGGTCTTCTAGGAGCCGGCAGGATCCACGGTTAATCTAGAAGGAGGAAAACACACAACCAATAACCCTAGAAGTGTGGGTCAGGTCAGAGGTAATTGTTATCCCAAGGTATCTAAAGCCAGTTTTTGTCAACTGGAATAGTAGATTTAGTTTAATATAATTCAGGACATTCAGCTGAATAGCTGTAGACCTGCCAAAACTGATTTTATAGCCAGATAGCACACTATAATTAGTGCTGAAGTTTCTGATTTCAGGAACAGAGGTCACTGGATTCTTTAAATATAGAAGTATATCGTCTGCAAATAATGATACGATGGTCTGCTTCTCCCACTAAAACTCCTGATATAATGAACCTAGATGTAAATGTATTCAGCAAGGAGTTCCATTACTAGGGCAAAATGCAATGCTGAAAGAGAGTAGCCTTGTCTGCGGTGTCTTCCAATTGGCACAACATCAGAGATAAGATTGTTTGCATTAATACAGGCTGAGGGGTCTAAATACAACAATTTAACTATATTTATAAAATTATTCCCCAATACGATTTTCTCCAGTAGTGCAAAAAGAAAATTCCATTCAATCCTGCTGAACACTTTCTCAGCAGGTAGGGTCTTTTCTTTTGGTAAGAAGATTTATAAATATTAAAGGTGGCAAATGTTATCGGATCCATATCTGGATTTAATGATTCCCATCTGATCAGGTTTAATGATCTATGGAAGAAATGTTTCCAGTCAGCGAGACAGTGCTTTAGTTAGAATTTTGTGATCTACATTAAGTAGACTAATGGGTCGATAGGAAGCACATTCTGTTGGGTTTTTGTGCTTTAACAGTAGAGCATTTCAATTTTCTTCAGGATTATTATCAATCATGGGCATAAAAATGGGGTATAAATCTGACCAAAACTTCTTGTAAAATTCGACCGGATAGCCGCCAGGGCCAGGTGCTTTTCCCGAGGGCATGGCCCTAATAGCATCCCAGATCTCCTCTGGTGTAAAGGGGGCATTCAAAAGAGTCTGATCAATGTGAACTGCTACAGTCTGAAGTGTAAAGCGATATTAAAAGGATCATTAATTATGCGAAGGTCATAAGAAAACTCTCCAGAGGAGTTTTAATAGCTTTTATAGATCATTCAGTCTGTTGTAATTAAGATGGTGAGCTAATAAACAACTGGGTTTATTTCTGTTCAGAAAAAAGTAATAACTTAGAAATATGAGGAGTGTATTCAGGGTTAAGTTTTAATTTAGCATTTACTAGCAGAGACCAATTTGTAACAGACTGTGTGTGTTCTAGTTGCAGCTTCTCAACTTCCAAATTTTCTTTGGTTTTTGGCTCCGAGTTCTTTCTGAAGAGACGCAGAAGATCAAATGACCTTGCAAAGTGTTTTTGACGGCATCCCATTTAACTGCACTAGTAACTGGAGAGCAGCAGTTGTCTTGCCAATAATCTGTTATTCTCTTTAACATGGAAACAAAAGCTTCTTTATTTAGTAAATGTGTTTAATCTCCACTGAGGAGTTTTTAATGCTGTTAAATTTAGCATTACATCCAAATACACTGGACTGTGGTCAGATAAAACCAATTTGACAGACCTTCAACATATGTATACGGTTAGTAGGAATAAGAAAGTAATTTTGGACCTTCAGCCACCAAGTTTTCAACCTCTTCCAAATCTGCCTTCTGTGGCGGTACCTCGTGTAAAGTGGATAATGAAGCCTCCACCGAGGAGACAGCTTGCAATATCTTGAAGACAGCCCTCCATATTATCCTAAAATCAGCCGATAGATCGGAGTTCAGCATGAAGAATAACCATGTTTGGTTGAGTATTAGCAGGAATGCTAGCTTCATCCCCCTCAGCGGATTCCAGAACTTGTTTTCTTGTCTTTAAGTCTCTGGGACTGCGTAGATAAAGAAATGGGAAAATCTTTATCCCCAGAAGTATCAGTCATAGGTATATCAAAAGTGGGACTGCATTAAAGAGATTAAACCGAGGTGGAGTGTGAATAAAGACAGGTGTAAAAACGGAGTAAAAGACTAAGCAGCCACCTCTGACCCGGTCACGTTTTTAAAGCAAATTCTTTTTTTTTTGAGAACAAATGTTTATTAACTATTTTAAAATGTATGCAGAAAGGTGCCAAGCTTACCTAAGGAGCATAAATCAAAAGCTGGAGATTGGAAAAGCTGCATATGGAATCATCTTAATGATGTCAGATAAAATTTAAGTAGAAACATCCAGTGGATTATTTGGTGATCAGGATTCCTCAAAGATAAATCGATAATTTCCCATGCATGGTCCTCAAAACATAAAGACTCAAGATCCTTTGACCACACACAGTCCAACCCGTCTACAAGAGGCTTAAAGTAAAAAAACAATACAATACAGGAACGAAAAAATACAGGAAGCCGAGCAAGGCTTGAGTAAAGCACTGTAAGCATTAGGTGGGGATGTAATTTGGAGTTCAGTGAGTCTCTGAGACCAAAGGGCTGATTTAAGCTGCAGATCCCTAAAGAAAGAGGTGCTGGGCACATTACATTACTCTTTGATAGCCTGGAAAGATCTTAACCCATTTTCACTACAGATATCACCTGGAGGTTAAACTCCTTTGCTCTCCCATTGGGGGCAATGAAACGGAGCATTCCCCATCAGTAAATTATGATTATGAAAGAGTGGAGAGAGCTCATGCCATATTAGAGTATGTTTGCCTAAACAACTGTTAATGCCAAATTAATATAAGGAGCGAAATAATGGGTCCAAAATATAGTTCACAGTATCTAGTGGGAAAAAACACAAAATATAAGACCTTTACTTTACACAGGGCTACCAGAGCCTGTACCAGAGCCTCCTCTATTGAGCAGCATGAATTATGAGCACTTTGACTCAGGCATGTTGATCGAGGTTTTAAGGTAAATGCCTGAGAATACATTTCAAACTCTAGAAATGCAAGAACACCATCTGACTTACACCCCTGTACAGTAGATCATTTTATTCAAGGTTGTATGCATGTGTATTGGGAATGGTCATATCCCAATATTTTTTATAGGCAGGAGCATATGTATCATATAACTATAGAAATTCAGTCTAGACAGAATATTCTTTTTTACCACTACGATCTGGAGTGCAGTGAGGGCAAGTTTATCCAATTTAGTATCTATTTAATTTGTTCAAGTATACCATTTTTTTGAGGACAGTCACTCACTGCGGGACACACAATCCAGTGGTGGACCACTTTAGGTATTTGGGGGTAGACATAAGTGGGTAGCATGCTTTGGTCTAACTGAAAATTTAAGGGGAGAAGTGAAGATTTATCCCAGTTTATCTTGTGGCCTGACATTTTTAAGCAGAGGTAACTGAATCTGTTGATTTATCTAAAAAGAACAAAACCTCGTCACATAAACTGAAATATGACGTTGGGCTTTCTTTATTATAGGGAGCTAGGAATAAAACAGCGCACTGCTTGAGCTAGAGGTTCCAGCAATATAGTGAAAAGGCATTCTCAAGGATGCCGTCCAAACCAGGAGACTTTACTTTTTTCATCTGACAGAGGGTCCCTTTCAATTTTAGAGGAGAAATCTCCTGATCTAAATAAGATGCCTCGTCAGTAGACAATTGTGGTAACTCTAAGGAATGGAAAATATTTAAGCAATATTTAAGGTTTTTTGGGGACTGGTCTGATTTATATCATTCTGAATAGAAGCTGTAAAAAGTATAATTGATTTGTGCATGTTCTATGAGTAGTTCATCATTGGGACCTTATTGCTGCAATATTTGAGAACTTCTCATTACTGAGTTTTAGCACCAAGAGGTGACTGGGCCTGCTTCTATTAAAATAGTCATTTTGTCTAACCCTTATAATAAGGAATTCTGCTTTTTCTCTTAGAAGAATATTAAGCTCATTGCAATACAAATCATTTTATTTAAGAATATTACCAGAAAGGTCCAGATACTTCTCTTTTCTGTCACCAAGAGCCAAAAACAGAATTATTCCTAAAGCAACCATTCACTGCTCCCAATAAACCTCTGATTGTCCACTGACTGTCCGAAAGATTTGTGCTTGCATGTAAAGTATGTTACTTAGTGCTCGGATTAAGATGCTGCAAGCAGTCGAGTAAAGACAATGTGGTATTACATAGCTTAAGCTCAGAGCTAGCTGCCAGCTGACTAAGAAATATCACCCCCTGATCTGTTAAATTAATAAATGATTAATGACTAATCATATCTGCTCCCACCACTAACTGAAAGTCCACTAGATTTGTTAGAGAATCTAACAGAAAAGAAAAACTGGTATCTCTTCGAGTTGGAGCGTAAACTGAAATAAAGGCAATATTCTCATTTCTTACTTTTGTTGTAATGTGTGTTATTCTTCTTTCTTCACCCCTTCCTTATAATAGTAATCTCCCACTTCCTCTGTACCAAGATAAGAACTCCTTTAGTTGTTATTTGCAGCTGCATAAGAAGCAACTCTATAGAATTTATTGCATTTGGGAATATCAAAATCTCTCAATTGGAATTCATAATCAGACCAAGGTCAGTTCGTTTTTGATAGAGCAAGAACAAAGGAAAAAAATGTTTAAGAGGCTTATTTGGACCATTAAAAACATTCAAAATCATAAAGACAAGGGTCTTGTTATACTTAAATTTCCAGACTTTCAAACGAGTCAAATAACAAAAAACTAAATAAGTGAACTGCCCAAATACACAAAAATACAAATATAACCTGCTATATAAAAAGTGCCCTGCTAGAAGTTTATTCTGCTCTCTTTGCTCACCCATGAGTCTAGCTTTGAACACATCCTGAAATGTAGACATGTGCGTAAAGAATTCTTCCCGCATTGCTGAGAGCCACGCCATGATGATCTTCTCCAGTGCACCAGAGGATCCACCATGTTGGATTGAGGTGAGGAGAAGACAGATATGACCTTTTTTGCTGGTGACGAGTTTGGAGTAAAAGGCAGAGGTTTCCTGCTGAGAAACATCCTTAACTGCACTGTAACCAAAAAGAAGAAATTAAATAAGGACCAGATTTGGGAGCTCTAGCCAGCTGCAACTGAATGAACCGATGAATTCTCAGCAGATATTGCATCCCAATAGTTGCTGGATTAGGTACAATTGGACCAGCAGGATATACTGCTGAACTTACCGCTCTCAGAGGACTATTCACCAGTAAAGATTCACATAACTTCTGCTTCCTTGGACATGGGACATTGAGTCAATAAGGGGGGAATCTCTGGTTAAAGTGGTGCAAGAAAAACAGCTGATTGGCCTTACCATGCTCAATATCATTCATTCTGAGACCAGAAATGTTTGGGAAATGTTTGGTAAGTTTGTCTCAGTCTCGTCATTCTCACTTGGCAGCTCAGATCTTGACCGTGTAAAAGTAGTATCAATTATTTGCCCCCTGTCTTGACTAGGGATTTATGTGATTCACCTGGCTCTCTAAACAACTGTCTCTGTCCTTCATCCAAGACTACATGCACAGCTGCAAACTGATCCTCATAGTACACATAAGATACTGATATTGTTTCAGCTGCAATCTTTTGTACCACTATATGTTCATACATATTGTCAACACCATCTGGAGACAAATAAAACAATGTAAAAATGGAGGATTTTCCCATTCAACCTCTGACAGAGCTCCATGTGACGCATCAGGTTCTCTGCTCTGTCAGATCCCAAGAATATTCTACTGGGCCTATTAGAAGTGGAAATATCCCTATACTAGGACTAGCAGCAGAAAAACCTGAACCTTGCTTTAAAATCTTAGACTTTTCTACAAAATAAATGCAGACCCTTTTACAACACTCTCCAAGTTGAGTTCAGTATTGAGAGTTAAATGTCCTAAAAATTAGAATTTTTATAAATTTGGATCCCTAAAAAAGTATCTGGTCTAAACAACCCCGAGAATCAAAATATTCCAACACAATATCCTAGAATTTTCCAATTTAAAACAAATCTGATTCCCAGTTCAGACAACTGTGAGACTGAAATTATCTTAAGGCAATGCACATCTTCGTCCTTCGAGTCCGGATCGCTGCAAAAAGTCAATGGCCTAAAACAAATGTGAAAATTAAAATATCAAAAGGGATCCGGGTTAAAGTAACTAGAAGGTCTAAGAATACGGCGTCTCGTCTCCTCCAGTTTATTCTAAATTCGTGAGGCAAGCGGTCTAATTAATTTACACAGTCACCTCGGGTACAGAGTCTCGGAGTCAGTAGAGTGCCTGAATTGACTCAGAATCACTCATTAGGATGACGGCGGCCGTCTCTGTCCGTTTCTGATCCGGTCTCTGAAAACTCTGGACCCAGAGAAATATTGGGATCTCGGTGGAACCTCCAGAACTGTGATAGTTGGATTTGCTTCTCTGCGCTTAAAGAATCAACTCGATCAGTCAGTCTTAGGAATGTAGAGAAACACTTTAATCCTGCAGTAAACGTAACGCCGGTGGAAGACTTCAGAACTGTGTCCTTGCCGTACAGTCAGTTACACTGAAATCTTGTTCAGAAGGTGCTGGCTAAGACTGCTTATATTACTTAAAGGGAAAGAGAAAACCCTCCTACCTAAAATTGGGTACAGTGGTGAATTTAATACTACTTGGCAACCTGTCTTGACTTAAATAGACAATATGGTCTCTGAGGATTAATTGGCTGGTTAGCACCCAGTTTGAAATCTATTTCACTACTTAAAATTCTGCAGTCATTTACATTTACTCTCTTACCCTTTGTGTTTCTTTGGTCACTTGTATGTGCTTTTATAACTTCATATTCAGAAATGACCTGTATTTTTACAGTTAGAGTTTTAAGTTCATCATAAATGCAAAAGACTCAGCTTCCAGGGGTCTCTGTGTGAACCGATTTTATGACCCCCACCAATGTAATAAACAGACCTACGCCCTTGATTTAGTTTTACATAGACCTGGGGAACGAAGGTGGTTAGCAATCATAACTTCATTGAAAAGGACTGCTTTAGGGGCTAGAGATCATTAAAATTAAAAACCATGACAGTCTCAATACTGCAGGATTTTTCTGAAATACTATGAGTGTCACTGATATAACTTTTTAATACAAGCAGAAAAGTTACATGGTTTATTTGATTCCACCCATTTATTCTGTCAATCACTCACCTGCCAACTATGCAGTTCACTAACCTGACAGTGTGACTGGGAAGGGTCAGTCAGTCCTGGCCTGACACCTTCTTGATGTTCCCGGAGAGAACGATGGACCCCAGGTGGCTCAGGTGAAACTCATCTCTGTGCAAGAGGACAAGACGCAGCGGAAAGCTCTCCCAGTTCTCTACGAAGTCAGCACAGACGGACCTGTCCCGCAGCCAGCAGTGGAGCAAGAAGAGCTGGAGAAGCGGCTCACTCACTCGTCTTCAAGTGGGCAGGGGGCTGAAGACGATGATCCTTTTTCCGAACAGTGTCCAGAAGCGTACGGCAGTGCTTCTTCAGGGCCACGCTGCAACAGGCAGAGAATAGTGGAGAACGATGGAGCCAAAGCCACCTGGTGACGCCCAGGACACGGGCAGCTGGAAAACAGGAGGCATTACTCTTTAGGGTCGAGACTTTTCAGTGTTTTACAGAAGAATCTTCAACAGTGAGAACACCGCCCTGAGCAGTAGTCCTCTGTGCCGGAGCAGGTGAAGAGCTGAGGTTCTCGAAGTTAGCAGAGGCGAAAAATGGTTGTGGTGGTGAAAGAGTCCTCGGCTTTTCCCAGCCACACTGATACTTCTAGGCCCTCTCAGGTGCGGGACAGGAGACGACAACTCTGTCTGCTGCGCCGGTAGTGCTGTAATTAAGACGGCGGTGTTGGAGGAGTCGTGGGCAGCCTCCAGCCTCGGCTTCCGTCAGTGGAGTTTGGACAGCCTCTACAACAGCAGCTGGATCTGCCATAATAGCTTGACGACCTCCTGGAGAGTTCGTTCCTCTGAATAAAAACACGAACGACGGTCAGTGAGAGGACTGTACAGCAACACAGGGAGCAGAGAGCACAAGGATCACAACACCACAAAGGTAATAAAAAGAAGACACAGCCACAAAAGTGGTACCAAGTTTCCCATTAAAGAGTACAATAGGCTTATTTACCTGAATGTGGTCAATGATCACAGCGGTGATGGTTACAGTGTGTGTTACAATATTCAAACACAGCATGAAATCCTTGATCACTGTAATTATGATGTTTCACATTATGCAGTAGAGAACATGAAAATCAAGGGCAAGATTGATAAACTGAACTGTGAAGTCTGCATACAAAGGAAATCTGCTCAGAGTAGAAACAGAACCTGACGCACGGGCAAAAGCAGTACTTGAACTAGTACATACTGACCTAGCTGCTCCTATAGATCCAGTGTGCAAAAGAGGGTTGTAGATACGCAGTCTGTGTACTTCCTGAAAATGAAGGGTGAAACTGTAAAAGCTACAGAGTGATGCTGGACTGAATGGAACAGTAAATGTATTTGTTCAGATAATGGTACAAAGTTCACAGCAAGGGTTTTTCAGTCATTGGTCAGTGAAAAGGGCATAAGGCGTGAGACCTCAGCACCTTGATCACAACATCTAAAAACTGCAGACAGAAATTGGAGAAATCTATTTGATATGGAACGGTGAACGCTAGTAGAGATCCAATTACCTAAAGAATTCTGTACATCTGCTGTAATGACCACTGCAGTTATTTGCAACAAGGACTTAAATAGCCACTAGGCTCAAAATGAAACTCCATACAACAAGGATGTTAAAGCCAATTTTCAGACGCTACAATTAAACTATGCGGTAGACAGTCTCGATACTGCAGGGTTTGAGATACTATTAGGGACATGGATTTATTACTTTTTAATACAAGCAGAGAAATAAATAATAAATGGTTATGAAATCAAGCAAATCATGTAAAATCACTTACCTTCCAACTATTCAGTTCACTGACATGAACGACGGACGCCTCGGGAGAAGCTTCTCTGTGCAAGAGGAACAGACGCAGCCGAAAGGGTTCAAGTTGCTAGATCCAGCATGCTTGATGTGAAAAAACGACAGCTGGTTTTGACTACATGTACAAAGTTGACTTTCACATCAATTAAATCAATCAAAGAAGAAAGACCTGGAATCTCTCAGTGACAACCAAATCCTGACAGTCTCAGAAAAAATGAACTGAGCAGAGAACCACTAAATCTTAGTAGGCCAGCAGTGGTATTACCTCTGAAATCTCAGTACAATGAAATTGGGTCAATAAATCTGCAGGAACTGGAACTAGGTGTGTGGCATCTTCACATCATTGACCAGTTCTCACGGTTTAGTGCAGACCGCATTCTGACCACAAAGAAGTCCTCTGAAATAGTGAAACGCCGTTCATGATAGGATCAGTCTGCATGCTCCACCTCAGAAACTGTTCAGTGACAACAGAGGAGAATTCAACAATGATGAAGAGACAGAAACGGAAGAAAACTTCAACATAGAAGTAAAGACAACAGCTGCATACAGTCCATGGAGCAATGCACTTTTGGAACGGCACAACCAAACACACACTGAGATTATGGTGAAAGTAAAGACGCAACAGCTGTGACTGGGATACTGCACTGGACTGAGGCCTTATGGAAAAGAGCAGCAGGCAAAAGGTCCATGGCTACAGTCCACATCAGTTGGTCTTAGCACAGAGGACAAGTTAGGATTCTGTCCAAACTGACAAGCCTCCTGCTTTAGAGGAAGCAGGAGAGAAGCAGTATCAAAGAACTCCTACAAACACAGGAGGTTGAACATGTGCTGCAGCACAGTGCAAAACAGCAGCTTATAGGGACTGTTTTTCCAAAAAGGGGCATCAGCTTCAGTGTAGGACAATGGAAACTTGATTAAAAATGCATCTTGAAAAGACATAATACTGCTGTTCTGTGCCATGTAAGTTCTTTCTGTATAGACTCTTTTTTAATAACTAAAAGGAGTCTGTTCTATCAGAATACTAGGGTTTTAAGTATTGAGGGAGTTTGTTAAGTCTATGATAGACATGCATTGTTTCATTTATATTTTCTCATATTGGTTGTGATATATTTACATTTACGGCATTTAGCTGATGCTCTAATTCAGAGCGACTTACAAAAGAGCTTCACTGTTTACTCAAGAATAACCTCAGCTAGTTTGAATAGACTAAAAATTCAAAGATACCTCTAAGCTTAGACACTGCTAAACACAAGCCAATAATGAGACCATAGTACTCTACTCTTCACCCAAATACCCTCAGAAGAGGTGGGTCTTCAGTCTGCGTTTGGACAGTTTGCGTCAGACAGCAAGCCCCTCTACTGTTCGGACACCCCAGGGAAGTTGGTTCCACTACTTCGGTGCCAGGAAATGCCGCACTTACTAGTTGGTAGGTGGGAGGGGGACTGAAGATGATCCCGGCATCTGTCTTTTTCCAAAGTGTGAGGCAGGGCTCCTTCAGGACTTCGCTGCGTTGGGCGTAGAATAGTGCCAAGGGAAGCCACCTGGTGATGTCCAGAACACCGGCATGGTTGTGGAGGAGCTCTTTGTTTTCCCGGCTACACAGACACACCCAGGCCCC